>NC_080101.1:25848653-26448653 GCF_950005125.1 Chionomys nivalis | reverse complement strand
TCTGAAGTCTTACAGCGACAGAACAAAGAAAGTCACAACCAAGACACAACCAAGACACTTTTCACTGCATTGTTACGGACATCTGGGACAGGTCACCGCAAAACCTCAGGTCCCTGCTAAGGCCTCAGATGCTATCAGAGGACATTTTTAGCATTTTGATTGCTGGGAGTTCCTGGTCTGTTGAGTTAATACATTCCAAAAGGTTTCACCTGCTAGTCACAAGGATATTAGATCAGTCACAAAGGTGGACAAGGAATGGCTAGTAACTAACTGAGTAGAGCTGGGTGTGGTGGCACATACCTTCATCCCAACACTGGGAGTTAGAGGCAGGCAAATGTCTGTAGGTCTCAGACCAGCCTGCTTAACATAGCAAGTTCCATTCAGAGCAGCCGGAGCTACATAGAGACCCTGTCTCAAAATGGGGGAGAGGCTAGAGATTGCTCCAAAAAAATTGCAACATTCCAACCTCTCTGCACTCAGTCTTGCAGCAAGTTTAGTGTACATGCGGCTTCTTTCCTGGTGCCTTCCTTCACATGCTCTAGTCAAAGGTCATGACCCTAGAAGCTGCATTGTTCTACGATGATCTCAAGCCCACGACTTCGCTCTGAGCTGCCTTCTTTCCCTCATGCACCCCATTGTAGAGGGATTTTTCTTTGGGACGGCAGCTCACAAATAACATGGAGATTTCTTATTATGAAAGCTTAACCTTAGCTTAGGCTTGTTCCTAACTAGTTCTTATAACTTAAATTGACCCAAATTTTTTTGGTTCTGTCACGTGGCTCATTACCTCATCTCTCCATACTGCCTATCCTGCTTCCTCTGTCTGGCTACTAACTTTGCCTTTCTTCTTCCCAGAGTCCTCTCTGCCTGAAAGTCCTGCCTAACCTCTTCCTGCCTAGCTACTGGCTAGTCAGCTCTTTATTTAACCGGTCAGAAGGCACCTTGGCAAAGATACATCTTCACAGTGTAAACAAATATTCGCCAACGCCCCATGGCTTGCGCAATCTTGTTTTCTAAACACAGAAGCAAAAAGCCCTCCTCCCTCCCCAGCTGTAAGCACCTGCAGTAGCTGGGAAACCACAGCAATAATGAGGCTGTCATCCTCCGAATGCAGAAATGGGGTGGCCTCAAAATCACGTGAAGGCAACTCAGAAAAGGGACTCTAGAACCTGCAATCCAGGAGCCTTGGTTGCTGTATCTGGATGCCAGAGGTCAGAATGGTAGATAGAGGGTGTTATGATGACGGTATGAGAGGGACCCTTGGGGTCCCAAGGCGGGTGAAGACCACGGGTGGAACACAAATGGGCCATGCAGACACAGCTCAAGTGCGGAGTTTATTGAGACAAAGGGAATGGGGAAGGGAATAGAGAACAGGGTGGGGGGGAGAGAAAGAGGAGAGCGACAAGAGAGAAAATGGCAGAAAAGGAAGAGAGCAGGAAGGGAGTGGGAGTAGGCAGGGCTTGTCCCTTAAAGGAACAGAGTACTGTAGGCCAGGTACTTAGGTGTGATGCAGGGCGTGATGCCCTGTGCCAGGGCCAAGGTGAGCCTGGATACTAATATTGGGTACTCCCACAGACACACAGCAGTTCTTTGCCAGCGCTGAAGCACAGGCTCCCAGCCTCCTATTTTCTGTTACTTCTCAGTTCCTGATGCTTCTTCCCACGGATGGGCAAGACCTGAGGCTGGGACCTGAGCAGTGAGGGCAGCAAGACCACGGGGCACAGAAGCCTGCACTCCTGGGATTGTTAGCTTTTTTCTAGATAGTGCAGGATGAACTTTTGTTTTGTTTATTTGTTTATGAGAGGACCGGCTAAATATCATGACAGGCCCCTGATTACTCAGTTACGAATTAGGCCTCGCTGGGAGGTGCATGCCATTAATCCCAGCATTCTGGAGGCAGAAGCAGGCAGATCTCTGTGAGTTTGAGACCAGCCTGGTCTATAAGAGCTAGTTCCAGGACAGGTTCCAAAGCTACAGAGAAACACTGTCTTGAAAAACAAAAACAAAAAGGATTAGGCCTCAGTTCCTCCTGAAACAAGTCAGTTCTGAGGAAAACAAGAACAAAGAGCAATCGATCACCCACCCCCGCCCCCCACACACAGTAAGGATTAGGGGAATTGCACATACTGTACCAGGAACAGCTCACACACACACACACACACACACACACACACGCACGCACGCACAGTAAGGACTAGGGGAATTGCACATACTGTACCAGGAACAGCTGACACACACACACACAGTAAGGACTAGGGGAATAGCACATACTATACCAGGAACAGCCCCCCTCCATACCTCAAGGCAAAACCAAAAAAGAACAAAACCTGAGACTTGTCCACACTTGCCCAAGAATGGAGAAGCTATAACTTTAGCCCACCCCTGCTAGCTCTTACCAATTAGAAACATCACAACACAATTGCCACTTGTGTAAACCAATCCTATATAGAAAGAGCACAGTGCTTTTAGAGTCCTTGGAAAGCTTTCCTTGGGGACACACACCATTCACCATTTTCCGCTTTGTGTTAGATGTGCGGCACCAGCATGCTGGGACCTTCTTCAGATAATAAACGCTTGTGCTGATTGCATATGTGAGGGGTGGCCTTTTGTGAGACTTCTCCAGGACCCTAACAGTTTAGTTCAGACAAAATTTTGCTATATATTCCCAGGCTGAACTTGAATTCATGGCCATCTTCCTTACTTCAGCCTCTTAAATGGTGGAATTATGGGCATGTATCTAAGTACAGAACTGGGATAAGCTTCTAGTGTAGGGACATAGCCCCACCCATTGAGGGCGTGTTCGCCTCGGGCTAATGTTTACTGATAAATCTGCCGGGCATGAGCCCAGCAGCCCCTTTTTCTTTTGTTCCGCTTTTCCAGTGCTCCGCGGGAACCTGTGGTCCTGTAAGTCTATTTCCTTATTAAAGCTGTATATATCTATATAATCTGTCTACATTCATTTGCGCCGCCACATTCTAGGACAGAAACCATTTTTAAAAACTCTACAAGTGTATACACACATGTAAATACATGTTTATACACACATATACACATATGCACACATACAATGTGTGTGTGTGTGTGCAAGTGCACACAGATATATACTTGGCATACAGGTACCACAGAGGCCACAAAAGGATGTTGAATCTTCTAGAATTGAAGTTATGGGGAATTAACAGCCATTCACCATGGGCACTGACAAATCCAGCTCTCAACTTTTTGTTTTGTTTTGTTTTTTGAAACAGGGTTTCTCTGTGTAGCCTTGGTGTGGTGGTTTGGAAGAAAATGACCCCCCAAAGGGAGTGGCACTATTGGAGGTGTGGCCTTGTTAGAGGAAGTGTATCACTGTGGGGGCTGGCTGTGAGGTCTCTTTGTCTCCAGCTTCTTGTTGCCTGCACTCAGCTCCAGCAATACATCTGCCTGGACGCAGCCATGCTCCCTCCCCTTCGTGATCATAATGGGCTGAATGAACCTCTGAACTGTAAGCGAGCCCCCTCAATTAAAGATTTTCTTTGTAAGAGTTGCCATGGTCATGTGTCTTCACAGCAACAGAAACCCTCACTAAGACACTTGGCCTTCCTGGAACTTGTTCTGTAGACCAGGCTGGCCTTGAACTCACAACTGTCATTGAACCCCAACTGCTGGGATTAAACGCATGTGCCACCACTGCCCAGTTTCCAACTTTAAAAAAAAATTTTTTTTTCATTTTTTTTAAAATATTTATTTATTTATTATGTATACAATATTCTGTCTGTGTGTATGTCTGCAGGCCAGAAGAGGGCACCAGACCTCAATCCAGATGGTTGTGAGCCACCATGTGGTTGCCGGAAATTGAACTCAGGACCTTTGGAAGAGCAGGCAATGCTCTTAACCGCTGAGCCATCTCTCCAGCCCCCTTTTTTTTTTCATTTTTTTAAAAGTTTTGTTTATTTATTTATTTTTAATGTATGAGTGCTCTGTCTGCATATATGCCTGCAGGCCAGAAGAGGGCATCAGATCTCATTATAGATGGTTGTAAACCACCATGTTGTTGTTGGTAATTGGACTCAGGACTCTGGAAGAACAGAAGGTGCTCTTAACCCCTGAGTCATTTCTCCAACCCCCGAATGTTCTTAAAGCTCGGGAGTCAGGTAGACCAGGCTTCTCAAATTCGCTATGTATGGGAAGATAAACTTAAAATGCTGCTCCACCTGTCTCTGCCTCTTAAGTGCTGGGATTGCAGGTGCACCCACAACACTTGGTTTCTGATGTGCTGGGGATAGAACCCAGGCAAAGTAACCACCTACCAATGGAGCTGCATCCCCAGCTGAGTGGCACAAATTATCCTTATTTGTTTAAAAGATATAGGGGCTAGAGAAATGGTTGAGCAGTTAAGAGTACTTACTGCTCTTTCAGGAGACCCATATTCTATTCCCAGAATCCACATAATGGCTCACAGCTTTCTGTAACTCCATTGCCTTGAAATCTGGTGCTCTCTTCTGGCTCCTCCAGAACTAGGAACACACGGTACACCACAGATTATATATATATATATATATATCTGCAGGCAAAGCACCCATACACATAAAATTAAATTAAATTTAAAAATCTATGAAAAGCACATTAAGCTTTGATTTTTTTTGAAAATTTTCTTTTACATCTTAATTTACTTTGTGTATATGTGTGTGGGTACACTTGTATGTGTGTAGAAGTCAAAGAAAAACTTTCTTCTTTTTTTTTTTTTTTTTTTTGGTTTTTTGAGACCGAGTTTCTCTCTAGTTTTTGGAACCTGTCCTGCTGTCTCGAACTCACAGAGATCTGCCTGCCTCGCCTCCTGAGTGTTGGGATTAAAGGTGTGCGCCACTACTGCCCGGCCAAAAGAAAACTTTCTATCCTTCCACCAGATAGGTCCTGGCAAATCAAACTTAAGTCATCAGACTTGGTGGCAAGTTGCTCTACCCACTGAGCCATCTCACCAGCCTAAACTGATTTTGTAGAGGAGGATATCAAAGAGTGATCAATAATTTCCCTTTCCCTTGTGTTTGGAGAGTACCTGGGTTTGACCTCAGTATTCAGAAGCTCACAACTGCCTGTAACTGGAGTCCTACAGAGTCTGATACCCTCTTCTGACCTCTTTGGGCACCAGGCATGCAAGAATACACATACATACATGTAGGCACCCACATATACATATAAAATAAAAATAACTAAATCTTTAAAAGAGAAGTTTTGGTCAGACACACACCTTGAATCCCAGTGCTCAGGAGGCAGAGGCGGATGGAACTCTGTGAGTTTGAGTCCAGCCTGCTCTACACAATCAATTCGAGGTCAGTGAGGTTGCATAGTGAGGCACGAAAAGGCTGTTTTAACTATCAGCACCACTGATGCAGCGGTATCTTGCAGGATTCCCGTTCTGGGGGTGAGGAGGTGGCTCAGTGGATAAAGTGTTTGCTGTTAAAGTATGAACACGTGAGTGCTGATTCCCAGTGGGGTATGGCAAGGTGGCACAGTTATTTATAAACCCAGAGCTGGGGTAGGACAGATCTTGCAGAATTCACTGGCCACCCAGTTTAGCCAATCCATATGTCCAAGTTCAGTGAAGCGGCCCTATCTCAAAACTAAGGTAGACAATTATTTAGGAGGACACCCAGTATTAACTTTTGGCTTCCACGCTTATGACCATATTTGTGTGCTTGCACCCACACACTGGCACACACCCCCACGATGAACATATATATAGCATACATACACCTACACATTAAATTAATTGAGTAAGTCAAGTGTCCTTTAGGCCTGTGAATATAGCTGAGTTGGTAGAGTGCTTGCTTAGCATGCATCAGTTTGGTCCCAAACTGAGAGTAGTGGTGTAAGCCTGGAATCCTCTAACCTGAGAGATGATTCAGGAGGATCAAGAAGTTCTCCTCTATTATAGCAAGTTGAAAGCTGGACTGAGCTCCACAAAACCATTTTTAAAAAAAAAAAAAAATGAAAGAAAGAAAAGAGGAGCTAGAGACATGACTCAGAGCTTAAGAGCACTGGCTGCTCTTCCAGAGGTCCTGAGTTCAGTTCTCAGCCACCACACGGTGGCTCACATTCTGGTGCCCTCTTCTGACCTGCAGTGCAGACAGAACACTGTATACATAAGAGAGAAATACATCTTTAAAAAAGAAAAGTGAGAGAAAGAAAAAGGGAGGAAAAAGGGGCCGGTGAGACAGGTCATCAAGTTATGATGTTTATTGCCAAGTCTGATGAACTGAATCCTCAATTCAATCCCTTGATGAAAGTAGGGAACCAACTTCTGCGAGTTGCACATGCACTCACGTGCACGTGCACACGCGTGCACACACACGCACACACAGAGAATGAATGAATAAATAAATAAATAAATTTTAAAGTAAAAAATAAAGGGAGCTGCTGAGATAGCCTGTCCTGGGTTCAGTCTCCAGAATCTGTGGTGGGAGGAGAGAGCCAAGTCCTGAAAATGTCCTCTTACACAGGCATGTGCCCACATTCACACACGCGTCAGGCACACAAGGATGACAACAATAAAATAATTATTTAGAAGTTAGTACGCGAGTCCCAAACACTGTGTTTGAAGGACTTTAACCAATGTAGCTGCCCAGGACCTTGTGAGGAGACAGCGACTTAGATGTCTGATGACTGGACTTTTGGCTTGTCTGCCGGGCCTGGGCTACATGCAGTCAGAAGTGGACACTTTATTGAGTAGGAGGAGAAGGCCGCTGGGTAGGGGCCAGGCTGTGTTTGGGCGCGTGATGGGAATGATCACACACAAGGTTTACTCTTGGATCAGCAAAGGGTCATGGAGCAACCCTGTGATCTCTTTTCCTATAATCACACGGGACAATCAAAAGATCTGGGTTTGAATCCTGCTCCAGTCAAGAAGCTACGACCTCTGCTGATTCACTTAGCCCCTCCGAGCTCATGAAACGACTTGGGTTTGAGGCATCATCATGGGACTGTCAAGAGGCTCTGAGAGGGACAGCGGGGGGCGGGGGGGGAGGGAGAAAGAGGACAAACGGGGGTGCCCGGTGGGAGGGGCTATAAGGAGAATGGGGTTGGCGAAATGATGTCAAGCTTCGCGAGCTGAAACCGTCCCTCCTGCTGCAAGCTGCTAGGTTCTCTTATGAAAACAAGTCTAAGGTGGCAGATGAATATATTTAAATTTTTTTTCCTGAAACATACTCTCCAACAGGATGTGTCAGAGAAATGCCAAGAAAAGAAGGCAGAAGGAGGTAGAATCCCCGAATGAAGTCACTGGAAAAGGGGTCGCTGCTTGGACGCCGGGAGACAAGTCCTGCGCCCGCACTCAGCTCTCACCGTCTCCCGGGTGGAACCGCGTCTTCTTGTCGGACTCCTGTGATGTCCATGTACCTTCTCATGGCACTGCTGTGACGCTTGATAAGCTTCTTGGTTTATCTGTCGTTGCCAGCAGATGACAATACCCTGGAGTGCTAGCACTGGGTTCCAGCCATTTTATTCCCAGTTCCTTCCACAGAACCTCGTAGCTGTAGCGTGCAGGAGCCTGAATCTAGGATTTGGAGCCATGACCGTTGAGGGGAAGGAAGAGTTTATGTGGGTTTATGGTTCCAGAGGGAGAGTCCATAACAGGTCAGGAGGCATGGCGGCTGATGGCTGGAACAGAAACCGAGGGATCGCATCTTCAACCACAAACGCGGAGAGTGGGCTAGAAGTGGGGCAAGGCTGGGAACTCTCAAAGCCCACCTCAGTTCTCTGTTTCCTCCAGCAAGGCTGCACATCCCCACAACCTCCACGAGCACCAGTGCTCCAGTGCCTGAGCCTGTGGGGGGCATTCTCATTCAAACCACCAGATCACTCCCTGGCACTGAGTTCAGCCTCAAAAATCTCCAGTCTTTAACAGTCTTAATATTCTTCAAAAGCCCAACTTTCTTCTAGGACTCAAGGTAGTCACTTGACTGTCACCCCTGTAAAATAAAAAAAGCAAATTACATCCAACATTCAATGACAGAAAATCTACACTAGCATTCCAGAAGGGAGGTGTTGGGAGCACAGTGAGGAAATATTGTAAAGCAAGATGGAAACACAGCAGGACAAACTCCAAACCTTGAAGGTCCATGTCTGATCTCAAAGAATAAGCCTTAGCCAGGCGGTAATGGAGCATGAGTTTAATCCTAGCACTTGGGAGGCAGAGGCAGGGGGATCTCTGTGAGTTTGAAGTCAGCCTGTTCTACAGAGCTAGTTCTAGGACAAGTCAGGTGTTGACTGAGGTTTTCTGTCCTGCCCGGTCCTGCAGCCATTAAGTCCCAAAGAATCACACAGAGGTCTATATTAGTTGTAGACGGATTAGCCCATTAGCTCAGGCTTCTTATTAACTAATTCTTATAACTTACATTAGCTCATAATTCTTGTCTGAGTTAGCCATGTGGCTTGGTACCTTATTCAGCAAGGCAGTCATATGTTGCTTCCTCTGTGACTGGGTGACGGCTGTGGACTGAAACTTCCCTCCTCCCATAATTTTCATTGCCACACCTCTACTTCCTGTCTGGTTGTCCCGCCTCTACTTCCTGTCTGGCTACTGGCCAATCAGCATTTTATTAAAAATAATACAAGTGACAGGACAGAAGACCATTGTCCCACAGCAGTTAGATAAGCTATTCTTAACATCTGGAGTACCTAGTACTTGTCTCAATTCTGATTGGCCTCCCACAGGGTAGAGTTTGTTGGTTTTTTCCTGGTTATTGAAAGGGTGAGGCCTAGTCCCAGTATTGTTAGTCTGTAGCCTGTCATGGCTGCACTAATGTCAAGTTAAGCCTCTTCCTATGACACAGCCCTGTTCAACTGCCAGCCTGGGATCGGACCTTACCCCATTAGCAGAAACTTTAGCGTGTTGACGTTTTCTAGCAGTTGAAGAACGCTTAGACTCTATTCCACCAGTGAGAACAAAGATGGGTGGGGTCTTTCCCTGAGGACGCCCCTCCCACTGGGGTGGGGCAGTGCACGTATAGTCCTTAGGAGCTTGTTTTCCCATTCACAAGTGAAGACTGGAAAAGAAAGTCTACTTTCTATTATTGTACCCATTTCCAAGAGTATATAATTTGTAACGTTAAGAAATAAAAGAGCTGCCGGGCGGTGGTGGCGCACGCCTTTAATCCCAGCACTCGGGAGGCAGAGGCAGGTGGATCTCTGTGAGTTCGAGACCAGCCTGGTCTACAAGAGCTAGTTCCAGGACAGGCTCCAAAACCACAGAGAAACCCTGTCTCGAAAAACAAACAAACAAACAAACAAGAAATAAAAGAGCTGGGAGTGAGTTCCAGGACAGCCAAGACTAAATATAGAGACCTGTGTCACACTCCAGCCACCAATAAATAAAATCAAAGAACATCAACCGCTTCATGGGAGGTCTCAGGGCAAAGCTATTTCGTTCACTACCCCCACTCCAACTCCCTTAGGTCCTTCACCTCCTGACACTTACTACCATATTTTAAGACAGGGTTTCCTGTGTAGCCCAGGCTAGCCTTTAACTCAGGCTCACCCTGCCTGTCTCCTGAGTGCCGAGCTTCCTTGTGTGTACTGCTGCTACTCCTCACCTCATCTCCCCCTGCATCCCCCATCTTCTACCTGCCCCCCTGCTCCCCACACTGCTCCCCTCCCCGTGAAATACTTCGAGGCTTCCCTCAGCTCCAGCTTGTTTACGACTGTGCAACGTGCGTCTTTGCATGTGTGTGTAGGTGAGTTCACCCGTGCACAGGCGTGTAGAGGGCAGAGGCTGACATTTGGATATCTTCCTTGATCATTTCCCTGCTTTATTTTTTGACATAGGGTCTCTCACTGAACCAGGGGATCTCCACTTTGGCTAGATCGACTGGTCATTGACCCCTCAGGATCTTCATGCCTCTGTCCCCCAATGCTGAGGAACATGGACACAAGGCCATGCCTGACTTTACATGGGTGCTGAGGAAGCTAAACTGAGGCTTCATGATTGAGAAGCAAACACTTTATATACTGAAGCCATCTCCCCAGAACCTTCTGTTTATTTTTTGAGACAGGGTCTCCCGCAGTCCAGGCTAGCATTGAACTGTGACTGTTTCATTACTAGACAAGGATGACCTTGAACTTCTGACCCTCCTGCCTCCACCTCCCAAGTGCTAGGATTCCAGGCCTGCAGCACCACACCCAGTTTCTATTCTTAATTTTTAATTTTCCTGGTTAGAGAACAGGTGCAGGAAGGAGAAAGAAGGATTTGAAATGCTAACGTTCGATGTTTTCTTCTCTTATCCTTATCTCAATCATTAATATTTGCAGAATGAGTTCTGAGAAAACACAGGAATCCTTTGATCATTGTCAAGTATTCCAGAAGAGAGTTCATATCATTTGAGGTCGGTTGATCAAAGCCAACAAAGCACCTTAGAGCCAGGCAGCCAGGCAGCCAGGCATGATGGCTCAGGCCTATAACCTCAGTATTTGGAGGTAGAGGTAGGAGGCTTAGGCATTCAATGCTATTTTTCAGATACACAGTGAGTTCTAGCTGGCAATGAGGGTATTTCCCAAGAAGGGAAGCCCCACCCTGAATGTGGTTGGCGTCATTCCCATGGGCTGGGCTCTCTTACTGAGAAAGGACCTGAGTGCTGGCAACCATTTCTCTGCTTCCTGACAGTGGATGCAATGGAACCGAACACCTCATTCTTCTGCCACCGTGACTTTGCTGCCAGGATGGGCTGTACCTTTCAACTGTGAGCAAAATCAGTCTTTTTTTTTCTTTTCTTTTTTTCTTTTGTCTGTGTGTGCGTGTGTTTGAGACAGGGTTTCTCTGTAGCTGTGGAGCCTGTCTTGGAATTAGCTCTTGTAGACCAGGCTGGCCCCAAACTCACAGAGATCCGCCTGCCTCTGCCTCCCGAGTGCTGGGACTAAAGGTGTGCACCACCACTGCCCAAATAGTTTTCCCTTTATTCTTCCTTTTTTAGCATTCATTTATTTTCACTTTATTTTTTAATAGCTCTGTGTGCGTGTGCAAGGCAGGGTGTGAGATGCCGCACACTCCTGGGGAGGCTGGAGAACAACTTTCTGAACTCAGTTCTCTCTCCACCGTGTGGGTGCTGAGGATAGAACTCAGGCTCTTGGGCTTCGCGGCAGTCACCTGTACCCACTGAGCCATCGTGCCCTTCTTAAATCGCTTTTGTCAGCTTTTTGTTTGTTTGTTTTGTTTCCTTTTTAGCAATAAGAAGCATAACCATGAACTGAGGATGTAGTTCAGTTGGTAAAGTGTGTACCTGGTATTTGTGAAGTTCTAGGTTCAGTTCCTAGGACCACAGAAACCAGGTGTGGTGGCTTGCCTATAATCCCACACTCAGGAGGCAGAGATAAGAGAATCACATATTTGAGATCAGCTTGAACTACATAAACAGACAAAATATAACATCCCCCTACTGAGGTTTCAGCAAGATGGCTCAGCAGGTAAAGGTGCTTGCGACCAAACTGGATAAGCTGTGTTTGATACTTGAAGCTCACCTGAGTACCAATTCCTGAAGTTTTTCTCTGACTTCCACATGAACACTGTGGCATGTACCCACCCACACACACACACACACACACACACACACACACACACACACAATAAAGTGTGTATTTTAAGCACAGGGTCTGAGTTTTATCACCATACTCAAGTCCAAAAGCCGGGTGCTATGGTGCTCAATTGTAATCTTCGTGTTGGGAAAATGCAGCTGGGCCAATCTCTGGAGCATGCCAGCCAGCCAGTCTGGTCTAATTGGTAAGAGCTGGTAAGGTGGATGGTGTTGGAAGAATGACACCGGAAATTACCCTCTACCTTCCATGTGTAAGTGCACCATGCCCACCAATGCCCATGCACATAAATACATACATAAAATAAACCCCGCAAAACAATAATAAAATCAAAACATTCACAAAACAACAACAATAACTGCACAAGGATTGTCAGAGTAAAAGGTACAGTAAAAATACTGCACAGAAGACCAGTTTCAGCTGGCTCTGACTCCACCTCTGACATCCTGCCAGTTTCTGAGAACCTCTCTCTCACTCTGTTGCCAGCGGCATCTGGCACGGACAAGAGTCTCAGGGCATCCTTTCTCAGTCCTGCAGAATTTGGACAGATGCTGTCCCTCCAGCACAGAGGTGCTTCTAACATGGGAACGCACATTTTAATTCGGAGGAATTCCTGACTGCAATGAGAGCAAAGGCAAGGCATCTCAGAGGTGTTGATGAGGACAGAACCTTATTACCCAGGGTTCATGTATTTATATGGAGGGACCTCCTTTAATGGCACAGTGGCTTAACTGTTGAGTCTGGAAGGAGACATGGCACATATGGGGTTTGCAATGCTCCTCTTTCTCTTTTTCTCTGGTGTAAGCCCATGTGCGTATAGTGAATATTCTAGCATGTTTCTTTAAATTGTGTTGTGTGAGATCAACAGCTGGACTCAAGTGAGGGTCAGGGATGTGTTGACAAGAGCTATCTTGTACTTTGGATGGAGAAAACATTATAATTGTGGATACATTTCAATGGTAGAGTGCTTATGTATAATAACTGAGGTCCTAGAGAGAAAACAAACAAACCACACACACACACACACACACACCAGACTTCAAGACAGAGAAAACATTTCAGAAAAGAGTTAAGAGAAATGAGCATAATTGAAGATATGTAGACTTTAGAGAGTTTGATGTATCAGGCAAATACATGGTAGAAGGGCTGGGGTACATGCTAGAGAGCGACAGAAAAGGAAGATGGTGTGCTGTGGAGTAATCTTTCTGTACACAGTGAAGATGTGTTGCCCTCACTGTTAATAAAGAGCTGACTGGCCAATAGCTAGGCAGGTAGAGGTTAGGTGGGACTCACCGACAAGAAGAGATCAAGGAAGAAAGATGCGGAGTCTCTACTCAGATGCAGAGGAAGCAGATGGATATACCATGTGCTGAAGAAGATCTTGCCACATCATAGACTGTAAAGAAACATGGGTTAATTTAAGATGTAAGAGCTAGTTAATAAGAAGCCTAAGCTATTGGCTGAGCATTTTTATTTATTTATTTATTTATTTATTTTTATTTATTTATTTATTATATATACAATATTCTGTCTGTGTGTATGCCTGCAGGCCAGAAGAGGGCACCAGACCCCATTACGGATGGCTGTGAGCCACCATGTGGTTGCTGGGAATTGAACTCAGGACCCTTGGAAGAGCAAGCAATGCTTTTAAGCTTTGAGCCATCTCTCCAGCCCTTGACTGAGCATTTAAAATTAATAAGTCTCTGTGTGGTTATTTGGGAGCAGGCTGGCAGGACAGAGGTGACTGATGGTTCCAAAGGAAAACTCTGCCTACAATGGTAAGCCCAGCGTATAGGTCTACGTCAATACTAGCATGTGTATCTTAAAATAAAGAGTCATATTTATCAAGCACCTAATGATTTTCCAGTTCTTAGAGTGGTGTCCAGCTTAGGAGAAAGAGTGAAAGACATTAGGCATTGTGTTTAAAGAACTGTGTACTACCTTGTACATGATGGGGACTTTGAGCCTGAATTCAGTTGTCATAGTTCCGCTTCTCTTTATCTCCTTCATGATGCATCTCGAGGACCTCTAAAATGCTTTCTGTCATGGGCCACCAGCTTAGAAATGCTGGGGTGCACAGCCAGTGGCATTTAAACTAATAAACATGGCAGATCAGGAGAGTCCATATGTGTTCTAGACAGAAGTCAAGTGTGTATGTTGAGTCAAGTGTATACAACATATGAGTGAGTAGAAACAGCAAACATAACCTTTAGGAAAAGACAACAGGCAAGTGCAAGCCACAAGAAAACAGAACATGCATTATTCATACTGCAAAACAAATCCAAGGCAAGAAATGTCTATTTAGCCATTTACCTAGAGAAAGCTGCTACTGAACAATGCTTATAGGGATGGGCTAAATTTACAAGAAAAGCGTGTCTGATTTTCCTTTTCTCTTTTCCCCCCTTTCTTTTCTGTTTCTCCTCCTCCTTTTCCTCCTCTTCTTTTCGGAGCTCGTGTAGCCCATGTTGACCTCAAAATCACCGCATAGCCCAGGCTGCTCTTGAATTCCTGTTCCTTCTGCTTCTGCTTTCCAAGCACTGGATTGAGGCCTGTACAACTATGCATTGGCACTACCATGTTTTTTTTTTTTTTTTTTTTTTTTTTTTTTTTTAAAAAAACAAAACAAAACAAAACAGGGTTTCACTGTAGCTTTGTAGACCAGGATGGCCTCGAACTCACACGCTTTGCCTGTCTCTGTCTTATGAGTGCTGTGATTAAAGGCATGTGCTTCTGCTACCACCACACGGCCTGACTCTTACATTTTCATTTCTTTTTTTTTTTTTTCTTATTTTTATTTTTCAAGACAGGGTTTCTCTGTGTAACAGCTCTAGCTGTCCTGGAACTTTCTCTCTGTAGACCAGATTGGCTTCAAACTCACAGGGATCCTCCCGCCTTTGTCTCCCAAGTGCTAGGATTAAAGGAGTGCACCACCACTGCCCAGTCTTACATTTTCTTATTATCTAAAAAAACGAGATGTAGTTCAGCTGGTAAAGTACTGGTGGAGCATGCACTAAACCCTGGGCTCTACCACCAGCTGCTGAATAAACTGTGTGTCAGTGGTGTGTGTCTGTAAGGCCAGGACTGCAGAAGTGGAGGCTGTTCAAGGTCGTCCTCAGGTACATAGCAGGCTTGAAGATGGAGTGGACCACAAGACACCCTGAATCCCAAAACGGGTGGTGTATTCAGGCAGTGGTGGCACATGCCTTTAATCCCAGCACTCAGGAGGCAGAGACAGGCGGACCTCTGAGTTCAGGGCCAGCCTGGTCTACAGATTGAGTTTCAGGACAGCCAGGGCTACAGAGAGAAACCCTGTATCAAACAAACAAAACAAACAGACCAAAATGGGTAGAGATGGAGGTGGAGAGGCTGGTGACATGGCTCCTGTGTAGAAACGCTTGCGACTGCGCTTGACAACCTGAATTTCACTCTCAGAACCCACAGGGTGGGAGGAGAGTGCTGATTCCCTCAAGTTATCTCTGATCTCCACAGCAGCTTTGGCACATCACCCCTGCTCCACAAAATAAATAAACAAGTGTGAGAAGGGGGTTGGGGGAGTGGGAGGAGCAGGAGGAGGAGGGGGAAGAGGAGGAGGAAGAAAAGAAGGAAGGAACTTAACCGTTCATTTTAAGAAACACTATAAAGGTAAGGGGCTGGGGTAGAGAGCTGGCTCTGAGATCAAACTCCAGAACCCACGGAAATGTGGATGGAGGAAACCAAGTCCACAAAACTGTCCTCTGACTCCGTATACATTTAAGACATACATACACATGTAGAATAAATGGAAGCAAATGATGAGAGACCAGACAGACCAAGAAGGATGCGTGGTGGTAGTTTAGCTTCTCAGATGCTCAAATGGTAGGAGCAGAGACATGTAAAACACGCAAGAGGACTCCGAATCACAGAGGCTAAGGAAATAGAGTTGGGATAACTGGAGAGGCAAAGAAGGGAGACAAGGATCAATACTGCGAAATCAAAGCACAAACCCAACAAGAAAAAGTCTGGTGTTGTGGTACATACCTGTGAAGTCAGCACTTGGGAGGTAGGGGAAGGAAGATCAGGAGTTCAAGACCAGCATGGGCTACATGGTACCCTCAAAAAAGAAATAGTTAAATGTCTACGGAACTTGATTATTACTAAGAAGACAGTAGGGTTTGTTTTTGTTTGTTTTGTTTGTTTGTTTTTTTCTCTGACTTCCTGAAGGGAGAAAAAAAGGAACTCTTGAGAATGAAAAGAGATTGGGGTAGTGACTTTCTTTCTTTTTTTTTTTTTGAGACAGAGTTTCTCTTGTGGTTTTGGAGCCTGTCCCGGAACTAGCTCTTGTAGACCAGGCTGGTCTCGAACTCACAGAGATCCGCCTGCCTCTGCCTCCCAAGTGCTGGGATTAAAGGCGTGCGCCACCACCACCCAGCTGAGGGATATATTCTTATCTCCTGAGAAGGTAGCTGCTAAATCACTGGGTAAGTGGATTCATAGGAAATACTGAACAGTTTATCTACAAAATTGTCTCATTTTGTGCATATGAGAGTTCTGGTTGCCCTACCTTTGCCAGTGTTTGGAACTGTTAATCTTTCGGTGTGAAATTCCATCTCAAGATCTTTTTAATTTGCATCTCCGCAGGAATCAAACATTTTCTTTCATCTCTGTTTCCCTATTCTGCTTCTAGGCCACTCCTTGTGGGATAAGGAGTAAATAATATTAGGGTTTGGATTGGAGCATCCACCCCAAAGGCATCAGTTGAAGACCTGGTGATGCCATCATGTGGGGACTGAATTATGAGGCTGTTGAGCTCATCAGAGTGCTAACCCACCTGTGAGTTCACAGCTGAATGAGCGGGAGGATGAGGGTCACTGGGAGCACAGTTTTGAAGGGCACGTCTACTCTCCACTCTCTTCTTTTTGACTTCCTCTCTCTGCTTCTTGTCTAGCATAAAGTGGGTCACTTTGTTCCCTGACAAGTTTCCTGTCCTGGGGATCTGCCTCCAGGCTCACAGGTTCAGAAGCAATGGAGTCACGTGTCCATGGATTGATACCTTTGAAACCGTGAGCCCCTATCTTCCCAAGGCTGTAGAACTGCTCAGTGGTTAAGCGCAGCTGCTGTTCTTACAGAGGACCAAGGTTTAATTCCAAGCACTTACATAGCAGCTCACAACTGCCTCTAACTCCAGCTGCAGGAAATCCAACTTCCTCTTCTGGTCTCCTGGAGACACCAGGCATTCATGTGGTACACATACATACTTGCAGGAAAACACTCAAAAGTTTTAAAAAGTGCACACTGCTCAGGCCGAGCACCCGAGTTAGGCTCCCAGCACCCATGCTGTGTGACTTCCAACTGCCTGTAACTCCAGCTTCAAGGGAATTAACACTCTCTTCAGCCCCCCACCAGCGCCTGCACTCACGTGCATATGCCCAGCCCACTCCGCCCCACACAGACATAGTTTTAAAGGAAATCTTTCCTCCCTTGAGTTGTTTTGCTAAGATGTCTTGCTGTGTGACAAAAAGTGACGAACACAGAAAACTGGCACCAAGAAGTGAGGTCATGCATGGCTGGGTGCGGTGGTGCACATCCTTAATCCCAGCCCTCGGAAGGCAGGCAGGCAGATGAGTTCAAACTCATAACCTCTATGAGTTCGAGGTTAGCCTGGTCTACATAGCAATTTTGGGACAGCCAGAGCTACATAGCAAGACCCTGACAGAAAGAAAGAAAGAAAGAAAGAAAGAAAGAAAGAAAGAAAGAAAGAAAGAAAGAAAGAAAGATGTTTGTCACGACTATACCTGTACACATGGTTCAGAAATTTTTAGGATTATTTGTGGGAAGGATTCAGAAACGATTTGGAGAAGCAGGCTGGGCAGGTACAGAATGATGGAAATGGAGTGTAAGGGGCAATTCTGTCAGTTTAGAGGCGCAGACTGCTGGTGACAGGGAAGAATATCATTACTGGGCATTTGAGGTGTCATTCAGCAACAGAGCATGTGTTCAGCATGCACAAGGCCTAGCCTCCAAACTAAGCAGGCTTGTGTACGCAGGGCCAGGTGGGATGGGGGAGGGGTGGAAAAGCATGTCCAACTTGCTTTGATACCCCAAATGCAGAAGAGTAGCCCCTTTCCGTCCTGAGGTGTGGTTCCATGCACAGAGGCTCAGAAGAGTTTCCCAGGGCTGAAGAAATGGACTCGGCAGTTTTTTCTTCAGAATCTCCCTTATTGGGTGGATGTGATGGTACGCAGTCCCATCCTGGCTTGAAAGTTGCAGAGACTCATGGTACTCTGAGCTGCAGCCAGCCTGTCGTAGCCACAGAAGTGGTCAGCTGTTAAGGTCTTGTTGCCTAAATTTACACAGTCCTTGCTTTGAAGTCCCTTCACCAGAGTTTTGGGCATGACACAGAGTATGAAATTTGATATTTAAATTCTTACAATATGTTGAAAAGTTTAAATGAGAGCCACATCAAATTTTCCAGATCTCTCTCTCTCTCTCTCTTTCTCTCTCTCTCTCTCTCCTCCTTGAGACAGGGTCTCACTTATAATGTAGCCCAAGCTGGCTTCTATTCCTCCATGTTATAGGTGGTTTTGGCGCCCTGTATTTGCGGAGGCCCAAAGAGGACATCAGATCCCCTGGAACTGGAGTTATGGTTATAAGCCAGCAGATAGGTGCTGGGAATGAAATGTGGGTCTTCTGGAGGAACCTGTGCTCATAACCTCACCTCTGGGCCACCTCTTCAGCACCCAGAACTGGTCTCTACTCAAGGGTAACAGTGTTTGCTTTCTTGCAGGAGAAATGTTTTAGCCATTCAGAAAATGGCTGTGGGTTTTTTTTCACAGAGAAACTCTATAGCTTAAGAAAATAATAGACCCACTTAGATTGCTCAGCAGATAAAAGCCCTGATGACCTGAGTTCAATTTCCAGGATCCCGGGAGGAAAGAGAGAACCAATTCCTGATGGTAATACTGTCACCTCCATATGTGCCTCTACACACACACATACACACACACACACACACACACACACATAAAATACAATTTTTGAAAGTAAAGTAATAGCAACTTAACTGTATCCAGGATTGTGGGTGTATGCATCTGTGATCCTGAGACTGAGAGATCAGAGACAGGAGGATCACCCCAAGTTGGAGGCAAATATTCACTACCACCCTAACTCCAGACCAGTCAGGGTTACATAGGGAGATCTTGTCTTTAAAAAAAAGTATAGATATATAAAAAAAAGTAAAAAGAAAACCAATTCTATAAAAGCAAACCACAGATGCTTGGGCCACATTTCAATTTCCAGAAATATGGTGGAGTGACAGAAAAAGAATGGGTTTGGGAGTTAGAAGCCTGGCTTTTTCTTTCTCTTCTCTTCTCTCCTCTCTTCTCTTCTCTTCTCTTCTCTTCTCTTCTCTCTCTCTCTCTCTCTCTCTCTCTCTCTCTCTCTCTCTCTCTCTCTCTCTCTCCTTTCCTCCTTTCTTTCTAAGACAGGCTCTCTCACTCTGTAGTCCATGCTGGTTTTGGACTAGATCTTAGCCTGTTTTCCATCACTGTGAAGAGAAACCATGAACCAAGGCAACATATAAAACAGAACAAAGCAAAACCATTTAATGTGGGACTTACGGTGACAGAGGGTTGGGACATGACCATCATAGCAGGGAGAGTGGTAACAGACAGGCAGAGGAGTATGGTGCTGGAGGAGTAGCTGAGTGTTTACATCTGATCCATAGGCACTAGGCAGAGCCAGAGTGGGCCTGGTGTGGGCTTTTGAAATCTCAAAGACACCCCCCATCTTTCCTTCCCACCCCGTGACACACAACATTCAATAAGAACACCCCTACTCTAACAAGTCACACCTCCTTCCAAAAACAGGTTCCACCAACTGGGGACCAGGCATTAAAATATATGAATCAATGTGGTGTGGGAAGTTCTTCTGTATATGTTTCTTCTATTGGTTAATGAATAAAGAAGCTGCTTTCGGCCAATAGCTTAACAGAATATAGCCAGACTGGAAAAGATATATACAGAGAGTAGGTGGAGTCAGAGGGAAGTCATGTAGTTGCCACAGGAGACAGATACACTGAAACCTTGCTGCCAGTAAACCACAAGCCTCATGGTAAAATATAAAATAATAGGAATGGGCTACTTGAAGATGTAAGACCTAGCTGTAAAGACTCTTGGGCTATTGGCCAAACAGTATTGCAATTAATGGTTTCTATATAATTACTTTGGGTCTAAGCGGCCGGGAATGAATGAGCAGCCTCCGCTTAAACCTATGGGGGGGGGGGTCATCCTCATTCAAACCACCACAAACTCCCTCTGTAGCCCAAACTGGTCTCAAAGTCTCTGGGATCCACCCTGCCCCCAGCCTCCCAGGTGTGGGGAGTACAGGCAGTAGCCACCACGCCGACCTGAAGTCAGGAATCTTGCACTTCTGAGTAATGGGGGTCTCAGATGAATCATTTGGCTTTCCTACGTTCCAGTTTACTCTTCTGAAATCTGTAATAAGGGCAGTAAAGGCTTCGGCAAAGATGAAGTTCATTGATAGTACTATAATTTAGTCATAATGTATTGCAGTTGGAATATACTTTTTCTAATACTAGGGTGCTTTGTTGCTATTAGGTGAGTACCTTATCACTGAGCTACACCCGTACACCTAATCATTAATAAGAAATTAGAAATATTTGCCACCTGGGTGGTGGTGGCACACACCTTTAATTCAAGCATGGCAGAGGCAGGTAGATCTCTGAATTTGAGGCCAGCCTGGTCTAAAGAGAGAGTTCCAGAATAGCCAGAGGTACAGAGAGAAACCCTGTCTTGAAAAAACAAAACAAAACAGATAAGAAATATTGTTATCTGGACAACCTCCAACTTATCCCAATCAATATTTGATAATCACTTTTAGGAAATATTTGCTAGGGGCTGGAGAGATGGCTTAGAGGTTAAGAGCATTGCCTGCTCTTCCAAAGGTCCTGAGTTCAATTCCCAGTAACCACATGGTGGCTCACGACCATCTGTAATGGGGTCTGGTGCCTTCTTCTGGCCTGCAGGCATACACACAGACAGAATATTGTATACATAATAAATAAATATTAAAAAAGAAATATTTGCTATGCATGATGCATTTCATTGTTATAATTTTATAGTTATATTTAAGCTTTTATTGCATAGTTTTGTGTACGTGTGTGTGCATGCATGCGTGTGTGTGTGTGTGTATGGGTTTATGCATGCATGCACATGTTCCATAGCAAGTGAAGAGACCAGAGAACAACCTGTGGGAGTGGATTCTCTTTTTATACCTGTAGGGGCCGAGAACTGCAGGCCCATTCCTTCATTGTCTGGCGGTCAGAGAATTCTGAGCAACCCACAAGGCAATTTGCACCTTCCACACAGGAGATGGTCACCAGGTTCTTTGATAATAAAATAACCTGACCCTATCCTAACAAGTGGTCGTGATATGCTAATGTTGTTCTGCTCCTTCTATTATGAATTAGGAGGTCGCCTGGGGAAGAGGTGTTTTCAGTCTAAAATAGGCAAAGACATGACAAAATAGGTTATTAAGTCATTCCTCGCTACCCAAGAAACAATGCTAATGAAGTTTGTTACCTTCCCCCTCAGTTTACCTTGATATAAAAGCTGTTTGAAAAATAAATGCGGGAGATTTCAGGATTTGAATGATCACTGAAACTCTCTCCTGGTACTGTCATGTGAATTGTGTCTTCATTTATTCCCACACCTCCACTCTGGTATGAGAAATGATTTATGTCTGGGCTCCTGACATATACCGGGTGGGTCCTGGAGCTTGGACTCAGATGCCCTGGCTTGGCAGCAAGCGCCTTTCCCACTGGGCTATCACGCCAGTCCACACCCAAAAGGAAAAAGAATACCTGTGGGCTTTCAAAGCTTCAGTGTGCCTATAGAGCCTGGGAGCCTGTCAGTGCAGATTCTATGCAGCAGATCTGAAGACGGCCCGAGGCTCTGCATCTCCCACAAATTCTCAGATGGTGTCTTGTGTAGCGAGGATGATGAACAAGCTTGCAAGTGTCAAAATTGATCCTCCACGATTGTTAACTCTTAGCCTGTTGGCATACAAAAGAGTTCCACAATAGCCCGGAACGGAGTATAACAAAGGTTTATTATCTGGGGATAAACTCACAGAAAGAGTAGTGATCCGAAGTCCTCTGTGTGTGCTGGGAACTGGAACCAAACCCAGCAGCCAAGAGAGCCGCAAGCACGCTTTTCGTTTGCATTTATAATACATGAGACCACACCCAAAATGAGCCGGTATCTTAAAGGCTATTGACTGAAGGAGTTCCCACAGCACTTAGCCAATATTGCTTCTTATCTAGTTGGCCTCTTTCTGAATTATCTTTTTTTTTTTTTTTTTTTTTTTTTTTTTTTTTTTTTTGATTTTCAAGATAGGGTTTCTCTGTAACTTTTTGGTTTCTGTCCTGGAACTAGCTCTTGTAGACCAGGCTGGCCTCGAACTCCCAGAGATCCGCCTGCCTCTGCCTCCCGAGTGCTGGGATTAAAGGCGTGCGCCACCATCATTTAAAATGGGTTTCAATATATAGCTTTTGAAGTAACACTCTTCTTGCCTCTGTCACCTGAGTAGTAAGGTACAGGCAGTATTTACCAAGCAGGTTTAATTACATTTTTAAAAAGTTGTGTGGAGCTGGGTGTTGCTTTTAATCTCAGCACTTAAGAGGCAGAGGCAGGTAGATAGCTGGGGTTTGAGGGCCAGCCTGGTCTACATATCAAGTTCCAGGCCAACCAAGGCAATATAGCAAAACCATGTACAAAAACAATGGAGGATGGCACGAGTGTGGAGGTAAGGGGAAGACTTTCTGGAGTCGTTTCTGTCCTTTTATCTTTACCAGGGTTCTGGGGGGCTGTATTCAGGACACAAGGCTTTGTGGGCAAGGTGTTTTTTCCAGACCAGTTACCTCACAGGCCCTAGTCACAGCTCGGAAAGACTTATGTTCATGTTTTCGTTCTTGGACTTAGGGGTCTAGGCTGCTTCTGTGCTGACAAGAACTCAGACACCGGGTTTTGAGGAAACCCGCGTATAACAGTGCATATAATCCTAGCATTTTGAGGGGTGAGACAGAGTCTATGCAGTCAAGGCTGGCCTTAAACTTTGACTGTGTGTGTGAGGGTGACATCCTGATCCTTCTGTCTCCAAAGACTTTTAAAATGTAATTAGGAATTACCCAAATTTATAGGGTGCAACAATGCTCAATACATGCATTTTATATATATATTTATGTGTGTGTGTAAAATATATTATGTAACATAATATAATATTATATACAACAATAAAACATCACATATAATTACATATTATATACATAATTACATATAATATTATGTAATATACAATTACATAATATAGAATTATGCACTACATAATAACAATGATATTATATATAATATGACATCTTATATATTATATATAAATATAATATTTTCTTCTCTCTCTCTCTCCTTCCATGACCAAGAGCTTCACGATTGCTAGGAAACACTATCACTGAGCCATAACCACCACTAATCCTGTATGAATTCCCCCATCACCTCCTCCTTTAGCTGAGGATCAAACACAGGGCCTTGTGCTTGCTGAGCAAGCACTCCCCCACTGAACTAAATTCCCAACCCTATGTATGCATCTTTTAAAAGCATTTCTTTTGAAATTTAAGCATTATAAGTCATCAGCTCCTTTCTCATCTTTGAAGATTGGGGGAGTGGCTCAGTGATGAAAGTGTTGTTCTGTAACCATGAGGACCTACCTGAGTTTAAATCCTGAGAACACATGTAAAGTCAGGTGCAGTACGGACTATGTGTAGTCCCAGCATTCATACGAAGAGATGGGAAGCGGAGCCCTTGGATGGGAGGATAACTCTGGATGCTCTGGAGCCATGTAGCTTGGTGTAGACAAGTGGTAAATAACAGAGGAAAGGGACTGGAGAGGCGGTTCAATAGTTAAGAACACTGGCTGCTTTTCCAGAGGACCAAGGTATTATGCCCGGCACCCACATGCTGACTCACTACCATCTGTAATTCCAGTTCTGGGGGATTTGACACCATTTTCTAGCTTCTGGCACCAAGTATGAACATGGTATAAAAACATACATGCATGCAAAACATTTATGAGAGAGAGAGAGAGAGAGAGAGGGAGAGAGGAAGGGAGAGAGGGGGAGGGAGTGAGGAAGAGTGAGAGAGAGAGAAACTTTGACTTGTCAAAGCAAATAAGGTGGAAAACAAGAACCTACTCTTACGGTGTCCTGTGACCTGCTCATGTATGATATGTCATGTGTGTGTTTGTAAATTCCTATCTGGATCCAGAGCCTTTGAACCCATGGCCTTACTCATGATAGGCACATGCTATTCCCAGATCTCAGGTTTGACTTTCATTTTTCATGTCAAGGATGCTTCCCGGATGATGCTGTGGTGTGCATGTTCATCGGGAGTTACATAATAATGGTCATCTTTCTGTCCGTAATCATTTTAAGGATGTCAGCTTTCTAAGGAATTGGTGGTTAGAGTATGCTGCCACCAAGTGGTAACAGTGAACTATAGCCACAAAAGAAACTTCTCTGAGAGTCTAGGAATCTCCTACAATCCTAGGAATTTCCTACGACTAATTATAAACCCCACTCCCCAATACATTGAGGTGCTGGATATGGAACCCAGGACCTTATATATTAATCAAGGACTTTACCAATGAGCTATATTCCTAAGCTATCCAGCCCACACCACTACTTAGATGGGTAGGTAGATAGATGGGGTCTCATCATGTACCTGTGGCGGCCTGGAACCTGCTGTGCAAAGCACGCTGGCTGCACACTTGGCAATCTTCCTGCCTCAGTCTTCAAAGTGCTAAAGTGCTTGCATTGGTGTACAAGTATGTGCTACCATGCCTGGCACCACAATATTTCTTTAACCTGACATTTACAAGCTATTTTTTTTTTTTTTTTTTTTTTTGGTTTTTCGAGACAGGGTTTCTCTGTGGTTTTGGAGCCTGTCCTGGAACTAGCTCTTGTAGACCAGGCTGGTCTCGAACTCACAGAGATCCGCCTGCCTCTGCCTCCCAAGTGCTGGGATTAAAGGTGTGCGCCACCACCACCCGGCTATTTTTTTTTTTTTTTTTTAAATATAGGGTCTTGTGTATCCCAGACGGGGCTTTAACTCACTATGAAGCCCAAAGATGACCTTGAACTTTTTATCCTCGTCCAGAATGCTGGGATTTTAGGCATGCCATCATACTCAGTCTTATGCAGTCTTTGGGAGAGAACCTAGGGTTCACACTTGCTAGGCAAGAACTCCATCAACTCAGCTGCACAGAACCTAACAAGCTACTTTTTAGAGTAAACTGATGCTGGGACTCTGTGGCACATTATGATAGCTAGAGGGTACTGAGCCCAAGGACCTCATGTCTTACAACATCCAGGATTATTAAAGCCAAGTATGTCAACACTTGTCTATAATCCTCTCAATTAGGAGCTGAAGCAGAAGGGTTGCTGCAAGTTTGAGGCCGGTCTTTGATACATAGTGAGTACAAGGGCAGCCAGAGATGCATAGCAAGACCCTGTTTTAAAAAAAAAACAAACCCAGCCAAACCAAATGATTATCTAGGGACACTCCATCATCGTGTCTGTGTGGTGGCTCATTTCCATCTGTAACTTCTGTTACAGGAAATCCAACACCCTCTTCTGACCTCCACAGGCAAAAGACATGCATATGGCGTACAAGTATACATGCAGGCAAAACAGTCATACACATAAATTAAAATAAATTGAATAAAACCATCGCATAGCTTTTAGCATGTGTCAGACACGAGTCTCAGGGTTTCTGAGAACTCATTTTGTCCTACCAACAACTCTCTGGAGGAGACTGACGTTGGTCCATTTGCTACTCTGTTAGAGGTCCTCTGTGCCTGATGGGTGTGAAGGTCAGATGGTCACTTTAGGGAGTCAGTTCTTACCTTTCACCTTTGTTTTGAGGCTGAATCTTTCTTGTTTCTGCCCCTGTTACTTACTCCAGGTTAGTAGGACCATAGCTTCATAGATAGGGTCTCCTCTCCTTGAGTTTAATGCCCAGACTCATTGTATTCTAGCACACGTCTTCATGCTATGAGGGTAGAATTAAATGCAGAGGGTTTGGAGGCAGAGGAGAGAAGGCCCAACGTCAGAGGTTGTCTTGTAAGTAGTTACTGTGATAAGGATGATGGGTGCCGCTCAGAGATGCGCTGGAGGACACACTGTGACCCATCCGAATGTAGGGTACCTACAAACATGTCAGATTTCAAAAGGTCCTAGATTAGGACATTTACTCTTGTTTATTATAGTCGGTAGCCAGAATTAGAAAATTTTGCAAATTCCTGAAGTTGTTTCAAAATCAAATCCTAAGTATTTTTCTTTTTGAGATAGGATCTTGTGACATAGCCTGGGCTGTCCCAAACTCACCACTGTAGTCTCTTTACCTCGGTCTCCTGAGTGCTGGGACTGTGGTCATGTGCCACCATACTCAGCCATGCCCTGAAATAGCTCTTTATTTCATTTATTTACTTATCACAGAGAGAAATGCAAAATAATTTAATATACAAATACTATAAAATTATAAGAATGAAATGGTCTTGTATAACAAGTATTCCTTAAGAGTGATTATCAAATATTGATTGGGATGAGTTGGAGGCTGCCCATATAATATTTTGTTTGTTTGCTTGTTTTTTGAGACAGGGTTTCTCTCTGTAGCCCTGGCTGTACTGTAGACCAGGGTGAGCTTGGACTTAGAGACCCAACTGTTCCTCCCAAATGCGGGGAGGATTAAAGGCACGTGCCACCACTGCCAGTTTGCAAATATTGCTTGCTTATCAATAATTAGGGATGTGTGGTGGTAATTTATGGGAATGATTTCTCTCTTTCAACAATGTGGATTCTGGATGTTGAATTCAAGTCATTGGTAGCAAGTACTTTTACCCACTGAGGCTTCTCCACAGCCCTAAACCCAGAATTTTTTTTTTGTAAAGCAACTTTAAAAAAAATCTATCTCGTTAACATGGAGAACAGTTGCAGAAGATATCTGGTGACTGCATGCACATCTGCAGCCACACCTGCGCCCACAAAACACATGTGCGTATGTGTATACTACCATCTTTTTTTTCCCCCAAAAGAACTATGACCCAAATCTTAATTTTGTGTGGTTTTCCACTTGTAATTGGGTTGGATATGAAGTTCAGGGTGTGGTTGGTAGCCTGAGGTTGGTCAATCTGGGTGACCTCAGAAGGCAGAGTCTCGCTCTAAACACTACCTTCAGAGTGTGCACTGCAGCTCTTTCCTGTCCCACCCATGACTCAGCCACACTTGGGCACGAGGATTCAAGGCATCCATTTACCATGAGACAGCCCGTACACCCTCTGCCCTAGGAGGCCAGACCCACTCTTCTCTTGTTTGAGTGACTGCTCTGCCTTTCTCTGAAGTGCATATCCACATAGCTCTGTTTCCAGGCCAGCATCCCCCGAGTGTAGGCTAACATCAAAACCCTTCAGATTGGGTCCCTGTGAGTCAGCTCTTCTGTCTTGTACATCCTCTGTATCTTCTGCTGGAAAGATTCTCCTTTCTCACCAACCCCTCCCTGCGTCCTGTGCTCTGTCCAAATTGCTTTCCCTACCAGCCTGTGTTTTCTTGGCTTTGTGCTTCTGCACATTTACCCCCCCCCCCCACACACACACCCAATCTTGAGAATATTCTCTCTCTCTGCATTTTGTTTTCAAGATCTACTGCTAGAATGTTTCAATTCTGGTCAGAATTAATTGCTCCTATTTGAGCTCTACCCTGCATGGCTGGCTGCATGCACTCATAATAGTACTTCTAGTTGGCTCTTTATGAGAATTGCTTGTTTATGAGCCTCGCACTTCTGTCTTTGAGCTCCCTTGGGCAGAAGCCACATCTCTTTTCTTCTTTTCTCTGGCAGTGCCTTGAAAAGGGCCTGGCAAAGGGTACGTGCTGGTGACTGATGAGAGAATGAAGAACACAAATTATCCTGTGTGACAGGTACAGGGATTTGTGTTTAGGGATGATGTATGTACATGTACGTTAGCTGTTTGGAAAACTGTAGAGGGTTTTATTACTGCCATTAATGGTAGTGTTATTGGTAGATAGGTTTCGTTCCAAATGGCCTGACCCACTCGGTTAGACAGTCTGGAAACAGGGAGCAGCAGAATAGGAATCCAGTCTCCTTATTGCCCAAACAAGGAAATAAGGCCCACAAAAGGTCAGGCTTTGATTTTCTGGCACAGGTTCATGGCTCCTGCTGTGTGCCACCACTGCCTGGTTCAGTTGAAAATGTTTTCCTTACAGATATATTTATTTATTATGTATGCAGTGTTCTGTCTGTCTGTATGCCTGCATGCCAGAAAAGGGCATCAGATCTCATTACAGATGGCTGTGAGCCACCATGTGGTTGCTGGGAATTGAGCTCAGAACCTCTGGAAAAGCAGTCAAGTGCTCTTAAAGGCAGAGCCATCTCTCTAGCCCTCAATTGTAAATATTTTAAAATCAAGTCATAGCATCATTTGTTCAAAGGTGTATTAGTTAGTTTCTATTGCTGTGAAAACCACCATGGCCAAAAGAACCTTGTGGGGAAATGGTTTATTTTCGCTCATACCTTGTAGCCCAGCCTGAAGGGAAGTCAGAACAGGAAGGCAGGGCAGGAACCTGGAGGTCGAAGTTGATGCAGAGGCCATGGAGGAATTCTGCTGATTGAATTGCGCATCTTGTTTTTTTTTTATACAACTTCTCACTCCTGTCCAGGGTAGCACTACCCACAATGGGCCGGACTCTCCTACATCTCTTAGTAGTCAAGAAAATGCACCACTGACTTGCCCACAGGCCATTCTGATGGAAGCAATTTCTTTGCTGAAGTTTCCTCTTACATGACTATTACAAGTTTTATAATGACTAAACAGGAAATAGATGAGAAAACTTCTGAGCTCATGACTGGATATAATAGGGAATGACATGATGAGAAATACTTTTATTGGGATACTGGATATTATTGTACATTGAATTTTTCTTTTTGTTTTCTTTTTTGAGACAGGGTTTCTCTGTGTGTAGCTCTGGCTGTGCTGGAACTAGCTCTGTAGACCAGGCTGGCCTCAAACTCACAGAAATCCACCTGCCTCTGCCTCCTGAGTGCTGGGATTAAAGGCGTTTGCCACCACCACCTTTCTTTTCTTTTCTTTTTTAAAATTACTTATTTATTTTTGGTGGAGGGCTGAAGAGGAAGTCAGAGGTTCTGGGGATCGAATGCAGGCAATCAGGACTGGCGGCACCTTTACCTGCTGAGCCTTATTGCTAGCATCTTCATGGGTAGCTAATCCAGCTCCTAAGGTTTTCTACCGCATAGCAACAGATTTTAGTAAGAATCAGGACATGGATGGGCTGGGAAAAAGTAGCTCAAGGTTAGAATTATTGCTTAGAATAATCAAGGCCATGGCAGGTTTGGGTCCTCATGAATCAGAAGGGAGAAAAAAGGAGAAAGATGGCCCAGTGGCTGATGAAGATTCCTGACAAGCTGACAACCTGATTGATTACTCCGACCCATAATAGTGGAAGGAGAGAACCGACTCTTGAAAGTTGTCATCTGGGCCGGGCGGTGGTGGCGCACGCCTTTAATCCCAGCACTTGAGAGGCAGAGGCAGGTGGATCTCTGTGAGTTCGAGACCAGCCTGGTCTACAGAGCTAGTTCTAGGACAGGCTCCAAAGCCACAGAGAAACCCTGTCTCGAAAAACCAAAAAAAAAAAAAAAAAAAAAAAAAGAAAGTTGTCTTCTGACCTCCACACGTGTGAAGTGGTTTCATGTGACACACACACACTAATAAATGAATAAAATAAAATAAACTAGGAACACACAAAAGTTGATTATGTAAAAATTTAACAGGTTGATGTCTTCTGGAAAGTTTTTTGTGCACGCTGCAGTTAGTAGAAGAAAGCTAGAAAAAAAACTCAACAAAACAAAAAAGATAAAAAAGAAAAAGAAACGACAGAAAGATAAGAGGGTTTTTTGGGTGGTGTGGGGAACAAGAAGGGAGATGTGACCAACATACATTTTTTATATGTATGTTGTTTTCGAAGAATAAATCCAAATATCCTTTTAAAAAAAAAGGAAAAGCAAGGTCTTAAGTCTTCAGCCAGGATTTCAAGGGAGCCCCACGCCGCCTCTGATCCTGAGCGTCAGACACCCTACCTGCGCGCGCGTCCTGTAGCCCTAGGAAGTGTGAGCCTATCTTGCCCCGCCCCATTATCGCCCCGCCCCGTTACCTCCTGGCCCCGCCCCACCTCCCTGGGAACGGACCTCCGGTGCCCGTGGGCCCCGCCTCTTCCGGCCCGCGAGGTTTGATTCCCTTGGCGGGCGGAAGCTGCTGGAACTTGAATCCCGTAAAGATTCCCACCGACTCCTTTCTGTTTCAGCTTTGCTGGGTTCTGCGGCGGCTGCTTCGACCTTCTGTCCGGTTCGGTCCCGCCGAGCCTGCCGCCCTTCAGGTCAGTTCTACCGCCCGCGAACCGGGCTCTGAGCTGTGGGGCGCAGCCGGGAGACGGAGCTTTCCCGGGGTTCCGCCCACCACTGCTGGTTTCTGAGAACTTCTAGACTTTTCGACCCAGGGTTTTCACAGGTGGTTGCTTCTTGTTTTTCTTTCTGCCGTTCTGAGACGTAGTCTAGTATAGTCCAGGCTCGTCTCTCTCTCACTGTAGCCAAAGCGGTCCCCGAATTCTGGATCCTGCCGCCTCGGCTTCCCGAGAGCTGGGGAATATAGGCAAGAGCTCCCCGCCACTATTCCCGGCTTCCGGAGTTTTTGATGAAGTTGGCAGAGCATTTGACACCTACGAGGCTAGATGGGAGTTGCATTTATTTCAGTGCTCCTGACTGTCCGCAAAAGCGGTTCAGAGAAGGCCTTTGGGATACTTTCTTGTCGTTCATCTAAGTTTCCTGGGGTGCTCCAGTTAAAAGGGAAGCGTGTGATCCCCGTTTTCAGAGTCCAAATCCTTCCTCACCTTGCACCTCCTCAATCAAAGCAAGAGGCCGGAGACGCACATATTGTAAGGGTGCTCCGAGGCTGTAGCAGTAGCTGGAGCAGCAAGGTGGCTCCTGTCAACGAGACTGTGGAGAGGAACAGGGAACCTTCTCAGAGATGGCGTCCCAGGGCAGCAGACTCACACTAGGGTGAGGTGAGTAGGTGTTCTAGTCTCACCTTCGGTAGATTTCTGTAGTTAGTGGAAATCTAAGTAGGAGGAAGGGCGGGGCTTCCGAGCGGCCTGTAATGTTTAGAGGCTTAGGGTCCCTGTTTTTGTTCACGATTGGTGTGAGAGAAATCGAAACAGCTTTTGATTGCACCTTCATGGAAACAGTGGGTCTTTCCTGCCAATCTGTTGTGAACCAACAAAATGGATGGATTAGTCCCTAAATGCTTTTCGGAATGAATGCCTCGGTGGCTCTTCTCCCAGAAGCCTCTGCAAAGGAGAGGGAAGGAAGGAGGCTACTCGACTGTATTCTAAGGTCATACTATAAGCCCTTCTGCACTCCCAATTGAAATGACCAAATCAGTGTCTCACAAGAGGCAAGTTCATGTATCATGTAGTAAGTGATAGCATGGCCCAAATTACACAGTATTAGTAGCAAAACACCCTCAGTGTGTGTAGTCCATGCTGACCTGGAACTCACAGAGATGCATCTGCCGCTGCCTCCCAAGTGCTGGCATAAAGACATGCCCACAGTGTTTTAAGTTTCATCACAAATCTCTCAGGATCTAGCGGGTGCCTTGTTTCCTCAGAAGTTTATTATATATACTCCATTTCTTGTATTTCACCACGTCCGGAGGGGCATTCAGATACCGGACTGAGGGTCTGGTTTCCTTTCACACTAAGTCAGGCATCTCCAAGCACAAGGATTTCTTTTTTATATTCTGCATTCTAGAAGATAGAGATCAGCTTTATACCCACAACATGTGGAGGTAAAATATAGAAGATATAATCACTAGTTTTCATTCTTTTCTTTTTTCTTTCTTTCTTTCTTTCTTTCTTTCTTTCTTTCTTTCTTTCTTTCTTTTTTTTTTTTTTGAGACAGGGTTTCTCAAATAGCTCTGGCTGTCCTGGAAGTACCTTTGTAGATCAGGCTAACCTAAAACTCACAGAGCTCCTCCTGCCTCCACCTCCTGAGTACTGGGATTAAAGGTATGTGTCAACACCATGCAGCATCCCTAGTTTTCTTAATAGTAGCAAAAATGTTGTTCCCTGATTTAATAGATATAATCCAGCCTCACAGTGGTGTTACTTAAAGACATAGTAATTTGAGGGATGAAAGTAGGCAGAAAAAAAGGTTTTATTATTTGTGCAAGGCAATCTCTTCCTAAGAGCTGGAAGTTTAAAACGCCTTTGGGAGAAATCTGTGAAGTTAATTACGAGCCAAGCCTGGTGGTACATTGTGTAATCCTCTGTGTGTGGTGGGATTAGGCAGGAAGTGTGGAAGGTCAAAGCTGCCTGGGCTATGGAGAAAATATAAGACTGTTGGGATTGCAGACCCACGTCTCCATGCAGGGTTTGCTACCCTACTTTGTAGCAGACAGCTCTCCAGTCAGATTTATATCTCCCAATTCCCCCATTTCCTTTCTCTTGCTTTCCCCCCTCCTCTTTGAACAGGATCCCAGGAGTTACTGGGTCCCAGGAGTTACTGAGCCACGTCTTGACCTCTAAACTGCCAGTATTTCTTATCTTGGAAGTCCTTTATTCTGGGTTTCCATTTCTTTGGAGGATGTTGTTTTACTTTATTCCTGAATTTGTTCTGTCGGCAAATGGCCATTAAGAGATTTCTGAGCTAATAAGGCAATTAAGCGTATTCCCTAGAAGTCTGGCCGGGTGAGATGTGGTTGTGGGCAGCAGAGAACAAAGCTGTTCTGTCCTCTCACCTCCACATGCGTGCTATGGCATGTGCACACCCATGTACACATTTATCAGATACACAGTAAGTATAAATTTGAAAGTTAAAAACACGTATGTATGTGTCTGCATGAGTGTGTAGCATGCTGGTGCCTGCAGAGGCCAGAAGAGGGTGTTGGATCCTTTGAACATGGAGTTACAGGTGGTTCTAAGCAGTCTAAGATGGGGGCTAGGAACTTAACTTGGGAGAGCAGTAAGCACTCTTAGCTGCCAAAGGCCTCTCCAGTCCTTCCTGCTTCCCTCCATTGTAATATAGTATCTTATGTGTAACCCACGCTAGTCTGGAACTTCAGATCCTCCTCTCTGGTGTCCCCAGTCCTGGGATAGTAGGCAGATATCAGCACACATGGTTCTGCTTTCTTTTTTGGTGGTGTCTTTGATTGTATAGGAATTCTGAACATACACACACACACACACACTTTAGTTTTTTTTCCCAGTTGATCTGAAACTGTGTACACCAGGCTGGCCTCAGACTCAGAGTAATCCTCCTGTCTGTCTCCCAACTGCTGGGATTACAGGTGTGTGCCCCTGAACTCAGTCTTGTTTTGTTTTTTGAGGAAAGGTAGTTTTTTGATTTTTTTTTTAAAGCTTTGTTTATTTACTTCCTTGGTGTATGTTTGGATGTGTGTTGTGGGAGTTGGTCTATCTTCTGTCACAGAGGGCCCAGGGGTCAGGCTTGGTGGCATGTAAGTTTACCCACTGAGCTAATTTGTCTTTGATGTTAGTGGATTTGTTGTTGTTTGAGGTAGTCTCCTGTAGCCCAGGTAGTGAACTTGCTCTGTGGTCTAGGATGACCTTGAGCTCCTGCCCCAATCTTTCAAGTCCTGGGATTCTAGGGACTACCACCTCCCAGGTATATTCAAGTCTTTATCTGGATTTGATTTGTGTGAGGCAGAAATTCAGGGGCTTTTGTTTGTTTGTTTTTAATATGACTAATTAGTCCTTCACTGTCATTTATATGCCTAAGATTTATTATTATTTCTAATTGCAAACATAGGAGGTGGAGCCTGGTGGTGGTGGAGCACAATTTTAATCCCAGTGCTCGGGAGGTGGGACAGGCAGATCTCTGAGTTCAAGACCAGCCTGGTTCCAGGATATCAAGGCTACATGGAGAAACCTGTTTGAAAAAACGTGTGTGGGGGGGGTGGGGTGTGGAGGGGAGATGATCTGGTGATATTTCTTTTATTGTTCATTGTTGATGTAAATTTTTTTCCTGTTTTACAGATTCTTTTTGTCATTTTGAAGAAACTTTCAGCTGGATTATGAAAGATTATGATGAACTTCTCAAATACTATGAATTATATGAAACTATTGGGACAGGTAATTGTTAATTTTTTTCTTGGAGGCAGAGTACAGATAAAATAATTGGATATATGATTTGTTTGGGTTGTTATGAGCTTTTTAGTATAATTGATGTAGCTTAAATTTTTTTACCTAGAATTAAAAAATTTAAATTTATTTTATCGTTATTGTTGTGTGTGTGTGTGTACGATGTGTGTGGGGCACGCATATCAGCCTGCATGTAGAGGTAAGAGGGCAGCTTTGTGGAGTAGATTCTCTTCTTCCACCTTTATATAGATTCTGGGGCTGGAACTGAGGTTGCCAGGCCTGTGTGCCAAAGTGCCTTTACCTGATAAACCATCTCGCCTGATCCTCTACCTACTTTAATAAGCAGAACAGAACAAGGGTGAACTATTAGAGAAAGCCTCTAATCGTCATTGCGAGCCAACATTTGACTTCTAGTGTAAACAAAAGCCACAGGAGTGGAGTGGTGGCTGTTGAGCTAAGGCGCGGTCTGACCTCCTCATCTTGGCTGCTTGAGGGTGAAGGCATTGGGTGGGAGAGAGCAAGGACAGAGGTGAACAGCTGTGGGGAAGCAGTTGCAGTGAGGAGAGTGACCCTGGAGATGAAGGCAGCGTGTTAGAATGGTGGGGTGAAGCTAGTGAGGCAGTTACAACATACGATAAAACATGCAAAGTGCACAGATGTTCATGAGAACATGAAGACACAGTCGTGCATTACCTGCTCAGAGAAGACAAGGTAATTTCTAGTCAGTACTGTTCCTTTCCCCCAGGGAAGTCGTTGTATGTTTTCCCCAGGTAAGCAGGTAGGATTTGCTGATGAGTTGTATGTACACTGCTAGAGAAACGAAGTTCCACCCGGGAAAACAGTGGGGGAGACTGTGGAAGAGACTATCAGAAACTTCTTGAATGTATTAACATCTTTCAGATAACTAGAGCTGTTTAGCACTGACCCAGTTTTAAAACATAATTGCTTGCCTTCATAGTTTGGTTTTTTTTTTCTTTTTTTCTTTTTTTTTTTTTTAAATGTTTTTTGAGGCAGAGTTTCTCTGTAACTTTGGAGCCTGTCCTGGCACTTGCTCTGTGGACCATGCTGGCCTTGAACTCATAGAGATCCTCCTGCCTCTGCCTTTCCAAGTGCTGGGATTAAAGGTGTGCACCACCACTGCCTGGCTACCTTCATAGTTTTTAAGCTCAGTGAAGTTTTATATAATTTGTCTTCAGTTTCAGTAACTTTATATTGTATTCTAGCACGTTAATAAAGTTTAATTGCAGCGTTAACTATAGAGTCTGTTTCTTTTTAGAATAGATTTGCTATATTTATATGTGTGTGTGTGTGTGATCTGAGTGTGAGTAGTGCGTGTGTGTGTGTGTGTGTGTGTGTGGCTGAAGAGCCCAGAAGAGGGTGTTGGATCCTCTGGAGCTGGAGTAACAGGCAATTTTGAGCTGTCTGATGTAGATGCTGGTCGCTAAACTCTGGTCATTTGTAAGAGTGGCAAGCATACTTTAACTTGCTAGCCATATCTCTAGCTCCCATAGTGCATATTTCTAAAGAATGAGGTTTTTTTCCTTACATTTTTATCATTTACTCTTTATTTACTGTTCATGGTAGGAAAAACCTCCATCTAGAGCAGAGGGTCTCAACCTCCTAATGCTGTGACCCTTTACTACAGTTCCTCATGTGGTGGTGACCCCAACCATAAAATTATTTCATAACTGTAATTTTGGTAGTTTTATGAGTTATAATATCAACATCTGTGTTTCCTGATTATCTTAGGCAACCCCTGTGAAAGGGTCTTTTGACCCACAAAGGGGTTGTGACCCAGAGGTTGAGAACTGCTTATCTAGAAACATTGAAAAGAATCTAGAGTCATAGCTATTGGAAATAACAGAAGAAAGACAAACTTCTCAGAAAATGACTTGAAAGAGCCTTTTAAGAAATCTGTGCTTATTCATCTTTTTGTACTTAGGTGGCTTTGCAAAGGTCAAACTTGCCTGTCATATCCTCACTGGAGAAATGGTAGCTATAAAAATCATGGATAAAAATGCACTAGGGGTAAGTTTGAAATTATTTCTTTTCCTTAATTACACAAAATGATGGGCTCTACTGTGATACTTTTATATATGGGAGTTATAGTCCATTGATCATTTATCCTTCATGACATTAAAAAAGTTACTTTGAGTCAAGGTTTCACTATATATAGCCCTGGTCTTGAACTTACTTTTTGTCAAGATTGGCCTTCAACTTGTGATCTTTCTGCCTCAGCTTCATAAGTGTTAGGATTGCCAGTGTGTGTCATCACACCCTACCAAGAAATGTATATCTTTTCATATGTATATATGCATGCATGTGTGTGGGCACATGTGTAGGTATGCTATATATATCTTTTCATCTGTATATATGTATGGCATATATATAGGTATGTGTACATGTATATGCCCATGCATGTACAGAGGCCTGAGGTTGATATTGGAAATCTTCTTTGATTGCTTTCCACTTTATTCTTTTTTTGAGGCAAGGTCTCTCAGTCAAACCCAGAGCTTGCTGATATGGCTACTCCTGCTAGACAACCTCCTGTGGGGATCCCATCTCTATTCTGAAGCTGAAATTCTAAGTGAGCCGAGCTGCCATACCTAGCTGACATTTATGTGATTTCTGGGGACCCAAATTCTAGCCCTCTTGCTTGCATAACAAAATGTAAAGATCTGGAGACTCAAGAGACGGCTCAGCAGTTAAGAGCACTTGCTGCATTTTCAGAGGATGCAAGCTCAATTCCTATCACCCATGTCCAACATTCACAACCATGTGTAGCTCCAGTTTTAGGGGATCCTACTCCTTTGACTTCTGGGGGCACCATAGTTATGTGCATATACCCACATGCACACACAAGCTTACACATAATTAAAAATAGTGATAAAATTCTTTTAAAAAGCAAGAGATGGTTCTGTTGGTAAAGTATTTGCTATGTAAGAATGAGAACATTGGGCTGGAGAGATGGCTCAGCCGTTAAAGGCTAGGCTCACAACCAAAAATATAAGAATGAGAACATTGCCTGGTGGTCATGGCACACACCTATCCCAGCACTTGGGAGGCAGAGGCAGGTGAGTCTCTGAGTACGAGGCCAGCTTGGTCTTCTATAGAGCAAGTTCCACTCCTTTCCCCGCCATTAAGCACATGAATTTGGATCCCAAGCACTCACATAAAAAGCTGAGTGGGCGCATGGTTGCTTTACACATCTATAATCCCAGTGCTGGCAAGGTGTGTACCATCTAGACTGATTGGGGGCACTGGGTTCAGAGAAAGACTCTGCCACAAAAAAAATAGATGGGTAGTGATTAAGGAAGACATCTAATGTTGACCTCTGGTCTCTGTATGTATCTGCACACATGTGCACACACCTCTACACCACATTTATAGGGTAAAGACCTGTGTATTTAAAATAATCTGGATCTAGACATGATGGCACACACTTATACTCCCAGTACTCACGTGTCAGAAGTAGGAGTTCCAAGTGCAAGGTCAGTTTGGTCCACATAGCAAGTTCAAGGCTAGTCAAGGCTATATGAAAAATACTTTTATAAGTCTTTTTGTTTGTTTGTTTTGTTTTCTGAGATGGTTCTCTGTGTAACAGTCCTGACTGTCCTGGAACTTGCCTCCACCTGCTTCAGCCTCCCAGGTGCTGGGCTAAAAGACATGTGCCACCACTGCCTGGTTTAATTCCTTTTCTTTACTCGAGACTCCTTTCTTGTTCTTTAATCCAGACTGACCTATAGCTCACTTTGTAACCCAGCTTGGCCTCAGGTTTTCATTCCTCCCCAAGTGTTCTGACTGCTAGGATTGTATCCAAGCCTGCTGGTGGTGTTTCTGTACTTGGTTTGTTTGGCATGGCCACCTTCTACGGTAGTCCAGACTCTTTCAGGATTGTGGGCATTGTGCTCTTGACGACTCTATCAGTTTGCTTTTTGTCACTTGAGGGGAACAATGTAAAGGGGCAAGATTGAGTTTTGTCTCGTGGTTTGCGTCCAGGATCCACTGCTTTGGGCCGGAAGTGAAGCTGACTATTGCGATGGTTTGAGCATGTGCCTCAGTGGAAGCCAGGAAACAGAGAGCATGCCTTTGCTAACGGGCATCTCCTCTGTCCCCCCCACGCCTCAGAAGGAGAGAGCATGCCTCTGCTAACGGGCATCTCCTCTGTCCCCCCACGCCTCAGAAAGAGAGAGCATGCCTCTGCTAACGGGCATCTCCTCTGTCCCCCCACGCCTCAGAAAGAGAGAGCATGCCTCTGCTAACGGGCATCTCCTCGGTCCCCCCACTCCTCGGCTTATTGAGTGGTGCCACAATGCTCAGTGTGGGTCCTCTCTGAGTCCTCAGGCACTCCTAAGTGTGGGCTTTGCTAATCTCCACTCATTCAGACTGACAAATTGTCACTCACATTGAGCTTGACTTCATAAAATGCTCAGAGCACTAATTTTGTAATGTTTTTCTGTAATTTTGAGCAGTGTGTTTTAGAGCTATTGATAGCTTTTCCTTCCTCCTATTAAAACTGTTGATATTGATGGTTGGGACACTTTCCAAGAAATTTGTTGCTTATCTGAACTGCTGTTTTGTCAAACAGAGTGACTTACCCCGAGTCAAAACTGAGATCGATGCCCTGAAAAATCTGAAACATCAGCATATATGTCAGCTCTACCATGTGCTGGAGACAAAAAACAAAATATTCATGGTTCTTGAGGTTAGTGGTGGGTCCCAGGCAGCCAAAAGTGTTTGCTTGCTTTTTCAGTAGTTGAGAGAGAATTACATCTTCTTACCTGAAAAATTAGAACTAATGTTTGGTCTAGTTTCATTTCTATTGCCATGATAAAATAGTCCTCATAAGAAGTAGCTCAGAGGAGACGGGTTAGCCATAGTTCAGGGTCCCGGGAAGTCAGTGCAGCACAGACTTAACAGAGCAGAGGGAAAGAAGGAAATGCTTGCTTGTCTGCTTGTGCTCAGCTTGACTTCCCCAGTCTCATACAGCTCAAGACCCCTGACTAGGGAGTAGTGCCACTCAGAGTGGACTTCCCACATCAATGAACTTAATAAAGATAGTCTGCCACGGACATGCCCACAGGCAAACCTGGTATACACAGTCCTCACTGAGACTCCTCCCAGGTGACTCTAGGCTGCTTAAGTTGATAAAGCTAAGCCTTAAAATGATTTAATGGTTCTTCCACTTTCATGTAGGTTCCTGGGATCAAAGCCATCTCGGTGGCTCCTTTTGTGTCTCTTATTATTATATATCACTGTACATATGTTTCACTGTGACATTTAATGCATATATATTTATATATATAAAATGTGTTTATGTTTGAATATTTTGCCTGAATGTCTGTGTGTGTACCATGTGTGTATCTGGTGCCTATGGAGGCTACAAACTGTTTTGGATCCCCTGGGGCTAGAGTTATAGAAAGCTTTGAGCTGCCATGAAGGGACTGAGAAGTGGACTTAGGTTGTCTGGAAGAGCAGCCAGTGTTTTTAACCTCTCAGCTATCTCTCCAGCCCCTTATATAATGTTTTTTGACCATATTAATCCTCTGTTACCTTCTGTTATCACGGGTCCCCTTCCTCTTCTCAACTATCCCCACTTCTACTTCCACATCTTTTTTTTTCTTTTGAATTTTCTGAGGGTTGCATATATGAGTGTGAGTGCCTTACCAGTGGCTACATCGCTGAAGAAAATGTTTCTCCTCACTTATCAATCATTAACTGTATAAATCCTGGAGAGAGGACTTTGTAAGCCCTTCCTCTTAATTACTTGTTGTATGCCTCCTACTTTTGTGGTGTGGTGTGTATGCATATGTGTATGCGAGTATGTGTGCTTGCGTATGTGCACGTGGAAACTCAAGAGTGTCTTTTTATATTGTTTTTTCAGTCAGGGCCTCTCACTGAACCTGGAGCTTAGTGTCTAGGGTAGGCTGGCTGACTGGGGGCCCTAGGATCTGCTGATCGTTACCTCCTTGGTGCTGGGACTTCAGATGTGTGTTGCCAACTGCAGGCCTTTATGTGGGTGCTTAGGGACCTGAACTCAGTCCTTATGCTTGTTCAGCATGCACTACCTACAGAGCCATCCTCTTGGCCCCTAACGGGCTCTTTGTGAAAGATTGAAAATCGCTCATCTTTGGATGGTGACCAGCAATAATTACTGAAGAAACAATAATTACTGCTGCTTTTCAGTTTTGATTTTAGATGACTGTACTAAATGTGAGTACATTAACTTGAGAGTGAGTTTTAGTACTTTGTTATAAAAATATAAAGCCCTGAGTGAGCTTTTGAAAATCAGAATGGTAGTTGGTTTGACTTCTGTTTATTGCTAATAAAACTGCTCAAGGGAAGAATTATTGTTCTCCTTCCTGGAATAATTAGTGAATTGTTGGATCCTGAGAGTGTAGTTTTCGATATGCTCACTCAGTTCCCTTGCCTTAAAGTTGTGCTAACATTGACTTCAGTGTGTTTTTACTTTCCATGCTGGGAAGTGATTCTGTCAGCTGTAACTGTGATCTTGCTGTTAAAGTACTGTCCGGGAGGAGAGCTGTTTGACTACATCATCTCCCAGGATCGCCTGTCAGAAGAGGAGACCCGAGTTGTCTTCCGTCAGATACTGTCTGCAGTTGCTTACGTGCATAGCCAGGGCTATGCCCACAGGGACCTCAAGCCAGTAAGTGGCCCTGTCACAAATGCTTACCTGAGAGTTGAGCGTGGTCTGCCTCTTATTTCCAGGTGTCCATGTGTTCTGCTAAAAACTCACCAGTTTGGCTCCTTGGCCGTTTGTTTTGTTCAGAATCTGTCACATTTCTTTCTCTTTCTTACCATTCTCTCACCTGTCAGCTGTGTGTGACATGGGATGCCCTTGGAATCAAGATTTTATCCCTCGGCACGATGTGCCATCGGGCATTTTCCATTCAGTGTTTTGTTTTTGTTTGAGACAACCTCGATCTATATGGCTCAGGCTGAGAGACTCCTGTTTTAGTCACCTAAAATGCTGAATTATATTCCTTTAATTTCAAACCATTTCTCTCTAGAAGGGAGCAGTTCAGTAGGATTGACAGATTCTAATTTTAAAGGACTGATGAAAAATGTGAGCAGTCTTCTGGTCTTTGGGCTCTAATGTGACTAATATAACTGAGTATGTATTTAAATGTAGCTTCATCAAACAGGATCAGGGACCTAGAGTAGGTCTGTGGCAGTGTTACCACCTTTTCATGTGTTTAATACCTCAGTCTTCAGTCTGAGCTCTGTTTAGTCTTAAACTTGCCTTTGGCAGAAATTGTCTTCACTTGTAGTTTGCCTCAGCGTACTAGGAGGAATGGTTTTTCCTCCTTCATCTTATTCTTTGAAAAGATCTCTTACGGAGCCCAGAGCTTCCTATTTTGGCTAGACTGTCTGGACAGTGAGCCTCAGGATACTCCTCTCTTTGCTTCCCCAGTGCTGGGATTAGAGAGGTGTGTGTTGTCATGCCTGGCTTTTTACATGGATGCTGGGTGTCTGAATTTAGCTTCCTCATGTTTGCAGAGTAAGAACTTCACCTACCATCTCCCTAGGCCTCTCTCTTTTTTATTCTTTTTGTGATTCTAGGACCTCAGGCATGCTGGGGAAGTGCTCTTTCTCTGAGCACCATCTCTAGTTCCCTCTCCTCTCCCCTCCCCTCCCCTTCCCTCTCCTCCCCCTCCCCTCCCCTCCCCTCCCCTTCCTCCTTCTCCTCCCTCTTCTTCCCCCCCCCCACTCCGTGGTGGTAATGGTGGTGGTGGAAACAGGGTCTCACTTTGTAGCCCTGGCTGGCCTGGAGCTCACTACTTAGACCAGGCTGGCCTCAAACAGATCTGCTTGCTCTGCCTCCTGAGTATTATTAGGGTCAAAAGTGTATGCTTATCCTCAGCTCTATTTTTTTCTAATCTTTTCATTAGGTGTCAGTGATTTAACTTATATTGGATCTCAGCTTCAAATTAAAACAACTAAATCAGTTTTAGAAATGGTTAAAGGTGGGATGTGATATAAGGAAATCAGAATACAGTTATCAAAATATCTTTGTTTTCCCAGGAAAATTTATTGTTTGATGAATGTCGTAAATTAAAGCTGATTGACTTTGGTCTCTGTGCAAAACCCAAGGTAAGTGCAAAAATAAAAATAAACGTATGTCTGTCTATAAGTGTACCTGTTGGTCTTATATTGCACTGACTTTCACTTAATCTTTCTTGAACTTAGTTACATCCATTTTGAAAATTTTATCCTTAGCACTGGTAGTTTTATAAGTTTGCTAGATAATTCTGAGATGGAGTCAAGATTGTGAGCCACCACTGTAGGTCTAGGATTTGTCCCCAGGGACAATTGTAATGCCAGGCAACATGAAGCCATTATACTATGAATACTAAGTCATGTATTTGTAGTTTGAGTATGTTGCCACTAGGTGCTGCCTTGGTTCATTTGTGTAGAAGCTGGGTATTTGGTGTGTATCTAGTTTTTATTACACAGATAGTTCTATAACTAAGGATTGATTCCCCTTCCTTGTGAAAGAAGAGGGAGAATGGATGGCCATGGGCTTCTATATTTATTCCACTTGAAATGTCCCTCATTTGCATTCCATAGCTAAGTGCTGGTGTTCTCTAGCATAACTTCTCTGAGGTGACTTTGAACTTCTCCGCTCTGCGCCTGTGGCAGGTCTCCTGTGTGGCTGCTTGTTGGAGGCTTCCTTCCGGGTTCTCTAATGATGGCACTCCATTGCTAAAATGAGCTGTCTACACTCATTAAGAACGTTGAAATTGCAGGCTCCTCTCAGGCCATTGTAGTCCCATGATGATTTCCTACCCCTCAGCATTAGCAAAGGGAAGCAGATTTTGCCTCCTCAGTTTTGAATGTCTGGTTCTTTCTCATTCTTCTCCCACTGATGTCTATTCTGAGATTATCGGTGGAGGCTTGTGTCTGGGAAGCAGATGATTCAGGAGGCAGTTTCTATTTTTTTTTTTTTACAGACATAAAGCATATAAAGATCATCCTTTGACAGACAGATAAGCTGCATTCTCTGTAGGAGGTGGGTGGGGATGTTTGTGGAAGACTCCATTAGCTTTTTTTAAATGACGGCTACAGCTCCAACTCACAAAGACACCATCCAAGAAAATGGGGTGTTGGGAAGGATGCCTCAGCCCCATGGGGCTCTTTCTTCTGGGTATGTTTCGTTTGTAAACAAAATCTTAAGGTTTCTAGGTCTTGGCCCCTGTAGGGCTCAGCACAGGAGTGCAGCAGCAGCTTCATTTTCATAAGGCCTAGGCCTTGAGAGCAGAGGAGGTTGACAGATCACCAGGTAAGGCGGTGATTTGCCTTACCACAGGGTCTGAAGGATAGATTAGCAATATTTCCTACTTACCACTTGTTTCTTCCTGTGAACAAAAGGAAGTTGTTCTGCATTTGTAAAGATTAGATGTTAAAGATAGGGACTTGAATTCAGTGGGTATTTCTTGAATACTTGGGGGTAGGAAATCATGGGTGCTTGGATGGATGTGAGGTTTATTACTATGCAAATATTTAGGGGAAGTATGGACTTGATTTGACTTAACTAAGGGGAAAAGGTCTTGTTCATGTGAGGTTGAGTGGTATTGAAAATTCAGAGAATCACAGTTGGCATATGTGTGTGTACATATACACAAAGAGCATTTGCAGAAATCTCTTGATTATTTGGAAGAGTTTTTTGTTTATTCTTTGTTTTGTTTTTTTGTGACAAGATTTCTCTGTGTAACCTTGACTGTCCTGGAACTCATTCTGTAGACCAGGCCCAGGCTGGCCTCAGACTCAGAGATCTGCCTGCCTCTGCCTCCAAAGTTCTGGTATTGAAGATGTGTGCCACCACACCTGGCATGGCATGGTTCTTCATCTCGCCTTTCTTTTAATTCAAAAGGGAGATTTTGTCAAAGTTTAATGTTTTTAATGTTTATTTTTGATTTTTTGAGACAGGGTCTCGTCTAAACCCAGACTGGTCTCAAGCTTTCTACGTAGTTGATTCTGGCCTTGAACCCCTGGTCCTCTGCTTACAAATGTACACATCATGCCTAACTTGAGACTTACTATTCTTCGGGGCCATAACTAATAAGTTTCATTTTATGTTATGGTAGGGCAACAAGGACTACCATCTACAGACATGCTGTGGGAGTCTTGCTTATGCAGCACCTGAACTAATCCAAGGCAAATCGTATCTTGGATCAGAGGTAATTGTTCCTGATGAGTTTGGGGATTTTTTCTGTCATCCTCGTTACAGTTGCTTTTTGTATAAAGTGTGCCGTAGTTTGAGGCTGGGTAAGCTAGGTGTGGCCCAAGGCTATGGTGGCACACCCAGTTTTCAAAGATGTTTATTAGCACAGAAGAAAAACAACACTGTCCTTCAAGTGTCCTTGCTCAGAAAGCCTGGCTTTGCTTTCTTTGCACTTGACCCTTCAAGTTGTAGGCGGCCCCTCTTATTCTCTGGAGCTCAGGTGTTGCTGGCATTAGTGTTGTAAAGAAATAAACCATGACTTTTCAGAAGTTTAGGAGTTGCTGGGCTGAATGTCTCCTTTCTTGCATACACTCTTGTATAGCGGGGACCTTTGGAGGGGAAACAGCACAGGTGCGAGCTGGTCCCAGCTTTCTTTACCTGCAGAATCCACCTTCCTGTAGAACATCTCTGGGGAGAAGTGCTATGTGGGAGGACTTTGGAAATACCAGCTTGCTTAATTTGGAAAAGGGGTAGATGGGATTTTGTATATTTTTAGTGAATTCATTTTCATCTCAAATTTAAAGTATTGTACAAAAATAGAATTAAGAACTTTGGTGTATTTTTATTTAAATTTGTATTTATTTATATTTTCCTCTATTTACTTTTTTCTTAGACCATACATATTATGCAGATCCTTTTTAAAAAACATATGAATGTAAACTGAGCATCATATTCCTTCATAAGTATTTATGTACATTTTATTATTTTTAATATATTGTCTCTTTTAAAAAGATTCTTTACTACATCTATTTTGTATGTATTTTGGGGCAGCGAATACCACAGTGTACATATGGAGGTCGGAGGATAACTTTCAGCAGTTAGTTCTATCCTCACCATTTGGGTTCTAGACATTGAACTCAGCTTGTCAGCCTTGGTAGCAAGTGCCTTTCCTGTGAAGTCATCTTGTCAGCCCTGTTTTGTTTGTTCTTTTATTTTAAATGAGCCAAATTTTTAATTTGTCCATTTCTTGTATCTGAAGTGCTCTTCCGTGACCTCTTGGCTGAGAGTCTTTGCTGTCGTCCTTACCCACTGTGTAGCTTTATGGGCTTCATAGTTTCATTTGTTTAGTTTCTTGCTTTCAGTAACTTTAGGTTGATTTGGTGCTCAGTATAAAGAGCTTTCGTCGTCTTGACACACACAGGCATATCACAATTGGAGGCAGACACAGAGAGATGAGCTTAGAGCTGGGCTTTCGTGGATGAGTGTGGTCATGAACATCTCCCATAAAGCCGTCCATTACTCCTTCAGCAACAGTGCCTTTTGGCCATGGCGGTGGGGTAAGGTGAAGCTGAATCTTGAATGCACTTGAGTCCCTGCCTCTGGGAGACTTGGCAGTGGCAAGGATAATGCTTATTTATTTACTTATTCATTCATCCATTTATTTGTTTAGGAAGCGGCAGAGAAAATATGTATTTATTTTGGGAGGATAGTTTATTGAATCTGGTGCAAGAGGGCAGCAGCCTGGGCAGTAACTGGAGTACTGCCTGTATTTCCTGAAGTGTACTGGGATTGAATATGCTAACACTACCACTGACCTAAGTCCCAACCCCTTTAGTTTTTGTTGTTTTTTTGTTTTTAAATTTTGAGACAAGGTCTTATATTTTCAGTTGGAAAGCTGAATTGTCCAACCTGAGGTCTTCCTGCCTCAGCTTCCTGAGAAGAACTTTTTCCTTGTGGTGTGTGTATGTATATATTCACATGTGTGTTTATAGCTGTACCTGCATAAGTCTGAAGTGGATGTCTGGTTGATAGCTTCTACATTACTGAGGCAGGGTCTCTTCCTGAACTCTGTAGTTGGCCAGTTCCAGCTAGTTTTGGTAGCCAGCCTGACAAGGGAATTTCAGGTGCTAGGCTTGGAAGTTACACTACCTGGCTTATTGGCTTTGGGGATCTAAACTCTCATCCTCATGCCTGTCTGGAAGATAATTATTCACAGAGCCAAACCCGTTTTGTCTCCTATGCTGGTCTAGAACTCACTATGTAGCTCAGGTTAGCCTTGAATTTTTGGGTGTTTTTACCTCATCTTCCCCTCACCAGTGCTGGAAGTACAGATGTGAGTCCTTATGCTACGGACCCCTGTAAAATGTGTGCTTGTCCTAGTGATGCTCTTTATAGCTTTATTCTGTTTACATGTATGTGTGTATGTGTGTACATACATATTGTGCATGCAGATGAAGGCCAGAGGACAGTTTATGGGAGTTGGTTTTCTCTTTCTCCTTCCAGTATAAGGGTCCCAGGGTTTGAATTTATGATGTTAGCTTGACAGCATGCTTCTTTACCTGCTGATTCGTCTTTCTGGCCAACTTGAACTCTTTTGAAATCTGGAAAACTTTTAGGTTTTCTTACTTTTTCTTACGCCCACCCCACAACACACACACACACACATCACATAACACATAGGATATCACAATGTAGTTCTAGTTGGCTTGAAACTCACTATGTAAATCAAACTGGTCTCACAGAGATCCCCTGCTTCTGCCTCCTGAATGCTGTGATTAAAGGTGTGCACCACAATGCCCAGCTTGTTTGTGAAACAGGGTATCATATAGCTCAGGCTATGATCTTGCTATGTAGCCAAGGATGACCTTGAACTTCTGATCTTGTCTTTATTTCCAAGTGTTGGGATGACTGACATGTGCCACCAGATCCAGTTTATGTGGTGCTGGGAACTAGCTCTTGTAGACCAGGCTGGTCCTGAACTTACAGATCCGCCTGCCTTTGCCTCCAGAGCGCAGGTATTAAAGGTGTGCGCCACCACCGCCTGGCATAGTGCTTCATTTTAAAGTAAACAATTGAGGCACTTCTGATGTTTGTCCTGCCTAGGACATGTTCCATGGTAGGGTTTCTAAGGCTTTTCACAAATGTCTCATGGGAAATGTTTCAGAGGTTTTTCTTCACCCAGTTATTTTTATTTTACTTGTCAATGGATAGGCTTATTTACATTTGCCTTTGCTTATGATTTTAGTTAATTAGTGTGTTCTCTTATCTAATTTGAGACAGGAGATGCCTGATTGAGTTATAACTGGAAAGTCTAGTTTCTTTCCAGTATGCGATGGTAGATTTTTATGGGAACACTCCTGTATTTTTTTTCATCTTTTAGTTTCAGACATAATCTGTTTTGATTGCTCTGGTATTTGAAAAGGCTGTGTTCACTTTCTGTATTGCCTCAACTTAATAAATGAAATGTCTGACACCTCTCAGACATACATGCTAACTTCTGATCTCCATAGCTTGCAACACAGATGAGTAGTTGACTTGAGAGGCAGACTGTTCACATCAGCATTGTCATGGAGTCCTGTCTGCTGTGATTCAGCGGACAGGTCTAGGTTACCGGTTATCTAGTGCATGTGTACTACCTAGATACATGATGCTGCCTAGGTCGGTCTTACTTACAGTCCTTATTTCTTGCAGGTTTCTAAGGGTCAAATGAGGGTGAAAGCTGTGACTCACATTTAGGCACTATCACTGTACTACTTCCCCAGCAAGTGAACAGTGGTAGAATTCTCTAAAGGAATAAAACTGACAGAATGGAAAAAACAATATGGACTTACTAGATTGAGTTATAGATTATAATTCTTGTAATCCAATAATGGCTGCCTCACAACAGAAAGGCCAAGAATCTAGTAATTGTCCTGTCCATGGTGCAGGGTGTCTTTGCAGTCTCAGTCTGGCGGGTGCTGGAGTCTGAGAAGAGCTGTGTTGGAATCCTGACGATACTGGATAGAATAACAGTCACAGCAACAGGATAGACACCTTTGTCAGTGAGAGTGAGACTGAGCAGCAAAACGCAAAAGCTTCCTTCTCCCACGCCTTTCTGTGTAGGCTGCAACTAGCAGGTGTGCTCCAGACTTAGACTGGGTCTCCCCACCTCCAATCTCTGATCACACAACTGCACCTTGGTTTTAGTGTTTCCAGATGTAGTCAAGTTGACAACCAAGATTAGGAGCTGTGACTAATAATGTGGCATTATTATTGGTCAAAGCCAAGTACTGCTTGAATAAATAGTTACTGCTCAGGACTCATGAGACTCAAGGATGTCTCAGAGCGATGTAAACTTCCTTCTGGAGTTTAGGATTTGTAGTGCTGTGGTGCCACCCTACATGTTGGAAAAGTCAACCACTGAGTTTTATTAAGATCTCTCTATGTACAAAGGATTTTACAACACAGCTTAGTTACATTTGCAGATGGCCAGGAAATTTTCAGACATCTCTCTACATGTTTACATAATCTTCATATGTAACCTTAAGCCCTTGGTAGCCTTAAAACTGTCTTTGAGAATTAGAGACCTGGCTTTGTTTCCTTATCATGGCTCAGTTTCCACCCAGTTAGGAGTTACTTTTTATTCAGTACTAGCATGTGGCTAGAGGACTATACTGAATTCAAAGCCAGGAGGTCTTCCACTGAGTCAGTGACTTTGGACTTTCTGGGCTTTGTGTTCACTCTCTGTAGAATGAGCAAGTTGAATTGGCCGGTTCTTAGTTCTCTTCCAGCTTTGTGAAGATTCTGTGATTCATTTTGTGTCCTTTCTTTTTGAAATGTATTTTAATGCTATTTTTTCCCTCTTAGGCAGATGTTTGGAGCATGGGCATCCTCTTGTATGTGCTTATGTGCGGATTTCTACCGTTTGATGATGATAATGTCATGGCTTTGTACAAGAAGATTATGGTGAGTAGTGTGGGTACAGAATTTCAGAATAAAAGCTGTCTGCGCTGCTTATTGTATTTTCCATGGATTAAAGTACCAAAAGACAGATATAGTCCAGGCTGTTAGAAGTTAAGACTGTAGGTGTTATTTGGCCATGGTTAAAAGGAATGGAGTTGGAGGATGCTTTTTCCTTTTTTCTTCCTTCCTTCCTTCCTGTCCTTATTTCTTACAGGTTTCTAAGGATCTCTCTCTCTCTCTCTCTCTCTCTCTCTCTCTCTCTCTCTCTCTCTCTCTCTCTTTTGGAAAACATTCTTGTGAAATTACAGTAGATGTTAATAGTAGACCACCTATAGATTTATAAAAGAGCTGGGTGGTAGTGGCACACGTCTTTAATCCTAGCACTCAGGAGGCAGAGACAGCAGATCTCTGTGAGTTCGAGGCCAGCCTGGTCTACAGAGTTAGTTCCAGGACAGCTATGGCTACACAGAGAAACCCTGTCTGGGGGTGAGTGGAGGGGAGAATGAAGGACCTCGTCAAATATTGATAATAAATAATATTTAAGCTATGTTGTTAAGTGGACTGGCAGCATGGTTGGGCAGGAAGAAGTGCTTCCTGGAGCCTCCGAGGGAAGCAGAGAACTGACCCCAGAAAGTTGTCAAAGTTGTCTTCTGACTCATACTTAAACACCACTTCACTAATAATAAATAAAACAAAAATTTAAAAGGACACAGTGCTAATTGAAAAAGCAAGGCACAGAGCCTTGTATAGTATATCGTCATTCTGAAAAACACAATAAAGCCCAGCGTCTTTATTTTTTCCCATGGCAGGAAATACTAGAAGCTGATGGCTGCTGCAGTCTGTGGAAGAAAATTAGGAGGGGGGTAGTCTTTGCTTTATGTATCTCTTCAGTTTGAATCATGTAAAGGTTTTACTTCTTGGTTCTCTACTTGCTCTGGCTAGTACTTCCTGTACTGTGTTAATAGAAGTGATAGAAGTGGTGAAACTTAGTAACTCTTGGTTTTTTTTTTTGAATATATTAAATTTTTTTTTTATTATGTTTCACCTGTGTGAGGGTGTCAGATCACCTGGAACTGGAGTTACAGACAGTTGTGAGCTCCCATGTGGGTGCTGGGAATTGAACCCAGGTCCTCTGGAAAAGGAGCCAGTGCTCTTAACAGCTGAACTATCTCCCCAGCCCCCCCTTAAATATATATACATACATGGTTTTATATAGCCTAGACTGATCTCAAAGTTTTATTTTTAAATTTCAGTTATATACTTGTTTGGGGGCAATGCCACTGTGTAAGTGTGGAGGTCAGAAAACAATTTGTGGAATTATTATATCTCTGAGGTGTCTGGACTTGAGTTGTCAGACTTGGCAAGCACCTTTCCCTACTTGCTCAGCCATCTCACTGGCCCCAGGTTGGTTGGTTGGTTTGTTTTTGTGTGTGTGCTTTATGTTTTTTTGTTTTTGGGAAAGGGTTTCACTATGTAGCCTTGGCTAGCTTGCTATGTAGACCAGGCTTGCCTCAAATTTACAGAGCTCTGTCTGCCTGCCTCATCCCTCCGGTGTACTGGGTTAAAGGCAGACACCACCATATCCAGCTGAGGTTTGTAATTTTGAGGTGACGTCTCATACTGTATCCCAGGTTGTCCTGGACTTCACTCTGTAACCCACGTTGGCTTTAAAATCCCCACAGTCCTTCTGCTACACTCTGTTCTGAGTGCTGAGATGGCTCTTGGTCTTAGAGGGAAAGCTTTCGGGTTTTCCTATGGCATATGATGGTAACCCTAGGTTTTCATTATGTTGAGGTAGTTCTTGTCTATTCCTTTTTTGTCAGGTGCTTTTATGGAGTGGTGTTATTTTGCCATATGCTTTTCTGTATCAATTTAGATGATAATGTATTTTCTTCTCATTTGTATAGTTTGTTAACTTGATTTGGTCTGTTGAATAGTCCTCAGACCTTGTAATAGAGACTATATGGTCCTGGTGTATATAATCCTTTTAATGTGCTGTTGAACTTGTTTTGCGAGGATTGGTACTTTATGGATAGGCTGGTACATTTTTAGTGAGCCGTTGTAGAGAGTAGGAGGTAACTGTACCAGCCAGCTATGAGTCTCTGTAGGTGTACAGAAAAAGGGCTCTCTGTTTTGGAGCTGTGCTGAAATCTTTGTGCCTACAGCATGCACTTTAGACTTTTTGTTGAAGTTTTGTTTTTTATAGTTTTTAAAAAATCTATCTATCTATCTATCTATCTATCTATCTATCTATCTATCTATCTATCTATCTATCTATCTATCTTCTACAAAATAAAACAATCATTTTTCATTTTACATACCAATCCCTACTTCCTCCCCTCCTCCCCTTCCCTCCAGCTGTCCTCCCATCCCACCTCTAACCACTCCTCAGAGAGGGTAAGGCACATTGCTTTGGGGAAGGTCCAGGGCCCTCCCTACTACATCTAGGCTGAGCAAGGTATACATCCAAAGAGAACGGACTCCAAAAAAGCCAGTACAAGCAGTCTGCCCCAGCTATAGAACTGTCACCCACATTGAGAAGGACTAGTTTGGACCTATGCTGGTTCCTTCCCTGTCCAGCTGTGTTGGAGGAGGGGCCGCTTGTTGCTTCCCGGCTGCTTAGTCCTGAAATAATCACACAGAAACTATTATTTAAATTACTGCTTGGCCCATTAGCTCTAGCTTCTTATTGGTTAACTCTTATATTAAATTAACCCATTTCTATTAATCTGTATATTGCCATGTGGCTGTGGCTTACTGAGTAAAGTTCTGGTGTCTGTCTTCGGTGGGGCTACATGACATTTCTCTGACTCCACCTCCTTTCTCCCAGCATACAGCCTAGCTTTCCTTGCCTAGTTCTGTTCTTCCCTGCCATATGCTCAAAGCAGTTCTTTATTCATTAACCAATAAAAGCAACACACAGACAGATGAACCTCCCACACCACAGCTGGAGTTGGTGAGCTCCCGTTAGCTCAGGTAAACTGTTTCAGTGGGTTTACCCATTTTGGTCTTGATCTCTTTGTTCATATTCTCACTCCTCCCACTCTTCAACTGGACTTTGGGAGCTCAGTCCGGTGTTCTGCTGTGGGTCTCTGCCTCTGTTTCCATCAGTTGCTGGATGAAGGTTCTATGGTGATATTTAAGATATTCATCAGTCGACTACAGTGCAAGGCCAGTTCAGGCCCCCTCTCCTCTATTGCTTAGGGTCTTAGCTGGGGTCATCCTTGTGGATTTCTGGGATTTCTCTAGTGCCAGGTTTCTTGCTAGCCCCATAATGGCTCTCAATCAAAATATCTCTTTCCTTGCTCTCATCTCTGTCCTTCCCCCATCTTGACTATCCCGTTCCCTAAGTTCTCCTCCCCACTCCCCTTCTACCCTCGTCTTCCCCTACGCTCCCCAACCCCCACGTTCCCAGTTTTGTCAAGTGATCTTGTCTGTTCCCCTTTCCAGTTGTACGTCTGTTTTCTTAGGGTTCAGCTTGTTACTTAGAGAAGTTGTGTTTTCCTACTGTCACTGCTCCTCCAAGGGTTTGGCGTCTTCTGTCATGTAGACTGTATGTCTTGTTTAGCTGGCACATGGTTGCCCAAAAAGAAAGAAAATGCTTACTGCATGTGTGTCTTACTCCTTTGTCACAAGAATAACACTTGGCATCTGGGAGCTGTGTTGATTGGCCAGGTTTTGTAAAAGAAGACAGTTTCTGTTATGTTTCCTTCTGTAGTGGAGAAAGCAAAGGTAGAGACTTCAATAACTTCCTCAGGGTCTTATGGCCGTCTGAGCCCAGAGCCCTTCCTCATAACTACGAGTCACGATTTCTCAGCTCTGTAGTTGTTAGTCTACAAAAATCACTGGCACCAAGAAGAGACATGACTTCCACATCAAGCTTACGTTTGCACCTATTGACCAGAATGCGCCCAGGCATCCCTTCATATCAGGTTTACCATGGTTACAAGTTTACTTTCCTTGTTCCCATTAGGTGATGTTATGCGTCAGCTTTTTCACTGACGGGATGGCATTGCATCCTGACTAGTTCTGATTTTGTTCATCAGTATTGTTACAGCGTTCCAGAAGTCAGTAATTTCCCAGGTCCATTCCAACTCTCTGTAGCTCTGAATTCCTTGACTCTTGTTTTATGTTTTCTTACTGTTGTGTTGAAGTTTTGAATGCTGCTGCTTCTGTCATGTAATAACAACTGCCATGACAGTTGACATTGTGCCATTAACATTTCTAAATTGTTTAAAAACCGAATGGGCAGGACATGTGGTGACACATACAGGACACATGTAATTCTAGCCCTTAGGAGGTGGAGGTCACTCGAGGGTCAGGAGTTGAAGGCCATTCGAGTCACCCAGGACTACATGAGACCCTCTCTTAAAAAAACAAAACAGTAAAACAAAAAAGGACTGGAGATGTAGAGTGCTTGCCTACCATTCATGAGGTCCTGGGTTCTGTCCTTAGCATTTTATTAATTTGGAGTGGTGGCATATGCCTGTGATCCCAGGGCATGATAGAGAGAGGCATATCAGGAATTCAAGGTCATTCTTGGCTACATAGTGAATTTAAGGCCATCCTGGACTGCATGAGATCCTGTTCCTCCCCACCCCACAAAAACATGGAACTCTTTGGCATTGTCTTTTGGAGGTGCCATCTATCTCCTTCTCTGCATCATGGCTGTCCTCAGACCTCTTGTGAAGCCCAAGATGTCAAAAGAAGGACCACATGTCCATCTGGCACCATTTGCACTGCAGTGATGAAGTTAACACACATGGTGGAAACCTAGCAGCGCTGGCAACAGGTCCAACTTGATGCTTTTGGTGTTGGTTATTAGAGAGATGAGAAAACAAAGCACATGTTATCCAGTGGTTTCTAGATGTACCTGGTCGGTGGCTTGAGGGAACAGAATCTTAACTGTGCTGAGATTACTCAGTTTTCCTCCAGGAACCCCAAATCCATTGCAGGAAGAGCAGTTCAGTGGGCCATCAGAATCAACAGTCCTGGGGCCAGGCTGTGTGGGGAGACAGACTAATGGCTGTGTGCACACTTACTTGTAGTTAACACAAAAGCAAAGATAGAAGGAAAAGTATACTGAACAGTACAGGCTCACCCGAGGGTTTGCCTATTCTGTTGTAGGGTGAATCCTATTCAAACTACCAAGATTTTATAAAAATAAGTGATGGTTCATAGTCTGTGGAAACCAAGTTATATTAGGTCCATGATGTTCTTAATTTACTGACGTGACTGAGATTCGCTGTATTTTTGCCTTTCTGGATCTTAGACTACTATGCTGTTTGCTTTCCTTTGCTGTTTTGCAAATTCACATTCACATGGCAGATGTGGCATTAACACTATTAATTATTAATATTGTTTTAATCAGTATATTTATTTGAGTACACTAGTAGATCTTGAATAAATCTTTTGGGGGTTAGAACTTACCTTAAAATAATATGAAAGTGTTCTGCCCTAATGGTAAAATCCAAGGTTTTATTTTTGGCAAATTGAGTGCCTTTGCAGCGGCATGAATGAGGTAGAAAATACCTAATTCTTATTTGGTAGAATTTGGCCTTCCTAATTAATATTATTTACTAATACTGTACATTCTTTCTTTCTTCTACTCTGAATTTCATTTTTTAGTTTTTCATGTATTTGCAAGGTGAAAATTGATTCAAATTAGGATTTTTTATGCATTATTGTGGAATTTAATTTCACACATTATAGATTTTGAAATTTATTGTAATCTTGGCTCAGAACTATTGCTCCGAGTCGCAGTGTAATACAGTCTGCTGGTTGAATCTAATTAAGGTGTTGTATCACTTGCATACAGTATGTATCTGCCTAGAATGTTCTAAAAATTCTCACTTGGGACTCTTACAGCCCCCAGGTCTTGACTGAAAAGCCCAGCAGTATTTGACACACTGTGTAACTTACTTAGGAGGTGGGCTTTGGTTATCTTTTGCATTTGTTGATGACGTTAACCAAAATGCTGAGCTGTCATTTTCAGCATGATTACTTAGGGATTGTGTGTCAATCTTAGTAAAGTCATCTGTTCATTTGCTATCACTGTATTTGAAGACAAGCATGGCCATACCTCAGTTCTAGTACACACATACTAGTCTATGTAACTTAGAAGTTAGAGTTGGATAGCCTGAACGTAAAATTGCTTATCAGTTGTTACTTTCAACTTTAAAGGAAATGAACAAGCCGTCTCTTTATGAGATTATATTTTTATAATTTTTATAGAGTTGACTATAGTGCTGTCATTGTGTACTGGAGAGACTGCCTGCCTTTCTTAGTACCATGTGCAAAACGAACCATTTCAAGACTGCTAGAATCCCCAGGATTATTCTTTGCCCATAGATCTTTCTCCTCCTCCCACTTGGCTTTCATCTCCTGTTGCTCTGTTCTCGTTTGCAAGGTAATCACCCTTAAATAAAGAAGCAGGGTTTAGGGGTGCAGTTCTGGCTCGCACAGGGCCTTCTGTGGAGGTGCCCTCCTCAGCAGCGTTGTTCCCTGAGGTCTTTTCCGTTTGCTCTTTGAATGTATATTTTACTATTCAAATCACCCCTCTCTGTACTTGTAGGCTTCCTTTAGCACAGCACAGCGCAAGAAGCACTGCCTGCCTCTCGGTCCTTTTCTAGCCAGTTAAAACATTTTGCTCTGTAACTGGTTTTCAGCCTTGGCTCTGTTGTTGATACTTGGGATGTGGTCATTCTTTGCTGTGGTGGTGGAGGGCTGTAGTACTGCGGTGTGCAGCAGCATTTACGGCCTGACTTAGTAGAGGTCAGGAGTATCCCCCAACCTGCATGCTCCTGCAAAGCACAGGGCGTCTACTAAAAAGTTCCTCGTGCTGGCTGTGTGGTACATGTCATTTGGAGTATTCCTACTTTTAGCTAAGTTTTTGTTTGTTTGCTCTTCTTTTTTTTCTTTTGAATGTTAGTTTAAGGGCATAACATTTCTTTTACTTTGGTAGTTATGAGCCTGTTTTGGAGTATCAGAAAAGCAGGAACCTGGAACCAGACCTCTCCTTGGGAGGCCGCTAGGAGGTGAGACCCTAACTGAAGCTGTAGGAGAACTTGAGGGTGGTGGCTTAACACAGCTGACTTACTCTCCCACAGTGGGAGTGGGCACCAGCCCAACATGGAGGGGTGAGGGAGTAAGCAAGAAAGTCTGTAACTGTTAGCGTGGGGAAAGGCCACCCAGAGCTAGCCCACAGAGTCTGACCAATGAGTGACCAGCAGGGGAGCAAGTTCCGATCAGAAACTGAGGTGGGCTGTGACCATTTGATAAGCAGGTAAGCAGATGAAGCTCTTCTTTCTGTGGGACCTTGACAAGAGCAAGCTGAAGCTTATGAGAGGCAGGCAGATGGTCGTTTGCTGAGAGCAAATCCAGTTCCCGGGCGGACTCGTGAGAAGCCTTTGGCTAGGAGTTATGAAATACTCAGTTATGGGAGGGGCCAGTGAGAGGTCCAGTCCCATATTACTGGAGAGTTGGCAGCAGCATCTAAATCCCTCCTTCCTTGGGATAAAAATTGGGACAAGATAGCACTGAGCCTTCACATGGGGTTCAGTTGGTAAAGGCCAGTAGGGAGAAATAAATTAGAGGTTTCTGACTCAGGCAAGCATTAATATCCACCCCACCCCAAGCAAGGTATAAATGAGTGGTCTCTCTGTATCACATTGAAGACCAAAGAGAAAGGGAATGAAAACTTTGGAACTCTGCTTACCTCTTTAACATAATGGAAAACCAGCCTGCCATATAGATTGTTTATTTTTTTTTTCTTTTTTTGAGACAGGGTCTCACTATGTAGCCCTTCTAACCAGGAACTCATATACTCCAGGCTGGCCATGAACTCAGAGATCTGCCTGCCTCTGCTCCCCAAGTGCCTGAGCCATCACGTCTACCATATAGTTTATGACTTTGAATGACCTGTAACCTGTCCCCGACTTGTAAACTGGATTAACTTCTGTTATACCCTTACTAGTGTATTAGTGGATGGATTCTCAGAGTCTCCTTCATTACAACTGACTTTGGCTTTCTTTCTATGCCTGCCTGTATCTCCCTGGACTACATTTCTAACTCAGAGTCCTTACTCAGGAATTTTCCTGTGGCTTCCTGTGGTTTGGGAGGCCCTATGGACTTGGCCATAGGTTTTTTAGCCGTATTACAAACAGTTCTATAGTAAATGCTACCATGCTTACATTATCAGTTTATATGTGCTTTTAGTCTTTGCTACTCAGGTTGAGACAGGAAGATAACTTGAGCCCTGGCTATTCTGGGCAATATAGTGACACCCATCTTAGAAAAACAAAAACTAATATGTTTGTCAGTGTTATAAAAGCAATACCTTAAATTTTTTTAAAGATTTATTTTTATTTTCTATGTAGCACAGTTTTGCCTTCATGTATATATGTGTACCTTGTGTGTATCTGGTGTCTCCACATAGAGGTCAGAAGATGGTATTGGATCCCTGGCACAGAAGTTACAGATGGTTGTGAGCCACCTTTAAGGTGATGGGAACTGAATCCAGATCCTTTATAAGAACAGTCAGTGCTCTTCGTTGCTGGGCCATCTCTTCAGCCCCTTTTCCTTGAGACAGGGCCTCTCCTTGTCTCTTTAGTGTGTGTGTGTTGTGTGTGTGTGTACATGAAGGCAGATCTGTGGAGGCAGAGGACAACTTTTGATTTGTGCTTCCCACCTTGGTGACAGGGTCTCTCTCATTGTCCTGCTGTTGTGTCATGTAATGCAGGCTGGCTGTCCTGTTGGCTTCTGGGTGACTCTGTCTCTGCTTACTGTCTCCTAGTAGTGGTGCTGGGATTACAGGTCTAGTTCCACACAGGGGTTTTTTAATCATGGGTTTCTGGAATTGAATTTTGGTTGCCCAGCTTGCGCGGCTAGTGCTTTTACCCACTGAGCCTTCCCCCCAACTCCTGTTTGTTTTTTGAGACCTTGAACTCCCCTTCTCCTGTCTTAAGTACGAGAATTACAGGTGAATTGTTGTGGAATAATCTTTTTGTACACTGTGAAGATGTGTTGCTCTCATTGGTTTAATAAAGAACTAAATGGCCAGTAGCTAGGCAGGAAGAGGTTAGGTGGAACTTGAGAGAGAGAGGGAGAGAGCGCGCGCTCTGGGATGAAGGAGGGTGTGTTGGCCTGAGAAGCAAGATTAACATGCTCTACTGAATAAAGGTACCGAACCACATGGTAAAATATAGATAAGAAATAAGGGTTAATTTAAGTTGTAAGAGCTAGTTGGTAATAAGCCTAAGCTATTGGCTGGACATTTATAATTAATAATAAATCTCTGTGTGGTTATTTGGGAGCTGACTGGTGGGATAGAAAATTCTGCCTATGGTGAGTGTCTCACTACTGGTTTTATACAGTGCTGGGGACTGAACAGGGTCTTGTGCATGTTAGGCAATCTTTCTGCCAGCTGAGCCACATCCCCAGCCCTTAAATTTTTTGTTATATTAGTTGAGCACAATTTCATGCTTATTAGCCATTTAAATGTCCTGTTAGTATTCTATGCCTGTTTTCTTTTAGAATCTATGGGTTTTTTTTTTTGTCTAATTTGTTCCTTTAGTCAAAAAATATTAATTGAGCACCTTATACACACTAAGGCCAGACACTATTCTAGGTCAACAGAATGGCAAATTGTGTAGTATGAAGCTTGGTTTTGAATGTAGGGAGGCCTAAAATGAAACTGATGGTGGTCATAAAGTCTGTAAAGCGAGTTGGAATGACTGATGAGGTGCTGTGGTGAGCACGGGCTGGGCAGGGTGGTCACCACTGAAGCACACTCTGCTGTCATCTGGCGCAGGTGTGGCAGGCAGAGGGAACCCTGGGAACTGAGGCCCAAGGCAGACTGCTTTCATGAGTGCCTAGTGTGGTGAGGGAGAGTGGGACATTAGATGAGTTTGAGAGGTAGCAAGAAGTGGGGTGGACGTGAGGAAGCAGACCACGCTGAGCGAGATGGGGAACACGGGGGGCTTAGAGTACTGAGGCGACATGACTTGCCCCACTATTTTTAGAGTCTAAGTGGGAGTGAGTGAAGACTAGACTTCAGGGGACAGTGCTGCAGTCTGGATATGCCACAAGAGGCTGGCTTGTGATGGCACAGATGAGGTGGCTATGTTGTCTTTTGAGCACAGCTCGAATGCTGATGAGTTGAATGTGCATGTGAGTGGAAGAGAGGTCTGACAATGGGGAGCAGGGTGCTTCACCACCCTCTGTGGGAGGGGGGGTGGGCTGAAGAGCAGGTGTAATGCTGGCACCATAGTGACTTGCAGGTGTTTTATGTGACTAAGTTGTAATCTCTCATTTAGGGGCAAAGTCTTTTCCCTGCCAGCTGTTACTCTTCTTTGTGTTGTGCTGTTTGGAAATGTCACATGTTTGTTTTGTCATCATAGTCATAAAGTTTCTAGTTTTACTGTTTTGTCTGGGAAAAATTCTAAAAACAACCTCCCCTGCTTTCTGTAAGTACTCTTAAAATATTATCTTTGCATTTAATTTGGTTGAAGTTAATTTTCATGCATGCTATGAATTACACATTCAACTTGTTATTTTTGTTTGTTTTTTGAGACAAGGCTTCTCTGTGTAACAGTCCTAGCCTTTTTTTGGAGATTGCTTTGTAGAGCAGGCTGGCCTCGAGCTCACTGAGATCTGCCTGACTCTGCCTCCCAAGCACAGAGATTAAAGGCGTGTGCACCACCACCCAACAACATTCAACTTATTTAGGTTTTCTCAAGTAATTAACTTGTTATTACTTGTTATTAGTACCATTCAGAAATTTGATCTCTGCCACAAGAAATTGTTGTATCATTTCCCCAGAATTGGGAAAGAGGGTGTTTGTTGCAGATTCTATTGAAAGGTATCTGACTTGAATTAAGGTTTAACAGCCTCCTGGCTTTTATCATTGGCTGATGATATTGTGACCATGATGATGCCCCAGTTCGCCAAGTTGTAAGCATTTCTCTCTTTCGTCTCTTCCATTCCTCAAAAGATGTTTGCCTAGAAAATGCTTTTAGAGGGCGGGGAGACGGGTAAAAGCACTTGTCTCACAGACCTGATGACCCGAGCTCACTCCCCAGAACCACTGCAAAGGGGGACGGAGGGGACCAGCTCCACAGTTACCTTCTGATCTCCACACATGTGCTGCATTCACACACACATATTCACGCAATGATAATGTTTTAAACAAGATATTGACAGTTCAGTGATTGGGAGTTCTGTCCTGTACACCATGTGTGTTAATGACTTGTTTTGTTTTCAGGCTGAGTACCAAACTAAGGCCTTACACTCGCTAGGCAAGCAAATACTCTACCACCGAGTTCACCTCCTGTCCACTGTGACCTAGTTTTTTTTTGGGGGGGGGGGATTTTGAAACATAGTTTCTCTGTAGCTTTTGAGCCTGTCCTGGAACTCACTCTGTAGATTGGGCGGGCCTCAAACTCACAGAGATCTGCCCCTCTCTTCCTCCCATGTGCTGGGATTAAAGGTGTTCATCACCACCGCCCGACTCACTGTGACCTATTTTTACATACATGTCCTGCTATCAAGTACGTTTTGTTGTTGCTTCTATGTCAGCTGATGATTGCTTTGGCAATATAAAATAAATGTAGTAATCTCTCTGCTGTTCCTGTAATCAGTGTGGATTCCTAAGCCTGGTGTGTGTGTATGTGTGTGTGTGTGTGTGTGTGTGTGTCTGTTAATTGTAATTATATTCTCAATACTGTAGTCCTTTTCTGGCGTGAATAATTTAGAGATGATGATAGTACTTAATTTACTGGATTTTTTTTTTTTCTGGCCAGAACTGGGAGTTTTTTTTTTTTTTCTTTTGAACACTGCCTGGCCTATTAGTTCCAGCCTCTTATTGGCTAGCTCTTACATATTGATCTAACCCATTTCTAATATTCTGTGTAGCACCACGAGCTGGCTTACCAGGAAAGATCTTAACCTGCATCTGTCTGGAGTGGGAGAATCATGGTGACTGACTGACTCGGTTTCTTTCTTCCAGCATTCTGTTCTGTCTACTCCGCCTACCTAATTTTCTGTCCTATCAGGGTCAAGGCAGTTTCTTTATTTAACCAATGAAATCAACACAAAACAGAAGACTCTCCCCCATCATTTCCCCTTTTTCTGTTTAAACAAAAAAGAAAGGCTTTCATTTTAACGTAGTAAGATTACATATAACAAAACAGTTATCGAGAAAGAATTACAGTTACAATATTTACATCTACTTTATCATAATAATGGAAAACTATAACTAACCATTCTTTAACTCCATCAAAGACTCCAGAAGAATATAATATTACCTAAGTAAACAAGATATCCAAAACTCTAGAAATAACATAGACATCTCGCTGCCTGGACAGTCAGCCAAAGTTCCTCTGTACCGTTGGGGCATCCATCTTTAGCCTACAGGCCCATAGTATCTAGCAGACATTTCCATGAAACAGGAAATTTTAAAGGCAGTTTAGTCACTATCTGCTGTGTCCTGTAGAATGTCTCACAAACTCTTTTATGAATCAGGAACCCCGAAAGACCATCTCACCTTTAGGCAAGTTTAGCAGTCCTCTTTCTGCAGGTTTTTTGTGTTCAGTTTATGCAACAGTCCAGGCAAGAGCAGTTTCTTGCCCAAATGGCTATCAAACTCCGTAAGGAGCCTCTTTGATGCCCATCTTCCTCTTGAAGTAGATTGGTGCTGCCAGGAGCAGACGTGTCTCATTGTCATGAAAAGCCCAGTAAGGTTCTGGGGCCTCTGTCTCCTTCGGCACCTCCATGGCATCTCTCTGACTCCACATTCTTTTCTCCTCTAGCTCGGCTTAGAATTCCCACATTATTCTGCATTCTCTAATGCTTCTCTTCACAATGCTCTTTCTCTTCACTCTGAGAGGTCTGGGCTGGAGAGATGGCTCAGAGGCCAAGAGCACTGCCTGTCCTTCCAAAGGTCCTGAGTTCGATTCCCATGAACCACATGGTAGCTCACAACCATCTGTAATGGGATCTGCTGCCCCCTTCTGGCCTTTAATCTCAGCACTTGTGAGGTAGAGCTATGCGGGTCTTTGCGTTCAAGGCCAACGTGGTCTAAAGAGTGAGTTCCAAGACAGCCAGGACTGTTGCACAGAGAAGCTCATGATCAAGTCGGCTTCATTCCAGAGATGCAGGGATGGTTCAAAATATGAAAGTCTATCAGTGTAATCCATCATATAAATAAACCTCTTTATACCCAGTCTTCCAAGGTGTTCCTTGAGCCATAATCGGCAGAGATTGATAAACATGATTCATCCACAGATGATCACTCATGCTTCATTCACAGTTGTTTATACATGGAACTTTCATGGGAGCCTATACTTTTTCAGTGGGGCAGATTACATCCTGCTACTTCGGTGGCCTGGGCAGGAGTGGGGGGGAGTTGTTTTTATTGATAGTGTTGACTGAATCTTGTAGTTGGCAAGATATTGAAAGTTACAGAAGCAAAATCTAGCATCTAACTACCGTAGAATATTAGCAAGGCAGGTTGGACCAAAGTTGTCTTCAATGTTCTCTTTCTTTTTTGTAGAGAGGGAAATACGATGTTCCTAAGTGGCTCTCTCCCAGTAGCATTCTGCTTCTGCAACAGATGCTGCAGGTAAAGTTTGTTTATTTCTAAATAATAGAATCCATTATAGTCGTTTGATTTAACTTTTAATATATCTGTGGGACTGCTGCATTTATCATTATTAGCTTAAAAAGGATTTTATTCATCATGTATCTTGTAAATATCCTCTCTGAGGACCTCTGCTAATTATGTTGTAAACACAGTTGCTTAGACTTTGCCTGTCTTTGATGGTGTACTTTTTAAACCTTTATTTGTTTATTTAATACTCAATTCTGTTTCTCTAGCTCTTTGCTGTCCTCTCCATTCTCTTATTTCTACTCTGGCACATTAGGCGTATAGAAACTACTGAACAAACGCTTGGATGGACGGATGTGTGCTCTGTTGGCCCAGTGAGCTAGTGTGCTTTTCAAACCTCAGTGTGTGTCTGAATTGCCAGGTGGGCCTGTTAAAAAACATTGTCTGATATAACAGATCTCAGGCAGGGACTAAGCATTCCCATTTCCAAAAGGCTCCTGAATGGTGCTGATGCTGATGGTTTGGGGCCACTTTGAGAATGACTGTTTGATGGGCTGATGGTGAAAGGCAGAGTGCTGAAGTCTAGGTCTTCACCTGTTAGCCGGTCCGTGAGTCTGCCTTCTAAACTGTGGTCTGTAAAATGGAGGGCTGAGGCAGAGCCCACTTCACTGCTCTGTTGTGGAGTTTGGATACAATGAATTGGAACTACTTGGAAAATAGTGAATTATTTTATTTATTATGTTTCCTGAACATCTTCCAGTTTTTCATCGATTAAGTCATCTCTACCTTTAATTTAAAATGTACCTCAGGCTCACCCACCTTGATTAAGTAGAACCAGACCACCAAATCTCCATAGTGAGATTGAAAAATGCCTCAGCCTTTCTTCTAGTCCCCAAAACTTAATCTTTGTTGATTAATTTTTCTCTCCTCACATTTGAACTTCACAAATGGAAGCGAAAGGTGTGCTTTTCAGCTTGTTCTTTGTGACTGTGAGTGAATCGGAAGTAGAGATTGTGTATTCCGTGTGAATGCCCTGCACTACGCTTGCTTGAATACTAAACTGGTGAATATTTCCCATGAATAGGTTTTCCAGCAAAAAGACTATTACATCATACAATAGATTGACTGAACTTCATGAATAATGTCCATACCAATGAAGTTCGTGTTTGTTAAACTTTTATCTTGTAGGCCTGTGTTGGTTGCTATAGTTTTCTTGCCTCAATTGCCTTTTTAAAGAATTCATTCCAAGGCCATTTTAAGGTCCTTGACAGCGTTGTTTGTGATGATAACGTTTACATCTGTTCTGGTGCCTTCTGAGCTCAGGAGGAAAGGCGTTGTAGTCTCTGTTTGAAATGTGCTTCGATGGCCACTAGGTGGACCCAAAGAGACGGATTTCTATGAAAAATCTCTTGAACCATCCCTGGATCATGCAAGATTACAACTGTCCTGTTGAGTGGCAAAGCAAGACGCCTGTAAGTATAATGAAACCCAGAAGTTTGTGTGACTTCAGGACCTGCAATGATATCCTCTAAATATGAGAGAAAATATATTACCTGCATCGCTGCTGGGAGGCTTCCAGCCCAGTCCTATCTTACCTGTCACTCACTCTCTGGGTCAGTGAGTGTTTGCTTAGCCTGCACTAGACATGAGAATCACCCAGAACCTGGAGTAGTGACACGTGCCTCTAGTTCCAGTAGGTAGGAGATGAGAGCATCCACATCACCAGCAGGCCCTGCTTTTCATCCCAAAATACTTAATTAGTGCTTTTTAAAAGCTCCCAGGTGTTTGCCTTGTGCAGTCAGGATTGTGAACAGTGGCTCTGGGAGTCTTGAATAAGTTATTTAGTTCTGCTTAACCTGTTTATTCATCCGTAGAAATAGGTTCAACCAGCCCTGATTCCCAGGGTAGTAATGAAATCATATCAATTTTCAGACATCTGAATTTGAGGAATTTTTTGTACCTTTCATATTTATTAATTCATTCAGAAGTAACAGTAAGAGTTGAATGCAGTGACACATGCTTGTCCCAGCACTTGAGAAGTTGAATCAGGAGGATTGCAAGTTTGAGGGCAGCCTGGCCTATATACTGAGACTGCCTCAAAAGAAAAAAGCAGTCAATAAATCCATTACATATCATGAGTAAATATTTTTGTGAAGAAAAAAACATTGAAAAATAAATTTGACAAAGGAGTGTCATATTGATGTCTTTACAAGCTTATGTGAGGTCTGGCATAATATCAGACACCTGTATAGTCTCCTGTTTCTGCATTTAGAAAATGCAGCCTCACCCAGACAGAGAGGGAACAGGGGAGTACTTTAATAGCCCTTTCAGATAGTTTCTGGCCATTCCTTAAAGTATGGTTCTTTCTTTTTTTTAAAAGTATTTATTTTAGTTTATGTGTATGGGTGCTTGCGTGCCTGTAAATATGTGTGTGCACTATGTGACCGAGGAGGACAGAAAGGAAGATGGGATCTGGAACTGGAGTTGCAGATGGTTGTGAGCCACCATGTGGGTGCCGGGAACCGAACCCTGGTCCTAAGTAAGAGTACCGAGTACCATCCCTCTCTAGCCCTCAGTTTAGTAGGTGGAATATGAAGTCACAGCAGCGAACACTTTGAACTCTCCCATAAAACCTACTTCATGAGCTCTTTTCTCTATGTACCATTTGTATTGGTCATTTGGAAAATATTTGGGCACTGAATGGTGCAGATTTTCTAATGCTGGCTCCTTTTCCAACACAGCATTAAAAAGGCCTGCATTCCCTAAACTCACTACCAGTCTCATCGGAGAAGACATTTTCAGTGTCGTAAAGTGTCAAGCTTGTGTGACAGACACACGTTTTCTAAAATTCTTAAATTTTGCTTGAAAGATAAAATTGCATTGTTGCCAACAAATGCCATCAGTTAACTTACTTTGTTCGGCTTTGACAAAGTACTTCCCAAATACACCAGTCTGAATAACCAGTGAAGTGGTCTTCCATGACTGCAGTGGCTCACTGAAGCTTTACCTGACTCACATAGGTGCTTTGCTCCAGACAGCAATGGTTTTGTACTTGACACTTCCATCTTATACTAGAAACACACATGTTCAGTGTGGAGTTGTAATAGAATTCTTTTCTTTGCTTCATCAAGGACTTAATAGCTTTGGCTTACTTGGGGAATTGTGAGTTCATGACAAAACACCCTGTCCTGGAACAGTTTGATTTCTCCAGGAACGCCAGCTTCTGTCATGGTTTTGTGCCATTAGTTCAAATGTCAGAAATAGAAGTATTATAGAAATAGTGCTGGCCCTGGAGGTCCCCAGGAGACTATAGGTCACACTTGAAAACTGGGCTCAAATTCCTGCCCTCTGAGTTCTCATAGGTACATACAACACACACACACACACACACACACACGCTTATACCATATATGCACCATTTACATACACACATACAGCTTCATCATATATGTAGTTAGAAAAGGGAGGAGTGTTTTTGTAACCTTTGCCGATAATTGAGACTTTTCTCCACTTCTGCAGTGGTATATGATGACATGCATATATATGGATTGGAATAGCTTGGGGGTTATGTCTCAGACATGTCACATGTAGACAAATGGGGCATTTGCTTTCTTGAATATCACATCAGTGACTATAATTACTCTTCCCAGTAGCTAGCCAGTCTTAGAAAAATGGACTTGGCTTCAAGCCTCTACTCTTCCCACTGTTAGGGCCGTACTGGCTGAACTCATACCCCTCTTATTTATGCTTTGATGGTTAACTCTTACTGTACCTCTTATCCATAGTCTCCCCGGCCAACCATGATGTAGCGGATACCTATTGAGTAAATGCAGCTTAATCTAGAGATTACCAATGCTGAGAGTCTGAGTGTCTGAGCAGTTCAGCAGAAGGAAGAGGGAATCTGATATGCCCTTTGTGAGGTAGAGATTGGGGGGTGCAAATGCCTGTGTTCAACCATTGGGGGTCATCATTTCTCCATGTGTAGAAGGCATTGCATGTCTTTTGAGCCATGATTCGAATGGGATAGAATACACTACTGTTCATGTTAGAAAAGGTACGCTTGTTTGAATTTGAGACATAGTCTCATTTAGCCCAGGCTGGCCTCAGACTTGCTATGAAGCCAAGGCTGGTTTGGAACTTGAGATCCTAACTGTGCTTGAGGAGTCTCTGGTTTAAACATCAGAGGTTTTGTGTATTTGTTTTCTATTGTTTTTTTTTTGTTTTGTTTTGTTTTTTTTAATTTGGGGCATGGTATAAAGTGAACATTATTTTGAGTGTTCCAGGGCATACAGTTTTATTTACATCTTAATATAATTGCTAGTCAACTGTGGTAGCACATACCTATAATCTAAGCTCCTTGGGAGGCTGGGCAGGAGGATGACAAATTTGAGGCTGATCTTGGAAACATAGTGAGACTGTGTCTTGGGAAAAAGAAAGGAAAACATTAACTGCTAATCTGAATGTGGTGGCACATACTTGTAATCCTAGATCTTGGGAAACCAAAGCAGGAAGACTGACATGAATTTGGGGTCAGTCTGGGCTATCTAATGAGTTGTAGGCCAGCCATAGCTACAGTGTGAGACTCTGTCTTAAAAACAAACAAAGCTATGGCTCAGAGGTTAAGAGCGCATATATACTATTATTGCAGAGGACCCAAGTTTGCATCCCAGCATGCCTAGCATGTGGTGGCTCACAGCCTCCTGTAACTACAGCTCCAGGGAATCTGGCACCTGGTCCCCTCACGCACCTAGACACATACATACACAACAATAAAAACAAATCTTTAAACATTTTTAGTATTTGTTGAGCACTACAATAGCATGCCATTATAAGATTCAGGCTTTATGTTTTACTACAGAATGATATGGGTCGAACTCTGGATAGTACTTTAGGTCTATTATTATTCCATAGGCTTTGCTGACTCCTTCAGACTTTGTGCTAGCTCTCTGGAGCAGGGGCTATTATTGCCCTATTTTGTAGACTGAGCAAAGGATATACATGATCTTGAAGTAACTTGTCTGTAGTTGAATGGTTAGTGTGTATAGAGTAGAAAACCAGAATTTGAATCAAGACAGGAGGGCTGCAGCATGGAAAGGACCTGGGAGGTCAACTGGATTAAGCTTGATATAGTGGTATATTGTTGTGTTTTAATAAATAAAGCTTGCCTGAAGATCAGAGTGCAAAGCATACTAGTCAGCTATACAGGCCAGGGAGTGGTGGCACACACCTTTAATCCCAAGAGACCCGAGGCAGGTGGATATCTGTGAGTTCAAGGCCACCCTGGGCTGCACAAGTTTGAATCTGTTTAAAAGAGAAAGAGAGCTCACACAAAGGTGATCCCAGCATTCGGGATCACAGGCCTTTAATTCCAGCACTAGGGAGGTGGAGACAGGTGTGATATGGCTAGGCAGAGAGATGAATATAAAAGGGAAGAGACAGGAGGAAGTCAGTGCGGTGTCAGAATTCATGGAGACAGGATTTCATCCATTTTCAGTAAGGGCCAGTGGCTGGCTGTTGTAGGAAGGGCACTTGTTTGTTCCTGGATGCTCAGTCCCTAAATAACCACACAGAAACTGTGTTAATTAAATCACTGCATGGCCCATTACTCTAGCATATTCCTAGCAAGCTCTTACATATTAAATTAACCCATTTCTATTATTTTATATTTTACCACGAGGCTCGTGACCTACTGGCAAGGTTCTGCCTGGAGACTTGCATCTGTTTCCTGTGGCGGCTTGATGGTTTCTTTTGACTCCGCCTTCTTTTTTCCCAGCATTCAGTTTAGTTTTCCCTGCCTCGCTCTAATCTTTTGCCCTATCACAGGCTAAGACAGTTTCTTTATTAACTAATGATAATCACAGCTTACAAAGGGGAATTCCACATAAGCTGGCTGCTTTGCTTTTTTGATCTTCAAATTGAACCTCAATATCTGTCTCTGAGTTTTTATTATTCGTGCTACAGCTTGGTGCCTGTATCCTGCCTGTCTGCAACCTTGTGGCAAACATTCCTTGTCTGGTGTCTGCTGGTACAGAATCATAGATGAGAAGCATCATGGCATGTTAGGAAAGTTTGGGCCAGGAACAGAAACAAAGATAGGTAGCATAGTGTGATAGAAAAGTCTGGGCCAGGAATCAAAAGTGTCAGTCTTGAGGGGCAGATAACTGACTTTTCTTACTCTTCATTTCATCATCCCAAATCTGGGTATTTTAGTCAGTGTCCTGTCTATCTAGAGTTCCTTTACCCATCAGCTTCCTCACCATTCTGCCTCCTTACTGAGCTGTGGCAGGGTAAAGTGAGTTGTAAATAGAAGAGGTATAAGGATTATTGTCACTTTTTGAAGTATTTGCTTTTTTCTTTCAGTAGTGTGTGTTATCAAGAATGAACTATAAAAATAATTCCGATTTACTTGGATATTTAAGGCATAGATGCTGTAATAATTCTACGCATGATCTCCTCATGCCATTTTCATACACAGCTCTAGTACCCAAGTATTGTATCAAATAGAAGTTATATTCAGTTCCATTTTCTGCCCTAGTGAACAGGAAATGTAGCAGGCACGGATAATCCAAAATAATTGCCTACTTTTGGACATGCATTTTTTTTTGTCCTTAACCTGAGTATGCATAGCTGTGAATTTAAAGCCTCATCAAAATACTGAGTCCCTTTGGAAGACTCAGTTTAAAATGAGGGTCTCTCTCAGACTGTTTTCACCCTATCCTTTTTATTCTAGTTCAGGAGTCCAGCAGAAAACAAAGTGTCTCCTTCATGCTTGTCCTGCTTTCCCTGTGCATGGACGTTCAGGGCAGGGAGGTATGGAGAGACGGGCTGGTTGTCTTTTTTTTTTTTTAAGGTTTTGTGTGGTTTTGGCATTTATTTGTGTGTTTGCATGTGTGTATGTGTGTGTGTATGTGAGAGAGAGAGAGAGAGAGAGAGACAGACAGACAGACAGACAGACAGAAACAGAAAGAGATAGAGAATAGTCCAGAGGAGTTACTCTTCTGTGTGGTCTTCTGTGTCTGCAATCCATCCCAGACCACTGAACTTGGTGGCCATCATACCATCATGCCAGGTCTGGTTGATTTTTTTTCTTCCCTCCCCGCGCCCTCTCTCTTTTCTTTTCCTTTCTTTTTTTCTTTTAAAAAAATAGGGTTTCCCAAAGCTTGAGAGATGACTCAACAGTCAAGAATACTTACTGCTTTTGTAGAGGACTGGGTTCAGTTCCCAGCACCCATACAGTGACTCACAACCATCTTTAACTCCAGTTCCAAAGGATCTCACTTCTTTGGACTCTAGGATGCAATTACACATACATACACTCGGGCACACAGATGCATATAAAGTTAAGATAAATAAATATCTAAAATATAAAATGAAAATATGATCTTCCTAAGTATCCTACGCTGGCCTTGAATTTCCTGCATAGCCCAGTCTGGCCTTGAAGTCTTGATCTCTTGCCTTTCTTTGTTTGGTTTTTGTTTTTCTCAACAGGGTTTTTCTCTGTAACCCTGGCTGTCCTGGAACTCAAGCCCCTTAGGCAGCTGGCCTTGAACGTAGAGATCCTCTTACCTCTTGCCTCTGTCTTCTGAGTGCTGGGACTAAAGGTGTGTGCCACCACCACCTTGCTGATCCTCCTGTCTTAACTTCCAGTGTGTTAGAATTACAGGTGGCACCATACCTGGCCAAGAAGTATTTCTGTTGAGGTGAAAATAACTCAGTAAATCTCTTCTTACTTGAGCTATGATAGTCATAAGAAGATGCCCACCTGAGTGTTGAAGTGTTTGGGGTTGAGGTTGAGATCATTCTAAATGAAGAATCTGTGATCTGAGAGTCACAAAGGCTAAAGTATCACATTGAATACATGTCTTAGCACTTTGGAGCTCTCCAGGGCCACTGGTATAAATCTGTGTGGTCTGTACTTTGATTTTTAAATATATATAACCCTTGAGTTTGTACTTGTCCAGCCAATAGTGCAAGTTTGACTTGGTCTGTTCAGTGTGTTAGAACAGAATACCATAAATTGGGTGGCTGGGAAGTTCAAGACCAAGGCCTATGTAGTGTCTGGTGATGACTTGCTTTTCTGTTTGTAGTTGGTACTTCTTCACATTGTATCATCCTTCCATAATGGAAGGAGTCAAAGATGGATGCCTTTGGGGCTTCTTTCTTTTTGGGAGGATGGATCCCACTCATATCTAATCACTTTCCAAAATCGAAACCTAACACTATCATGTTGGTCATTAGGATTCAGCATCCAGTTTTTAAGGAACAGAATCACTGGACCTCAGAAAGGTCTTCGTATTTTCTGTTTCTCTCCTTTCATGATGGTTTCTCTTGAGCTCACTGTTACTCGTGTGGTGTTCTGCATGAGATACTGCTGTATCTGAGTCCAAGTAGTTCATTAGAGGGGAAAGTGGCCTCTAACAAGAATATTTCCATTTCTGAAAGATAAAGAGGAAAAAGGATTGTGTGTGTATATTAATAGAAATAGCTAACCATTTTTTGGGAGGCTTTGTTTAGATGCTATACTTGAGTATTCCCATGTGTTATGTAAGTGGCAAGGCATGTATCATCTCTCTTACAGATATAAAACATGCTCAGGGAGGTGTAGTGGCATACTTAAGGTCACACGGTTATAAAGTAATGTCACAGTGAAAACCAAAATGTGTCTAATCTCAAAGCCTGTGAGCTGTCAGGTTGCACTGATTCAGTGGCTGGAGATCCCTTGGGGACAGACTTAGGTGACAGGGTGAGGCTGAGCGCCCCAGCTGTTTCAGCTTCCCTGCGGAGGAAGACTTGAAGCAGAAAGTAAGGCATTACTTCCTGAGCTGTTGAAAAGAGAATGTCTTACTTTTCTCCTGTGATTCTCTTCACATTCCGTCTTCTGAGTATTTCCAGCTCAGAGAAGGCCATTTTGTTCTTAGTAAGGTCCCACCTTTCAGGGATCTGAGACTTGTAATTGCTGTCCTTACTGCGAATTGGGATTTAAGCTGAGAGAGTTTCAGTGTGTTTTAGCATTATGCTGTGCTCACTTGAGTGTGATGGGTGTTGTGTTGTGTTTGCCACATCTATCACAAGACCTCCTGGGCTTGTGGAGACCTAAACATGACCCAGAGTGCAACAGGATACAAGTCAGAGCCACCCGTTGACTGTTTGTGTCCACACTGAGTTTTAAACATGGCTGCTCTGAAGAAAATGCCTGGCAGGACTTTCAGTAGACATGGGGAGGACTGTGATCCTTTGCAGCGTGGAAGCACGGTCAGTCAGTGAGGTGCTGGGGTATGGAAGCCAGCAGAGATCTTGGGATGGTTGTCAGCCTCTGACTGTTTGTGGACAGATGAGGACGAGTGGGCTGTAGCTCAGCGGTAGAGCACCTGCCTAACTGACATGAGACCGTGGGTTCCAGTCTGAGCACTGCAAAAAGAAACAAATCATGCGTGTTGATAGGTGTCCATGAGTTTGGCAAACTCATGTTCCTTCCACATGTTGCTGTTAGATTTTTTTTGAAGTGATTATGTTGATTTTAAGTTGAACAGAAATTGTTTATAAACTTAACCATGTATGAAACTGTGTTTTGTAGTTGATTCACCTTGACGATGATTGCATAACAGAACTTTCTGTACATCACCGCAACAACAGGCAAACAATGGAGGATTTAATTTCATTGGTAAGTTCAGGTACAACATGAACTTAAAGGTGGTAGCTTTTGTTTTATTGTCCTCCTTGTATTTTGCTGGTACGTTGATAGTCATAGTGTTTAAAACCCATGAGAGCTCCATGAACTCTCAAGGCACAGACTGTATTCATGTATGATGCAATTCTTTGCTTGTGTCCTCTGTGTCTCTTACAACAGTCTCTACATTTATTTATTGCTTACTCTGTGTGTGTCCGTGGTGAGCACATGCTACAGTAAGTGTGTAGAGCTCAGAGGACAGCTTGTGGATTGGTTTTCTCTTTCTGCCATTGGGTTCCAAGGATTGAATTCAGGTTGGCAGGCTTGATGACAGTGCCTTTACCCACTGAGCTCTCTCACCAACCCTGGATGTCTTCTTTAAATGTGAACACTGCACTTTGGACATTGATTAAAGAAATGTAATGAACTAATGACTGAGAATCTGAGCAGATGAATTGGTAGTTCTCCACCGAGAGTTAGTAGTTCTGACTTTCACTGTTTTAAAGTTCTCAAACAGAAATCTGGTTCTGCTGTAAACTTGAAAAAAAAACTATATTTGCACATTTCTTTTCAAGGGCTGGGGCTCTAGCCAGTGGTAGAAGTGTGTTTGAAGTAGCACTAGAACAAAACAAAACTAGAGCGAAAACGAAAGTTCTGTTTCTGAGCAAGGGCTTGGATGTAGTCCGGGTAGCAGGCCTTAATAATATGCCCCACGCAGTATTTTTCTGTCAGTCTTTCTGTCTTTCCTTCTGTCTGTCTGTCTCTCATGTACGTGCATGCGTGCACACACAGTTTTGCTGTGTGCCCCAGGCTGGCCTTTGTCTGGAGCTGTGTCTCGCTCAGGCTGGCCTTTGTTCACTCAGTTTTCCAGCTTCTGCCTTCCCAGTGTTGGTATTGCAGGCATCTGCTACTGCCCAGCTCATAGCACAGTTTTCTCCTTTAACAGTCCTGTAGCAGCGTGTTGGTCATCAGCATGTGAGAAGGATGCTATGAAGTCATTGGCAAGATTTCTGATATTGGATGGTTTTTGTTTTTTTGGGTCCTTGAAATCTAGGCTAAACCTGTGGTCTTTTATAGTGATAGAGGCATTCACTGCTCGGAGTCTCATCTTAAGACTATGGCAAGACTACACCTCTCCTTGCTCCTGGTTCAACACTGTGTCCTTTGTCACCTGTGCTTTGGATTTGTTTACTGTTTTCTATCGTGCCAGTAGAAACCTTGAACAGTTTGTTTTGAAGCAGAGCTGCTGCTTTGTGGTGAGAAGTAGAGCAGTGCAGTAGCTCTGGAGATGTTTACAGAGGGGCAGCTCCTTAGTCTCTAAGAGTGCAATTTTGAAATTTTTATGTGCCTTTGCTTTGGGATGACCTTTTATTAAAAACTATATTTAATGCCAGGCCTGATGGTTCACATGTGTAATCCCAGTCCTCTGAAGGCTGAGGCAGGAAGAGTGCTACTACAGTGTGAGGCCATCTCAAACACGAACCGTCCAACCCCACCGTGCATGGTAGCTCACACCTATAATTCCAGTACCCGGGGAGTTGAGACAAGGAATTTGATGTTAACTTGGGCAAACCTGTGCTGCATTCTGAGACCCTGTCTCAAAAAATGAGTAAAAGCCCAGTTCCTGGTCACCGTCTAAGATTAGTGCTTCACTTGGCTTCAGAAAAGCTTTTTATTGCATGGGAGAGGCAGTTAATGCAGAATATAGCTTAATGTAGAGTGCTCGCCTCCCATGCATGAAGCCCTAGGTTTAGATCTGGTACCACAGGTGGGAAAAAAAGCCAGTTTTGACCATATCTCAGCACATGTCTCCTTTTGTCAGCTGGGGTGTTTCAGAGGATATCAGAACGAATGTGACAGTTGTTTAAAACCTACCCCTTGAAAGCAACATTTAATCAGTTTCAGCATCATTGGAGAAAGTCTTTCAAATGGTATCCTCTCAAAATTCTCTCTGTGGTTTTCAAACTTAAAAGTTGGCTGTCTTGGAACTCACGCTGTAGACCAGGCTGGCCTTGAACTCAGAGATCTGCCTGCTGGGATTAAAGGTGTGCCACCACCGCCTGGCTCATAAACAGCGGTTCTAAGCACTAGCCTTTGTAATTCTTAAACTGTCTAGGAATGAAAAGCTTGGTAGAAATGTTTGAAAATAAAGTTAAGGTAATGTTTTCAAAAGTAGGACCCAGAGACAAAAGAAGAGGTAAGAAAGACATGCCATATACATTACTATTAATAGTAATAGAAGACACACCACATACGTTACTATTAATAGTAATAGAAGACACACCACATACGTTACATTTAATAGTAATAGAAAGCTGAGGAAGGTTAAATAGTGAAGGGGGAAGAACCACTAAAGAAAACGGCACATTAACCAGCAGTTAGCATACAGGATTAAAAACATATGTACCAATTAATGCCTCTTCTAGTGGAATTTCAGAAAGCTGGGAAGGACCATGAATGTTTTCAGAGACTATAGTCAAAGTCATGGGAGTTAGGGAGATCTTTTAAAAATAGCTATATCACAATCAAGAGGAATAGTGCCTCCTAAACTATGAAAATTATTGTTGGTCTGTAACTATTTGACCAAACCAGAATCAAGCATAAGGCTAGAATGCTGTCATATATCAGACAGGCGAGGTTTTAAAACACTTACCTACTGTCAACCCTCAGGAAGTTACTGGAGGATGATTTTTACCATGAGAGTTTCAATCAAGAAAGAATACTTGGATCTAGGGAAGTAAGGGTACTTGTAGAATGGAGGAGAAAACGTTGCTAGACAGGTGGCACATGGAATGCTAATATTGGGGTATGTCTCTAGGAGAAGGGAGAAGGTAGGTTAGCTGATGTACCATGAATGTTGAGAGATGAGAACACTAGAATTTGTGGGAGAATTAGAAAGAGTGGTGAGCTTAAATAAATTAATTTTAGGAATGACACAGTTCTACAACAACAAAAAGGAAACAAGAATGCCAAATCTTTCTTACTCTTCTGTGTAATGATAAAAATAAAACGCCGCAGACCCCCACAGGTCCCCGACTGGCAGCAGTGGGCAGCAGGCACGAGACCACGGTTGGTCACGAAGGCAGCCAGGTCTCAAGCAGGGAGCCCCCGAGTGGCCCACAGGCCATGAGGGCCAATGAGTCTGAGACAGATAGGCACGCCATGCAGAGTGAAGTTGGATATTTATTTAGTAGGTTATGGAAAGGAAATGAGGGAAGGGGAGAAGGGAGGATAGAGAGAGAGTCAGAGAGAGAAAGAGAAAAGGGTGGAGGGGGAGGAGAAGTCGGGAGAAGGGAGAGAGACAGAGTGAGACACAGAAAGGGAGAGGGCTTGGGCTGCAGGCAGGCAGGAAGATATGCCTGTCTCAGCTGTGGAAGAGGAGAGAGTGGGCGGGGCTTGTCTCTTAAAGGGACAGGACAGACCATTACACTCTGTTTTTGCATCTTATTTGTCTTTTGCTGTTTGGATTGACTGCTTGACTTATAACCAGTCAGTATGGCTGTTATTAAGATGTTAAAATGTGTATGTAGTGCTTAGTAAATAGCCAGTGTTCTGACTGCCTCACTGTCCTGTCCCAGATACCCTGGGTACCACTTCCCTATATCTTATCTACTTTTATTTAGTGCTGCTGGGGATTGAACTAGGGTCTTGTATGTGCTAGATGGATCGAACTACTTTCTAAGCCTTACATCTCACAATTAAACAGTTAGCCGTTGATGTGGCAGGGTCCCAGTACCGTCTTGGCCAACGCTTGCTCTCTATTTTGAATGGTTGCATCAGCATAGCAATGAAATATTTAGAACATTGACCCTATTTAGTTGTGAAAATTACTTATAAACTCGTAATGATGTAAACTTGAAATGATTTGTTTAAAAATTACCAGAGGAGGAGAAGTAAGATGTGTGTAGGTAAGATAACAGAGTGGAATTCTTTTTTCCATAGTAAGAATTCTATGGAAAGCACCTGAAGATAAAACAATTAGAACTACTAAGGAAATTAACTTATATGAAATTGGTAACAGAATAGCTTTTAAGGTGTTTAGAATTCTTTTTGTGCAAGACAGTTTTAGGTATAGAGGTATGTTAAATACCACGTCTCTGCAAAGGTATTGACTTAAAATTCTGAATGCCTATTGGATTGAAAAAAATTTTAAATAGAATACTATTTCCTCATGTACTGCAAGTATCTTAACTGCCTGGTTTCTTTTTCCTTCAGTGGCAGTATGATCACCTCACAGCCACCTACCTTCTGCTTCTAGCCAAGAAGTCTCGAGGGAAGCCAGCTCGTTTACAACTTCCCTCTTTCTCCTGTGGGACTTCCAGCGCCACTCCAAAGGCAAGTTCTTTGACCCCTGTGTTCATCTTACCAGCAGTCTTGTCATGAGCGATCCGTCATGGGTATCAGCAAGCCAGACACAAGAGAACTTTTGTCTCTTCTGCATCCCTAGGATTGAGCCCTGGGCCTCGTGCATTTGAGGCCAGCACTCTACCCCTGAGCTCTTTTCAGCTGTTGTGAACATTCTCGAAGAGAAAAATGGGAGTTCTGAACTTGAACTCTCAAAGTTTGAAGTTCCTCTAGGCTGGCGGTGGCGCATGCCTTTAATCCCAGCACTTGGGAGGCAGAGGCAGGTGAATCTCTGAGTTTGAGGCCTGCTTGGTCTACAGAGCAACTTTCAGGACAGCCAGAGCTACATAGAGAAATCCTGTCATGAAAAACAAACAAACTAAACTAAAAAGCCACTTCCTCTCCCTCTGCCCTTTTTTTCTCCACAAAAGCATGTCCTAATTATTATAGAAATAGATAAACTAAAAGAAAATGTAGGATTTACTATAAACCTATTAGCTATAGATGATATAGTTGATCTTTAAATACAAAGATTAACTTTTTTATGTGAATGTGTGTGTGTGTATGTACCATTGTGTGTGCCTGGGGCTGGAGGAGGCCAGAAGAGGGTATCAGATCCACTGGAACTGGAGTTACAGACAGTTGTCAGTCACTTTGTGGGTACTGGGAGTTGAACCTGGTCCTCTGCAAGAGCAGCCAGTGTTAATCACTGAGCCACCTCTGGGGCCCCAGATTTAGCTAATCTTTAATGTGTCTGTCCTGTCTCTGCTTGCCCTTGTAAATACAGGGCTTTAAAGTGGGTCAGGCCTGTGACCACGTGATATATTATGTCTCATATGACATGATGCGTTCTAATATAAACACTTTCATGTTTATGTTATCGTTGGGATCTAGGTTTCTGTAGTTACTATAGCTTGTGCCATGTAAATTCACTCCATGAGAGCTGGCTTTAAACAAGTTGTGATTCTTTTTTGTTTACAGAGACGCAAGCAACATCTCCTTCTTCCTAGATGCTCACATTTGTTTCCATTTGATTCTATCTTCCATAGTTGAAATTTATTTTACATTCTTTGTGTGTGTGTGTGTGTGTGTGTGACAGAGAGACAGACAGACAGCGTGCTGGTGTTAGAGGATAGCTTTTGACAATTGATTTTCTCTGGGCATTGAATCCAGTCTTCAGGCTTGAGGACAAGCACCTTTACCCTGTAAACTATTTCTCTGCGTCTGCTCCCCATCCTCCCATTGCTTAATATTTACCTGTGCTCTTGGTAGACCGAAACAGAAGAATTGCTGTCCGTAGCCTGCATGGGCTACATATATGAATTCAGGCCTGCCTGTGGGTACAGAGACCCTATCTGTAAAATGAGCAACCACAACTCTCTGAATACTTTGTTAAATCTGGGTGTGGACTTTGTAATATAGCCTTTCCTCAACTTAATTCAGATTGCAGTTTAATACTCCAATATTAGAAAAACATCCCTTAGGGCAGCAGCTGTTCTGTGGTAGTGTTCATTTAGCATGTGTGCCTGAGGCCCTAGGTTTGATCCCTAGTATCACAGGATGGGGAAAAAGAAATCAGAAAATGTTTCTTTGTTATCCTCAAAGAGCCACAGTTGACCCTCTTTTTAGATTTAACATAATTCAAATGGACCTGAATTAGGCCATTTTTTTTCTTTTAGATCTCAAAACTGTTTTTAAATAAGTTAAAACCACTGCTTTCTTGATCTAGTTGAATCTTCCGTCTGTAGCTTCCTTTAACTCCTTTAGAGCTTGCTTTTTATTACCTGTCAGTCATGAGCTGTGGGTCTGAGGGTATGTTAGGATCTTGCTAGACCTTATGTATCTTCTATCTTTTCTCCCTTCTTTATCTCTTGACCAAGCTCAGTACTAGAGTGTCAGTGTGGTTGGGCACCGTGTGACATCTGTGAAGTGAGGTAGTCTCACTCCCAGGCTGGTGCTCTAAGTTTGGAGGGTTGATATGCTGGCAAACATCCCATGTCTTTTGTCTGTATGCTTAGTAAGTCAACCCGTTCTCTTTCTTGTTAATTTGGTCAAATCCTTTCAACCTTTAGGGCCATTTGGGACATTAAAATATGGGCTTTTTGATCAGGGTAATTGCAGAAAGGTATTATTTACCTCTACAGTTAGAATAGTTACTTTAGCTAAACATTTTAATTTACTCAGTTAAGATACTTGGGACATTCTCCTGTCTTGTATCTGAGTTGGCGTGGTCTCAGTGGATGGCTTCTTTGATCTATAGTTTCAAAGTGGGAAGATCTAAGAAAATAATTTATTTTTATCTTCTGTCTACTAAATAGTGAATATTTTCCTAATAATGGACAGTCATACTAGTGAACCAGTTTTAATAACAGATAGATAATGTGTGCCTTTTTCTTACTCTCTCTTTTAGTTTTTCGAGACAGGGTTTCTCTGTAGTTTTGGAGCCTGTCCTAGAACTAGCTCTTGTGAACCAGGCTGGCCTTGAACTTAAGAGATCCGCCTGCCTCTGCTCCCCAGTGCTGGGATTAAGGGTGTGCAGACAATAAGTAATTCTCATTTACCAGTCAATTGATGGCACTTCTGGTGAGATAATAAGTACAGTGTGACTCAGGGGTCACAACAGTAGTGGTTTGGGGAGCAGATGTCTTTGAGTGTGGTACTTGCTCTGGAGTGGTCTTGCTGAGGCAAAATCCACATGCATAGGAACGCAGGGACTCCACCTCAGTCAGTAGGTTCCAGATTAAGTGGTGTTTGTGGGGACTTTGGAAAATAGGAATGGCCACCATTGGGAGAGCCAGACTGGATCAGCAGTTGAGTTTGAATTTAGAAAAATGGAAACTCAAAAAAAGAGAGCACAGTGAGGTGATTGGGGTAAAATAAATGTAATTAGCAGAGCTCAGGTACCAAATTGTGCTTGATGTATCCTGGTGACAGTGTTTGATGGGGAAGAGCTAAACTCTGAGGAACTTGGAAATGCTGTGTTACAGTGGTTGACTGTGGAGCAGGTCATGGGGAACAACTGACTTTTGAGCAAGAGAGAGGCAAAACGATTTTGAAAAATGTATCCAGTGGTAGACTGGAGATGGCTCAGTGGGTAAAGGACTTGGCAAACTTGACGCCTGAGTTTGAGAGCCAGGTCCCACATGGCAGGAGAGAACTGGTTCCGATAAGTTGTCCTCTTACTCCATGTTGGAGCTCACACAGAAAGACAGAGATGCTGTGGTAGTTACTGCCTATTGTAGGTGGTGCCATCCCAGCCATCATTTATACAGCGCTGAACTTCCCCACTGGGCCTAACTTAACATCAGTATTTTTCTCAGCCTGGCACTCTATGCAGAGAGTTCTCATTGATGGTAATTGGCAGCCCTGGAGAACTCTCACAGTAGGCAGAGAAGGCAAAAGGCTTGCCTGTTTGAGTAATGTAGATATGAGAAGATTTGGCCTTGAACTGCATTAGCTCAAGTCTGGGTATAGGGATGTAGGTTTTAAGAATTCAAGTAAACTTGCCTGCTCAGGTTAACGAGATGGTGAGTAGTGCTCCATGACCTCAGTCTCTAGGCTGTGTTTAGTGTACTCTTAGTTTGTGTAGGGCAAGGATGAAGGGAAATAAGGGATTCTGGTGGTAGTGTTAGCATAGGCCCCACATGTCCTGTTTGTGGACAGTCTTCCGTAAAGCTTATTTACTCCGGGCAGAAATGATGAGCTATGCTGTGTGATTTTAAAATTTACTTATTTCTGGAACTGGAGAGCTGACTCAGTGGTTAAGAGCACCGGCTGCTTTTTTAGAAGAGCCAGGTTTGATTCCCAGCACCTCATGGTGCCTCACAACTGTCTGTAACTCCGGTTCCAGGGGATCTGATACCCTCTTAGCCTCTGCAGGCACCATGCATGTATGTGGTAAATGGACATACCTGCAGACAAAATACACGTATACATAAAATAAAAATTATAAAAACATTTTGATTGAGAATGTGTATAATGTTTGTGTAGGGGTGGGTATATATAGTGATTATGTATAGGTGGGTGTGAGTTTGGAGGTCGGGACAACTGTGTCTACTTGGTTCTCTTCCACTTCTGTGAGTTCTAGGGACCAGATGCAGGTCACCAGGACTGCAGGGCACGTACTTTTACTTGCCGAGCCCTTGCACAGTGTCAGGAGTTATGTCCTTCCCAGCTTCTGCTCACTGGGACTTTATTTGTAAGTTTGCAAATGAGCTGTTGACTGTTGCTGTGTAGTGGTGATAAGCTACATAAATTATATTCCAGAGAATGCCTAGCTTGTCTCTTTGTTCCTGCTTCCAGGGTTCCTCCCTGGGCCTGGTATGTGCTGTTGTAAAATTTGGATCGTGATGTTGTTTTTGCTAACTTCTTTTGCCTTTTAAATGAATAGTCAAAGAATCTGAGCCTGGAAGATATGACCACAAGTGCTGATAGCTATGTGACTGGATTAAAAGACTCTGAACTGTGTGAAGATAATTTATCAGCTCCCCAGACACCACAGGTGGGTGGTTTTATTACTACTTAACGCAGAATGCGTATCTTAATTATAAATACATATACTCTACAGGAGATCAAGTTCTGTGCTTATAAATTTGTTGAATCTCTAAGCCACTGAAGACATTAATGAGAGATTATTGGAATAGTAATGAGAGAGAAGTCAGTGATTTCAAAGAAAACCAAGATTCCATTTTGGAACTCTTCATTGCCCCTCCCCTCTTTAAATGAAGTATAATTTGTATATAGTTAAATAGTTGAAGTTCACCCTTTTTAGTGTTTAGCTCTATGTGTTTGACAACATAGAGCCATCAGAAATTGTGACACAGTAATTCCATTGCCTTTCTCCCAGTCGCTCACGCCCCTTTGTATGAATTCTTTCTCTTAATTCAGGGCAGCAAAGGATGATTTTCTCCTCTTCTGTTGACTTTTTGTTTTAGTCCTCCTTTAAATTTATTGGACTCTTTTGGTTTGTGGTTCACAGTTTTCCACTATATGTGGGACTTTAGGACCATTTTTTCCATTTTTTTTGCTCCATTACCATTGTGTCTTTATTCTTTTTCCTTTCTGTTCTTCAGAGTAATTTGATCCACCTGTTTCCAGTTTGCTGCCTCCCTTTCTAATGGCTCCTGAGATCACTGAATTATTCCGATGAGTCAGTCATCTCTCTTCGTCCATCCTGTCCCCCTCAGCCCCCATCTTTCTCTGTATCTGTCTGTCTGTCCTTTCTTGACAGGGCTTCACTATCACTGTGCAGTGCTGGCTCCCCTAGAACTTGCAGTGCAGCTCCCAGACAATGGTGATTCCCTCATTCCTCTGCCTGCTGAGGTTTGAATTGAAAGGGTACACCACCATGCCCAACTAATTAAAATCACTATACTTCTTAATTCTAGAATTTCTGATTAGTTCTTGTAAATAATTTTATTTCTGTTGATTCTCTGTCAATTGCCGTGTTGCCCTTATACTATAGTTCTCTAGAGTCCCAGCCTCATGCGGTTGTGTTGATGTGAATGTTGGAGTTGAGAAAAATTTAGCAACAGCGAAATGTTTATGAGTATAAAAAGATCAAAGATTAATCTAACATTAGCATGTCATGAGTTTAAGGTGTTCCTTGTTGTGTTCGCCTGTATTGTATCACTGTAGCCTCCATGCTGAGCAATCAGCATGTGCACTGTGCGCCATGAACGCAGCAGGTACCACACAGGAAGCCACGAATGTTGCTTGAGATACCTTGGTTCAGATTTGAGGCTCGCTGTGATATGCTCTGCTCTAGGTAATTATTCACTTACCCTTATCTTCCCATTTGAGAATTCCATTTTCATTTCTACTTAGTCTGCTATTTTATATATACCAAGTTTTTAAATTTTATCCTTTTTTAATTTCTGGGGCTAATACTCTTTATAATCTACCAGAGTATTTTGTAGACTTGTTCTTTTGTTTGTTTGTTTTGATACAGGGTTTCTTCTCTGTGTAGTCCTGGCTGTCCTGGAACTTGCTCTGTAGAACAGGCTGGCCTCTGAATTCACAGAGATCTGCCTGCCTCTGCGTCTCGAGTGCTGGGATTAAAAGCGAGTGTCACCACCACCTGGCTCAAGTTGCTTTTATCTTTTGGGTTTATTTTGATTGGTTGGTTGATAGGATCTTGCTATATTATCCAAACTAGCCTCAGACTTTAGACTCAAGTTATTCTCTTCCCTCAGTCTCTTGAATGGCTGTGATTATAAAGGTATACCACCAATATCACCATGACTGACTGGAAATATATAAGTATAAATATATATGTGCTTGTTTTTCTTTGAACTCTTGGAAGTCTTTGAGTGTTAGGTTAAGGACTGGTGTTGGTTAAGGTAGACTGAAGCCTTCTATACCACATAAGTTTAAGTCTAATTAAACAGTGGAACTTGGGCCCTGAGTTAATATGACAACTTCATTTTCTCACACATTGTTAAAGGACACTTTGTCCACTTGCTCTGAGGACCAAGGTGAAGCCGGACACATCTTACTGACTCCTCTGGGGTGTTTCTGTTTCACTGTCTTTCGCTTTACCATAGCCCCTCCTGGCTCTGTTTGAGAGTTTTGCAGAGGCCCCAGGTCTCCGTGTTTCCAGGCTTGTTTAGGATTAGGTTGTCAGAGGCAGTAAGTTTCAACATTGGCGTCCTCTTTCTGTTTTCAGTTTGGTTTTCTTTACTTTTTTGTAAGCTCAGCTACAAATTTCAAAGGATTAAAATAGTTTTGATGTGGAGGCTGGAGAGGTGGCTCAGCAGTTACAAGCAGTGGCTGTTTTTCTGGAGGCTCTAGGCTCTAATACCAGTATCCACATGGCAGCTAAAAACTGGCTGTAACTCCAGCTACAGGGTGTTGTATGGGCTGCTCCCGCACAGCTAGCTTTACCCAAAATAATTGCACGGAAACTGTATTCTTTTGAACACTGCCTGGCCCATTAGTTCCAGCCTCTTATTGGCCAACTCTCACATCTCGCTTTAACCCATTTTTAATAATCTGTGTAGCCCCACGAGGTGTGGCTTACCAGGAAAGATCTTAACCTGCGTCTGTGTCAGGTGGGAGAATCATGGCGACTGCCTGACTTGGCTTCTTTCTCCCAGCATTCTGTTCTGTTTACTCCGCCTATCTAATTTTCTGTCCTATTAAAGGGCCAAGGCAGTTTCTTTATTTAACCAATGAAATCAACACAAAACAGAACACTCCCACATCAACAGGGGGCCAGTGCTGCCTTCTATTCTCTCATGCACACAGCACACATGTGGTGCGTGGACGTACACACACCCATGCTCATAACATAAAAATAATTAAATCTTTGTGCTTTTTTTTAAATTTTGGAGACAGGATTTCTTTGGGTAGCCTTGACTGTTCTGGAACTCACTCTGTAGACCAGGCTGGCCTCAAACTCAAGAGTTCTGCTGCCTCTGCCTCTTGAGTGTTGGGATTAAAGTGTGTACCATCCAATTAAAATTTTTTAATATTTTAAAAAATGTTTGTAATCATATCATTTCTATTAAAGTATGTGTGTACATGTGTGTATGCATGAACGTGCATGTGTGTGTGTGTGTGTGTGTGTATGTGTGTGTAGGTATCTTCCTCTGTTATTCTCCACTTTATTTTCTGAGACCAGGTCTCTCATTGAGTCCTGAGCTTACCAGTTGGCTGGAATGGCTGGCCATTGTGCTTTAAAAATCTGCTGTGTCTGCATCCACAGACACACCTGTCACGCCCAGCTTTTCCGTGGGTGTCGGGGTCAGAGTGCAGGCTCTCCAGTCACAGCAGTCACTTTCCTAATTCAGTCAGTTGTCTTTCTTTCCTTTTTTATTCTTTTTTTTTTATTTTATTTTTTTGTTCTAATCACTGAGAAAACTTATTTTGGTGTATATTAGAGTCAAACCAATGCAAAGTGGGCGTAAGAACCATTACTTGGAGCCTATGTGTGGTTCTTCTCAGCATTGTCTGGAATCCTAAGTGTGTTAAGACTCTCATTTTAGCCGGGCGGTGATGGCGCACGCCTTTAATCCCAGCACTTGGGAGGCAGAGGCAGGCGGATCTCTGTGAGTTCGAGGCCAGCCTGGTCTACAAGAGCTAGTTCCAGGAGAGGAACCAAAAACTTCAGAGAAACCCTGTCTCGAAAAATCAAAAAAAAAAAAAAAAAAGACTCTCATTTTAAAATGTTGATGTGCCTGTGCACAGGAGACCTGAAGACACTGTTAAGTGTCCTGCTGTCCCGCAATGTCCTTTTGGTGGCATTTCATTTTAATAAGAGCGGTGCAAGTTGACTTGCTGCTTATTAAAGGATAAAGTAAAGAACTGGCTTTTCTTCCTACGTCTGCTTTATTTAGTACCTTTCCCTCCAGGTTACCAAGCATTGGGCAGAGTCAAATGGTAAGGCGTCTCAGTCACCAACTCCCGCAGTATGCAGAGCATTGGCAAATAAATTAAAGGACAAAGAGAATGTGTACACTCCCAAGTCTGCTGTGAAGGATGAAGAGCACTTTGTGTGCCCTGAGCCAAGGACTCCAGTTAGTAAGAACCAGTATAAGAGAGAAATGCTCACTTCGCCAAACCGTTACACGACGCCTACAAAAGGTATTTACTAAGAGAACTGTGCAGAGATCTCAAGGTTCAAATGTGATTCTTACTGTTGTAATGAACACACGGACTTCTGGAGTTAACCAGCCTTGTACTCTGGCTTCCAGGGCGGGTCAGCTGCTGTCATATGTACTGGCATTGGTGGAACTGGAGACAGTGTGTAACTTGTATTAATTTACATTTATGGCTGTGTGTATAAGCTTTGTGTGTGTGGCTGGGGGCAGAAGGATGTTACTTGAGGAGGCTTAAAGAAGGTGGTGGGTCCCCTGGAGCTGGAGTTACAGGTATTTGTCACCACCTGATGTAGGTGCTGGAAACTGAACTCCGGTCCTCTCTGGAAACACAACAAGCACCCTGAGCTGCTCAGCCATCTCTCCACCCCCTCTCTCCCATCTGTGATTGAATCATATCATCACAAGATAGCAACGTAGAGCTTTTGTGTCTCCAGGAGTGGAGTGCAGTGCTGAGGGTGTGTACAGCCTTAGCCTCTTCACTCCACTGAGGATGACTCAGGCTGGAGTTTCTGCTGGGCTCTTCTCACCATCTGGTTCTTTCTTGGTAACCTGGCTGACCTGCCTGCAGTAGGACCGCCAGAGTCCAGAAGGCAAGGGGTCTGTAACTCCCCCGCAGCCTTCACACGACACTTCTTTCCGTTGGCTTCCTCCACCAGTTATTTAAACTGGCCTTTCAGGACACGTGGTTGGCTGCTGTCTCATCTGAACACATTCTGCTGTGCCAGTGTTAAGACCACTTTGCTAGGATTAGGTCTCCCTAAGACAAGCAGTTCATGTATGCAGCAGAGCTCCGTCGTGTTTCCTGCAGACTCTGTGCTGAGCGAAGACAGAAACTAGAGCTGGAAGCAATTTTATTGACCTTGATCTATTGTCTGTGTTGGTTATAACAGCAGCAGCTAATTTATCATCCCTGCAGCAATCATGTCCTTCTCTTGTGCTGTGTTGAGATCCTAATGAAACCCAGCGCTGAGGTTACCGTGTGAACTTCTGTTAAGCCCCTTCTCCCATTGCGCTTCTAGTTTGCTAGTAGGGTTGACAGCCACTTCAAGAGGTTATCATTATACGTGGACATTGTGAAAGATTTTGTGTAAATATTTGCTAGAGTTCCATTATTGTGTTAATGGAGTTTTTCATTTCATCAACTCATAGTCTTCTCCAAACGTGAGTCCATTTTGGAATGATGAGGTGTGTTTATGTGTGGCACTTGTCTCAATAAACTATAGGATCTCAAGTGGTTGCCATTTCATCTTTCCCCAACAAAGCTTTCTCTCTTTTGTTACCCCTCTTACTATAATTGTGTTGTCTTTTAATTTATTTATCTTTGCTTTTTGAAGACTGTCTCATGTAGCACAGGCCAACCTTAGACTCATTGTGAAGATATAGGTGAAAATGACCTTGAATTTTTTTTTTTTTTTTTTTTTTTTTGTCCCCCTGAGACAGGGTTTCTCTGTATAGCCCTGGCAGCCCTGGAACTTGCTCTGTAGACCAGGCTGGCTGGCTTTGAACTCACAGAGATCCACCTGCCTCTGCCTGGGATCAAAGACGTGCACTACCACTGCCCAGCTGGCCTTGAATTCCTTTTTTAAAAAAATAATTTATCTTTATTTTATTTGCATTGGTGTTTGCCTGCATGTATGTCTGTATGAGAGTATCAGAGTGGTGAGCCGCCATGTTTTTAACCACTGAGCCATCTCTCCAGCCCCCTGACCTTGAGTTCTCTGTCCTCCTACTTCCACCTCCCGATCCTGTTGGATTGTAGATGAGCACCACCTTGCCTGGTGGAGACAGACAGAGAATGAGAGCGCATGTCATTCTTGAGGAGCCACCTGCACTACTGAGACAGGCTCTTAGTGGGTCCTGAGGCTTGCCAGTTAGGCTGAGCTGGCCAGCAGACTTGAGGGACCCGTCTGTCTCTGTCTCCCCAGTGCTGGGATTAGAAGTTCATGCCAGTCCAATCCAGACTGGGTTTTGTAGTCAGTGCTTTACCAACTCAGGGTTTCCCCAACCTCATACAGAAACTAAAAAGAAACAAACAGAACAACAAAAACTCTTTGGCAACATAATCTTTTCTTATTATGTTTTTTTATTGTTGATGCTTTTAATTTGATTCTAAAGGTTTTGAAATGTGGGTAGTTTGAAATGTACAAGATTTCAGATCTTGTCCCTGCAAGACTGTATTAGTGAAAAACTGAATATTGGCTCTTTGTCTTTAAACAGAAAGCCTCCACAGAGTGCAAGGGTGACGATGTAATTGGGAGCTTCCACCAGCGCATCTTACTTGTGTTTTGTTTTGACATGAATGGTAATTCCTATTGCAGCTCCTGTGTAGTCCAGGCAGTGGTAGCTGTCACAGGTCTGCTGCTATATATGTAGCACATTCTCTTAGGATACAAAGACAAAGACTTTTTAAAAACAAGCTTTTTTTAAAATTACTGTTGTTCTTATGAAGCTCAAGAGAATAGACTTTATTAGTTAAAAGCAAAACAACCCCCCCTTAAAAGTTTATTATCATTGTTACCACTAACATGGATCAAACCTGTGTGTCTGTACTTTCCGGGGATTGAACACGGCCTTGGGCGAGCTAGGCAAGTGTTCTCCCACTCTGCTGCCTTCCCAGATAGAACCTTTAGACATAAAATCAAAAGGCCGCTCAGTTAGTGGTAACCAGATCTGCCAATGCCTACCCTGTTTAGGGTAAAGCACAAAATTCTGGAATAAAGATACAGTCACATTAACAAAACTCATGCTATTTTTTTTTCAAACTTAGAAGGGAATGAATTTCTTTACCTAATAGGAATTAAATGGATTGTGAATTGCATTAACATTTTTCAGTATGCTTCAGTTTGCAGTGAGGTTCATGTCTTGTTTTAAATCTTTACATGTAAGGCAAAATGATTTATTCTTTGAGGGTGTTATACACCTTAGGCTGGCCTTGAGCTGTGGAGCATCCTGCCTCACCTCCTGAGCACTGAGAGTAAAGGTATGCTTTACAGCACAAGGTGATTTCCTTCTTAACAGTGATCATCTGGAAGCATTTTCCTTACTTAATTAGAGCCAGCAATTTTACTTGCCAAGTGGTGCCAATATTTTGGAGTCAGTGAGGAAAGTGGTATATGTATTATTGATTGAGGTGTTGTCAGCTACACATGGTTTGTGTTTGTTATTTTTTTTAATAGCTAGAAACCAGTGCCTGAGAGAAACCCCAGTCAGAACACCAGGGAATTCCGCAGGGGCAGACACAACAACGGGTGTCATTAGCCCTGAGAGGCGGTAAGTGTTGCTTTTCAAACTCCCAATTTTTAGTGTAGATCATGGGACTACTCTTCACCCATGAGGAAGTCCCGACATGGAGTGGAGACAGATGATGCTGGAGCTGGACCGCTGTTGCTAGAGGACAGGCAGTGGCTGAGCACAGTCACTGCCACTGTTGCTCCTTCCTGGAGCGGGGTAATGAAACTGATAAACTGTGGGACTGGCACCTTAAGTTAAAGCACCGCAAGCTGGAAGACAGACTCCTGCCTATGGCCATGCCTTCCTTCCCCAAGGCTCACTTGCTTGTGCGGCTCTGCTGGTAGAGGGTAGGTGTGCACTAACAGTTGCACTCCCCAGGATGGTAAATACACTAATTCGGCTTATAGAGAAAACCAGCTCACTTCTCTTAGGTGAAAAACCCCAAGGCATAAGTGAGCCTTTATTGCATTTCAGTTGTTTTCAGAGGCGCGATTTATTTGGAGAAGTACAATATAAACTATTAGATGATGCTACAGTTACTATCTTTTTATTTTTAATGTCTTTGATATTATGGTTGGGTAAGAAGATAGTCTCACTCATTGGAGGTGTACACAGAAGTGTTTCAGAGTAAAGTATTATACCTTCAGGTGGCTGGGCAGGCGTGCACAGGGACTGAATCTGTGTATTGTCTGTATACACAGAGAAAGCCATTGGCCAAATATTAGTAGTGGTTGACCCTAGGAGGACATGTGAATGTTCATTGTTCTGATATTCGCATGTTTCTATGTTTGAGTTGAATAAAAAAGTGAAAGAGCTGAGCCTTGGCATAGATTTGGAATCCCAGCTACTTGGGAGACTGAGGTAGAAGGATTGCAAGTTCAAGGCCAGCCTGGGTAACTTAATGAAGAACCTGTCACAAAAATGAAAGGTAAAAAGAAGGGTGTGGATAGAGCTTATTGTAGAATGCTTTTCCAGTATAAATAAGGACCTAGGTTTAATCACTGCTATCTCCCAAATAAATAAACAAAAATGAAAGGGTAAGTAGTTTGGTGGGAGATGGCTTTATTCCCCTCCCAGAGAGGACTGAGGTACTCTGGCTCTGTCACTCTATTGCAGCCAGCTTGTAGAGGGACAGGCGCAGGAGCCGCGAGGGCAGCAAGACAGTGGCACTAGTGCTTCGTTCGTTTTTTAAGGTGCCGCTCAATGGACGTGGATCTCAACCAGGCACATGTGGAGGATACCCCCAAAAGGAAAGGAACCAATGTGTTTGGAAGCCTTGAGAGAGGACTGGATAAGGTTCTTACTGCACTTACTAGGAGCAAGAAGAGGGGCTCTGCCAAAGATGGTCCAAGAAGGCGCAAGGTAAGTGGTCCAGAGTCTATTAAAAGTTCAGAAGCTGACTCTTAACTAGATGTCTCTTTAACAGCACTCTCTGGCAGGGTCTCTAACCCGGACTGCTCTTAAACCAGGGCAATTTTCTTTCCTTGGCCTACTAAATAATGGGGTTACAGGCATGTGCAACTACCACCCCCTCACCTGGTTGTACTGATCCATTCTTTCTCTCCGTGTGTGTGTGTGTGTGTGTGTGTGTGTGTTTGTGTGTTGCTGCTCATTCATCCAGTGTGGGATCCAGGGATTAACACAGGATGTCAGGTTTGCATGTCTGGAGCTTTTACCTACTGAGCCATCTTGCCAGTTCATCCTTTTGATTTTTAAAAAGAAGAAGAAATATATTGCTGGGCAATGGTGGTGCACACCTTTAGTCCCAGCACTCAGGAGGCAGAGGCAGGTGGATCTCTGAGTTTGAGATCAGCCTGGTCTCAGCCAGGGCTACACAGAGAAACCGTGTCTTGAAAAACCTAGATGCGGGGCTGGAGAGATGGCTCAGTGCTTAAAAGCACTGGCTGTTCTTCCAGAGGTCCTGAGTTCTAGACCCAGCAACCACATGGCGGCTCCCAACCATCTGTAATGAGATCTGGTGCCCTCTTCTGGCTTGCTGGCATACATGCAGACAGAATACTGTATACATAATGAATAAATAAATCTTCAAAAATAAAATAAAAAAAGAAAAACCTGGATGGATAGATGGATAGATAGATAACTAGATGGATAGGAGAAAATAAAGAGAAGTGTATCTAATAAATTTACTGTTTTTTTAAAATTATCTATTTTAAATTACCTATTCATTTATATACATTTTTGAATAGTTAATACATGCATGTTCTTATTTGGTGGGCTTTAGGAATGCAGAGGTGGCCTGGAGAGGCACACTGGTTAAGAGCGTTTGTTGTCTTGTAAAGGTCTTGAGTTCAGTTCCCAGCACCCACATGGTGGCTCACAAACATCCATAATTCCAGTTTCAGAAGATAGGTTGCCTTCTTGTGGCCTCTGTAGACACTAGACACACATGTGGTGTATAGACATGCAGGCAAAGCAGTCATACACATAAAAACCTAAAAATAATTTTTTTCAAAGAATGTAGAGGTGATTTAGTCACCCTCTTCAGAGAACATATATTTCATATAATTCAGAACCACAGATATTGATCACAGGACAACATAGAGATAGGGAAGCATGGGATCTATGAGAAATACATATATGCTAAGAGAAATTAAGAGCTTCCTTCAGGTTTGGAGACTTGAGCTTAGTTGTCCTGTTTCAGGTACAATAAAGAGTAGTCCCTGACACATAGATACTTTTATAGGTTCTTAGGAAATATTTGCATGCATGGGAAATTAATTGAAATTTTTAGAAATAGTTGTTTATTGTGTGTGCACATGCATACCATGTGGAGATCAGAGGACAACTTATAGGAGTCTGGTCTCTTTTCTACCACGTGGGTCCTGGGGGTTGAGTTCAGCTCATCTACCTTGGGAATAAGTACTTTTACTCACTGAGCCATCTTGGAAGTCTTAGTTTGAGCAGCTTGGGAAGACGGGCTGGAAGGTTGTTAAGGGTCTGGCTAAGAGGTTTGCATCTTGCTCAATAGCCCTGTTACACTTTTAAAGAGTGTAATCTATTAGTGTAGACAATATACTTGGTGGGGAAAGGAAAAGAAACAAGCTGTTAGCAGTGTCTCAGTCACTGTTTTATTGCTGTGAAGAGACACATGACCAAGGCACCTCCTATAAAAGGAAGTGTTTAACTGGGGGGCTGGCTTACAGTTTCAGAGGTTTAGTCTATTATCATCATGGTGAGGAGCATGACGGCAGACATAGCAAGCAGATGCTGGAACAGTAGCTGTGAGCTACATCCTGATCTGCAGGCCCAGGGAAAAAGAGAGCTACTGGGCCTGGCTGGGGCTTTTGAAATCTCAAGGACTATTTTTAGTGACACACCTTCTCTATCAAGGCTACACCTCCTCCTAATCCTTATAATCTTTTCAAATAGTTCCACTCCCTGGTGACTAAACATTCAAATATAAGAGCCTCTGGGGGCCCATTCTTTTTCAGACCCCCAGAGGCTTGTAGCCATGTCATAATGAAAAAGTCTTTAGTCCATATTCCACAGTTTCCATGGTCTATCACAGTCTCAACATTGTTTAAAAGTCCAAAGTTCAAAGCCTCTTCTGAGACTCATGCAATCTCTTTACTGTTACCCCATGTAAAGTCAAAATAAAAAGCAGATCACATACTTCCAATATATAGTGGCACAGAATGTACCATTCATTGTATGGAGGAAAGGGAACATAGTGAGGAAATTCTACATCAAAGACCAAAAACCAGCAAGGCAAACTCCAAATTCTGCATCTCCACGTCTGATGTCAGAGCGCTCTTAGAACTCAGTTCCTTATAGCCTTGCTAGCTTCAGCACACTCCCTGTTAGCAGCTCTCCTGGGCAGGCATCCCACCACTCTGGCATCTCCAGCATCTTGGGGTCTATAACAACAAGCCAGGCTTCACCTGCACAGCTTCACACAGTGGCCTCTCTGGACCTCCATGTAGGGACAACCCCTGACATGCCTGACCTCAGCAGCTTTCCTTGGCCATGGAGAGAGATTCCACAACGCCTTTCCTACTGTATCGTTGACTCTAAAGCCAGAACTGTGTGTATACATGCACACGTACAAACATACACACACACACACACACACACATACACACATTGAAATGCAACTTAAAAATTGGTAAGAAAGGAAAATGAGCATGTAAAATTGACATGAGGCTGATGAGATAGCTCAGTGGGTAAAGGTGCCCAATCCCTGACCTCACATAAAGGGGAAGAAGAGAAGCAGCTTCATGTAGTCCTGCTCGGACCTCACACACAGTGGCTGACTCGTGCTCACCACACACATTGTATCTATACACACACTTTTTTTTTGGACACAGTGTTTCTTGACTGTCCTGGAACTTGCTTTTTAGATCAGGCTGGCCTTGAACTCAAAGAGATCTGCCTGTCTCTGCCTGCTATTATTAAAGGCTTGCATCACCATGCCTGGTACATTTTTTTTTTAAATGGGAATAATATAATAGTTTCTGATGAAGACATCTTCCCCTGAGTCCTCACTGCTGTGGTAAAGCAGCTGGCTTGGTAGTCTATTCTTCCAGCATTTTCTTGAAGAGTTCCCATTAGAAAAGGAGTTAGCATTGGGCTTTTGTGTCAGCGTGGTTGACTCCACCCCTCTTCTCTCTCAGCTGCACTATAATGTGACGACAACCAAACTGCTGAACCCCGACCAGGTCCTGAATGAAATAATGGCTGTGCTCCCCAAGAAGCATGTGGACTTCGTACAGAAAGGGTGAGTCGTTCACTGCCGCCATTGCTGTTCACTCCTCGGCTTCCACCGCGTCCCTCTCCAGAGAGCTGCGGGGCCAGCGCCACTGTTCGTAGTTGATTTTCTTTTGAGCTGAAAGCACTCATGGTCCCCACTTTCAAGATTAGGCTTCATCTCAGAATTGGGAACTCTGGACTTCCATTTATTTTAGGACAATCCTCTAGATCCTTTAATTTTCTGCTTTGTTACAGCATTTTCCAGTTGTAATCTTAATCACTGAGACACATTGGACAAGTGGAAGTTTGTAGATTGCTTCTTTTTGACCAACTATCTTTTGGAGTTAGTTTTCAGTGGGTTAAGGAGTTAATTCAGCTGAATGTCCCTGCTGGGTGAGCTGTCAGAAGCTCCGTGGTGTAATCTCATGGAGTAGCCAGGTCTCTTCTGAGCATGCAAATTGTTCCTGCTTCTAAGAATTTCACCAATTATGTCTTTTAAATGACTTATTTATTTTGATTTTAGTTTTTATTTTATGTGTATTGATGTTTTGCCTGCATGTATATATGTGAATCACATGCACGCCTGGTGCCTGCAGAGGCCAGAAGAGGGCATCAGATCCCCTGGAACTCGAGATATATATATCATTGTAAGCCGCTGTGTGGATGCTGAGAATTGGACTGGGGTCTTCTGAAAGAGCAGCTCTAACCACTGAGCCATCTTTTCAACCCTATTCATTTATTTGGAACAGCCTTACTGTGGACCTTCTGATCTGGTGGCTTCAGTCTCCCAAGCACTGGATTACAAGCATGCTATCACACCAGCTCCTAAAATCCCTTTATTAGACAGCTGTGTGTACTGTTTATTAAATTTACCGAAAGCATGCAGACAGGATAATCTATATAGAATTTGATTTTTTTTTGTTTGTTTGTTTCCTTGTTTACTTTTTTGAGACAGGACCTTGTACTGTAGTCCAGGCTGGTCTCAACTTTGAATTCTCCTACTTTGCACCCTAAGTTCTAGGTTATCTCGGGTGATCTGGAATGCAATTGACTAGTCCAGGGTGGATTTGAACTTGTGATTTTCCTGCACTGGGATTACAGGCTTGTGCCACCATGGCCATGCCTGAGTAATATTTTAAAGACAATCCTTTGTGAATGTATCACCGTATATATTCTGTAGATAGGTCACCTGTGTGAACTCTTGCATTTTTTTGTTCAGCCTCATTAGAACATGTTTGTCTAACTCCTGCTTAGTGCTGCTTGTGTGTGGTGCTGTTTTTCTGGTCCCAGAAGCTCTGGCTGAATCTCACAGGCCTGTGCTGGTCTCTCCTTTGGCATGTGGTTCAGCAGCAGACCATTAGCTGAAATCCAACCAGTGCTTTGACTTGACATCCGGAGCAACTAGAATGGTCCAACCCGCTCTGATCTGTTACTATCTGGTTGCTTTTACCTTGTGATGAAGCAAAAAACAGTGTTTGGCTTCTCAGCGCTGTTATGATTCTTAGTCTTCAAGGAGGATGGATTTGTCTTCTACAGAGCTAAACTATTCTTTCCCTTCCTGTAGACCTGTACCTAGGATGTTCCTTTTGACATTTCTGATTCTGGCTGCTTATTTCTAAGATATTTTACCCTTTTCTCAAACTCGTTGTAACTGAGTAAGACAAAGAATATTTGTTAAGTTTCATAATAAATAATAAAAACAGTTTTAGTTTTGCCTGGTGGTACATGCATGACTATGAATTTGAGCCTAGCCTAAAGGATATAGAAAGTTCCAGGCTCCTCTGGGCTGTATGGAAAGATACTATCTTTTTTGTTTGTTGTTTGTTTTGTTTGTTTATTTTTGAGAGAATCTCCTGTAGCTCCCAAGTTCTGGGAACCCAGGACTGCAAAACCCTGTCTCAAAAGTCCCCCAAATCGTCATACTTCTGAGCAACAGTTCCTAAATATTATAATAAGTACATAAATGCTTAAATATTTAGAGAACTTAAATTTAAAAGAAACCCGAGTGTTTGTGTTCTTATTTATTGAAGATCGGTAAGACATAGCTCTAAAATGTAAAGTAATTAATTTTATGTTTATATGAATTCAGTCCATGCCACTTTCATAGTCAAAGCTCTATTTTGTGTTGCCAGGGAAGGGAACCTGGCAGCTTTGGCTACATAAGCCCTATGCGTCCAGCATAGTGGTACACTGTTTTCCTGCTCTTATTTTTACTGGAAAGTGTTATAGCTAGCAGTCATAGTTTCTAAACTTGTATAAGAAAAGTCTTCAAGGCAGATTTTTTTTCCCCCTTTTAAGACAGGGTTTCTCTGTAGCTTTGGAACCTGTCCTGGAACTAACTCTATAGGCTAGGCTGGCCTTGAACTCAGAGATCTGCCTGCCTCTGCCTCCTGAGTGCTGGAATTAAAGGCACGTGCCTCCACCACCTGGATGAGGCAGATCTCTTTCTAGAGGGTTGCTTCAGCTTTATTTAAGTAAAAGTCACAATTTTCAGAGGTAAGAATGTTCTAAATCTCCCTTGTTTTCCTTTGTTGGGAATATTGTGGAAACGACCTCACATTCCTGTTGAAAAAGGCCATATAAAAACATGCCAGGTTTTCCAGGTATGCATGCTCTGTACTATTTAAGAAGGACTTTTCTGTGGTTGAGGGAGAATGCTGGTCAAGTTTTCACACCTTACTCTTCGGATCATCGCTCATCTGAGAAAACACGGTCACACCTCATCCCGACAGCACAGCTAGGCCAGTTGGAAACTGTATGGAGAATTCATTGCTTCGAGTGGAGTAATGGCTCACTTCCCGCCAGCTCTTAGAAGTCTAGAAACCTCTTGCATTATCCAGAACACTATGGCTCGCTGACTACCTGCTGTCTTAATGTTTTTCAGTTACACCCTGAAGTGTCAAACGCAGTCTGATTTTGGCAAAGTGACAATGCAGTTTGAATTAGAAGTGTGCCATCTCCAGAAACCGGACGTGGTGGGCATCAGGAGGCATCGACTTAAGGGTGATGCTTGGGTTTACAAGAGATTGGTGGAAGATATCCTGTCTAGCTGCAGGATGTAAATAATGGATGCCTTTCATCCTGCCTGGATGAGCGAGGATGGCATGTTGTGCACGAGAAGACCCTATGACTGGTTGGAACTGCGAGCTCGTTTCTAAATAGCTGTCTTCAAGACCAAGACCTTTTTGCCTTTTCAACAAAAAATGTTATTTTATGGCTAAATTTGAGGCAGCCAACCCTTCTGTCATTCTTTATTACTCTTTCTAAATCGTGCGACTTGGTGTTTTTGTAACTTGATTGTTCTCTGTTCACTTCCATAGGGATGCCAGCTCTTCCTGTGACTCACTCTGATGTACAGTTTCTTTCTGCACTAAAACCATTTGTGAATATACCAGGCTTCTCTTTGTATCTGATTTCGATTGGAATAAAACCTCAAATGGCTTGCTGACTGTTAAGTAGAGACTATTTGGAGTGTGTTTTATCTGTTATCAAATATGCCTTGGGCAGAAAAACAGATAAGAATTCATTTGCATAATTTTTTCCTGTCTCTGATTTAAGTAGGATTTATTGAGATCATTAACTAAGTCACAGCTGTGGTTACCAGAGTTAAACAACACATTTAATATGTGGTATAAAAGCGTATTGACTTCAGTAAGTATGTCCAGTCAACAATGATAAGTATCCAAACTGCAGGCCCCATGAAATGTTACTTTATGGTAATCTCCCTAAGACTCCACATTGGCCCCAAATTTGTATTTTTATTTCATTTTATTGGTCTCTAAAGGCCAGAACTCAAGTTACATTTGTATGGATTTTACCAATTAAACTAGTTGGAGGAAAAATAGCACTGTTTCTGGTCAGTAGTGAGGGAGTGTTTTGTCATTCATTTATTCAATAAACATTCACTGAGGGCTTCCAGGCCTGTGCTTCTGGAGCTGAAGCTGGTGCTGCCTAGCAAATCAGGGAGTTCAGAATCTGCCGTGAGGGTCAGATGTTTTCAGTATTGACACATGATCGAAGGTAGAAATGATGTCTTGGAAAAAACAGCATTTATTCTTGACAGACCAACAGGGATACACAGACAGAGTGGGAAGTGCGGTGTTCTTGACAGAATGTGTGCAAAAGCAAAGCCTTTCAGGTGGTGCTGAGCAGAGATTGTAAAGGGAAAAGGAAGTGACGTCAGCTATTAAGAGCAAATAGATGGGTTGGAGATTTAGCCGAGAGTAAGGAAGGCCTGAGGAACAGAGAGAGCGGCCTGGGTAAGGAAAACCAACTGCTGCAGGGTTTTACACTGTTAGTGACAGCCTTCTTGACATATACGTTACATCTTACAGCTTCCACCTTTTGGGACAGTGAAATGACTCAGCAGGTAAAGGTGTTTGCTGCCACACCTGCCCACCTCCCCCAATGTGGTGGAGAAAACTGTCCTCTGGTTTCTCTTGCATGCTTCCCTTCCCCCTCTTCTCTTCCATGTAATAAGTGTAATTTTTTTTTTATTAAATAAGGGCTGGAGTGGTTCTGTGGTAAAAGCATGTGCCATCCAAGTATGGGAACCATAGGTAGGATTTCTAGAACCCTTGCATATGCCCGCCTGGAATTCTGGCCTCTGAAGGTGGAGGTGGGATCCCCAGAGCAAGCTGTCAGCTCTGCATTTGGTTGAGAGACCTTGCTCAGTGAATATGGTCGCAGAGTGATGAAGGGTGATTGCTGGCACCAACCTCAGGCTCTGCATGGACGTGCATAAATGCACCCACACCTGTATACACATGCATACACACACATGCACACATGAAAATGGGGCAAAATAAAGCTCATTGGTATTTATGCGTCCATCACCACCATCTAATTTTGTAAGAGTTTCATCGTGACAAGCTGTCTCTGGAAAGACTCACTCTCCATCCCCTCACCCCATAGCCCTGATGGACACACATCTGCTTTCTATCTTTACAGATCGACTATTCCACACAATTCATATAGTTCTACACCAGTTACACTTGGTTGCTCTGACAAATACCATGACCAAAAAGCAACTTAAGGAAGAAAAGGGTTGGTTTGGGTTACACTTCCAGGTCACAATTCATCATTGAGGGAAATGAGGGGAGGGACTCAAAGGCAGAAACCGTGGGGGAAATACTGCTTGCTGGCTCTTCGCAGACCCATATTTACCTGTCTTAAACATTAAAACAGGTTGTACCTATGTGTGTGGGATTGTGGATGTTAACGCAGGAACTCTTGGAGGTCAGAGGGTATTGGATTCCTCAGAGGTGGGCTTAAGGGCAGTTGTGAGCCACCCAGTGTGGGTGCTGGAATTGATCTTGGGTCCTCTGAAAGAACAGCTTGTGCCTTAACAACTAAACCAGTGGCTTTCAACCTGTGGGTCGTATCTCCTTTGGGATCACGTAGACATAGATATTTACATTATGATTCATAACAGCAAAATAACAGTTGTGAAGTAGCAATGAAATAATTTTATGGTTGGGGTCACCACAGCATGAGGAACTATGAAAGGACAGTGTGAAGTGCACTAAACCACCTCTTCAGCCCCAGCTAGCCTGCTATGGCTCAGAACCACCTGCCCAAGAAAAAGTGCCCACCGTGGGCCCTCAATTCACGATTAAGGCAATCCCGCACAGAAATGTCCACAGACCATTCCAATCTAGGCAGTCGCTCAGTTGAGACTAGATGATTCTAGGCTGTGTCAGGTTGGCAAAGCTATCTAGGACAAAATAGAACTAAAGAGATGGCTCAGTGGTTAAGAGCACTTAATCAGGACTGGGGTTCAAATCCCAGCATCCACATCAGCCAGCTCGCAGACCTCTGTAACTCCACCTCCAAGTGGCCTCGCAGCAGGCACCCACACATACACATATGCACACACATAAATAAACCTGTTTTTACAAAAACAAAGCTAACTAGGACAAAGTGGAATCGCATATGTTGCCTTTGGGATCTAATTTCCCTAATGTTTTCAAGATTTATCATGATTCCTGTATTAGGACTTCTAATTTATAGCTACTTAACTCTCCATGGCATGAATATAGTGCATATTCATCTTATCAGCTGATAAAAGGCATTTGGATATTTACACCTTTAAATCTTAGTGTGAACATTTGTGTGTAAGTTTGTGTGAATGTGGCTTTCAGTGCTCTTGTGTGTATACCTAGCAGTGAAACGCTGACTGCCATCATCTTGAGGCATCACCAAACTTTTCAAAGACACTAGACACCATGTTACATTCCCAGCAGTGACGTACGAGGGTCCTGAATTTTCCACACTGCAACACCTAATGTTTATTATTTTAACCGTCTTAGTAAGTGTGTCTTACCATGTACTTACCTAATGATGAAAGAAGTTGAACATCTTTTCAGGCACTTATTCATCTATATAAAAACGAAACAGCTACTCAGATCCTTTGCCTGGTTTCAGCTGGGGTTTTGTGTGAATCATAGGCGCCCTTTACAGATTATTCACGTAAGTTTGGTATCAACAGTCATAGGTGGCATACATGAGTTTGATAGCATGTGATAGACAAATGCTTTTCTCATTCTAAATGATGCTTTAAAGTTTATTTTCAGTGTGCGCATATGTTTGTGGGTTTGTGCGTGTGAATGCAGGTGCCCTTGGAGGCCAGAGGCGCTGGATTTCCCCGGAGCTGGAGTTACAGGTGGGTGTCATCTGCCTGATGTGCGTGCTGGGAATCCACCTCAGGTTGTCCGCAAGAGCAATAGCACTGGAAGCTGCTGAGCTGTCTTGCCAGCACCTCATTCTATTTTTTGTTTATTTAGCTTTTTTTTTTTTGTCTATGAGTTTCCTAACTTGATGGTAAGTTTTGATGAAAGAAGTTTTAGTTTTCTGAAGCCCAGTTTCTCTGTTCTTGGAAGGCATGAAACAGTGTTCTCTCTTCTTCCTCTGGGGAACGGCATCACCTAGAAAGTGAACCTCAGCTTTGCTATGTTTACCAAACTGCAGCAATTCGTAGAATGTAAGCCCTTATACTTTAGTAGTATATTACTTGGGGATTTTTGATTTGTTTGTTTGAGACAGGGTTTCTCTGTGTAGCCCTGGCTGTCCTGGAGCTTGCTCTGTAGACCAGGCTGGCATTGAACTCAAGAACTGCCTTTGCTCCTGAATACTGGGATTATAGGCGTGCACCACCACTACCCGTCTTCACTTGGGGATTCTGAGGAGAGAGTTTTGAGGCACCTCTCACTCTAGCTCAGGCTGACCTAGATCTTTATTGACTTATTAAACAGAAAATCACAGTGAGATACCATTTTTATATTGATTTTAATTGTGTTTCTCTAATCACTTGTTATCTGTTCTGGACACTATGGAGACTTTTGAATGAGGGAGTTAAATATTAAGTGTGTGACAAGCAAAAGGATAAATAGTGACCAGCATATCGAGAGGAACAGCAGAAGACGATCAAAGCCAGTGCTCAGCACAGCCAGCGGAGACAACTGGAATAACCCGGCTCGGAGAGCACACTAAAGGCAACATCAGAAACCAACCGGGGAAGCTTAGGAGCAGCCAGTTCAGGTCCGAGTCCATTGAGAATCCTGAGCGCAGCAATGTCTCCATGGTGAGCAAAGGGACACATAGGAGCAGAGAGATAACATCAGGTCAGACAGTCGTCCTGGAGACACAACTGGGGAAACCGAGGCAGTGGACTGGAACTCTCTATTGAGCTCTCACTTCAGGGCTAAGCTGTTGTCACTGTAGGGCTTTTATATCGTGGGATAGACAATAGGATTCTCTGTTAGAGATGTTTTGCTTTCTAGTTGTTCTCAAGAACTCAGAGTGTTTTTTACTCCTGATAGAGTCAGGGGAGACTAGCCCACCTCTACCGAGAAGCTTTGGAGGACAGATACTTCAAGACAAACATGCTTGGCTCTGAAATGGGATTGGGCAAGGTGGGGTCCCACTATGTGGCCTAGCCTGGCCTTGAACTCAAGACCATCTTGCCTCAGCCTCCTGAATGTTGGCATTATAACTAGACACTACTGTGTCTACTTAATAATATTTTATTTTCTCAATTGACTTTTATTTTTAGTTATATGTATATATATTTGCCTTTGTGTGGGTATGTGCCTGAGGTCTTTATTAGTAACTCATTTTTATTGTTGAATAATGTCTGTCAGTACATCCTAATCAAAAAATATTAAGTACTCCAGACTGACTGTGTGTGTGTGTGTGTCTGTGTGTGTACACATGTTTGTTTGGAAGCCAGAGGTTGACATCAGGTGCTTTCTTCAGTCACTCTACCTGATCTTTTGAGACAGGGTCTACATAACCTGGAGCTTGCTGGTTTGCTTAGGTGGGCTGGCCAAAAACCCTAGAGATCCTCCTTTTACGACCTTTCCTGTTCTGGGAATACAGGTACATTCATATCTATGTATGTGTGTGTATCCCCATTTACACCTGTGTGTGTATCCCCATCCCCATTTACACCTGTGTGTGTATCCCCATCCCCATTTACACCTGTGTGTGTATCCTCATCCCTATTTACACCTGTGTGTGTATCCCCATCCCTATTTACACCTGTGTGTGTATCCCTACCCCTATTTACATCTATGTGTGTGTCCGCATCCCAATTTACACTGTCTGTATCCCCATCCCTAATCACACTTGTGTGTATCCCCAACCCTATTTACACCTCTGTGCGTGTATCCTCATCCCTATTCACACCTGTGTGTATCCCCATCCCTATTCACACCTGTGTGTATCCCATCCCTATTTACACCTCTGTGTGTATCCGCACCCCTATTCACACCTGTGTATATATCCCCATCCATATTCACACCTGTGTGTCCCCATCCCTATTCACACCCATGTGTGTGTCCCCATCCCTATTCACACCTGTGTGTATCCCCATCCCTATTCACAGCTGTGTGTATCCCCATCCCTTTTCACACCTGTGTGTATCCCATCTCTATTTATACCTGTTTGCGTGTATCCCCATTCCTATTCACACCTGTGTGTGTATCCCATCTACACCTGTGTGTATCCGCATCCCTATTTACACCTGTGTGTGTATCCCCATCCCTATTTACACCTGTGTGTATATTCCCATCCCCAAATACACGAAGTGCGGGAATCAAGGACAACAGAAAGGGTGAATGTGTATTTGGCTACCATCATTTCAGCTTCTGACCTTTGCATAAAGAATTCTTTTTATTGATTTTAGTGCAGCTCTTCCAGGATAAGTTTGTTTGTCTGTCTGAAGGCATATTTACTTTATTTTCATTTTTAAAGCTTTCCCCACAGGTACAGAATTCTAATGGGCACAGTCATGTCCTCCTGGTATCAGCATGTACTCCCGCATCACCTGGACTCCGGAATTTGGGGGACATTAGCCTAGTTCTTTGGAGGTGCTGCTTGCTGTGTTTCTCTGCCTGCTGAAATTTTCTTGTCTTTTTTTCATGTTGATGATGTAATTATTTTGTTTTGTTTTCCCTTGAAATTTATGTTGTCTGAGCTTTGTTGAGACCTTTCTTTTATCTTTTATTATTTTTAATTTTTTTTTTTTAGATGTTACTTTTTAAAATACTGGCTTCTCTTCCCCTACCCTTTTTCAGTCTGGATGAAACCCAGGCCTTGTGCTTACTAGGCGAGCGGCCTACCTGAGCCCAGCCCCCGACCCCTCTCGGGGACTCCAGGCACACATGACTCACACTGGTTTGAGTTTTACACTCTGAGAAACTCCAGCCATTTCCTTTACAGAGAAAAACAGCTGGCATAGAAAGCCACCTGAGCGACTAGATACAGTCACAGAACAGAAAGGCAAAGTCTTCCCAGGAGACTTCCGAAGAAGCGTAACTGTGATGGTAGGAGCTCTCGGGTTTGTCCTGAGACGCACGAGCTGTCAGGAGGCCATGGGCGTGTCATGTCTGAATATGCTTGTGTCCGAGGTTTAAAAAATAGAAAAAGAAGAAGAGGAGGGATTTAGAGAAGGAGCTGTCCATCAGGGTTTAATATCCTGATTTTATTTTTATATTTTAAATCTGCGTAATGATAAACTTGGTATTGTGTGGGGCTATTGGAACTTTCTCAGGATTTCATGGACAGGGCCTCGACATGAAGCTCCATTTCCCTTCTCACCCTCTCCTGACCCTGCCATGTCCTTAGCTGAGAATGTTTTTAAGAGAGAGAGCGAGGTGGGAAGAAATAGGGGACAAGTCCAGGGTGACAAGAGGCACCATCCATCATGGCTTCTGACGACGAACAGTTGGCACCTTTCTCTTTACACTGTTTTTTTTAATTAACCTTTTTTCATTTTTCCTGCTTTAGATTTTCACATTATAGTCCTTTGTTCATCCTCTTCTTTCCTTTAGATAATGAAAATGGATCTAATATGAACTTAAACTCACTTGCCCTGGGTCGTTGCCAGTGCTTAATAAACTGTATTAGTATTTGTGGTAATGATAATAACCCACAGATAATGATGTCGCTAAAGACCAAAGGGTCCCCTTGCACGAGACACCCTTGCTTCCAGTTACCCAGCCTTGCTAGATTTAACAGGGACCTTGACTGCTTCAGATAGTCATTGTCCCCTTTAAATGACAAAGGTTTTGTGGAGACAAGCATTCTTCACTTAAGGGTTTTCCGGAAGGTCTGATGCGCTGGGCTTCGGATAACCTTGTCCCTCTGTCACCATAAGTCATACTGCCTCTCAGGAAATTGTTCCCTGATGTTTGCAAAAATGAACTACTTAAAAGAAAACGAAAAGAAATTCCCTTTGTGCACGGACCACACGCACTTCACTCTTGGCAATGTAACATTCAGGAGCGTGGGGTGGGTTGTCCAGAGACTTGGATCTGTGTGCCATGAGGGATGGTGCACGGGATGGAGGTGACCCAGCAAAATCTGAGCCAGTGTGGAAGAGGGATTTGACCTTTCCCAGGTGGACCCATGGGGTACAAAGGATCAAATGCGTGGTGTAAGGAGCCGGGTTTGGCTCCATCTGAAGTAGGATTTTATCTTTAGCTTCTGGAAGGAAAAAAAAATATGCTTGCCTTGAAAATGACAAACTCCCTGTCCTGGGTACTTAGGTAGAAGTGGGTCCCCTGGGACTCTTGACAGGAGGCTTAAACATCCAGTGATGACTAAATCCCTTGAAGTTTTCTCTGAACCCCAAGAGTCAGCAATTATGGTTCTTTAATAAAAAAACATTTAAAAAAGATTTTTATATCATTTCATGTATGTGGGTGTTTTGCCTGTGTGTGCATGTGTGCACCACATGCTGGCCCCTACACGGCTGGAAGAAGGCATCAGGTCCCTTAGAACTGGAGTCACACACAGCTGTGAGCTGCCACGCTGGAGCTCTGAGTCTAGCACCTGGATCCTCTGGAAGAGTAGCCGGCGCTCTTCATACTGATCCATCTTTCTATCCTGGGTTTGAATTTAGCGGCAAAGTTCCTCGTAGCCTCCCACGAAAGCGTGCTGTGCTGAGGGGTTCTCTGGTATCTCACGCATACCTTACACACTATAGGAATTGTGTGAGTGTGTGTTCATACGTGTGTGGGTGCATGTCTGTGTACACAGATTGTGTGTGTGTGTGTGTGAATTTGCATGTGAATGGCCACTATTGTCATTGGACATCCTCCTTGATTGCTTTCCACCCTACTTATTCAGGTAGGTCTCTTGTTGACGCCACGGCTCCCCAGTTCTGGATAGTCTAGTGAGGCAGCTTACCCATGGGATCTCCTTCTCTGGCTTCTGAGCACTGAGATATGTGCCTGCCCAACTTTTTATGTGCACTGTGGAGATCTGAATCAGGTCTTTCCATCTGTGCAGCAAGGGCTTTAGCCATAAGCCATCGCCTCAAACCTCCAACATGATTCAAGGGAGCTGAGTTGATATATGATTGGCATTCTGCCAATTTTCTCCTGGTCCTCAACATGGATGCTTCGTGGATTAGCATGCCTGTATCACTCCAGCTCCTCATATATGTACTAAGCACTCTTATATGTACTTATATGTATATACTTCATACTGCCTGGCAAGATTAAAACTCACGTCTCATCTCTTGTATCGCAGGCTTTGTTGAATAATTTTTGCACTGGGTCTTGTGTATGCAAGGCTAGCCTCGACTCACGTGTAGCCTGAGGTGACCTTGGTCTGCTGAGCCTCTCTCCGGTCATCCAAGTGCCCACCACTCTGGCTTTCTGTGGTGCTGGGGACTGGACCCAGGGTTTGGTGCATGCTGGGCAAGCACTACCCACCGAGCTAAGGAGAGCAGCTCTAGTTTTAAAGCTTAACATGAGATAGCACGAAATGCCTCCACACAGCCCAGCTTCGTGGGAGGCAACCATGCACCTTGCCGCTCAGTCTGGCCCCTGAGCACCCGGGGACAAGAGGACTCTGGGAAGTACCTGTGTGACAGTCCTGTAGAATTCTTTCTGCTGTCTTTACTTTGCTGCTGATTGTTCTCTGAGCCTGATCTTGGCTAATAAGTCATTTGATTTGGGGGGAAAAATCACTTCTCCTTTCTGAGCCTTGCATCCCTCATTCATAAATGAGGTCACACCAGATTACAGTCACTGCTGCTCTGTCACCGAGTGCCACGTCCCATTGCATGAGGAAATCTAGACATTTGTGTCAGCATTTATATCCTATATATGCACGTATTTAAGCTATCAAAATCTGCTTTGTTCTCGGCTGAATGCCGTCTCCTCTTCGTGCACTCGATTCTTCAGCTCACCATCGCTTAAATGTCGGATCTTCTTTGCCCCCCTAAATTCTCTGATAAAGCGTATTATTCCAACCATTTATATTTAACATTAAAGCTTAATCATGAAGTTGTTCACCATAGAAAATTATTAAATAAGTGAGTTTGGAATGAGCTAGAGCTGCTGAAAAACATGAGAGAGTATTTCAGAATGAGCTCGGGAAAGACATTTATGCATACAAAACAATGGAGAATCACAATTAAGAGCTCTGGGGAGCTCAAGCTGATTTGTCCAGCCATTACATAGTCATTTCAATTTAAATTAAAATTGTAACTATTTTCTAGTCTACTAAAATATGAGGTGTCACATTAAGAGTTTTAATGGTGCGTTCTCTGGGGAATGCAGAAGCGGGAGGCTGCAGCCCATAAATAGCGATACTGTGCAGGGAGAATAAATTCTCGGCCCAAAATGAATATGATCAAAACAGAAATGACAGCGGATTATCTTATCCCCTCTAGTGAAGCGCAGCTCACACATTAGAGCACAGAGACAGTTCACAGGGTGTCCAACTCCATCTCACTTTGTCAGAACTGACGAGAAGAACACAAAACATCTGAATGGCTTGATAGACAGGCTCAAGTGTGGCCACGTTATTTTGTTACAAAGTAAAGTATGTTTTTAACCCAGAAAGCGAGGGGATAGGAATGTTTGATATTTCTGATTAGAGCAACAAATCAGTCTAGGTTTTAACCACCGTAGAGTATGTTCACCGCAATCCAGCTTCTAAAGGAGGGAGGGCATCCAGTGCAGCCATGTAGTTGTGTGTGTACCCCTACGTGTGTGTGGGCGCGCACCGGGCATGCGCATGTGTGTTTGTGTTTTGGAGTAGTTGGTCGGGCTGGAGGAAGGCCCGGTGACTGGACACAAGTGATTTGGGACTTGGAAGCCTGGAGAAAGAAGGGAAAGTGAAAGCCAGGAGTAAGAGATTTACTAGAACTAAATTTGGCTGAGCCTCCTGGTCGCCAGATGAAATGGAGATTAGGGGATTTTGTAATTATGATTTTCAGAAGGTTTCCATGCTTATGAGCGCCTGGAGCAATGATTCTCAACTATGAATACACATGACATTGATGTGCGGGATAATATCGACAAGTGAGCCCAACACTAGACAGTCTGTCTGGCTCAGCCAAGGAGGGCAGGACATGCACATGCGTGCTCTTAAAACACCTCTCAGGTGGCCTGGGGGCCAGGCATGCTTACTGTCAGTGACTATGACAAGCAAACTAATATTCACTGTTCTGTAGAAGAGACAGAAATCCTTTTAAAATCTTTAAATTCTGTTTTTAAATTTTTTTAGAGAGAGAGAGAGAGAGAGAGAGAGAGAGAGTGTGTGTGTGTGTGTGTATGCACATGCATGCAGGTACTGAGGAGGCCAGAAGTGCTGGATCCCTTGGGGCTGGAGTTACACGTGTTTGTAGCTGGCCGAGGGTTCTGGGAATCTGTCAAGTCCTCTGCAGGAACAGCCAGTGCTTTTAATCAGATCACTCTCAGCCCCAAGACACAAAATTCTTAATAGAGCCAGTTATCATACTGATTTTTATTTTCTTTTTGGGACAGGATCTCAGTACGTAGTTCAAATTGGCCTCAAATTTGAAAGCTTCCTGCCCCAGTCCCACAGTGCACACCGCAGTACCCAGCTGAAACCATTCTCAATACAAGAGGGGAACTGAGAAGTATTTCATGAAGACATTGCTAAAACAACTCGACTTCAGGTTTCCTTTGACAGGACACTACAGACACCTGCATTTTCAGTAATCTGTCCTTGAAAGATCACACACTTCACACAGAAATACTGTCTGGGAGACTGTTTACTTTTGAACTTAAAAAAAAAATAGCCTGTTAGTGTGCCTTTAATCCCAGCACTCAGGAGGCAGAGACAGGCAAATCTCTGAGTTTGAGGCCAGCCTGCATGTGTGCACCCCTATAGTGATATTTTACACACACACACACACACACACACACACACACAATTAGAAATAATTTAAAATCAAATATTTAAAAAAGTTAAAGGCTGGCCGGTGATGGCACACACCTTTAATCCCAGCACTCTGGAGGCAGAGGCAGGTGGACCTCTATGAGTTCAAGGCCAGCCTGGTCTACGGAGCGAGTTCCAGGACAGGCTCCATACCTACTGGGAAACCCTGTCTCAAAAATACAAAAATCAAAGCAAAACAAAACAACAAAATTAACAACAACAACAAAAACCCCCCAAATTAAAAAAAAAAAACCCAAATTAAAAAGATGTGAAATGACCCCATCCCTTCAGCCCTGTGGGCAGTACCAGAATCCTTTTGCTGCGGGCCCCATCTGAACAGCATTGCTGGGTTCCCATATACATTCTTCAAAATTTGCATATGACTTAGACATCCAAACAACTGGAGTTTGGATTTAATGGAGACCTTTCTCATGTGTTGCTTTGTTCATAATGTTACAGTGAGTTTTTGAACTAATGTACCTACAAAGTTTCCTTCATGATATTGGCTGCAATGATAGATTAGAAGATAAACAATTTCTTTGAAATCTGAGTCTTCAAACTAAGGCATCCTACCAGGAAGATGTTAAACAGGAAGGCATTACTAGTCCAAGATAGGAGGGACGATGAGAGAGCTCACGGAGGAAAATCAACTAAACGCGCGGGCAAGGAAAGCCTAGGGAGCTGAGCGGCAAATGTCCTCACAGGCCTTTTTTGTGCAAGCTTGCCGGAGCGAGCATAGAAGAAGCCCCGATGGACGCTTCTGTCAACTCCACGGGGTTCTCTAAGAAGTATCAGAGATCCAGGCAGGAGCTTTGTCTGCTAAAGAAAAGCGGCAATGAAGGCATGGCAAAGGCTCACAAGAGAAAACCTACACCCGCCCAAACGGGAGACCAAAAAGAAGTTCAAGGTCCCCAGCGCGCCCAAGAGGCCTCCTTTGGCCTCCTTGCTCCATTCTGAGAGTCGCCCCAAATCAAAGGAGAGCCCCCTGGAGCACCCATTCGTGAAGAAACTGGGAGCAATGTGGAGCAGCACTGCTGTAATTGATGGGCAGCCCTAAGGAAAGAAGGCTGCGCAGCTGAAGAAAAAACACGAAGCCGATATTGCTGCCTCCAGAGGGAAAGGAAAGCCCGCTGCTGCAGAAAACAGGGTGCTGGAGGCTGAAAAGAGCAAGAAAAAGAAGGAAGAGGGAGATGAGGAGGATGACGGCGATGAAATAAGTTGGTTTTAGTTAAGATTTTTTTCTCATCTATAAAGCATTTAATACCCATGTACAACTCACTCCTTTTAATGAGAAAAAAAAATGGAAACGTAGGGCTGTGTAAGCCTTATCTCACCGTTTCTGTTGTTTCTGTACAGTTAATACACTGTCAAATGTCTCTGTCCTGGCGGTGTTTCCAGCCTGTATTTGTTCCTGGTCCAGTCTGGGGCTGTAAATCCACATGGAAATCTAAAGCAGGTTTTTGTTGATGCACAACGTAAATTAGTTACATATGGGAACAGTAGTTTTTCTTTTGATTTTTTTATATTCAGTTGTCTCTGATGCACCTTATTCAAAGATAAATTGTTCTATTAACTGAATACCACTCTGTAATTGCAAAAGAAAAAAATTGCAGCTGTTTTGTTGACATTCTGAAGGCTTGCTTCTAAGTAAATACAATTAAAAAGAAAAAAAAGGAGAAAAACCCAAGAGGGATGTGGGATGAGAACGGAACTGGTAAGAACTTGTCGGCTGTGGGCGGAAGTCCAGTGAGGCTGCTCAGAGCTGGTCCAGCTGGTCCAGCACAGCTTTTCCTCATTCTCACCCGCTTTCTGCTTTACCTCTCTACGGCGTTGGTGGTGTGTTTTCTCATGCTCACAGAGTGGCTGCAGCAGCTCAGAGCATCACCTCTGCCTTCCAGAAGAGAAGGCCTGCCAGTCTCTCTCTAGGAGGAGAGTCCCTTCTCGCAAGACCTGTGACAGAAGTCTGCCAACTCCCTGGCGGAACTGCTCACATGCCCTTCAGACCTGTAAAGAAGGTTGGGGAATGGTGACCCTGCTTCTTCTGGAGTCTAGAGTCCGTGATCTGTGGGCTTAAGACAAAACCTATAAATGCCAGCTGTGGTGTTACAGGTCCACAATCCCAGCACGCAGGAGGCTGAAGTTTGTGCTGTGTGGTGAGACGCTGTCCAAAAACAAAACAAAACAAAACAAAACAAAACAAAACAAATGCCCAAGAGAAATAAACACCTCCCCCACCCCCAAAAGGAGGAGCTCTTTTGATTTGCAAGTCAGACAAAACATGACTGGGAGAATCTCTCTGGTGCTTCTCAGGGCACAGTGGCCTGCTGGAGTCTGGCAAATTCTGCAGCAAAGAGAATAAATTTTCTTTAAAGCCAGCCCAGTGCTTCCAAAATGTATCTGGCTACGGAATCTGTTTTATTAACGTGTGTGCTCAAGTTCCTCTGTGTGCGTGTGAGTGTGTGTGCGTATGTGTGTGCATGTGTGTATGTTTGTGTATGTGTGTATGTATGTGTGTACGTGTGTGTATGTGTGCATGTGTGTGTACGTGTGTGTGCATGTGTATGTGTATGTGTGTGTGTAGGCTGGAAGACAGTCTTGGGTATCATCCTCTGGAATTCTGTCCACTCCAGTTTGAGACAGTGTCTCCTATTGTCCTAGAACTCACCAATTAGCCCGGGAGGCTGGGCTATGAGCCCTGGGATCCTATCGTCTCTCCCCAGCACAGGGCTGTAAGAGAGGAGCACCATTCCCTGCTTTTTGCGTGGGTTCTGGGTTTTGAATTCAGGTCTTCCTGCTTGCAAAGCAAGTGCTTTACTGCAAGACATCCCCTGAGCTCCACAGGATCTCTCTCTCTCTCTCTCTCTCTCTCTCTCTCTCTCTCTCTCTCTCTCTCTCTCTCTCCTAAGACCAATCAGAAACATGTTACTATTCTGTGGAGCAAGGGTTGGGTGCGATGCTTCAGCTAACACCACTGGGCTAGATGGGAACTCTAACTTTGTTCACACCGCTCAGGGGTATCACCGGCCATTTGCTCGGTCTCACTTCACTTCAAAGAACATGTTACTATCCACACTTGGTCCTCCCTCCCCCCACGTCAATCTTTATCCTCCTTTCTCTCCCGACCTTATTTGGTGTAAATCCTGTTCTCACAGTTTGATGTGAAGTGTCTGTCCCCGCCCCTCAGGTGACATTGGCCCCTGTGTTTGATTGAGCGCCTGGCCCCAGTGGCTACACTGCCTGAAGAAATTACGAACCTTTAGATGTCCCAGCCTGGTTGATGGAGGTGAGTCGCTGGAGAGCCGATCTCTCTGAGTCAGCCTAGCCTGGCCACATCCAGTCCTGTTCTCTGCTTCCTGAGTCGCCAGGGAGGAACCGCCCACCATGCCTCCCTGCCCACGATGCACTGGCCCCTCGGAAACCCTGAGCTACAATAAGCCCTCTCCGTTCAGCTGCTTCTGTTCGATGTTTGTGGTTTCCCTGGGAAAAGTTGACCACTTCAGGTCCATCCTGTTTGCACTTAATAATACCACAACTGCAAAAACGGTCGGGGATGACCCCGTATCATGTGACAGCAAATGTGGTGCATGGTCATCGCCAGTGACCAAGACAGTGGCTAGCACCCAGTAGGTGCCCATTGCACATTTGTGAATGCATCTGTCTTGCACATGGAAGACTCAAGAAATATCTGTGTTCAGAGACACATTCTGTTTTGTGTCCCCTGAATTAAATCTCTATGCATCATCTTTAGGATGGTCCTCCAGTTTTCTTATGGAGGCCCACACTGCTAGTTAGTCCAGGACTGGTACCTACGTCAGTGAGTCCCACTCATAAGGCTCTTAAAGATGAACAGAAAGTGGCCAGACTTCTTTCTTCCCTGTGGGTAGAAAATGAAGAGGGGAAGCTCAGGAACGCTCAGCTCTCACTTTTCCATCTCTTTGAGTCAGAGGACTGGAGAAGACGGGTCCAAGAGACCAGAGACAGGGAAAGGGGGGTCATGACTGTTCCCCAGCTACCCCATCAGAGAAGAGAGAGGAAGGAGGGTGTGACCAAGCTTGAGCCTGCATGTTTTTTATCTTCAACGTCATTCTTTTTTTTTTGTCTGTGTGTTTGATTAAGCTTATTTGAGTTTGGTTGCTACCACTTGTGAGTCTTAACTAATAAAATCTGCTAAATGAGTTAATTATTGATTATGATTCAAGTAGAAAAAGAGTGGATGTCTGAGGCATTTGGGTTCATGGACATAATAAAAAAACAGTGAGCAGTGGAACTGAGCCGGAATCTGACAAAGTGAACCAGGACGCAAGCACAGCATGCCAGATTCAAGACAAAGAAGAATCCATTCTATTTACATCCAAGGTGCTTTTGAGGGTCAAATGAGCCAAGAGGTGTGATTGGGCCTAGGTATGAAACCAAAGGGAATTTTATAACAAGCCTAATATTTATTCTGGGGCGTGGGGGAAAACCACCGAAAGTCCAAAGCACAGACGTTATCACAATCGCGGTGGCCTGTTTTCTGTAGCTGTCATTGTGCCCTCAAATACTCAACCCTCCTGCGCCTTCCCCAGAAGAGTGCTTTATCCCATGCTGCCAAAGCACCTGGCCCATCTGCATCCTGGAGGTGTGTTCAAAGTCACCAGGCTCCCAGTCCCCGCTCTGCGCTACTTGGAGACACTTTCAGACTGAAGGACACACTCAGGCCAGTGTAGGGTGACATTTGTGACTGAATTATGCATGGAAGCAGCAGTGGCAAAGTGGGAGGCTCCCTGAGTGGGTGGTGGGTTGAGAACAGGGTCTCGTCTCCATCTGTGGAGACCCCGCTATCCCATCGTGGGTCTTTCAGACTAATGGTTCAGTTCATACGGATGAAGGATATTTATCGAGGTTCCTTTAGCTGTCCTTAGCTGACTGGAGGGGGATGGGTTGGCAAATAAGACAATGCCACTTAGGAGTGCGCAGAGATTGTTAAGTCTCCTATGGTCTACAGAGTCCTTCAGGATGGCAGAGGGACCAGGGGACAGTTATCTGTCATCTATCGACAGGAACAGGGTCTAAAGAAAATGCATGTTATCTATCACGATGCACAAAACTCAAGTCCAAATGGATCAAAGACCTCAACATAAAGGCAGCCACACTGAACCTCATAGAAGAGAAAGTGGGAAGTACACTTGAATGCATTGGCACAGGGAACCACTTCCTAAATATAACCCCAGCAGCACAGACACTGAGAGAAACAATTACTAAATGGGACCTCCTGAAACTGAAAAGCTTCTGTAAAGCAAAGGACACAGTCAAAAAGACAAAACAACAGCCTACAGAATGGAAAAAAATCTTCACCAACCCCACATCAGACAGAGGTCTGATCTCCAAAATATACAAAGAACTCAAGAAATTGGCCACCAAAAGAACAAATAATCCAATTTTTAAAAATGGAATACAGACCTAAACAGAGAACTCTCAACAGAGGAATCTAAAATGTCTGAAAGACACTTAAGGAAATGTTCAACATCCTTAGTCATCAGAGAAATGCAAACCAAAACAACTCTGGGATTCCATCTTACACCTGAAAGAATGGCCAAGATCAAAAACACTGATGACAACTTTTACTGGAGAGGTTGGGGGGTAAAGGGAACACTCCTGCATTGCTGGTGGGAGTGCAGGCTGGTACAGCCTCTTTGGATATCAGTGTGGTGATTTCTCAGAAAATTAGGAAGCACCCTTCCTCAAGACCCAGCAATACCACTTTTGGGTATATATCCAAAGGATGCTCAATCGTGCCACAAAAACATGTGCTCAACTGTGTTCATAGCAGCATTGTTTGTCATCGCCAGAACCTGGAAACAACCTAAATGCCCTTCGACCAAAGAATGGATAAAGAAAATGTGGAACATTTACACAATGGAGTATTACACAGCAGAAAAAATAATGGCATCTTGAAATTTGCAGGCAAATGGACGGAGCTAGAAAACATCATATTGAGTGAGGTAACCCAGATCCCCCCAAAAAACCAATTATCATATGTACTCACTCATAAGTGGTTTTTAAACATAAAGCAAAGAAAACCAGCCTACAAATCACAATCCCAGAGAACCTAGACAACAATGAGGACCCTAAGAGAGACATACATGGATCTAATCTACATGGGAAGTAGAAAAAGACAAGATCTTCTGAGTAAATTGGGAGCATGGGGACCTTGAGAGAGGGTTGAAGGGGAGGGGAAAGGCAGGGAGGAGAGCAGAGAAAAATGTATAGCTCAATAAAATCAATTAAAAAGAAAAAAGAAAGCGCATGTTGCTCAAGAGGTCTTCTGGGTTGATGTTTTTTTTAAATACCTCTAGATTGACTGAATTCACAAGTTTTTCTCTCAAGATACCATAGTATATAAAGATGATTTCTCTAGAAAACCATGTGGCATTCTATTTCCTAAGTCTGTCATCAACCAGAATAATCTAGAGAGATATTTCAAAGACAACCTTGAACTCCACTCCTGGGGGTGCCGATTCAGCCTGGCCAGGGCACCGGCATCTGGATAGCTGGACATTTCCCCCAGAAATTCCTCATGGGCGGTGCAGTATGGGGGCCATTTAATGGGCAAGGGAGGACAGAGGGTGGGTCAGGGCCCTGGATGCAGTCAGGGCATCATGCTGATCACTGTCTTTGGACCCCCCATTCTAGGTGACTTCAACACTCAGTGTGGGTCCCTCTTTCTCTGTGTCTTTTAAAACAACCTTTTTCCCGGAAAATGACTGAGCTCAACGAACCTCTGACCCCTTAGGGCTCCAGAATAGGGACCACTCTAGTAAGCAATCTGTTAGAGCAGCAGTTGCCATGTCCTCTCCTGTGTCTATCAAACTGGTTCTGTTTGGCCATCCCTTCCTTTCCCACACAGGTAGCCATTCTGCTCAGAGAGCACTGAGTCACTTTGATTAGATAAGGAAAACAGAATGACTGCACCCCCTTCCCGGAATGGGTTTGATCATAAACATGAGACCCACTTGGGGTCCACGTAGCAGCAGGAGGGTTTCCTAGGGGTTTCTGAGAGTAGATGGTGTTCCATGTTGGCACAAAGCTCCCAGATCTCAATCTATAGACCAGGTTGGTCTAGAACTCATAGTAATCCTCCTGCCTCAGCCTCTTGAGTTCTGGGATTACAGGTATGAGCTACCACATGTGAATGTGACTCTTTACTCTCAGATGGAAGCAGGGAGCTCTCGTCTCACCAAGGAGTTTCTGGACAAAGCTCACTTGTTGCAGGCTTGTGGCTGCTGCCCGTTGTGTGATCCCCAGGTGAAAAGACATGGAGGCAATGGCACAGACTCTGAGAGATTCCAATACAGAAGCTCTTTATTGCAAAAAAGGTTTTATGGAGTAAGGTCAGGAGGTTTTATGGAGTTAGGGAAATTAAGCTGCCGTTGGAACATTTATGGTTGGTCCTTTAGAAATTGGTGGTCACTGCTGGCGTGCTGTGATTGGCTAAGAGTGGGCATCATTCGTTACCCTGCTTTTGGCCCGCTGACAGGTTGTTTTGGCCAATTCTGCTTATTCATTGTGAGTTCGCATGCGCTTGCTTGTGCTTGCACTACTGCCCTCCCTCCCTCCCTGTTGACTACAGAGCTGAGAAACATGTTTTTGCCTTTAATTGTTTAATCAGTTTTCAAATCCCAATCCTTTAACACAACACTCACTTCCTCCTTGGTCACATGAACATCTGTTGGAAAAAACCTTCCGTGGTGTCACGGACTGAATTGTGTATGTGCTCCACAAATTTGTATGTTGAAATCATACTTCAGAAAGAGAAGATGGAAGATAAGATCTTCAAAGTCAGTGAGGGTGGGACCTGTCCAGTGTGGCTGATGTCCTTATGAGCAGAGGAAGATGCAACATTCGAAGATAAGCCTGTGGTGTGCATGCACAGAGCAAAAGACCATGTGAAGACCTGGGCAGGAGCCACCTCTAAGCCCTAATGCCCTTTGGTCTTGAAATTTTGGTCTCCAGAATGTGAGAAAACACATTTATCTGAACCACAAGGTCCTGTTCTGTGGCCCTCAAAACCTAACACAGGAGGCATCAAGTCCCCTCTTCCAGGCCCTTCTGCTATGCTGCTGAATGGAGGGACCCTGTGATCTGCCAGCAGACAATGAAGGCACATAGTAAATGCATAGGAAAGTTTCTGTGTAGTTGGCTGCGGGTGGCTCACGCCACCAGCTACCCACTTTCAGTTACATGTGCATGTTCAAATGCATGGGAGGCTGGGACACGAGCTCTAGCTGCCTGCTCTGGAAAAAGAGGGAACGGAGGCTGGAGCTGTTGCTGAGTCAGTCGGTAGAGTGCTCGCCTGGCATGCATGAAGTCCTGGGGTCAATATGCACATGTCTGTAATCCCAGCTCTTAGGGTATAGAGGCTAGAAGATCAGAAGTCCAAGGTTAAAGCTGGGGAGATGGCTAGAGGTGTAGAATGTTTTGAGCAAGCATGAGCCCTAGAGTTTGGATCCCCGGAACCATATAAAAGCCGTGTGTGGCAGCATTTGTCTGTAATTGAAAGGGGACAGCCAGCCTACCAATCAGTGAACTTCAGTGAGTTTAGTAAGAGACACTGTTTCAAAAACTGAGTAAAAGTGATTGAGGAAGGTACCTGACAGTGACCCCTGGCTTCTACACACATGCACATGTACCTACACATTTGTGCATGCAACATGCATGTACCCACACATCCATACACACAATGCACATGTACCTACACATGTGCACACGTGCACATGTATCTACACATGTGTACACACAAACCTACACATGTGTGCACACAATGCACATGTGCCCACACGTGTGCACACATATACTGTAACTACACATGTGTGCACACGTGCACATGTATCTACACATGCACACACACAAACCTACACATGTGTGCACACAATGCGCACATACCCACACATGTAACTACATACATACATACGCATGCACTGTAACTACACATGTGTGCACACATGCACATGTATCTACACAGGTACACACACATTCAAGGTCATTCTTGGTTACTGTGGTGATTTGAATAGGAATGGCCCCAGTAGGCTCATAGATTTGAATGCTTGGTCACCAGGGAGTGGCAGCATTTGGAGGTGTGACCTTGTTGGAGGAAGTCTCCTGGGGGTGGCCTTGGAGGTTTCGAATGCTCAAGCCAAGTCAGTGGATCTGGATGTAGAATTCTCAGCTACCTCTCCAGCACCGTGTCTGCCTGTGTGCCCCCATGCTCCCCACCATGACGACAATGGACTAAACCTCGGAAACTGTATCCCAGCCCCATTTAAATGTTTTCCTTTATAAGAGTTGCCATGGTCATGGTGTCTCTGCACAGCACTGAACACTGAGACAACTACACTGCAAATTTGAGGCTAATCTGAAACACAGGCAACTCTATCCAAAAAAAAAAAAAAAAAGAGCAAGGAATTGAGTTTGTAGCTCTCTGGGCAGCATCAGAGAGAGAAGGCTCTAGAACGTAAGCTGTTGAAAGTGATCCCAGAATCCACCACCAGTCTGACGCTGCCTTCCAGTACGTGAGCCAGTGTGTTTCCCTGCCGTGGTCAGCTGGAGTCAGCGCACAGTACGTGAGCCAGTGTGTTTCCCTGCCGGGGTCAGCTGGAGTCAGCATCCTCTTCTTTACCACTGCACACTTCCCAGTCCGTGCCTGGGCCGGTCTCTCCCACGCTGGCATGCGTGACCACACTGCAGGACTAGGGGATGGCATTCACTCTGCATGGAAGTAGAAGTTAGCACTTTTTTTCTCAGTAGAGTGAGACAGCTTGACAACCTGTAAGATGATCTGAAACCTGATATACAAAGCCAAGGAGGGGGAAATTATCAACAAAAATACCCCTGTGTTTTGCTAGTATAGAGATGACACAATAATAAAACCAAGCATCTAGTAACACGTGCAATGAGAGAAATAAAAATATTTCATCTATCTTTCTATCTTTTTGAAAACTTATTTTCAAAATTCAGACTCATTTATTTTATGTGTATGAGTGTTTTGTCTGCATGTCTGTCTGAACACTACCTGTGTACCTAATGCCTATGGAGGCCAGGAGAGGTCAGATACCCGGAACTGGAGTTGCAGATGGATGTGAGTTGCCATGCCATGTGGGTGCTGGGAATTGAACTCACTTCTCTGCAGAGCAATAGGCGCTCTTAACCGCTGAACCATCTCTCCAGCCCTTCTTCTGCAAATCTTAATACCATCGTTAATTCTCAGAGTGAATGAGCCAAGATGGAGGCTGCCTTGATGGTTTAAGACATCACCTGATCTCTGTTCTATGCTGTCCCTCCCCAGCCCAGTGGGGGTGTGCTGCGCAGTCCAAGAGGTCCACGCTTGTCCACTTTCTTCTTTCTGCTCTTTCAGGCCAGATCTTCCCCGCTCACAACCAGCACCTCCCAGCTAGCATGTCTCCTTCATGGAGGGGCACACTGAAGTTACCTTGCCTTTTCCCAGTCATGTGAGTTCCACAGGCTCCCACAGCTGTGATGTTTATCTTATGTGTGTGTGTTTCCTTCAATAGAAGGACAGCTGCACCCTGTGAGGACAGGTATGGCCTCAAATCCACATTGGCCCCACATCCCAGGACCTTGCTCTCCACAGAGCAGAGCTCAGTGACTGCTCCCTGGAGTCCACAGCAGCGGAAGGAGTGGGAAACCTGCTGTGTCACTGTTGTCACAACCACTTCCTGTCTGGTAATCTTGTGTTTTTCCAGTCGGCTTCTTTCACTTAGCATGATGCCCATCAGGTTTATGTACTAGTGTTTCCTTCTTCATTTTTAAAGGCTGGAAAATAATCGATGCTACACGCACCCTCCACGCTGCATGTTTTCTTGTGTCAAGGGGTGCTTGGAGGGCTTGCACTTTGTACATACTGCTGCCGTGAACCTGGCTGTGCAAACGTCACTTTGAGCCCTTGCCTTCCAGCCTTTTGAGTTTATACCTGGGAGTGGCCCACCTGGAGCCTCTGGGAATTGTACGGGCAACTTTTTCAAGTGCTGCCCGTGCTGGTTCCCACACTGGCTTTACGGTTTTCTATCCCTCTGTCCCTTCCGTTTTGAAGCCATCCTCGGCCACAGCTCTCCAAGAGCCCCCAGTCATCTCCCCCGCCCAGACACCTGCCCTGTGCACCGAGCTGATTGCCTGTTCTACTTATTACAGAAACAAAGTTGCATTAATAGTTAAAAGTGTGATGTTGCGCTTGGACCTGGCAGCGTGTGATTGATGGCCTCCATTACACCCCATTAGATATTTTATTCTTGTTAAATGAAGAGCAGCCAACTTTGTCAAGTATTTTTAGTTCCTTCTGGTCTTATTGGTCCGATCTATTCTTCAGGATGGTCTCTAAATGGCCACATATGGCTGGGTGTCTGCAGGACGGATGGCCGTGCAGCTGGTGTTCGTTGGCCACCAATTTACCCTGGTCCCCTTCATTGTGAGCCTGACAGCGCTGGGGAGCCTTGTAGATCTAACCAAATATATCTATTTTCTAATTGTCTATTTATCACCTTCTGGGGATTTGCGGGCCTCCTCTCTGAAGGCAAAGGGGGGACGGCCTTGAACAATGGTCCTTGTCAAGGCCCTCGCTCGCTCTAAATTAGGGCCTAGTTGCTAAATAACTAATTTAGTCTTGCTATCAAGCTGAAAAAGTAGGTATTCAGCGCAAAGTGCCAGCTGGGGAATTGATTATGTCTTCTCTCAGCGAGCGAGATAAACCTGCAGCAGTGCCGCTGTGGAGGGCTGGAGACAACTCCCCCGGGCAGCGCGGCTCATCACTAGCCACGCCAGGTCCACTCCTCCGGGTGGCAGCTGAAGTCTGGGTCATAGTCCTACCCACGGCACCCACAGGAGTCTGCCCCTCACAGTCCCCTCCTCGGCTGCCGGTGCTGCTTGGAGCTATGGGCGCATCGGCATCTGTCAGAGCTGGGGACCAAGGTGAGACTCAGGGATGGGAAATGAAGGTCATGCTGACATCCCCAATTTCCAATTAGAGTGAGATTATTGAAGGTGGCCAGGGCCGAGGACGTAGGAGAGGCAGGGAGAGGAAATAAATTGGCCACGGTGGGCTTGGGAAGATGTCTGAGTAACAACAGCTCTCCCCGATTTTGGGCAGGGAGGGATGGTGGTGGAGACTTGGGGTTTCCAGTCTGAGGAAGTTAGCAATAACACCCCACATTTATTTCCTCTGCCGTCTGCCAGGAGCTGTGCCAGCAGCCTCCATATCTGAGATCTTGCCTCCTCTCAGTCACCAGGCCCAGGAAGTTTGATCTGGATTTGTCCTTTAAAAGGATTTTAGAAATGGCATCTATTGCTGGGTTTAGTGGTGCAGGCTTTAATCCCAGTACCCAAGAGGCAGAGGCAGGAGGATCCTTATGAGTTCACAGTCAGCTTGGTCTATATAACATGTCCAATACAGCCAGGACTACATAGAAAGACTCTCTCAAAAACAAACTGGAAAAAAAAGAAGAAGCAAATGGCTTTTCACCTATAAAAGCTTGGACCCTACAGTGTCACGGCTGAGCCAACATCCTTAGCCAATTGCACTTTAACGCAGAATTCCAAACACAGGGCCCCACGGGTGGACCAATACCTGCCTTCGTGCACTGCTCCTTCAGAAGAGGCAGAGACTATTCTTTTGTGTAGTTGTTACCCAGCCATTTGGGCTCCCAGTTTCAGAGGGTCTCAGCCCATCCCAGCAGGGAAGCTTGGTATAGCAGCTGCACCTGTGGAAGCAGGCACAGAAGCTGCCCACATCATGGTGGACCAAAACGTCCAGAACACCTGCTTCCTCCCATCCTATCACATCTACTAAAATCCATATGCAGCATGAATAATAAAAACCCAGAGACAGATATTGGGGTTCAAGCTGAAAGATCAGAGGAGCAAAGCAGCCAACCACTAGAGAGCTCTTACCTCTTCGAAGTCTTCAGATTGAAAAGAGAGCGAGTTCCTGTCTCATCCTGCGTTACAGCTCTCTCTAGCTGCCAGGCCTCTGTAGCTAACTAGTGTAGCTGCTGGGATTAAAGGTGTGTGCCAGCCTGGCCTGTATGACTGACCAGTGTGGCTAACTTTGCACTCTGATCTTCAGGCAAACTTATCTGTTAGATCTTAAACAAAACACGACTGTATCCCGAGGCCTCTCAATATAGTGTCTCCACCTGGGGAAAAGGCATTCAAACCAGGCACCTTGTGGGTATTTTAGATTTAACTGAAACAGAGACCAAGCCTGTGGTTCTCAACACAACCAGACCTTTGATAAAGTAATTTAAAAAGAATCTTCCCTTTAGTATCTTGAAATTAAATTCATAAATGTTCTATTTATTTGCACAATTTAAAAATCAATATGGCATCTTAACTGTCATACAATGTAAAAGGAAAAAAGTAATTTTAATAAAAATAATATGTACTTCAATACTTAAGTGTTTCATCATCAGTACACAAGAAAGCACAGTGAAGCATTAAAGAATTTAACCTTCCTTACAGCGAATATTTGACTTGAAAAAAAAGGAAGTCGTATCCCTGTGAATGTTGATGATATTTTCTCTTTATCGCTGGTATGTTGAAATCAGGACTTAAGAAAAGCACACTGTGGATAGAATCACTTTGAGGGCGACAGCCACAAAAACACAAGAGCAGACTGTGGCATCGTGACGTGGATGCCGTGGACAGTGTCACTGGCAGGATGTGAAGAAAACAAAATAAGAAACAAACTCCTCAGTTTCCATGTTGGTTTCATTCCTGGAAAAGTCACTGTGAATTTACCCAACCTCACCTGGTGCGCTCATGCACCAACAGAGTGGGAGTCTGTGTTTAGATAACAACAAGGGGTTTAGGCCTGGATGACCCCACCGTTAAAGTTCAGATGCTGTGGGGTTGTGATCATTGGCAATCAAAGTATCTTCTTGGAGGCTGTCAAGATGACTCTGTGGGGACAAGTACCTGCTCCTCAAGTCTGCTCATCCAGTCTGGTGACCCGAGAGAAATCCCAGAACTCACAGTGAGCTGGTTGTGGCGGTGCAGGTGGGTAGGATGGCAGGAGGAACTGCAAGTTCAAAGCCAGCCTGAGTTGTGTAATAAGATGCTGTCTCCAAGCAACAACGAAAAAGGCAAGAGAATAGCTAACGCTAATTACAATGTTCAAAGCAAGATTGCCTTGGTTTGCCGGGGATGGGGCTCATTGGCAGCACACTTGCTTAGAGACGAGGTCTTGGGCTGGGCGGTGGTGGCGCACACCTTTAATTCCAGTACTCGGAGGCAGAGGCGGTCCAGCTCCCATCAACTCCCATGACCACCCTAAGGGCAGGCATTGTCGCCTGTTACTGGCCATGTATTCTCTCCCTTTCTCTATCTCTGTACACTCCCCCCCTCTTTTTGAGACAGGTCCTGCTACACAGCCCAGGATGAACTGGAATTTGGTTTTCCTGCCTCAGGCTACTACGTCTTAAGTGGAAGAATGAGGCTTTAAACATGGATTGTCATACTGAAGCTGGCTCTAAGCCACCAAACATAAATGTGTTACCAATGGGTGATTTTTATCTATTTATTTATTTTGAGGCTCGTTGTTTATTTATTTATTTTGAGACTTGTTGTATAGTAGAGGCTGGCCTTGAACTCCCAATCCTTCTGCTCCCCTCTAGAGCACAGCAATGGCAGGCGTGAGTCACCATGTGTGTCCCCAGCTCTATCAACTAGTTTATACATCTTTATAAATTAAGCACTTTGGACATTTGTGTGTGTGGTGTTTTTGTCTGTGGGGAGTCGCCTTTCTCCCTTCACCCATGGGTCCCACAGATTGAGCTAGATCATCAGGCTTGGTGTCAAGACACTGTCCTGCTGAACCATCCATCTCTCCGGCCCTCACCCTCGCGTCTCAAGAATGTTGTTGAAATTCAGCAGCCTACAGTTTTACTGGGCTCCAACAAAATGCAGATGAACAGCCCTGTGCCAGCGCTGGAGGGGAAGCTGGGCACGGTGGCAGGCACAGGAGTTTCTGCAGTGTTCAGGTGACCAGGGCTTTTTCTCTGCCTTGGGCCTAGGTAAATTGCAGTCCTGGTGGGGAGGGCTTCTGTGCGAGTTAAGCTCAGTGTACTGGGGAACACGCCCCTGGAAGGCAGTCCCATCCTGGGGTGCCCATAGACCCAACTGATATCTCTCAGAAAAGAGGCATGTTCTTCTGCTCAAGGCTTGGCTAGAGCCCTTGTGTTTCAGGACTTTGCTGAAGTTACTTCATTGTGACCCACAAAGGACTATTTGGGAACAACATCTTCGTCCAAAAGAATCTCAATTGGTGCTATGTTTCATCTGCTTATAAAGGTCACTCATTGGAGCAAACGTGAAGAGGAAAAGAAATCACGAAGCTCAGATGCAGTGTTTTTTTTCCTTATAATTGCAAGCGTCGGATGCTGTAAACAAGCCTTTTAAAGATCCCTTAAAAAACAACGCGCTAAGAGGTCACTTTGCAGAGTTCATGAATAGAGAATGGGGACTTGGGACTGGGAGGATAATTTCCAGGGACAGCATCGTCCATGGATACAAAGTATCCCTGTATCCCTGTATCTTAGATGACTTAGATGGCGGCTCAGGGGATGTGCTCAGCAAAGCTTTGCTAGAGGATAGCAAAGTGGCTTCACGGTGACAAAGATACTAGTGCCAAAGATGTCTGTGAAGAGCAGAAGCAATTGCTGCAGGAATGAGTGTGAATATATGTTGGGCCTCATGTAACTTCCTGAGCCTAACTTGAGTTTGGAGAGGAGTGACTCAGCACAGCCTGACCTAGACCCGCCTCTGCCCAGCCACTGATGACGTGGCAGGATATTACTGGCCCTTATTCCTCACTCTACCTCACCCCCCTAGACTCCAGCCCACTACCTCAGTTCTATATAAGTTCCTGCCCTGATGCAATTAAGTGAGATCTTGCTTTGACAGACTCCCAGCTCAGTGTGTGTTTCTCTTCTGGGGAGGAGGTGTGGAGGAGGTCTGGGTTCGATACTCACCATCTCACTCAGCCACAGGGAGAGATCGGCAGGACCTGCTCAGCCTCAGCCCTATCTGCTGGAGAACCCCACAAATGTGGAAAGAAAAGGAAGTCTTCAAAAATGTGCTTGTCATTTGTATGAGACTTTCTGCTAATATTAATAAGATTTTATAATTCAAGTATATTTGTTGATAGCCACCAAACAGGTATATTAATATATTTTCATAAAGAACTTTAAATATGGGTAAAACGAAAAGTGTTAAATTAATTACAGATTATGAGTAGACTTTTATAATCTCACCAATAATCTGGAAAACCTTACACTGTAAGTTAAAAAAACAAAATATTTTTGGGGGTGGGTGAATGGTGAGATGGCTCATTGGGTAAAGGTGCTTGCAGTCTTTCTGACGACCTGTATTAGAACTCCAGGACCTACACGGTGTAAGGGGAGAATGAAGTCATGAAATTTGTTCTCCAACCTCTACAATGCACCCCTCACCACTATATACGCTATATAAATAATCATAACACAGAAGTTATTTTAAGGCTTTTTTGGGGGTGGACTTTCTGTTGGGAAAATGCAGAGCTGTTTACACTTGGGGCTGTCACATGGTTAGGCCTGTTTTCTGTGGCCCTACTGAGTGTCAGGTACGTTATGCACAGTGAAGGATGGTGGGTGGGTGTGGAGAGAACCTGATGAAGTGCCTTCACTTGCCTGATGGGAGTTTGGCATGCACCCAGGGCCACACAGAAGAAAACCTTTGGCAGGGCGAGGGAGGACAACAGATACCCAGGACAACCTGATAGGGGAAGCCAAAGACCATCCTTCCCATGTACTGAAGTCCCCACTCCCGAGCCTGAACTTGATGCAAAGAGAAGCAAAGAACAAACACTTCCCATGTTGGAGATGTCTCCTCTGAAGTCTGGCATCTCTTGTTGGGGAAGGCTGGTGTGTCCAGTGCGGTGAGTTGCATCAATGAGGTCAACCATTTTGTTTAGTGGTGCCAAAAATAATTTTGAAAGTTCTTTGACCCTTTTTGAACCTCTTAACACTAGTATTTAGGGTGTTTTGTGACAACTGAAGTCATTGTAAAGGCTGTGATGTCTACTGTGTTATGAAAATAAACTTTATAAAACTCTGACATCGCTGTTTTCAATGTAGCCAATAAAATACACACATCAGAGCAATTGGATGCCACCATCCTTTTAAAAAACATGCAAATGAGCTTTTATTTAACAGTGGGAAATTGCATTTCCAATCCACTTCTCCCACAGACTTTTATCCCAATGTAATGTATTTTTATGCTTGAAAATCTTTTTATTGATTTTCCTATCATACTTCTCTACAACAAAGCGATGTATATAAATTGGATTTAAAAACCTCCCTCCAACCATGAACCTCTACATTAAAAAAAATTCTTCTGGACTGAATGAGCTTATTAAGTACTAATAACACAAACTCTATTTTTAAAAGTAACATAAATGTACTGAAGAATTGTGGAGGTAATTTTTAAACAGTTTAAAGCTTTTTGGTGTTTTGTTTTGTTTTGAGTTTTGTGTGTGTGTGTGTGGTGTGCACGTGGGCACACATGAGGATGCCAAAAGGGTGTCCCCCTTCCACTGCTCCTGCCTTATTCCCTTGAGATGGGGTACCTCACTGAATCTGAAAACTTGGGTTTGCTTTTTGTTTTGTTTTTGTTTTTTGTTTCCTTTTTTGGTAGGCTGGCAACCAGCAAGCCCCAGTAATCCTTGTGTCCCCACCCCACCTCCCAATACTAGGGTTATGACATGTGTGGTCATGTCTAGCTTTGTTTGGATGTGGGTGCCAGGGATCTGAATTCGGATGCTTATGCTAACTCAGCAAGTGTCCTTACCCACCGGACCATCTCTCCAGTGCCCCTCTTTTTTTCCTGGGAGACATGGACTCACAATCTTGCCTTGACTGGCCTGGAACTTGTAGTGATTCTCCTGTCTCTCCCTTCCACGTGCTGGGGTGACAGGTGTGTACCACCACCCTTGGGTTAAACAGCTAAATCTTATCAGAAATGTTCCTCCTGGCACGATGGATGGAGGCAGAACTGTCTGATGCAGCCATGTAGACTATGACCACAAAAATCCCGGGAGAGCTGTCTGTACAGACTGTTATGTACATGGTAACTTCTAGAATTTTAGAGCGGGCATGCTACATAATTGTTTGTGGTGGCCCTTGACGTGAATAGGTGGGGTAATGACTATGGCTCCTTGGCTAAAGATGACATTAAAAACACCATTTTTTTTTTTTTTTCGAGACAGGGGTTCTCTGTAGCTTTTGGTTCCTGTCCTGGAACTAGCTCTTGTGGACCAGGCTGGCCTTGAACTCACAGAGATCCGCCTGCCTCTGCCTCCCGAGTGCTGGGATTAAAGGCGTGCGCCACCACCGCCCGGCAGTGAAAACACCATTTGTCAAGTTGTCTTTTTGTGTGGAACTAGAGGCTCTGACTCAGTGACACACAATAAGACCCAGGTGACAAATACGTGGGTCTTGCTGCACAGGAGGGGGTCACATGAGGAAAGGTGGAATGGGAAACTGACATGATGCTTCTCCAGACCAGATTTGTGGAAACCGAGACCCATGAAGCCAATATCTTTAAAGTTACCGGTGCTGACTGCCCCCTAGTGCTCCTGCAGAGCCGTAGAGCCACAGAGCCCTGAGCCAGCTGCGCACCCCGGTGCTAGTGCTGGCTGAGCTGTCCGTGGTGCTGACCAGACCCAGTGATGGAGTGGGATCTTTTAGATGGGTTCTCTGCCCTTTGGTCTGGGCCTTCTGAGCCAGGACCCCAAACCCACAAAGCCAAGACCTTGACTGTGAGTCTGGTTGATGTGTCATCTCAGATTAAGAAAGCACATGACAGAGACCATGTGTCCAGGGCTCAACAAACTGAGCAATATCCTAAGGGTTTGACCAATCTCGGTTAATCTGCCTCCGAACAATTGGTTCTATTGCTCCCATTCCACAGGTGAGAGAGCACAGAGCAGAAAGTGGGAAGCAGGAATTTTTCTCAAAGTCCCACTCAGGTAAGTGAAGACAGGAGCCTTCAAACTCAGCCCGGCTCAGCCTGGCATGAAAGCCTTAGCCCCTTAGTATCCACTGTGTCTTTTTACAATATGAAGGGAGAATGGAAGGCCCATGTGCAGGGCCTGCTATGATGCAGGCACTTTGTGCATTGCTCCTTTAAATCCCAGCTATAGCCTTCAAAGGGAATGAAAATTTCTCATCGCAGATAAGTTAACTGAAGCCCAAGGGAGTTAGTAGTAAGGTAGAGTTTGGCCTTGGATTTACCCATTGCCAGGGAATGGCATTCCTTGACAGCTCTGTGCCACAACCAAGCCCATGACTGAACAGAGTCCATGACTCTCGGAGTCTCTTGACATAAACCACCTGGGATTTCTCTAGGAAGAATAAGGGGGAAATTTGGTCTTTGAGTCCATTTGATATAGCCTATATTTCCCACAACTTTAATTTAATTCCAAATATGCTTTTGATCCCTGGCCATGTGCCAGGTCCCCAGCAAAGAACTGCTAAAGGCAGACAATAGAGAAATGATGGCCCTGACTCTCAACCAATGCCATTTGATTTGTGGCCACACCTTAAATTAAAAAGACAGTGGTACGTACAGAGCCATGGGAGTTCGAGGCAGTTCTGCTGGGACAATCTGGAAGACATTGTGAGGACAGCAGAATCTGAGCCTGCATGTTATTGCTGGCTAGTTAATTCAGCTTATATGCTTGGCTTTTAGAAAATGGTCACCAAAGGGTCTCAGCACAGTTGCTGAAAGAGGGACTCCAGGTTCTGTGTGTGCAGATCTCTGATATTAATAACTCACCTGTCATAAGCTAGCATGCTGCTCATGGTATCCACTTATTTTGTGAAAACAACTCCAGCCAAATTTGCTTTCACTTCTCATGGGATCAGAGCAAAAGTATCCATCCATGTCACTGTCCTTAATTTTCTTGTACCTGGAAGTTTTGTGGGGAGGGAGGGACTGATGGCTGGGGTTCCTTCAGGACCTTTCAGATCTGAGCAGTTGTGAGTACTATCAAACACACTGAAATAAAATAACATAAAATATGAAATTAATTTCCTGCTCCAGAGGACAGCTGGGAGCTCAGTGCCTCTCTGGTGCCCCCTGTGGTGGGAAGTGGAACCACCTTACCAGGGCTCTTCTACCCCTTTGCTGAAGGGCAGGCAAGGCATCAAATGACCCTGGGGACCATTCCCCCAACCCCACATGCCCCAAGTTTTAAGAGGAGAATATTCTGTGGAGAGGGCTTTAGTTCAAGTCCTTGAGGGGTGTGACCTGGGAAAACCATCCTTCACCATCAAGAGGAGCCTGGGATCACACTGGGAAGCTGCTCTTAGCATATCCCAGTCTGGAGCCACCATCTAAATCTGCTTTTCCTCTCTTAGTTCATTCCTGACATCTCAGAGGGGAGATAGCAAGCTTGGAGGTCACCCTTTGCTCCTGATCTCTTTCTGTTGGAATGGCCCTGGAAACTGCCTGTAGCTCGGCTTGGTCTTGAACGACCACCACCTTCAGCCTCTAGAATTCATTTCCTCTCTTGTCATTATTTTTCTTCACTCTGGGAAAAAATTAGAATTTTGGGGAATTGACTAAATATTGGAACTTACTTTGAGCTTTTCCTCTGCACTGAGTGCTCCTCCTGGGAACCTCATCCCATCCTGCCGAGTGTGAGATGTTGTCTGCATTTCACTCAGGAGGAGACCGAGGCTTAGACATCCAGGAGTGATCAACAGGTTTTGGGTAGTCCTTGGTAGGATCTAGATTTGAACCCGGCTCTTCCCAATTCTAGAAAGTGTGCTTTCTTTACACGATGAGAAAAAATTTCCAGTTTTCTGCCTCTCTGGACCATGAAGGTGGTATCTGTCACTCAAATAGACCAGAACCAGGGAAGCACATGACTTCCTTCGATTCCCTAGAGCTTTAAATGCAGTATAAGGTCAGATACCTACCAAGCTGTGTGGTCTTGGATGAGCCACTCATCCTCTCTGGACCCGAGATCCTTCAGCTATAGAAAAAACTCACGGAATGGGTGATTTCTTTCTTACGGATTCTGTATATGGCAAAGTCCTGGGCTTCAAATGTCACCGCAAATCAAGGGTCGTGTGGAGCCGCAGCCCATCTGATCACCTCCCGAACTTGACCTTTTCTTAGATTCATTTCATTATGCTCGCACTCGTACGAATGCGTTCTCATTTCATGGTTCCTATTTTAGTGCCTGCTCCCCTGGCTGCTGCACTTCCCCAATATAATTTTTTGTTCCATTAATTTCGAAGGACCATTTTGCTAGATCAGAGTGTTAAGACTCATTCACACCTCTTCCATTTGTCTAACCAAGCGCTCATCCATTTCTCCCCAGAAATAATTGTATATGGTCCGGTAAGTTTATTGTTCAAATCTGTTTACACTTCGAGCTGCTCAATGGGATTTGCTATGAAGGGGAAGCCACTTGCAAATGATGCTTTTTATATCTATTTCCCCAAGTTTTCCTGATACTCATTTTCTTCTTCTTCAATGGATGATTTCATTTTTCCTCAGTTTTTGTTGTCTTCTCTCATAGAGACAGACAAAAAGAGAAGCGCACACTGCTTATTTCTCCTTTGCTTCTGGTTCCCCTGGGTATGATGATGGATCCCCCCACTCCACCCCTCGTGCCTTCCTTTATGCTAAGACTTTCTTCATTAAAGTCTTCCCAGGTCTGGGTATTCTCAGGCTGTGGAGAACATGGGGAGACACGAGAAGGCAGAGATGGGAGTGTAGAAAAAAATACAAGACAGAAATGGAACTCTAGTGGCAAACGCAGGGAGAGAATTTCCAGTGTGCAATCTCAGGACACAATGTGAGCCAGCTGCTGGATAGACCTGACTGCAGGATCCTGGACTCCTAGAAGTGTCAGGAACCCTGGGTTTTCAGGGGCTGCAGCTGTGGCCAGGTTCCTGTTCTGTCCCACTAGTTAGAGTAGCTGAGTCTAGGAGCCCATTCCTTAATCTTCTGGGCCTCAGTTTCTTGACTGAGAAAATGGGGTACTTACAACCTTCTGGGTCCATTTAGTCCATTGTTTCCAAGGTTTGCGGAGCTCTGGGCCATGTGCTGGAGATTGAGCAGAGGACACAGTCCATCTCTGTCAGGTTAGGGCGACGTATGTCCACTTGTTAGTCATGTAAATGGACAAGGGCTGTAAGGGAGGCAGTTGTGCCCCGAACTCTGGGATCTGTGTGAGTCTCTCGGTTGAGGAGTGGGGAGAGAGAAGCAGGAAGAGGTGTGGGGGGGGGGGCTGGAACAAAGCAGATAGGGAGCCTCACTCCCGGAAAGCTGGCAGGACGGGGAGGGACATCTTTGATGTCTCCTGTGGGTGAGAGCAATGCTCCATACAGTAGATGTGCCTGCCATGCATGCCCGGAAGGCAGAGGTAGTGGTCTAGGTCCCACAGTGGGTGCACCAGCTCAGCGAGGGCATCAGGTTGGATGAGGGACTGGATCTAGCCTGCATCAGGGCCAGTCATTCAGGGAAGAAGGAATGTTGGCAGCTTTCCTGAACTGAAGAGTGAAGAGACCCAAGTCCTGGGGAATCCCAGTTGGGTTCCAGGTTGCATAGGCACAGGGAGAGGCTGAGCCAGGATTGAAGAACAGGCAGACCAGTCAGGAGAAGCTGAGAACTCTTGCTTGATCAGGCATTTTGTTTTGTTAGGAACCTCCCTAGTTTTAGCACAGAAAGTCACTGAGCCCAGGACAAACCAGACGGCTGGTTGACCTTCTTAGCAAGTAAGGAGGTTGTCCTTCGTCTCTTGGGAAGATGGATTTCTCTGTGGTGCAACCGAAACTTCATCCGCAGAGCTGATTATGGTTGCACTGCTGCTGGGTGACCTCAGCAAGTGTCCCCACCACTCTTGGCTTTGATTTTTGGGGCCGACGAGGCATTTGGGGAAAGGCCATGGGGTGGTACATGTGGAACCTTAGCACGGTGTTGACATACCTGTGTCATTGACAAATACAGTTTGGCCACTATAACCACGGGTCAGCTGATTTTATTGAATGGATGTTGCCATTGATGAGTTGTATGCTGCACAGGTATTGATTTCCTAAGGAAAAACATGTTGTTAGTTACACTCACTAACACACCGGTTTCAGAGATGTTAGCATATAACAAAAACACCACCTCAGAATCAACAAACCAGGTGCATGCCAGGAACCTCTGGGGCACCAAAGCCTCTACCTTGTCTCTATTCGCCACTCAGGACAAACTTCCAGGTACAGAGTCTTTTCTAAAAATTTCTCAAGTCCAACTAGGCAAGCGTTGTGCAACAGTTTTCTCCCAGATTGAAACATTGCATGGTCCAGGGAAGCTCCTTAAGCATGAAGGTGATTAACTCAAAACAGCTTCAGGAAGTCCCTGAAACTCACCAAGTTCACTAGGCCCCTCCCCCCTCCCAGATTAAGCAATAAGGCTGCTTTCAGTCCCCCTCCCACAAGCCAAGCTGCCAAGAAGACTCATGAGACTACCCAAGATGTCTGGGAGAAGCAGGAAGCAGCTGAGTTGTTTGGAAGAGGTTTAGATCAGAGTCACTTGGAAAGGACAGCCTGCAGGCTTTGCAGTGTGCTTCGGAGACTCAGCTTTCATGCTGTCTCCCAGGCTGCGTGGTGGTGGTGATGTAGGTATCTTTGAGTCATTTCTGCTCCTGTAAGTAAGCCACCAACCTTACTCTTGTAGTAACCCCAATAAAACTCAGGGTTCACCAAGTTGGACTTTGGTGGTATCCATGTTTTGGTCTGTCATGAGACCCCTGTCTGGGGTGTGTAGACATGTGTGTTGCATCTCCACAAGAAAAGTGTGTTCACACAACAGCAAGTCCTCCACTACTGAGCTATATTCATGATCTTCCTTTCACTTCTATTTAGTCTGAAACACAGTCCTGTGTTATAGCCTAGACAGCTCTTGAGCTTTTAATTCTCCTGCCTTAGCCTTCTTGGAGCAACTGGGATTATAGCCATGTACCATGAGACTTGCCTGTGTGTTCAGTTTTTTTTTTCTTTGATTTTTCGAGATGCAGGGTTTTTCTGTAACTTTGAAGCCTGTCCTGGAACTAGCTCTTGTAGACCAGGCTGACCTCGAACTCACAGACATCCACCTGCCTCTGCCTCCTGTGTGCTGGGGTTAAAAGTGTGCGCCACCACTGCCCTGCTGTGTGTTCAGTTTTAAATGCCACATTGTGAGGGAACAGCTTAGGCTGTGTGGTGGATCTGGACCGTTCCTTAAGGGAGCTTTGTCAGTCTGCTGTGGAAATAGAAGGGACTGGAGAGATGACTCAGCTGTTAAGAGCATTTGCTACTCTTTCAGAGGACCCTGCTTTGCTTCCCAGAACCCAAATATGGGGGCTCACAATTGCCTGGAACTCTAGTTCTAGGGGAGGCAATGCCTTCATGCTTGAGCGTGAGGCCGTGAGCAGCATCCACTTGGATGGGGCACTGGGTCGGTTCCAGGCACAGCGGAAGTTTCTACGCAGGGTCCTGAAGCAGCATGGCACTAAGTACTCAGGGAGGAAGGCAAGGCTGAGAGCACCATTCATCGGGAGACTAGACACCAGGGCATCTTAGGGGCAGCTTGCCAGGTCATTCGCTCACCCCGGTGCCTAGGGAAGCCAGCGAAGGGGGCAGCTCAGTACCCCAGGGTCCCTCCTGCTGGCAGTCTGAGTAGATATGAGGAGTGGACACAGAATTAGAAACCTGTCCCTAGAGGAAAGGTAGGAAATCTCCTCAGGCTGGCGTAGGGTAAGCTGGAGAGCTAATGTAACTGTTAAAAAGATACATTATTGGTGAATTTCTCCCTTTTCTAGCATACTATTTTTCATTGAACAAAAATCTAGAAAAATACAAAGTAAATATGGAAGAACAAAAGAACAAAATACAGTGAAAATCCACAATACCACATTGCCCCAAATTCCTTGCCCCTAATCACATCACAGGCAAGAGTAAAAACATTTTTATTAGGGTTACTTTCCTTCTAAAATTATTAAAGGTAATTGGGGGTGATGGTGCAATTTTGTAATCTCAGAATCTAGGAGTCAGAGGCCAGGTAATGCTACAGAGCATGGCTCTGGTGGAGAGAGGGAGGGAGGGAGGGAGGAAGGGAGGGAGGGAGGGAGGGAGGGAGGGAGGAGTAAAGAAGGGAAGGAGAGAGCGAGCGAGCGAGTGAGCACCGGGGATATGGCTTAGTAGGTAAAACGTTTTCTGTGCAAGTATGAGAACTGAGTTTGATCCTCAGAACCTTTACAAAAGTCAGGCCCGTGGGCTCATGCCTTTAGCACCAGCTTTGGTGGTGAGGCGGATCCAGGTGCTTGCTGGCCAGCCCATCAAGCCAAAAAAAATGAGCTTCAGTAAGAGACCTCAAAAGTAAGGTGGAGACTCAAGGAAGGACATTCCAGTGTCAGCCTCTGACTTGCACTTGGACTTGCATAGAAGAGTGCACCTCTCCCAAAGATGCACACACGCACATCACACACACCACACACACACACACACACACACACACACACACACCTTACCTATGAGATGAAAAGACAAAAATTCCAGTTATAATTAGTATATATTAAAATTTTTATTAAATTTTAATAAAGCTAGAATTTAAGATTTTTAAAAAAATATTTGATTAAATCCAATTAAATATTAAAAACAATAAAGCTGTGCTGTTTGATTGCCGAGACCCCTCTAGTTTTCAGTGCTGTGTCTTGTGCACGTCCAGACCTATGTGTAGACAGGAGTGACATGAGTTGTTTGCTGGTGCCTTCCTGTGAGGCTGTTGCACGTGTCCTGCTCATTAGTAAGTCACTTTGGCGTCTGGATTACAACCTGAAGCAAAGTAAGGAAACGGACCCTCCAACTTTGGGGTGTAAGAAGCACAAGCTCGTCACGCCATCTAATGGGGACTATTTGACAATAAGCTGTCTTGTCTCTTGTGTGTGTAAATTTGTCCATTGCTCAAACCTCTAGTGTACATAAGGCCTCCTCCATCTTTGGTGTCAGTAGTTGCGAAAGCCACACAGGGCTGTGGCATTGGGATTTGGTTCCCCTTTGTCTCAAAGACAGAAGGCGGGAGCTGCTTCCAGGAGCTGACTTTGGGGGTTCTATGATGCAGCAATGAGTACCCCAATACCAGGAGCAGAAGACCCAGCCTTGTGAAGAATGGCGTTTATGAGCTGCGTCCTCAACTGGGGCAGGGCCACACTTAGACTTAAGGTCTAATGGTGTATACACATATATATAGTTTAAAATCTATATTCATTAGCCCCAGGCATCCTCTTGTCTCTGTCCCCTAAGTGCTTGGGTTACAGCTGTGCTAGCACCTCCACTTCATGGTTCCAGGTGGGTTCGGGGATCAAAATTCAAGTACTCTTACCCACTGAACTATTAGTTCCAAGGTCTAATTTTCAATTAATGCTAATTAGAATTAGGAAATATGTATGTGGACTTTGAAAATATTGGGAATGTAGTCGATTATTTCTATCATGAACATTTAAAAATATTTATAAAATATATTAAAAATTGTTTCTCTGTAATTTTTGAGACTGTCCTGGAACTAGCTCTTGCAGAGCAGGCTGGCCTTGAACTCACAGAAATCCGCCTGCCTCTGCTTCCCAAGTGCTGGGATTAAAGGAGTGTGCCACCACTGCCTGGTTTAAAGTACTGAAATTTTAACAACTGTACAATAGTGCATAAACGAGTGGCTAATAATTTATTAATCCAGCCCTGTTTGGGTTTCCAAGTCTCATTTTTCAAATTCTTTCCTATAAACAACACCAGCACGAGCATTCTCGCATACCCCTGGGGCGTTTTCTGGTTGAAGGGGAACACTGGTTAACAGGAGTCTTAAGACTTCATAGACAAGCTGTTTGCACCTTCGGGACGGAGCCCAGAAGAGCGACACCTGCCGGCAGAGCTCGAATAGCCTCAGGAGGCTTGGTCCCACCTCTAGGCCTGCGCTTGCACAAGCTCTTTCCTCTGTCTGGGTCTCAGTTTCTCCATCTATACAAATAGGAGTTTGACTAGCGGTTTTCTCAGACAGGGGAAAAGCCAGCTTCCCTCACTTTGCACTCTGTCCTTGAGACCGCTCTGCCCCCTGCTGGTCGGCGGCCGCATGTCAGAACCATCCAAGATTGGGGACACTGACAATCCTCTGGATTTCTGTTGTACTGAGTTCATTTGTTCAGTCTGTGTTCCCAAGTTCCTCCTTGTGCCACGGCTGTTGGGAGCTGGTGGTTTGTCTCTAAGGAATGTACAAGTGTCCTTAGTTTGCTTTCGGTTGCGATAAAGACATCATGACCCAAAGCAACTTTGGAATGAGAAGGTTTGTCTTACCCAGCTCAATCACAGTCCATCACTGAGGGAAACGGGTGTAGAAACTCGAGGCAGGAACCTGGAGGCAGGAACTGAAACAGAAGCCACAGAATGATGGTGCTTACTGCCTTGCTACCCATGTATTACATGACTCAGGACCACCTGCCCACGGGTGGCATCACCACAGTGAGCCAGGCTCCCATCTCAAAACTAGCCAAGAATCTGCCCTCTCCACCTCCTGTCTCCAGGTCAGTCTGAGGGAGGCAGTTTCTCAACTGAGGTTCCTTGTCTCAAATAACTAATTTGTGTCCACTTGACAAAAAAACTGACCAGGACAACAGGCTGTAAGGGGGCAGAAGAACAGGCCACCTGTTCAACCATGGAACGCAGAGACACAGACACCTCTGGATGTTTAGTTATTTCACTCCCAATGGGCCTTTCAACCCACTGGTTTGGAGAAAAGACCCCAAATCCTTGTGTATCTGGTTGAATAGTGTCACTCTCCATGTGTAAATTATACACCTAGAATATATATATATATATATATATATATATATATATATATATATATATTATATTTGACATGGGGCATTGGCTGTTATAAGATGTTTAGATGATGCCATACTAGAGGGTCAAATAATGGTGGCCTGAGAAAGAGGCCCATGAGGCCTAGGGAAAAGCCAGGGAAGATGGAGGCAGAGACTACAGGGGAAGTGACAGATAATGCCAGGAGCCACTGGGAGCTGGAGAGTCCAGCAGAATCTTTCCCTGGAGTTAAAATAACATAGTCAGCAGACACCCCAATTTTAGACATCCAGAATGGAGGGGGGCAGTAAGTTTCTGTTGTCTTTGAGCCATGCAGAGTGTGACAGTTTGTTGTGAAGCCACAGCAACCCATAAAGCAGTGGCTCTGAGGGTGAGGGTGCCAGGAATCGTACTTACAGCCCAGGTGTACGGTTGAGTGGATGGTGCCGAAAGGCCTGTACTGCTGCCTCCTCTCAGCCAGTGGCAGTAGGACCTCGGATGAGTCCCTTGCCCTCCCTGGGCATTGGTTTCTTGGTCTGGATAGGAAGGTGTTGGACTAACGGAGAAGTTCTTAAGACCCTGTCCTGGAACTAGCTCTTGTAGACCAGGCTGGCCTCAAACTCACAGAGATTTGCCTGTCTCTACCCCCCTGAGTTCTGGGATTAAAGGTGTTTGCTACTGCCACCTGGCTCTGCTACCTTCTTAAAATTGGATTGTGCCAAACCATTTTTTTAAAAAGAATCTTATTTTTTTTCAAGCTCAACACAGGGCCCGATATACAAGGACTAGAGCAGATATATAGGCCAGGCAGAGGGTCTGGGGAGTGGCGGAGCCCTACTCCAAGGTCACTGAACTTGTGCTGAGCTCTCTGCTGCCCCTTTGGCACTGAAACAGCTCATGTGCATTGTCAAATGACCCAGGGATAAGACACCTTCAGCATCATTTAACCGGAAGCTTTGCTAACAGCGTTTGTTTATAAGCCTTCCGTATGGGCTCCAGTGGGGCACGTGTACCCAATCCCCGGGGCTGCTGTAACAAATCTTCAGAAACCCAGTGGCTTCAGACAGCAATGGATTCTCTCACAGTCTTAGAGGCCAGAAACATAGAAGGGGTCTACAGGTTGGAAATAACAATATGCCTGGGGCTACTCACCCAGCAGCACCGTGGAGAAAGGCTTTAGGAGAGTCTTTCCCTGCCACTTCCAGCCTAGGCTTGTGTTTCCTTCCTTTCAGCCTCTGCCCCGTGGTCATATCTCTATGGGGTGTGTGTGTGTGTGTGTATGTGTGTGATGAACATCTCTCACTCTCTTGTGAGAACACTGTGACCTGTCATCAGCCCCATCCACTCCAGAGAAAGGAGGAGTCTCTGTCTCAGAATCCTCAATTTATTCTGATCATCCCACAAAGGCAAGAGTTACAGAGATGAGGGCCTGGTATCTTAAGGGCTTTTTCAACCCACAGTGAAGGGTGTGTGTGTATAGTGAGTCTTGGCAGAGATCTGATCTGTCTAGCCCCCTTTACAATCTTGAGAACAAGACATGGGACACCTGACCCTGTGTGATGACTTCTTGGAGCATGGGGAGAGATGGAGACATAAATAGCACACACAGGCAAGGCAGAGCTAGTTTGGACTGGCAGAGAGATGCGAACTGTTAGTGGGGACACCGAGATAAGGTAGGCCCTTGGGGAGGACAGTGTAATTCTAGTCCTTTGTGTGGTCCACTTTTCTCACTCAGATCCTCATACACACCCTGGGGAGACAGAGAAAGAATAATTATTACCACAAGAACCCTTTGTTGCCATAGGTTTCTGTCCTATCTGGTCCTGCTGCCGTTCACAGAGGTCTACATTAATTATAAATTGTTTGGCCTATTAGCTCAGGCTTCTTAGTAACTCTTATAATTTATATTAGCCCATAATTCTTGTCTGTGTTAGCCACGTGGCTTGGTACCTTTCTCAGTGAAATGTTCCCATCTTGCTTCCTCTGTGTCTGGGTGATGGCTGCAGACTGACTCTTTCCTCTTCCCAGAATTCTCCTGTTCTCATCGCCCTGTCTATACTTCCTGCCAACCAGATTATGATTAATGTGAAAAACGGGGGTGGGGGGAAGTGCCGTGGGACAGTGGTCTGGTACCCTGTAAAGATTTGTTACTTGTATTTTAATAAAATTCTGATTGGCCACTAGCCAGGCAGGAAGTAGTCTGCAGTCATCACCCAGATGCAGAGGAAGCAAGATGAGAACACCTCACTGAGAAAGGTACCAAGCCACATGGCTAACACAGACAAGAATGATGGACTAATTTAAGATGTAAGAATTAGTTAATAAGAAGCCTGAGCTAATAGGCCAACCAGTTCATGATTAATGTAGACCTATGTGTGTTTCTTTGGGACTGAACGGCTGTGGGACCAGGTAGGACAGAAACCTCTGTCAACAGCCCTTCATTGTTTCAAAAGTGAGGCTGCACTGAGCACCGCAGGACATGTGGATGACGCACATACAAAAAACTAAAATCGCCCAGTTGTCAATCTCATTGTCCATTGGCCTTACTTTAGTAAATTTCTTTCTTCACACGGTTTTGCTGTAGCCTGCTTTTTAAGGAAACCACATAAGGAATATTTTGCATCACTAGTGTTTTTTAAACTAATGTTAAACCAGATGTACACTATTCTACCACACACCACACTTTAGCCAATCCCTATGGACCAGACGGCCTATACCTCTTTTTCTTCTCTTTTAAAACTGCTACCAGAAGAGTCGGGTTCCAGTTCCTAACTTTTTATGTCTTTATTAAGACAGCCAATTATTTTTTCCAGACAGCTCCATAGTGTGGCGCTGCTGTGGCCAAGAGCAAGCTCATTTTTGACAGAAACCCACCCTCTGTGGGGTCATCAGGCTGCCCCTCACAACAGTGTTAGGGAGCCCCTGTAACTCTGCACCTTCACCAACACAGGCTTTGCCCACCTTGGACCCTTCGAGAGTTTGACTCTCCTCAACTGTATCTCTACCTTCATGCGGGATTTGAGACATTTTCCTGTGTTAGCAGGTCATGTAACTCTGCACCTTCCCTGGGGAAATTCTGTCATGTCCACGGGAAGGTTTGGGCTTCCTTGACAGACTTGACAAAAACCATCCTGCATACTGGGATGGGACTTAGTTAGTGAGGAAGCTGAGAGGCCGTGAGGGCGAGTGACTTACTCAAGGTCACACAGGCAAGTGAGTAAGTCGGGAGCTGAGTCCACAGGCTCGGGCTTCGGAATCAGTCCTCTAGTGCCTGCTGTGTGGAACTGATAGATGACCCTCTCCTGTGAGTCTCTGGGAGGAGAATTCAAGCCTGCCTTGTTTCAATTTAGTCTTGATTCTTAAAATAATCTATCCTGGAACATACAGTGGAGTTAGCAGAGAAAATATGTTCTGTCACTTACTGCTAAAGGAGCCGGAGATCCACGGCGGGCTGTGACCCTTTAAGAGTGCGCCCTCCGTTCTGATAAATCAGGTGCTGGAAGGCTGTGTGGGCAGGTGGTGCTGATGGCTGTGCAGTTATTAGCAGACTGCCATGGCTGGAGACAAGCTGGCTCAGCGGGCACCAGGAGCACCTGGATCCCCAACAGTGGCTGGGGCGTCACCTACCTGCACAGTCACATGCTCCAGGGATGTCCCAGCCCTCCATCGGATTCTGTCCTGTTGGCCTGTGGCCATTTACAATGCTGGGGTTGGGAGAAGGGGACAGGGTATCGGAAGAGCTGGGGCTAAAATCTTGTTCTGTGTGGCGTCCCGTGTGACCATATCAACCCCCAGCTTCCCTCTTGTCCTGCTTGTCTGGCCAGAAGACAAAGTGGGAAGGTTGTCTCAGGGAACTGCAAGTGATCTCAGCTGCTTGAGATGTTCTCGTCTCTCTTTTCATTTGACGGATTGTACCTCAATTTTAGTGGGGTAAGTCTCTCAGTTTAACAGGTAGAGAACTGGGTTGTCTGTGTTCTAAGGTTGCCTCTATTCCACCTTCTTAAACCATAACCAGATGTGTGTGTGTTGGGGGTGGGGTGTCAGCAGGAAAAGATTTCCGAGTACTCAATGACCAAAATTTTATTCAAAACCTAAAGGTGATTGCACCCAGGGCGTTTCTGATGTTTACTTGTGGGATTTCGTTGCAGCCTTGGTCCTGAACATATAACATGTGTATGTTGTTATGCACATGATTTCATCCTGTGTAACGCCCCCAGCATTGCTGCCTGGGGCTTCTTTCTGAGATCATCGTATGTTAGGAATTGCAGTGTTTTACGTTTTTAGAGAAGTATGATGGTTTTACTATGGAAAACAAAAACTCGGTATTTCCCTCCTGCCATTCCTCAGCATTTAAGTATCAAATTAGTTTATATTTTCATTGTGGTGTCTTAGGAAGCTGGATTCTAAAAAGTTGCTCTTTGACTTGTGGCTTGAATCTCATAAAATCATGACGTGAACTTTGACCTAGGGTTAGGACACAATTTCCAACAACTTCTGAAATTGCCCTAAGCATATTTCTACATATTGTACTGCGTATTTATTATGCAAAGCAGCATTATCAATACTTACAGTTATGAAATCAAAATACTAATCAACTCTGAAAAATGTTAATGATGCGTTATGTCCTACAATATCAAATATTCATACAGGATTTAATTCTTTCTGTAAAGATAAGCATATTCATCTCATTAGTATGTAAATTTGCTTTTGTCTTTAACAAATGGTAAAGTAATATGTACCAAAGAATTGCTTTAAGATATATTTCTTTATGATTTGTTGTCAGTAAATGCTTGATTTATATACCTACTTTATACACCAAGGTTTTTGAGTTTGCACACATTTCTTGGGTGGAAGGGGTCATGGATGGAGATGCCCATCCCACGGCTGCTCTTGTGCCCCTGTCCTGTCTCCTCAGGACCTCAGACATACAGGCTGCAGCTCCCTTGCTTCCGGTTCCTGGCAGGACTCACTGTAGAAGTGAGAAAAATCTCAGCCGTCCTGACATTTAAGGGATTCAAGAAAACCAACTCTTCTCCTATCCTGAAGCACCGCAAAGCTTCCTACACCTCATGGCCATTTCTAGTCCATCTCTCACACAGTACCTTTTGTCCATGGCTCGTGTCTCCCTGGGCTCCCTGGGGAAGACTCAGGTCTCTCCCATTTTCAGAGCTCTCCAAATCCAAGGAAGGCTTTTGCTATCCCTGTAAGCCCTACTCAGATTGACAAGGGCGGAGTTCAGGGCTCTTCTCAGGGACTTCTCCAGCATCCAACCTTCATCCTCATTCTCTTCTTCAGCCCAGGTTTTTTCCCCCCTCTGGGGTGGACACATAGTTGACACCAACCAACAACGAACTGCTTTCAATCCCTCTGTTCCTTTCTCTATTTTTTCTTCTCTCTGACTCATTGTTCTGATTCTGCTGAAATCACCTCATTATCTAGATCATAGTTTGGTTGAACCAAGAGCAAAGGCCATGGGCTAGATGTCTGTTCAGTGGTTAAGAGCATACGCTGCTCTTCCAGAGGACCAGGGTTCAGATCCCAGCATCCACAACAGGCAGCCCACAGCTGCCGGTAACTCCAACTTCAGGGGTCTAACACCCTCTTCTGGAATCTACAGGCACCTGCATTCAACGTGCACAGACCTACACAGAGACACATATACACATAATAAAAAAACAAATATATTTTTTAAAGATAGCAAAAGCTTTAGGAAAACACGGGAGGAAGACCACCACCTCATCCCTGAACATTAGCCTACCACAGTGAGCCAGAGGACCGGGAAACTGGGTGGCACAGGACAGATCTGGGCTGACCCTGACTAGCTGTTGGCTTTTCTCTGGAGCCACACCCTGATGCCAGCTTGCCTTCAGGTGACACCATCTTCCTGCTTATGCTTCCTAGTCCTTTTGCCTCTTCTCTAAGGTCATATCATGGGTATGACCCTGTCCGTATTCCCGTAATGCCACTGATAAACACCCACACTGAAGACATGGTTTAGGGGAGGGTAAGGAAGTGTGCATTCTCCAGCATGTGCCAGCATCAGAGCCCACCCTGGACCCACACTTAATGATCTGTAGAAATTCCTTTGCTGCTTCTGTTTATTAGTGTACTAGTAGTGTATCTATCTATCTATCTATCTATCTATCTATCTATCTATCTATCTATCTATCTATCTATCTATCTATCTTTACTTACAGGATCTCACTGTGCAATCTTTGCTGGCCTGGAACTCACAGAGATCCACCCCTGCTTCTGCCTCCTGGATGCTAGGATCTTTTTTTAAGGTTAGAAATACCATGCTATGGTTTGACTATGGTACCCCATCCACCCACATAGAAACTCATAGCAGAGTTTAGTTCTCATTGTGAGATAAGAAAAGAATGAAAAATCCCCAGCCACAGTGGTTACAGGTGATGCCACTGAGGTGTGGTTAGACCTGGAGAGGGTGTTGTGGTTACAGGTGATGCCATTGTGGTTAGACATGAATAGGGCATTGTGGTTACAGTGATACCACTGGGGTGTGGTTAGACCTGGATAGGGTGTTGTGGTTACAGGTGATGCCATTGTGGTTAGACCTGGAGAGGGTGTTGTGGTTACAGGGATACCACTGGGGTATGGTTAGACCTGGATAGGGTGCTGTGGTTTGAATCTAAAAGTCCTTCATGATTTGAATGCTTGGTTCCTAGCTGGTGGCCTTAATTTGGGAGGTTCTGGAATCTTTGGGACGTGGGGCCTGGCTGGAAGAAGTGAGTCACTGTGGAGGGGTGCTTGGGGGGGGCGGGTAGATTATTCTAGGACCCTTCCTGCCTCTCTGCTTCGAGTCTACTGTGATGAGGCCTGCTGTGTTCTGCCATGCCTCCCTGCATTGAAGGAGAGAACCCTCTGAAACCACGAACAAGGATGAACATTCCAAATAGATTACTCTGTCAGATGTTTGGTTACAGCGATGAAAAAGTAATTCATAGGCCAGCCAGAGGTTGACTACTGGTGGCTTCATGAGAAGAGACACACTTATACATGTGTGTTCATGCTCCCTTTTTCTCGTCACATGATGTCTGGGTCATCTCAGGACTCTGAGGACGAAATGGTTATCACCAGATTCTGTCCTTCAGCTTTGGACTAGAGTTGTGAGCCAAAACAAGCTCTTGTCTTTGTAACTTGCCGTCTGTGGCACTGTGTCATGAGCAAGAGAAGCGACCAGTGTGGACTCACAGGTAAGTAGAGAAGGAGATGATAAAAATCATGGCCTATCCCGACGTCAAGGGAAAGTGTTTCTTAATGTCTTGAAGCTTATCACTTTCTGTATGTGTGTTTTTCATTTTTACAGAGAAGGAACCAGGCTGTAGGGATTATTTTAAGTTATGATAATTCTAAAATCTTTCTGGTCTATGAAGTATAGGTCTGTAACAGCCACCTGGTAGTCCAGGAGCAGCAGAAATGTAGCTTAACCACCTCGCCTTGTTGGACATTGCCTAATTTTGTTCTGCTGGACAGTATGCAACTTCCCATTAGCGACACCTCGGTGGCTGTCCTTGAGACCACTCTTCACATAATATTAGTACATTTTTCAGATTATAGTCCCATAAATACACTAGGAAGTGTGAGCAGGAGGCAGCTGCTTTTAAGTAGACCGGCACTGTGAGGCACTGGCCTTTTGATGTGTGCTGGAAACAGATCCAGAGAGAAGGGTAAGGCTGTCTTAAGGACTGGCTGTTAGGTGCTGGGCTTGGTGACATCCTGGCTGCTTTTCTCTCTAGGAGTGGGCGGCACAGGCAAGGAGATAACCACACTCTGGAGCACAGGCAGCAGGCATTTCATAGAGGAACAATAATATTTTGCTTTGGAGATATTGGCCAGTTGGCAAAGGCTGGGCCATTTTGAACCAGCTTCACTTCCACCAAGCTTTCGAATTTCTGCCAGAGTTTAAGACGGCCTGGGCTTGGAGAACCAAAACCTTTTTAAGGACAGGTGAATCTCTAACATTACTGCCCTTTCTGTTCCTTGAGATGAGGGCTCTTTCTTCCTTCCTTTCTTTCATCTTCTTCCCTCCTTCCCTCCCTCCCTCCCTCCCTCCCTCCCTCCCTCCCTCCCTCCCTCCCTCCCTCCCTTCTTTTCTACTCCCTCCTTTCTTCCCTCCTTTCCTTTTTTGGACTTGGAATCATGTCCATGTTGAGGATATTTAAAAATGCAGCTTGGCCTTGAGGGTGGACCAAGCTGGGCTTTTGGAAGGAGGATCTGATGGATTCTGTGGCGGCAGACCTTTTGAATCACTGAAGCGTGCTGGCTGAATTTTAAAGAATAATTGTCCTTTTTAATGATGTAAAACATGTCATCAAAATTAAAAAATAAACATTTTATTACTTCCCCAGCCCTTTCCTCCTCCTTCCCAGGGCCAGATGGGGATTGCTTGGATATTTCTGGTGTATTTCACATATTTAATAACGCCCTTGGAGGTTCTTTCAGACATGGTGAAAATATGGGATTGAACTCTGCTTATAGACACTACCCACAGGAAAGCCTGTGTGTGTGTGTGTGTGTTACTGAAGTGGGAGCATATTATTTTAGAAGCAGCTGGGACTTCAGGTCAAAAGGCTTGTACTTTTATATTGAGCAACAAAGGAAATCTTTCTCCTCCTCCCCACCCCCCACCCTGCGCCTTTTGGGGAGTGGGGGAGGTGAGAGTCAAGCCAAGTGCAGCTTCTTCAATAGCTCAGCTCGGGCTACCTCTCTGGAGCTGCTACGAATGCAAGAAAATAATTAAAGCTTTAATTTATTTATACATCTTCTCTGCAGATATTATAGATCCAGCCACTGCCACTTGCTAATTGGTGCGCAGAGCCCGGACTTGAGCGGGTGGCAGCTCCGAGGGCCGAGCGCCAGGTCCGCTAGGCCGCCGCCCGGAGGGGGTCCAGGACCCCCCGAGGCGAGGGACCCCCGGCCGGGCTGTCACCCCCGCGGCGGGAACAATAGCTGGCGGCCGCCGCACCTGGGTGATGGGCACCTCAGAGCCACCGCGGGACTGAGGACCTGACAGGCGCGCGCTGCCTCCTTAATAGACTGCGAGCGAGTGCTCCGGGAGAAGTCGGCGGCGGTCCCCGAGGAGCCATCATCAGGCGAGTGGTCCCCGGAGCAGGATTTATTAGCAGACAGGATGGGGAAGTTGATTAGCCTCAGCGGCTGAACGGACATCCTGTCAGCCGGGTCTCTTAATCCAATCACTTACCTGTCGGGGAGCGTGGCCGCCCGCCCCGCAGCCGCCTCCTGCCCTCCGCAGCGCTCAGCGGGACGCGGTCGTCCTCCTGCTGCTGCCTGGGACGGGGGACCCAGACTAAGTCCCTCAAGGTCCCGTGCTGGGCTCTCTTGCCGCGGATGCAGCCTCTACGTTATTCTGTCCTAGGATCTTCTGCTGAGCAGAAACTCACCCTTGATGGCTCCCTGTTTCCCACTCAACGAGATGCCCCTTGTGGTCTGTTTTCATTTGACCCAGCTCCATCCTGTCTTGATGGCAGAGGTTCTCAACCTGTGGGTAGAGACCCCTTTGTAGCCGCATATCAGATATGTACATTACGATTCATAACATTAGCAAAATTACAATTATGGAGTAGTAGTAAAATACTTTTATGGTTGAGGGTCACCACAACATGAGGAACTGTATTAAAGGATCGCAGCACTAGGAAGGTTGAGAGCCACTGCTTAAGGATTCTGCTCGAAGCAAACTAACACCTTCCTTTTTCCTGAACTTCTGTTTACAGGGTCAAACTGGAGTGGACGCCTCTCTCTCTCTCTCTCTCTCTCTCTCTCTCTCATTAATTTTTAATTTTACAATATTTTCGATCACATTCTCTCTCAGATCCCTCCCTCCATCCAACTTCATGTTCTTTCTCTTTCCTAATAATTAAAAACTAAATAAAATAGTGTGTGTGTGTACTCTCCATGAGAAATAAACAAAAATGTGTGTCCACTCCCCATAAGAAATAAGACTGAAATCTGCTTTGTGTTGAGCACGAGACCGGGAAAGCTCTTTTTCTTTTCTTTCTTTCTTTTTTTAACCATGCTTTCTGATCGGAAACCTGGCTCACAAGCCCCAGGCTCCTTGGCAGCGACTCCCCTCCCTCCACGGCCTTAAGTTCAGATGAAGAAGAATATGCCTCCATCCTATGTCTATTGCTTCCAAGCTCTACCCTTGGCCAGGTGACCTCATCTGAGACTCCAGCCTCAGTAATGACATGTTCCTTAAAGGACTGTCCAGAGGACAGAGAAGGACTGGAGGAACTACCGGGTGCCTGGTGCAGAGGCTCTGGTCCCCCCTCTATAGGGTCACTTTATGTGCTGTTACTCTCATCAGGATACTGAGTTCACCAGAACAGGAGCCAGGCTTTCCTCTCCTTCTCCTTCCACGCTTCCACCGCAGTACCGGGTACAAGCCTGTGCAAATGACATGGCTGAGAGTCGGTTGAATGAATGATGGCCCATGCTGTGCACCAACTGGCAAATCGTCTCTTTGAGTGACTTGCCAAGCCCCATCTCGGGCTAATGTGAGCAGCGCGGAAGCAGGAGAGTGAGGGGCAGGGGCTCATCCGCCTTCAAGGGGCCGACATTGAGATGTGTGTTCTCCTCAGCTGTTGTCAAGAGTTTAGGAATTCAGACCCTATTGATTCGCTGCATCTTCAGAGCCATCAATCATCATTAAGAAACAAGACCTGAGCCTCAGGATGGGGTGGCTGGCACAAGGTAATAGAGGATTTTAGACGTCCACGAACCACGGACACACACTACACACACACACACCACACACCCACACACCACAAACACACACACATCACACACACACACCACACACACACGCACACGACAGACACAAAGAAAGAGATAAGCATAAACCATAAACACACACATATGTATATGCAGGGAGAGAGAGAGAGAGAAAGTTGGTTAAGACAAGCACAGAACACCTAGCCCACTAAGAGGGGAAGAATTCAGAGGACTTGCAGAAACCAAACACAACAGAATGCATTTTAAATTGGACTTCCTGGCTGCAGGCTTTTGTAGTTGACTAATTCTGTGAGATCTGACTTGGGAAATGCGGGTCCTGAGCTCTCTCACCCTCTACTCTGCCATCTCCCACTGATTCCACCTTTTACTGATCAGTCTTGCCTGGGTGAATGTCAGGGTCAATGATCTCTAACTAGTTCAGGCCATCTTTATTTTTTTTAAACAAACAAACAAACAAAATACTATTTCTCAGGCTACTGTTGGGAGCAGTGAGACCCCAGATCCTGAATTTCTTGTTTTCCCCTGATCTGAGTGCCTACAGCTGCTCTGAGCACGAGACCTTCAGGAGTTCCTGATGGCAGGAGAGTGGTTTCTGGTGGGTTTGGCTGGGGCGTGCCTATCTCTATATAATCTGCCCCTGAACATGATAAAGGGGGTATTTTTGGGGAATTCAAGGATGACCCGTGTTGCTGTCTCGGTCTGTGTGTGTCTGTCTGTGTTCTCAACCTCCAGCCTCTTGCCCGAAGCTTGAGAACTGGGTTCAAGCGCACAGCACAGACACGGGGCACGGTGAGCGGCAGGCTACCGCTTTCCCTTGCTTTGTTTCTCAAGCGTATCTTGCAATGTCTGGGCAATGTGGGTGAGGGGGAACACAGAAAGGAGGTGGAAATTCAACCTCAGTTTTTTTATCCGTCAAATGGGGATGATATTTAGCCTACCACCATGGGAGGAGCAGTTCAAGACTAAAACTAAGGTAATTGATAGAAATATGCTTTCAAAGCATAGAACTGTACCAAACCACACAAAATTGCTATCATGAAATTACGCCTAAAATTAGTGTTGGGCCCTGGGAAGTTGAGGTGGCTCTCCTGCCCTAAGTAAGTACATGGGCTAATGGGGGAAAAGATGTGAGCACACTGGCTGCCAGGACACCGGGCAGAAGGAAACTGGGACCTGAGTAGGCACCAGCGAAGTGCTGGAAGATCAGCCTTCCTGGAGGAGGGAGCACAGTGTTGCGTCTTGAAGAGACTTGGACTAGACTGGTTGAAGAGCCACAAGCAGAGGCACCAGCGAAGTGCTGGAAGATCAGCCTTCCTGGAGGAGGGAGCACAGTGTTGCGTCTTGAAGAGACTTGGACTAGACTGGTTGAAGAGCCACAAGCAGAGGAGACAGTGAGTGGGGTGCCTGGCTATGGAAGGTGGGTGGTGTGGTTCTGGTAAGATGGGGGAGGGTCCTTGGGATCCCAGTGGGTGGATCCTTGTACCCCCCCCCACGCACCAAGTACAGTCCCGAACTGCAGACCCCTGGGGCTCTCGGCAAAGCAGGGGCAAGGTCTGAGATGCATTCCAGAAACGGTGGAAACATGGGTGAGTGTTCACAAGTGCGTGTGCACCCGGAAAGAGGACTTTTCCAAACCGCAGCATCGTTTCTTCCATCAGGGTCAGTGGAAGGACGGACTGCACGAATGGACCCTTCCTCGAGAGCTGCCGTGGAGCCAGATGCTGTACTAAGAACTGTCTCGATGTCTTGCTCCTTTGCTTATCAGCGGTGCAAACCTATTTTAAACTGGAGACAGTGATCCTGGTAGTAAGAATTTGCATGGTTGGGCACTGTACTCAATCTAATTTCATCTTCCTGATTCAATTTGAGTAGAGAGATATTACAGCGTTCTCCAGCGTGGGAGACTGAGGCCCATGCTGTTACCCTTTGCATGGTATAGCATCCCTTTTGTGTATGTTTGGGAGATGCGTGCTGCATTCTAGACTACGCAGGCATCACCTCAGCGCCAGCACAGAGCTCAGGGGAAGAAGCAAGCTCAACAGACTCAAGGGCCAGCCAGTCAGGAAGGGCCGAGCTGGACTTGACCCCCTTGACTGCTAGACTCCCCACTCTCTTTGCCACCGCATGGGATGCCCTTGTGGAGAACGTTAAGGCTGGGAATCACAGCAGCTGGTTCCGGTGGGTGATGGGAGCAGACACCCAGGTTTTCCTTTCCAGCCAGGGACTTAGCAAGAGTGGGGCATAACCGGATTTCAGAGAAGCTGCAGATTCCCCTGAAGTGTCTGTCTGGCAGGTGTGCTGAGCCTTGCCTGTCAATCATATCAACAACGACAAGGAAGACGTGGAGCTGGCACTATAAAGTACACAGAGCCCTCTTACCTCCCACCCACTTACCTCTTTTCGTTTGGTTTCTGATCCAAGGTCTCACTGTGTATCTCAGACTGACCTTGAGCTTGTGGGCGCCTCCGAGTCAGCTTCCCAAGTGCTGGGGTCACAGGTGTACCCTGCCATTTCTCACCTCTACCTGTATTTTTTGTTTCCAGTTTTACTCTAGGCATTGATGTTAGGCTTGCCCTGCCCCCTCCCAGGACCAGAGGGAAGGGCTTCCCGGCCAGGGGTCCACACTGACCCATGCTGCTGCAGTTTTGACTCTGCAGAGCCCTGTTCTGGCATCCTGGGGTCTCCTCGATGCAGGGGCTGCTTCCTGGGCCATATTAGAAGTGGTCCTTACTAGGGATGGGCAGAGGGAAGAGGACTGTCATCACCACACTTCCTACCTCACCTGCCCAGTAAGGAGAATGAGCTTTCTCAGACGAGAATTCCACTGTAGAGGAAGCTCCTCTGGTTTCCAGGATGGCCGTAGCTCCACCGCTTTGAGTTGCAGGGTAGGGCTTGAGCTGTGGAGATAAAACAAGGAGCTGGGACCCAGAGCCAAAGGGATGAAACCAGGATTTGCCTGCTATCTCTGAACTGTGTTGGAGGCACAGCGATCAAGGGCCAGTGCCTGACTGTTCCACAGTGCAGAAGTGGCCTGGCCTGAGTCTGGAAATACTTGGCACCTGTGACAAAGCCCTTCTAGGCTGCTGCCTGGACTTCCTCGTGCTCCTGTCCACCCCAGACTTCAACCCCTGACCCCTACTCTCTAAGAGATATCAGAAGAGGGGCAGGTGATTCCTCATGGGAGGGGTGGACAGGGCTGTGCTCAGTGGGGCGGAGGGAGAAGCGGGGTAGTGGTTTGGGAGCTAGGCAGGGTTTGAGTTCTCTACCCAAGGCACAGAGCAGGTGCTCAGGCTGTCAAGCCAGAGGGCAGCAGAGTGAGGGTCCTGCAGGGGACAGAGAAGGAGGAGAAGGAGAGGAAAGAGTGCCAGCTAAGGCCTAGAAATGATTGAATGGGGAGGAGGCTACGGAGAGGGGATCAGAAGCACAGGCCTGGCAGCTTCTTCTCTCCTTGACATCTTTCAGTGTTCTAGGGCATCTCAGATGACTAAGAAATACATTTTTTCTTAAACATGATTCTCCCAGGGGCCCCTGCTGCTCCTTGAACTGCCTGAGTCTTCAAATGCCTGCGCAAGCTCCTTGGTGTTTGTTCTGCACATAGAGGGGGCTGTTGGCAGCTTCTGAGAAGGAGCTCTCTGAACAGGCAGCGCCGGTTCAGGAAGATGCTGCTGCTGCCTGGGTGGGGCCAGAGTTCTTGAAGCAGGGCAGCTTGAGGAGTGTCCATCTTCCTCTGCTCCCATCTATGCCCTCTGCCTGTCCACAAACCCAACAGGAAACCAGTGGTAAGCAGTTTTCTTCTGAGATTCAGGACCAAGGTACAGATGGGAGGAGGGAAAGTATAAATGTGTCATAGGGTACTTCCTCATCCAGGTATCAAGGGGAACCAACTCCAAATCCACAATCCCCCGGGGACCACCTTTCTGCAGAATTGAAGATGGCAGGCAGGTGCGGGCACCTGTTTGGGAGGCAAGGGAGCCTCTGGCTTGCTCTGGTCCTGGTGGAGAAAAGCAGCTAGAAGTTGGCAGATGGCCATGGCGAGGAGGTCAGGACTTGTGCTGTCATCTTCACTTGCCCCAGGTCCCCTCTGACCTCTGTGTTCTCCAAAGGGAAAAAAGTCAAGGTGATGACAAGACACATCTTCCGCATCTCAGCCATCGATGCAGTTGAAAGATGGGCTCGGAGCAGGTGGACTGCTTCAATTATGATGGATGAAGATGGTGACAGCTCTCGGGAGAGCTGCGGGAACCTGGCAAGTGTGCACTCAGCTATGACTCCTCTGGTAGCAATTTGACAAGATCAGAGCACTTTATGGAAGTAGAAAGTTTGGGGACCTTGGGGTTTGCTTGGCCCGGGGACTCTGGCTGCAAGCCCTTAGCCAGCCACATAGGGTGCCCTAGCCACTGTGGGCAGCCTGCCTCATAGGACCAATGTGGGGCGGGCAGAGCTATCCCTGAGGAGCTTCTGTGACTTTTGGCCTTGACCACCAGGTCTGGGACTTTCCTGCTCTGTGTCCCTTCACTGCCACTGAGAACAGTCACCAGGGACATCGTTGTGACTTCAGCCACAGTCTCAGAAAACAACTGGGCATCTCATTTAAGACAGGCACAGTGTTAGACATGGTCGGGGGACAGTGCTGAGAGGAGAGTCGCTTCTGCCCCTGTGAACACTCTGTGTGACACACTCTGTGTAGCTCTGTGGGGCTGGGTCTGATGATGGACCTGTCACCTCCCCTCTTTGAGCTTAGGTTGGAACACTGATCTCTTCCTGGGGATGGAGTCTGGGTATTAAACTGAGATAGGCAACACACACACACACACACACAGATCATCACAGAGTATCATTTAACAAATGCTACTTTCTCTCCCTCGGTTGGCCAGTTTCCTTCGGTGAATTTCTTCATTCACTAGGCAGGCTCGGTCAAGCACTTCCTGTGTGCCAGGCCCTGGGCGTGGCTCATGGGAACTCTGCAGGATGGCAGACGAGGCGCTGACAGCCTCCTCTGCTTGGGGACTGAGGATTTGGTTGGATCCAACAGTACACTGGCCCTTGCTGCCCCTTGATGGTTTCTAGGCAGAGATGTCTGTCTTGCAGGATGCTAAGAACAGCCTTGACTATAGTCCTCCTGGATTAGAAACTGAGACACTGGTGACCTAGGGCCTTCCAAATATGTATGTGTGTGTGTGTGTGTGTGTGTGTGTGTGTGAGAGAGAGAGAGAGAGAGAGAGAGAAGACAGACAGAGACCGAGAGAGAATGTGAGTATGTATGTGTGCATGTGTGTATGTGTGTGTATGTATCTGTATGTATTTATGCAAGTGTGTACATGTATGTATCTGTGTGTGCATATCTGCTGGTGTGTGTATATATGTTTGTATATGTGCATATGTGTGTGCGCATGTGTGTTGGGTTCTCTGCATTCCACTCAGCTCCGAAGCCATATTCAGAAATCAGTCCAGAGAGTAACCTTCCCAGAGCTGGGAGGGAGCCCCAAGTTTGGGCAACTCAGCCTAGAAGTACTGCATCCTTTGAATTCTTTATGTATGTGTGGCCGGGTACGTGTCCCGTGTGCATGTATGTGTGGAGCAAGAAGACAACGTCCAGCCTTGATTCTCATGGGCTTTCCACGCTTTGATTGAGAGAGGTTAGTTGTCCGGGAATCTGTTTACCCTCTGACTAGTGCTTGATCACAGCATGTGCACCACCACGCCCTGTTTTTTCTGTAGGTTCTGAGGTCCAAACTAAGGTCCTCATGCTTGCAAAACAAGCGCTCTTCTGACTGAACCATCTCTTCAGCACCCATCTTTCAGATTCTTATCAAGCAGCTGCTGTCCACACTGGGGGTTAGGAAGGGCTGGGAAGAAACGGAGACTTGGCAGGCCCTGCCTCTAGGTCTGGCACTAGTTGAGGGATGGTGAGTTGGCAAGCATTGAGTCACACGAGTAGGTGAGGTGAGGAGGCTGCTGTCCCTTCTGTCAGGGGACAAGAGAAGGGATGCTTAGTGCACTCGGAGGGGTGTTGAGCAAGAGCGGAGGAAGCATTGTATTTGCATCCCTGTAGGAGACCTGGGTAAACTGCTCCCATTCCCAGGATCCTCATGCGCCATGCTCTTCTGTACCTGATACTGGCAGGTCAGTGGCCCCCTACTGCCCTGAGTCAGCATCCAGGGGCGCTCAACCTCTAAGTCTCCTCAATAACTGTGCTTGTCATCTAGAATTTGTCTTTGTATTAGAAAGTTAATGACATGCCCAAGGAGGCTGCTGTACACCCCACCCTCACTCTGGGACAGAGTAGAGCTCTTATCTTTGTTGTTTTGTTTTGTGTATGTGTGTGTGTTTTGTGAGATGGGGTTTCTTTGTGTAGCCCTGGCTGTCTTGGAACTTACTCTGTTGACCAGGCTGGCCTTGGCCTTGAACCCAGAGATCCATCCACCTGCCTCTGTCTCCCGAGTGCTGGAATTAAAGGTGTGCTCCACCACTGCTTGGCTTTGCCCTGGGTTTTATAAGTGGCTCACACAGTGCTTCCTGTGCAGATGTTGGATGTTTACAGGCATATTTTAATATGCTTCTGTTTTAGTTTGAGTCTCAAATGTTCCTCACAGACCCATTTGCTGAATAACTCATGTCTATATTGGGAAGTGATAGACCCTTTAAGAGGCAGGACCCTAAAAGAAGTTAGGTCACTGGGGAAGAGGGCCAGAGGGCTCCAAACAAACCCTCTTCCTTCTAAGTTTATTCTCTCAGGATTTCTGTCATAGCGGCAGGAAGCTAACTAATCAATCCACTATTAGCATTTTGGCTGGGGAAGAGATTCTGATGGTGATGCCTAAAATATTAAAAACATTCACTAGCTGTGCATCTTGGGAAAAGCCACACCTTCCCTGGAGCTGACGCCATAGGGAGCTGATAGAGAACTGGAGGGGAAGGTGGATACCTAGAAGCTATGGGCAACAACACAGAAAGAACACACGCTTTTTGGTCAGTGCTGAACTGCTTTGGCCAGACACAGCATGTGACCACACGGAGCCAATCAGTGTCCTCGGAAACTTCCTACTGCAGCTGGGGAAATACGGGTTCTTTCCTCTCTATTGCAAGCTCTGCATTGACACAGAGTTCCAGTCTTGGGCTGTGGTGGGGGCAGTTCAACCAGCAGGAGACATCAGAGATGTGGAGAGAGTGACAGGGATTTGTATCATGCTGGGTGGGGTCAGATGTCTTGGTCTAAGATGTACCTTGCTTTTCCTATTTGAGTGAATGTGTGTGCCATTTCCCTCTTCCCCCGAGCTGATTGGGCTTGGGTTTCTATTATGTGCAACCAAAAGATCCCAACTGATGCATCTTGGTGTGTGTGTGTGTGTGTGTGTGTGCTTGTGTCTATGTGCATGTAAATTTTGTATGTGGTCGTATCTATGTGCACATAAGTTGTGTGTGCTCGTATCTATGTGCACGTAAGTTGTAGAGACCAGAGCGCCACACCAAGTGTCTTCCACTCTTACTCTCTGCCTTGTTTCTTGGGACATGCTTTCTCTCTGAACCCAGAGTTCACTGGTTGGCTAGACTGTCTGGCAATGAACTCTGGAGATCTTTCAGCCCCCCCAACCCCCGGCACTAGGATTATAGACATGACCGTACAACTAACATGTCTACTTAACACAGCATTTGACTTATAGCAAGGGCTCTTAAGCATTAAGTCAAGCCAGACTCTGTGCCCATTGATGATGGGACTGACTTTCCATATCCCTTGCCCCTGGCTTCTTGTTGTGAGCATGTGTGTGTGTGTGTGTGTGTGTGTGTTCACTGCCACCCAGATCCCAAGACTCTCAGGCATCCTGGATGAAGCTTGAAGCTGGTGGGGAACTTGGGACTTGAGCCTGCATGATGATGATGATGATGAAGGCTGCAGCGCTAGACCATATAAAACAGGACCACGGACAGCGGCACACCAACATGCGAATACCTGCCACAGGACACAGACACAATCAAGCTGCAGCCGTCTTCCCCGTGTCGAGGACTGATAATGAACAAGTAATTTATGTCCAGGAGTCAGCGGAGCCTGTCGCAGGCCAGGGCTGAAATGTTACTACGAGGGATTCCTAGGAAGGTCATTGCCCTGCTGTTGTCTGTTAAGGATTGTCTGTAAGTGGCATGGCCTTGGAGCTGTCCTCTGGTTCTCTTGGCATCTAGGAGGGAGAAAGCAAGGTGCTTCTTTGGAGCCAATATCCTGGAACCTTTGCGAAGTCTGATGTCGGCTGGTGCACGGGCGAGGAGGCGTGATGCAGGCTGGACTGGAGGCTGCACGGCTGTGAGGATTTGTGAGTGCGGAGGTGGGATCTTGGCAGCCTTTCTCGGTCAGATAGCAAAGCTAAACAAAACAAGACAAAGTGGCCTCAAAGCCTTTCTGTCTGAATTAATTTGAATCAAATGTTCAGTGTGACAGGACAGGGTCCTGGGTACAAAACAACGGAGCATTTCCTTTGCAAGCGTGAAAGAGAGGGAGGGAGGAATGAAGAAGGGCACCAAACTAGTGGGTCCCCCCCCCCCGGCACTCAGCCCTTTCTTGCAGGTACCGATTTCTTTCCACATTTGTTAATGGCTAGAGAGTCGTCACCGTTCCCACCACAGTCAGACCACGCCATAATGCTCCCGTTTCATAGGTGGGGAAATTGGGGTTCAGGGTCTTGCATCTTCTGTGTTCCAGAGCTGACTCTTTGGATTCCTGTCTCAGCGCTCTGTCCGTGGCCTGCCTCAGCTGTTGTTTCCAGACATGGAAGAATGGCTCCCCAGCACAGAAATCTCTGGGACCTTCCCTGCTCTGTCCCACCATCATTTCAGAGTAAGAGCCCCTCAGGAGGTTTCTGGTCCGACTTCCACTGGGGACCGGGGTAGACACTGGGTGCACCGGAGACAGGGATGGCCCTTTGAAGGAGGTTGGGGCACTGGTGCAGGCGCTGCCTCAGATCAGCAGGGTCGTTTTCCAGGGGAGGGTCTAAAAGTGGGTGCCACATGCATCCCTGCGCTATAGCACTCTTAGCAATGGCTTTCCTCCTTCTCTTGTAAAGAGTCTGCATTGCTTATCATGGGATGTGGGTTGTTAGGTGATGGTGAGTGGTGGCCATGACACCATGCAGAGCATGACTAGGCTCATACAGGCCTTCTGAGACATTTGCTTCTGGAAAAACAGTTCTGTGAGCTAAAACCGAATGGGTAGGCTGAGGGCCTCTGCTCTGGTGTCAGATGTCAGAGACTCCAGGAAAGTTCAGTTTCACAAGCAAAACCACACCACGAAGCTGGGACCTTCCCTCCCTGGGCTTTGCTCCCTGCAGCCAAGCCGAAGTAGGTCTTCCAGTGTGTGGCAAACTGCAGGGCGCTTAGTCGTCAGGGACTCCACGGCTCTGGGAAGGTGTGCCCATTTGGAGCCTGCTCTCTCTGGGAACCAGGCTTTCCTCCTAAGTGCCCTTGTGCCAGATGCAGAAAACTAGTAATTTCCTGGTGAAGTCATAACTATTTGGGGACTCTTCATCGCTGCGATCTCAGCTCTGTCACATCCAGGATTACTCCTCTGTCACAGTTTTCTCTGTCCCACTCTCTAGATGACTAAGAGATGGGAAGGTACAGCCACAGTATCTTTCCTTTTGTGGCCCCAAGATACTGCTCATGAGACCTTCACCCCCATATCAGAGATGTGTGTTTTGGGCTTGACCAGTGACCTCATGAGACCCCATGGTCATGGCCAGATGGCTCTGGTTTAAGGATACTTCAGACATACTGGGCTCGTTTTCAAAGCCAGTTCTGGAAGAGGAAACCCAAGTGTGGCCACACCTGTCTCTGGCCCCTCAGGAGGCCGATCTGTTCACAATCTTTTCACTGGCCATGGCTTTCTCTTGTAGCCAAGATTCAGTGTCTCATTTGGAAGCCAGAGTTCTCTGAGTGTCTTCCTCGTGGTTCTGGGGCTGAAGGGAATTCCTCAAGATGAAGACGGCTCTGCCCTCTCATTTCATGTCCCAGAGCCATTGCCTCGAGGGTAGCAGTGGGTACAGGCATGGAAGCACACACTTGGCTACGAGCCTCTAGTGCCTTTTCCCTTCCTGTGAGATTTGGCCCAAACATGGCAATGGAAGAAATTAGGGGTCTCCCCCTCAGCGGCAGAATACTGCCTCCCTTGCAATTCCCTACCTGACCCCCAGGCAGAGAGGGTTTGGGGAGTAACTGGTTCTGTGGGCCATGTCTACTTCCTGACCTGTCTCTCCTTCCAACACCCAGGAAATCGCTCTGCCTGCCTCTCAACTTGCTGGGAGCCTAACCAACTCTGAGTAAGAAGGCTATTGCAAAGCAGAATGGCGCCCCACCCTGCTGCTAACTTCTGTACATCATGCGTGTTCACCACACCTGTTAATTTTAATGGCTACACTGTATTTCATTGTCCACAAGCTTTCCAGCTTGACAAATTGTTGAGTGCTCAGATGTTCTCGTCCTCTTTTTAAAAATTATTCTTAGAAAAATTGCTGGGTTGAATTTCCCTGGGCCAAACTCCATCTGCTCATAAGTAATGGTATTTATTTTCACATGGACATTTGAGGGAATCCTGTACCGCTCCAACACCAGTCCTGTGCACATTTCTAGAGATGCAGACATACACATCTTTGCACACTGGATACACACACTCACACGCACAGACCCCTCCTCCACAGTCACTCATGCGGGCTCACACACACACAGCCACACAGCCACACAGCCACACAGCCACACAGTCACACAGTCACACAGTCTCGTTGCTGTGGCAAGCTGAGCTCATTGCTTTGAATCCAGGCACAACTTAAACTGCCCCTTCTTCCTTCCAGGGATTGCCGAGAATGGAAGTACTTGAGGACTGTAACCCAGGACTGTGCTGTCTGCAGTGACGGGTGTGTGACCCTTGAGAGCAGTTGTCCTGTTCAGGGTGGTCTTCCTCGGGTAGCAGAGTGACAGTTCATTCCAGCTGGACTTTCCCAGCCTTAGGACCGAAGGTTCTGAGTCTGTAGGACCTCCCTGCTACCTGTCCAGGTGAGAACCAAGATGGTGGTCATACATGCAAATGGTCAGCAAGAAGTCCTCTGGCTGCAGGCCTACCACCATAGGAAACAAAGGGATGAGGACAAGAAGGACACAGATTTCCATGGCATTTGGGATATCAAGGGAGACTGAGAAGCCCATCTTCTTTAGGGACAGCTTTGTCCCCTTGTAGTGGGCACCAGGCATCCTGGACCTGCCCTGGAGACCTGCTGGAAGGAAGGAAGAGGGTGTGAGGTTGGTTGTGTGGAGAATAGCCCAGCCCTTTAGGCCCTGATTAACTGAAAGTTCTTCATCTGAGCTTGACTTGACATATCAGAAAAGGGGTTATTGGATGAACACAGACAGTACGCCAAACTTGGATTTCAGAAAAGCAGTAAATGATTTTGTAGTGAAAGTGACATACACTTATTTTAAAAGTTACCTTTTGGGCCAGGGATATGGTTCAAAATGATGACTTCATAGGCAAAGGGGCTCAGTAAGCAAAGTGCTTGCTGTGTGAACACGGAGATCTGATCAGAACCTTGGCACCCACATAAAGGCTGATGCAACTGTGCGTGTCTGTAACTCCAACCCTGGGGGTGAGAGAAGACAGGCATCCAGCCTTGTTGAATCAGTGAGAGTCATGTTTAGTAAAAGTCCCTGGCTCAGAAAATAACGGGGAGTGCTATTAAGAAGGACATCTGATGTAACCTTCTAACAGTCCCCCCCAAACTCCCGCACATGCATTGCACACACCCACACAACCACATGCACACCCCTGACAAAAATAATATGTTGCTTGTGTGCCATTCTAATAGCCCTTGGTGTTTCGTGCTTCTGTTTGCAGTCTGCCCGTCCTGGGCTTGAGGAACACAGTAGTGCTGTGGCATCAGAGGGGTCATTACCATTTTTTGGGCCATTGCTTCATGAACAGAGACAGATCGAAGCATGTGAATCCCCACTGCACCTAAATGCAGATAAACATGATGAACGGTAATGGCTCAGAGGAGCTGGTGGCAGCGTTTCTGGGAGCAGGTGAATGATGCTGCTGCAGGCGAGCATCTGGATGTCAGAGCCCAGGCCTCACCTGCATCCTCGGCGTGCGGGTCCACAAGAGGACGTTCTCTTCTGAAGACGCAAGGCTCAGGCTTGGAGGGGCAAAGTGAGCAGCACCTGAGTCCCCAGGGCAGCTCACACGGTCTGTTCCGATGCTGAGGAACCAATTTCAGCCATCAATATATAAGATTGGAGACTAATTCAACTTCTGTTAGGAACCCTCTTTCTGTGGTGATGGGAACTCTGGGGGCCCTGATGGAAAGAAAGATGGAGGTGCCTTAAACATTTCTTCAACCCTGCCCTGGCTGAAGGGGCCTCTGGTACACAGAAGTAGGGGTGGATGATGCTTATATTCATGAGAACTAGGCAGTAATGAAAAAACAGGGTCTTCTCCCAGCTTCTCCAGCCTCTGGGTCTTCCTTCCTTTGTTGGTCACTGACTATGAGGTAAGTATTTGGGTATGCTATCCTGGATGGTTTTATTTATTGTTTAGTTTTGCTTTTCTGTCTTGGGTGATTTTATTTTATTTATTTATTAGTTTATGATTGTTATTTTGTAGTGCTAGATATGTAACCCAGGGCTTTACACACGCTAGGAAAGCACTCTACCACTGAGCTCCATCCCTGGCCTTCTTGGTGATTTTGTAACACTTGTTTGGCATTATCTCATTTTATGGAGAGGAAATGGAATTCAGAAAGGTGAAATAACACATACACATGTGTGCACACATACATTCACACATGGAGGGAGGGAGGGAGGGAGAGAGAGAAGGAGGGAGGGATGGAGGGAAAGAGTCACATCGTTTAGAATCAGCAAAGCCATGACCTGAATTTGTGCCTGTTTAACTTCAGAATCTTGCTTCTAGGGACTGGAGGGATGGCTCAGCTGTTAAGAGCACTGGCTGCTCTTTCAGAGGACCAGGATTCAGTTTCCAGCACCCACACCATGGCTCACCATCGCTTGTAACTCCAGCTCCAGGAGATTTAGTGCCCTTTTCTGGTCTCTGAAGGTACCAGGCACACACGTGGTACACATTCAACAACTACAAAGGTAAAACATCCAGATACATAAAAGAAAAAGTCTTTATGTTCTGGGCTATGCTGGAAATCTCTCTCGGGGAGCTGCTGCTATGACTCCGTGGCATAGCTTCAAGAGTCCATACTCCTGAGCCATACCTTCTGGCCCAGCCACTCCCAACATTACAGTTGGGCTGGTACCCACCAAGGCACTTGCTCTGTGGGACCTGAAGCTGCAGGCTATTGCGCCTCCAGCAGGGACTCAGGATTGTCTATGGTTTCCTTTCCCTCAACTGCTTTCATCTTGAGACTACTTAGACTCTGGACTCTCCTAGCCTTAGACTGTGCTTAGTTTATGGGCATACTAGAACTATTAGTGACACTAAGTAGAGGACTTTTGGAATATGGGCAGATCTCTTCCTCTGTGATGCCTCAGATGTACCTATGGAAGGGAGGAACTCCCAAGAGTGTGTCTGGAAGGGAGGAGCACCCAAAGGTGTGTTCACTGAGATCTGCCCAGGCAAGAAGAGCCAGTGATGATGCCCCCCTGTTGTGAAATGCTTGTTCAACTATGCAAAGATGTGTTGCATTGTTTAAGTTTGTAAAGATGTGTTGCTGTTTTACCTTGCCTGCCTAAGGCACCTGACTGGTCTAATAAAAAGCTAAATGGCTAATAGTGAGGGAGGAGGTATAGGAGGGACTTCTGGGCAGGGAGAGTAATGGGGAAGAGGAATTTAGGCTCAAGAAGGGAAGGAAGAAAAAGAGACTCCAGGAACAAGCCAGCCAACCAGAAAAAAAGGAATCAGGAAAGTAGGACATATAGAATGAAAGGTTAAAAAAAAAAACACCAAGGCAAAACATAGATGAATAGAAACAGGTTAAACTAAGTTAAAAGAGCTAGGAGACAAATCTAAGCTAAGGCCAAACATTTATAATTAATAATAAGTCTCTGTGTCTTTATTTGGAAGCTGATTGGCCACCCAAAGAATATCAGACTACAAATGGCACCCAATGTGGGACCTGAATTTCCAGGGTCTGAGAAAGTTGGGGAGAAAGAGAGAGAGAGAGAGAGAGAGAGAGAGAGAGAGAGAGAGAGAGAGAGAGAGAGAGAGAGAGAGAGGCAAAAGCAAAAACTTGGATATGGCTCCTTTAAGAGGCACTGCTGCGTAGCAGAGCCCTTGAGCAGTTGGCATGCTAAGTAAAACCCCTGTTGCAGTGTGGAGACCAACATCCTAGAGCTGGGGTGGTTATAAATGCAGCTCTCCCCAGTTAAATGCAGTTCTCTGTGTGCTTAAGGCTCAACTTTCAGGGACCACCAGAGCTGCACATCAGAGGCCTAGCTGTGTTTAGTAGTTTAAGGTTTGGCTCAGATACTACGGGTATACAGTAAAACAGGTCCAGACCTCCCCAAAAATCTTTAAACAGGTTACAGTGTACGTAGGTGCTTAAGAAAGAAAAGAAAATGAGTATAGACAGTCAAAGGAAAAAAAATCATTTAAAAATAATTAAAGTCTTTAAAGAAAGAGTGTTAGTTACTGAGTCTTCATGACTTACTATTACATGCCATCCTTTCTTATAACATGAATAGAGATTTATATTCATAAAGTCCACATTGTATAATCAAAATTTGTATAAAGTTGTGAGATGTTGTTTACTTGCTCGAACATAAAACAAAAAACCATCTTTGACTGACTTGTGTATAACATGCAGTCTATACTTGTGTTAAAGCAGACATGCATGTTACCTTTGAAAGTTTGTGTGATATCAGAGCAAGGGAACCAGACAGCAATGGAAATGGATGGCCGAGGTCACCTAGCCTCTACTGCAGTTTCCTCAGAAGTCTGTATTCGGAACAACTTCAAGGCTGAAGATGGTCCAGTCTCAGACTCTGCTAGCCAAGACTTCAGACTGGATGACAAATGTTATGGCTAGTTTTCTTAGGACTTGACAATTATATCAGTTTTCTCAGAGTCCCCTGGGGATACCTTTGCCCTCAGACAGTAGAAAGTAATTTTAAGAATACAACACCCACATTCCCAAGAGTTGAGATGCATGATTTTTGGTCATTCTGTGGGTTATGGATATTTGTCATCCCTTAGTGGGAAAAATAGTTATATAAAATAAAAAAAGACACCTTATTCATCTCAGATATTTTACAATGGTATGGATTTTTATATATTGATAAAAATTTAAGGTTATTTTTGTTATACTGTATATATGTTTCTACTCTTGTTTAAGGTATTGTATGTATGTGACTCTTTAAAAAACGCAATGTAAAGTTCTGGTTCTTGAAGACCATTGTTACAAACTGTTTAGACAATTAAGAAATGCAGGTTAGTAGTCAGTTATCTATAACAATCAAACTCATAGTCCTGTTAGATATATTTTCAAGGTTAAACAGATATATTTTAGATATATAGGTGATCTTCAAATGCTTCAGAGACCTACAATATGGCATTTAAGATGTTTAATAACCTATGGCTTTTCATAACAGTGAGACTGTCTGCTCCTGGCAGCACTAATTTTCCTCATAAAAGCAGGATGGGTATTAACGAACTTCCATATGGAGTTCACTTCATTGAGGCAAAGCTAGCCATTTGAGCAAGAAATTGCCCTTGCCTCAACTACTGACAGTATACTATACAAACTGAACAAGCAGGACACAAAGGAAAAAGATTGCCAAACTTTGCCAAGACAAGGTAAGACAGACCTTCAAAATTCCTGCTTCACAGAAAAGTCTGGCCGGGCGGTGGTGGCGCACGCCTTTAATCCCAGCACTTGGAAGGCAGAGGCAGGCGGATCTCTGGGAGTTCAAGGCCAGCCTGGTCTACAAGAGCTAGTTCCAGGACCGGCACCAAAGCTACAGAGAAACCCTGTCTCGAAAAACTGAAAAAAAAAAAAAACCCAGAAAAGTCTGTCAGATATTATAGGCCTGTAGACTGAAGATGGATACCCCAAATTTGCAGAGAAACCTTGGGTGACTGTGCAGGCAGCCAGATGTCTTTGTCATTTCTATGGCTTTGGAAGTTGCCTGCTCTGCACTTTCTGTTTACTCAGGTAATATTGCATCCTCCTCGGGTCTCTCGTGGAGTTGAAGATGAGATAGTTATAGTTACCAAATTCAGAAAAAAAAAACCTCATGTAAGAATTTCTTTCTGTAAAGTTTGCAAGAGGAAGAAATATAAAAGCTTAAGTTGCTTATCTAAGAAAATGTTTCGAGGTCTGAAAAGATACTTTTGGGTTGGTAATACAAGTTAGGCTAGAAAATAAATTAGGTACACAATTTTGGACTCACCAAGATAAGATTGATAATGGATGATTTTATCTGAATTTGTCAAATACAAATGCATTGGTATTGTAAATGTAATTCTTATCTGACAGTTGCTCTTATTGTATATAGTCTTACTATGTTAAAGCTAAAACCTTTGTTTAGAGGAAAAGGGGGGAATGTGTAGTGATATTTTATTTGTATTTTAATAAATAAAGCTTGCCTGAAGATCAGAATGCAAAGCTAAGCCACTAGAGGTCATGGAGTAGTGGTACACACCTTTAATCCCAAGACTTGAGAGACAGAGGCAGATGGATCTCTGTGAGTTCAAAGCTACCCTAGGCTACACAAGATCAGCCCAGAAACAGACCCAAGTGGTGGTGACTCACACTTTTACTCCTAGTATTTTGGACTCACATACTTTTAATACCAGCACCAGGGAGGTGGAGAAAGGAGTGATATGGCTGGGCAGTGAGAGGAATATAAAGGGGAAGAGACAGGAACTCAGTGAAGTGTGGAGTCTGAGGATTCGTGGAGACAGGATCTTGCCCATTTGGTCTGAAGATTTAGTAGAGATAAAAGGTCTTTTTAGTGACTGGCTGCCTTGCTTTTCTGATATTCAGACTGAACGCCAATATATATCTCTGGGTTTTTATTATTCATGCTATGGAAATGTTGTGGAATATTTATTTAAGTATGCAAAGATGTGTTGCATTTGTTTAACTATGTAGAGATGTGTTGCTGTTTTACCTTGCCTGCCTAAGGCACCTGATTGGTCTAATAAAAAACTGAACATCCAATAGCAAGGAAGGAGGTATAGGCAGGACTTCCAGGCAAGGAGAGTAAGTAGGAGGAGGAATTTAGGTTCAAGAAGGGAAGAAAGAAAAACAGACAGCAGGGAGACACTAATGGCCATCCAGCCAGACACAGAGGAAGCAGGAAAGTAGGGCATACAGAATGAAAAAAAGGTAAAAAGCCCCAAGGCAAAACATAGATGAATAGGAACAGGTTAAATTTAAGTTAAAAGAGCTAGTGGGACAAGCCTAAGCTAAGGTCAGGCATTCATTGTTAATGATAAGTCTCTGTGTCTTTATTTGTTGGCGACCCAAAGAAAATTCCTACTACACTGCCCTCCCCACCCCCCACCCCTGCATGAGTGGACGGGACCAGTGGACGGGACTACTTCATCTCTGGTGCCTCAAGAGAATGGTGTTCCAGAAGCGAAACCATGAGGTGTGTTATCTCATATGACCAACAGCTGGGCATGACAGCACACACCGTACTCAGGAAAGCACGGGGCAGGCAAGCCTCTGTGAGTTGGAGGCCAGTCTGGTCTACATAGAAAGTTCTAGGCTAGGCAGAGGTACATAGTGAGTTGTCTCAGAGTATGTGTGGGGTGTTCTGTTAAGTCATGCTTACAAACGCTAGCTGCTGTGACAGACTTCCAAGTGTGTGACAGCTTGAATACAACATTTATGCCTCACCTGTGAAGCATGACCGATGTTTTAGGAGGTAGGGGTAAGGCTGCCAGATAAGGATAGGATGACCAGAGACTGGAAGATGGTCCACTCAGTAAAGTGCTTGCCCTGCAGAGTGGGGACCTGAGTTCAGATTCCTCTTCCTAGCGTTGGTGTAAAAGCCATGTACTCATAATTTCAGTGCCGGGGTGACAGAGACTGGAGCATTCCTGGGACTTGCTGACCAGTCAGTCTAGCCAACTGGTGAGCTCCAGGGTCAGTGGAAGCCCCTGTCTCAAAAATAAACTGGAGGAGTGATTGAGGAATACACTCAACATTGACTTCTGCCCCTGGCCCATGCACAGGAGCCCCAGTGCATACCCACCCAGGTACACACGCACACAAATAGGCATGCATAGGATAGGACATCTGGTTGTAGTGAATGTTTTATAAACAAGCCTAAATTTAGAAGTCCAAGTCATTTTCCAAAAAACAACCTAGTGATCTTAAGGCTCCAGATCTTCTTTAGAAAGGTCACTTGGGGTCACCCTGCCTCAAATATGGGGACACATTATAACTGAAGACATAGTCACTGCTTATCTGAAATTAAAATTTAATAGAACATTCTTTTTTGAGTGTTGCTAGTTTGGACTGCTCCAGAAATATGGGGCTTCAACACGGACGCAGGGGCCCAGGCTCTCTCACACGTCAGCTCTACCACCTTCAGCTGTGTTATATACTTTAAGTTTAAATTACTGTGCTTAGGGGATCTAGAAAACAATGGCAACCCCATCTTCCTGTAGACAGACAACGTCTTGGAATTCTGGGAGCTGTTGGTCACGTGAGATAATACGCCTCATGGTTTTGCTTCTGGAAACAAGTTTGGTTGTCCTACCTGCACAGGTGTTCTTGTTCCCATGTAGGCAGGAGGTCTAGTTTGGTGGTTGGTTCTGCCCCTGGCTGACAGCATCTAAGGCTGTGACGCTCATTCCATCAAACAGATGAGGAGACTGCAGGCTCAAGTCTTTTTTCCTTCATTGAAAACAATTTTTTCGTACGCTGTATCTTGATCATGGTTTCCCTTCCCCAGCTCTTCCGAGATCATCCTCATCTCCCCACCCACCTAACTCCACGCCCTACCCTTTTCTCTCTTTGGAAAACTAACAGGTGGAAAAAAATGATGACAATGATGATAAGCCAAAGACAAAAACACAAGAAACACACTGAAAACAAATTTCATAAAACCAAAAACGGTAACCATAATGTACAAGCAAAAGGCCAACAAGATGAAAAATAAAGCAATATGAAGACAAAATGTCTGCAAAAAACACCATTGAGTTTGTAAAAATGAAACAAAATTCAATGTTAAATCATTCATAACATTTTATAAACTCAATGTGCCATAAAAACAAATTCAAGGCTGCTGAATCACACAGTGTGGACTGTCTCATACTTTAGGAACTATATTTGTATCCATATAAAGGAATCCTACAATCTTTATAAATAAAGAGAATGATAAATAAACAAAAGGGTGTGGTTTGGAGACCTACAGGGTTGCTAGAGCGATTGAAATCACCCAAACTCACCTGTTGAAGTCCTAGCCTTCAAGGTGGCTGTTAGGAGGTGGGACATAGTGGCTTGGTCAAGGCAGGCAGAAGCTCCACAAATGACTTGATGTTTGCTGTGGTTTTTATCTGGTTTGTCCAGTCTCACATGGACCCACGTCTAGAGTACAGCAATGCTCAGGGGTGGTGGACTCTTTAAAGGGTGGGGCTCGGGGAGGGGCTGGGCCGCTGAGTTGCTGGGATGTGACTAGTGAAGTTCTCCCGAGAGTCCAGTTCGCTCCCTCGGTTGGGTCACGATGAAAGTCCAGTGCCAGCTTCACTCTGGTCTGTTTTTCTATCTCCCATGCGCTCTTTTCCACGCACGCTGCAGTCATGATGTTCTGCACCGTGTGATGTAACCCAAGGGCCTTTGCCAGAGCCGAATCTCGCTGATTGGGATTTCAGCTCCCTGAACTGTAAGCTAAGCACACCGATTTACTTTACAGATGAACCAGTTTCAAGTATTCTGTGACAATGCAAAATGTTCTAGTATCACCTCCTAAAAAGACCCCAGAGAGCTCCTATATCTCCCACCACAGTGAGGACACAGCAAGGGGACAGCTATCTAGTGACCAGGGAGTGATGTGGAACCTCACCAGATGTGCGGCAAAATGTTGCAAAACACAGGACCCACAGTGGGACACTGAAGTGGGAAAAAGCCGCTCCCGTAGGGACATAGGCTGGCTTGGACCATGCAGGGTGCAGACATGTCCATGGCACAGTACAGTAGGGTGTCACTTAGGGGTGGGCACAGGACAGAGGCGGGTCATTCTCCTGTGAAGAGGAGGATCAGCAGCTAGGAGCACATACTGGCAAAGACACAAGTTTTCAAGAAGTAACTGACATGGGAGCAGCTGGTCAGTCAGGGCTGCCAGTCTGTTGGAAGGGGCCTGGCACATCACGGAGCAGTCGGTTATTAGGAGTGGGGGCGGTGTCACAAACCCACAGGTGCTGCAGCTATGGTAACCCAGGCTGCACTGTTTTCTTCAAATAGCCCCCCTAAACTGCATTGATTGTCCTCACCTCTCCCCGTTTTATTGGAGACAGGGTGTTGCTCTATTGCTCAGGCTGGTGTTGAGTTCACTGTGAAGCTAGAGCTGTTCTGGAACTGCTGCTCTGCCTCCTGGGTACTGGGATTCCATAGGCCCTTTGCTTGCTTTCTGCATAGGTATGTCCTGAATCCCACTCACCACACCATCTGCTGTGCCCTCCCGTCGAGGGTCTGTGTCCTTTAGTGGAAAATGGTTTGCTGTACTTAATTCAAACTCAACCTCTCTGCTTTCCCCCTCCGGCCACCCACACCCCTCTGATTGCAGAAAGATTGTCTTTGGGTCTCCGAATCATTAATTTTGGTTGTGTAGCTCCTGCCTGGCAGAGCTTTTTCTGCTCTGAAAAACTCTGATTATAAATAGTTCAATAATACATGTCCTCCTGAGTTTAAGACTCTGGCTTATGTAATTGGAAATCTGGATGGGAAGCAAGTTAAAGTTGATGCTATAAAGACAGTAAAATAATTAATCACTTTGCTCTGTTTAATAGATTCAAGGGCACAAGAACAGCCCTGTGGCCAGAGCCAGTCATCAGGAATGGCACCTGCTGTCACCATGATCTTGGCAGGCCCTTGGGACTTAGGCCCCAGAAATCATCAGTGGGGGTGGGGCCTGAGGGTTGGGCCTGACCAAGACACTCACCCCCTCCAACTCATCCAAGCCCTGCTTATCAAGGCAAATGTGACGCTGCCCATCCCCCACACTATCTGTGTCTGGGCTCAGGATTCTTGTGTGTCCTCCAGCAAACAAGAACCTGGTCCAGCCACCCAGTTAGCTCCCAGGTTTGTTCCTCTTCAGCCCACAAAGGGCTTTGGCTTCTGCTGCCCTGTTCTGTCCTCACCTGGTGAAGTGGGCAGGGTAGCTCGTCCTCCCTCCTCATGTGTCCCAAGGAAAACTTGAAGATTCAGCTGGCATCAGAAGAAATAGGCCATGTCCTATGTACTTTTCTCAAAGGTCCCTAGGGAGTGGTGCTGGACTTGATGCCACATCCCATGTTCTCTTCCTCAGCTGAGTGGCAGGACAGGAGGTGCGGGGGTCCTGAGGAAGGTGATCGAGGGTAGGGCCATGCAGTCAGTTGAGGAACGCACTGTCTGCATTAGGACGCTCCAGGCATCTCGCTGATGGCTCTCAACATGGCGCCGCATTTGTTTTTCATATCAAGGCGGCTTCTGTCCCAGGACCTTGTGCAGTGAGCCCTAGTCTGTCCAAGGTGATTTCTGGAGTGAGCAAGTATCCAGAGGCAGGGACAGCCGGGCAGTGGCGATACCTCTGAAATTAGGCTGACCCTCTTTTTTTGGGCCTCAGAAACTTACCACTCAGAAAATGTGTGATCTTGGGGTCAGAAATGACCCTTCTCTGAGCCTCAGTTTTTCTGCCTGTAAAGTGGGGGTGGTGGTGACGTTATTCTCACAACCTTAAAGCCTGAATGGCTGCTATTCAGAAAGTGTTGGCCTGGTGGTCGGCAGCAGGCAATTCAGAAGTTGCAGAGGTCCCACTGTTGGCTGTTGAATTCGGGCAGGCAGACAGTGCAAGGACCTGGGCTTCTGAGGTTGGAAATGCTGCAGGCTGTGCCCTCCATGCCTGTATCTCTCCGAGTAGGACCCCAGTGTGGGGTGGCAGCTGATGAAGAAGGTTGGGCAGGGTCCATTCCTTCCTCCACCTGAAATTAATGAACTCGGTTGGGGTCCCCACTTGCCTTCCCCAGTAATGCTGTCAGGCCAAGTCACCCAGTGCTCCCATTCACTGCAGAGAGAACGGGAGGTGCAAGGGAAAACAGGACTCTTTAAATTTTCCCTCACAAGTGGAAGGGACCCTCGGGTTCCTCTGTCAGGATCCCGGAGTAACTTGAAGTCACCTTGTGGCTGTCTGGTGGCAGGCAGGCACGCGAGCATTTCTGTCTCCAGTGAGGGATGCGCTGGCCAGGGGACTCAAGGTGACTGAGTTCTGCTTCTCCTGTTCTGGTGAATGGACCATCCATCTTGGGGGCAGGGGCCAGGCCTCACCCCGCACAGGCCTCCTGGGTGGGTGCGAGTGTTTTCCAAACACTCAGCTCACCAAGCTAAGGACAGAAGCTAGATACTCAGGAGCTGCTGAGTGAGCTTGAGGATGTGCCTTTAGCAGTGGGGACAGATGGGAGTAGAGAAGCTGAGCTTAATCACAAGGAAATGGAGCGTGGGCGTGTGGTATGTATGGTGTGTGCGTGTGTGTGTGTGTGTAGTATGGATGGCTTATCTATATGACATGTATGGTATGTGTATGTGGTGTTTCTATGGTGTGTGTGTATATGTGTGTGTATGTGTGTGTGTGTATGTGTGTGTATATATGTGTGTGTGTGTGTAGTATGGATGGCTTATCTATATGACATGTATGGTATGTGTATGTGGTGTGTGTGTGTGTGTATGTGTGATGTGTAGAGTGTGTATGTTAGGGGTGTGTGTGTAGTGTGTTTTTATAGCATGTGGGAGAAGAGTTGAGGAGGAGGCAGCAGGGTTGGCTACTTAAGCTACAAAGGGCAGAGAGGACACTCCCCACAAGAGGAACAGCAAGACTAGAAGGACAGGTGGTAAGAGGTGACTATACTGCTTGGTTGGGGTGTTGGAGGGACAAGCGATTGTCATGACAAGTAAGACTCAGCCTGATTGGTTAGAGCAAGGTGGTGGAGACCGTGATCACCAAGCTCCGGATGCGGATACATTCTGAGAGGTCTCTGCAGCTACCATAAGTCTCCAGGCAGAAGAGCACTGTGCTTTGGAGCTCACTTCTGGAAGGCAATGAGGCAGCAGTGGGAGAAGATGGATTCAGAGGGTCAAGGATGGAACAGGAGGCTGGGAGCAACAAGATGTGGGCAGAGCAACCTGAATGAGAGGGAGGGGACGCAGAGAAGACACAGGGTTGATATCAGCAGCCTGGATGGGGCTGGGCTGGGGTCGCTGGGTTTTCTGGTCAGGGCATAAATGAGTGGCTCACACTGTCTGGAGAGGGACTCTGGGACAGTGACCCAGCTGGACTAGAGTGAGCAAGAATCTTCTCTTGGAGGTCGGCAGCAGGAGCCTAAAGGAGTGAGGCGGTCTGAAGAGGGAACGGGCAGAGAGCAGCGCGGTTCCCCTTCCTCTGTTCTCTGGATGGTTGGCAGAGAACCTGGCAGAAGATCATGGGCGTTTCTGATGAACAATGAGCTTGCACTTCATCCTGAAGGAACCTTCCCCGGGATAAGCAGCTATGGCAGGCAGGCAGCAGGATCAATAAACTGAACTTGAGAAAGTGACCTCAGCTTCAAGGCTGATATGTATGGCTCCTCTTGGAATCCAAGGTGGAAGGCGGTGGGAGCAGGGGCAGGGAGCTTGCTTGGCTAGAGCGTCAGGACTCCCAAGTGCAGAGAAGTGAAGAGAATGACCAATGAGAAGGCTCACCATGAGGCTGCCCTTAAATGATGGGTCTCTGGCCACCTCCACCTGAGCAATCCCGACTCTGTCCTGCTGACACCCCAAGATAGGAGCTCAGGCTCATGAGCCTCCTCCCACAGGGCCATCTTGGGATCTCATTGGACACTTATCAGCTGTTTCCTGTCTTCCCACCTTCAGGAGTTCTAGATGCCTTTGGCCTCTTTTCACTTAAGCCAAGGTCTTCAAGGGCTAGTTTAGCAGGTCTGGTTTAACTTTGAGGGCTGATTTAGGCGGCTGGAGCACTTCCTGTACTGGTTATTATTCTAGGTTTGAGGTCACGGGTTCAGACCCACAGGGCTCACAGACCCTGGCTGAACACAGAAAGCAAATGTGCTCTTCAGTCCGCTCAATGAATTTATGCACCACGATAGGAAGCTGCCCAGAAATAAAATAATAGCAGCATCATTTAGAGACAGCTACTGGGAAAGTGACATTTTTAGCAGGGCTGGGGAGAAGGACGCCATTCACCAAGCAGAGGGAGGTTGGTAGGGGGGGCTTGTCCCTAGGCAGAGGGAACAGCATGGACCAAGGTCAGTTTCTGAAATGAGCTTGCTCCATGCTGGGCTGAGCAGCCTGCCTGGATGGAAGGCTGGGGTGAGCGCAGAGGAAGGCAGGCAGCACTCACTCCAGACTGTAGTCAGGCTTGAGATTTTTTTCCCCTCACGCCCTGAGGGAGCCGCTGAAGGTTTTTTACTAAGAAGTGCGGCTGTGATTTTCAAATGACCCCTCTGACTTTTGTGAACAGGGTAAGGACAAGCAAGGGGATTTTATTGTGGTGGCCTGCCTTCCTCCTCAGGTAATCAAAGGCAACTGAAGAGGAGACAGCACCCATCTTGTGTTGATTATCTTCTGTCTTTTCCAGACAGAGCTGAGTTGGTCTCTGCGAGCCACTGGCAGGACTCAGGTCAGGAGAGACATGCTGGGTTGCCTCACACAGCCACAGGCTTGCTCACCCCCATGCATGTCACTACATTCCTTACATTTGGACAAAACCCAAGTTCCCCTTCGTTCACAATCCCACCATTCAGTCTTCCTGAGCTGGAATCTTTTTGAGTCCTGAGCAGTTGTGAGGTCAAACTCAAACCCCACTTTCTCCGTCTCCACTAGAAGCTCCAGCCCTTTGGCTCTATTGCACTCACTGGCTCCTGGCAGGTTTTTTACCTTCAAGAAACCTGTCCAGTGGGACTCATGGTTGAAGAGGAGTCCAAACATCCACAGCAAGGGAAAGGCATGGGTCCTGTCACACAGCTGGGAGGTGTGATGTCGTCCCTGCAACAAACACTGTGGAAGGCATCGTTCCTGCAATAGCAATCCTGGGGGGGAAAGTCTGATCTTTCAGGTTATGGAGACCATGTGAGTAGGAGCTTCTGAGTGCCTACTCATGCCAGCCCCGCATGCCGCGTGACAGGTCCCTCTAGAAGTATTTGTCACGTGAACGGTGTGTTTCTTAAGCTTTCTCAAGCCCAAGATATAAGCACTCTAAGAAACACCATAGAAATGAAACAATCCTCGCCGTTTTGAGCTTCTCAGGAGCTGCGAAAGGCACCCGTGCCCGTCAACTTGCGCACGGATGAAGAGCAATGCAAAGAGGCACGCTAATAACAGAACACCATATCGTACAAAGACACTATGCTCATTCCAGAATCCAACACTCCCGTGGCAACAGCCCCTTCCCAGAACTGCTTTGCCAACTGAGTCTTCAGGCTAGGTTCACTATGCAGGGCCCATTGCTCTCTCGGTCATCTGCCCTTTCCTGCCTGGGGATTTCTGGAGCTCAGTTTTTTCTCTCCCTCAGAAAGTAGTCACAGCCTCACCTCCTCTTCAGCAGCAGCATGTTGAGAGGCTCTGTGGGCCATCTCACCCCTGACTTTGCAAATGACCAGCTCTGTGTAAATGACCGTATTTTCCTCACTTTATGGGCGTAATGGAACTGTGCAGCTAGATTCAAATGAAAGGACAAATGTCATTGGCCGAAATGAACAATTACAGGAAACAAAGGGAAAATAACGATTAAAGATCTTTCATTACAGCCGGCTAATTATCATGAGTTCTGGACTTAACTGTTCAGGCATAGAATTAAAAACCTTAATTATATTGTCACCTTTGTCTCTCAGCTCCCATTGCCACAAATGAATCCATTTACTGTAAGTGCTGCTGATGAGCAGAAATTGATGGCAGTCCCAGCGAGGTGGGAGAGGGGGCCCAGGAGTGTGAGGGGGGTGTCTGTACACCAGGCACGACTACCGGGCCTGCACAGCTGGGCGGCCTCTGCATTCCAGGACATTATAAATTAGGAACACTTTTAATGAGACAAATACAGGTTTGATGGATTTTATGATTTCTCCTCCCCTTCAAACCACTAACAATGCTCCTCCTCTTTCTTCCTTTCTATTACAGCAGGCGCTTGTTAAGTGATTGCGTTAATGGTCTTCGGAGACAGGTGAATGTACGAGGACTGGGGGACCTCCCTCATGAGGCCATCAGAGGGCTCTTTCCTCTGAAGAAGACAAGTCCTGTCTGTTGTTCCAAATGGGAGCCTTTTAAAGCCCAGAACCATGAGTGGAAAGGTGAGAGCATTCGGAGAGCAGGACAAACTGGAAAAGAGTGCTCTGGGCTGGCTGGGAGATAAAGCTCTCCATGCCAGTCGGGAATAGAGGCCACTCTGAGAGGCCAGCCACTTCAGTAAGAGGCAGGAATAGATACCAGAGAGATGGCCAATGGCCAGACGGTCAGTGTCTTGCCTCCCGGGTGTGGTGGAATGCAGCTGGGAGTGAGGACTTGTAGAATTACAACCAATCCCAGAATTGTGATTCTGGCCGCAAACTCAGGAAACAAATTGCTTGGGCTTGGATCTAGGCTCCAGTCTTTCTTGTGATTCTGTGCAAGTCATCCAACTTACCTGTGCCTCAGTTTCCTCTTTTATAAGGTGAATTGGCAGTACCTACTTCTCAGGAGACTTACAGGCTGGCAAGATGGCTCAGTGGGTAAGGAAGCATGCAGCCACGCTTGACAACCTGAGTTCAGTCCCTAGAATACAAATGGTTGAAGGGGAGAACCAACTCCTGCAAGCTGTCCCTTCACACACACACACACACACACACACACACACACACACACACACACACACACTGTAATAAAAAAAAAGTGCCTGTCATACCATAAGAACTATTGAGTATTAAATATGCCAAGTAAAATATGTCCTGGCTCAAAAGTACATCCTCATAGCATCCCTTAACCTCGCCAGCCTTCGATTTCTCCTATATATGGGAGAAACTACACGTAGACTTCAGAAGTTTACAACAGCAGTCAATGAGAGAGCCTGAGTTTACCATTGCTGTGGATTGCTGCTGCGTCTGCCTGGGTCTGTGATGGAGCCAGCTTAGATATCAGTATTTGAGGGAGACAAGGCAGGAATGTGATCCTGGGGCAAGATTACTTAAACCAGGTGGAAAGCCATCTGCTAACACACTCGGTGGCGGTGGCTGTCTTAGGTGGAGGCTGGTTCCTGGGGCAGGCTCTGTGTCGGGTACATGACAGGAGGGCAGGTGGTGACCTCAGCTGGTAACCAGTGAAGTCTCCACCCATCTCTGTTCATCTGGGGATGGAGTGCAGACCTACCCTGGTGTCGACGGAGCATCTCCTGTCTTTGGGAGAGTCGGGAGCCTGTTACCATGGTGACGTGGAGGAGTTAATGGGATGGAACTTCTCACAGGGCTGGCTTTGGGATAGCACAGTGGCACTGAGACACTGGAAACAAAAGGGGACACCTGGGCCACTCGGGGTCACCACCAAAGCCAGCTTGTGGGCACTGGGGTACAGGAGTCTGCTCCTGGGGTTTTCATCCTACCATTGGGTTGTCCCCTCTGCCACCACGTGCTGTTTCCCCTTCCTCTTCAGAGAAGAGGTAAGGCAGGGGGATATCAGGGAGATGTCAAGTAGGGAGAAAGGGACTGGGACTTGGAGACAGGAAACAGGGTCAGGAGGACAAATGCCCCACTGGAAGAGTGTACAGACAGCTGGATCTCAGGGTTAACCAAACGCCTTCATTGCTTTCATTTCTCCAACACCATGACCAAGGCAACATATACAAGAAAGAGTTTAATTGGACTTACAGTTCCAGAAGTTAGAGTGTATAATGGCAGAGTAAGGCAGGGTGGCAGACAGCTGGAGAAACAAAAACAGCTGAAAGCTTACATTTCAATCCATGAGAGGGAGAGAGAGAGAGAGAGAGAGAGAGAGAGAGAGAGAGAGAGAGAGAGAGAGAGAATGCATTGGAAATGGCCCACGTCTTTTCAAACCTCAAAGACAGCCCTCAGTGACTTACCTCCTCAAACAAGGCCACACCTCCTAATCCCTTTCAAACAGTTCTACCAACTGAGGATCAAGTATTCAAATATATGGGGGCCATTCTCATCCAAACCGCCACATTTATTAAGACCACTAAGGCAAGTGCTGGGATGCTGGCTGGTGTGATGGCTGACCTGCTTCTATCATGGCCTTGAGACTCTCAGCCAGGCCCAGAGGCCACGTCCTCATCCACCCACCTTCCCTCTTGCTCCACACTTCATTGTTTTCCAAAGTCCCAAGATGGACACACTTGAGCCTTTGCTCTGACTGTTGGGCCTTTGCTCTGGCTGTTGGGCCTTTTCTCTGACTGTTGGGCCTCTTCTCTGACTGTTGGGACTTTGCTCTGGCTGTTGGGCCTTTGCTCTGGTTGTTGGGTCTTTGCTCTGACTGTTGGGCCTTTGCTCTGGTTGGTTCTTCCATCTGGAAGATCTTCCCCGACAGGAACGATGCCACTCCTGCACCGCAGGAGCGCATGGGGATAATGACTGAGCACCGGAAGGACTCCGCTCCGTAGGTGCAGGCTGCACCTCTGTCAGTGCTGCACATCTGTGGAGACTGAGGTTTACAATAGGCAGCTGCCCTCTGTGAGTGAAAGCAGAGGACCCCATCCCTGACCCAAATCAGTGAGTTCAATGCCACCTCCCTGTCACTAATTTAATCTGGGACCCACTCCCAAGGCCAGGTAGGTTGGGAAGAATCAGGGTTCTTAACCACTGAGCCATTGCTGCATCTCCATAAATCAGGGTTCTTTAGTTACAGATAATAAAAACAACTTCAGCTGTTTAAGGAAATGAGGGGCTTTTGATAGAAAGCTAGTTGTGCATGGAATCTGAGACGTGCTTGGGGAGCAGGGCTCAGCTGGATCTCTAGAGAGCCCTCCTGGATCCGTACTGCAGAACTGGCTGCCAGGGCAGTCCCCACCTTTATCACAGCAAGGGATTGTAGAGGAACGCACAACAGCCGGTAGAATGGCCTTGGGTCTGCCCTGCTTCCTGACTGGCCAGGACGCCTGCCGGTGCTTCTGTACAAGTTGAAGCACAGAAGGGCAGCTTGTACTTCCCTGCCAGATATTCTCATGACACCTGAAGCATGTCCTGGCTGCCAGGGCCTCTTGCAAATGTAGCTTTTGGTCATGATTCTATGTTACAATATCCCCACGGCTGTGTCCCAGATGGGATATTTGTTTCTTTCCTACTTGCTGCGACCTGACCAAGAGGTGACTTAAGGAAGCAGAGGTTCATTTTGGCTCATGGCTAAGGGAATACAGCTCCTCAGAGTGGGGAGGGCACTGTGGCCGTGGGACCAGTTCTCTCTCCATCGGGATGGCAGGAGGCTGCTTGCTTACATCTTGGAGACTCAGGAAGCAGAGAAAGCTGGTTTTCAGTGACGAGTTCCTTCTTCCCTTTTCACTCAGCCCGTGACGCTGGCCCACAGGGCGGTACTGTCCACATTCAGAGTGGTTCATACCCACACGATTAATCCTTGCTGAAAAAGCCTTTGTGGAAAACCCGGAAGTGCTCCTCACCCAATGCCCTAGGTGTTTCTTCTTCAGTCAAGTTGACAATCAAAAAATGCCCCATAGCAACCAGAGTGCAAACCGATAAAGATAATTTTGGTGGCCTTGTCTTGTGAAGCATCATCACCAATGGTGGGGAATCTTCATGTAGGCCCATTCTGCTTTGGGAGGAGGCAAGAGCTTTGGACTGTCCATTGAGGGCCAGGCTTTCCATCCAGCTGCAAGAGGCCCCAGGGCTTTGTCTGTTTACTGGGACAAGGTCTTGAACTTTCCATCTCCTGCCTCTGCCTCCCGTGTGCTGAGATTACAATTGTGAACACCAAATTCCTTCTATTCTTCGAGGAAAGATTCCTCCTGCCCTGGCACAGTTAAACAGGCTGAGTGGGAAAAGGAAGGGGTTCTGGCTTGCAGTTGGTTTCCTTCTAGGAGACCACTGGCGTAGAGGCTCCTGACACTCAAAGAATCCTGGACAGACTGTACATAGGCTAGGCCCTGTGATTGGCTGCCTGCGCCTTCCCAGGAGGATCTGACCTCTTGTCTGTGACCAAGATTCATTCATCACGCCGAGCATCTCCCACATTGAAGGAGATGGGATTATGGATGGCACCGGGAGAAAAATGGGTCTCAGCTTCTGAGTAAATGGATTTATCTATTCCCAGGCCCCGGGTCGGACCAGGCTGGGGGGAAGAAGTCATTTATCTCTTTGAGAGATGATTTTAGAAATACGGTCATGGATGTGTCGTTTCTGTGCTTCCCAACCTCAGGGTAAGGGAGGAAGGACCAAGTGTCTCCTGCCCAGGGAAGACAGCAGGAGGGCCCACTGCAACCAAAGCGTGCCTGACAGCAGGGTCCGGGCACGGATGCTAATTACAATATCCTTTCTGAATGGGAGTCGGGGTGGTTCCTCTTCACTTCCTTTTGATTATCTCAGGGCAATTCTGAGAGAGCCAGGGCGAATTAAACAGAGCTGCCGTGGACATTATTACGGCTCCTCTCTGGGTTTAAATGAGTCTCTTGAAAATAGGTCTTTTTATTCTGTTTGCCTCTCTTTAAATGGTAGCCCAACCCTAAAGGCATGGACTGATCGCGCGTATCTTCGCTTTGTAATGAGCCAGCCTGTTTATCACTTCTGGGGTTCCCGGGAATTGGGGATGCAGATGGGCTTGCTGGGGCCATGGCTCCTCCCACTAACCTCTCCCGTTCCCTAGGACCAGAGGAAGCTCCGCTCCCAACCCTTCAGTTTTTAAAGAAGGCACTGTCAGTTCACAGCAGTGGATGTGAGGTGAGTATGGGGTGGGGGGGGGGCAACGGGAGTCTTTATTTCCTGTGTATGCATGGACCTTGAATTGGGGACAGGATCTTTGAGTGACGTTTTTAATGAATGAGGGGAGCAGGTACCCACAGAGTGGCAACACATGACTTCCAAGCAGAAAAGAGGAGGCCATGCCCAGGTGTTTGCCATCAGCTGGGGGCCCAGAAGCTCTGTCCTGGCACACTGATCTTACCCTGGTTTCTAATTCTGGAACGTAATGACAAAGTTGTGACCGACATTTTTCTAGTCCTTCCATGATCTTGGCTGCATCCACAGTATAAGTCTTTGGTGACTCTTGCTGCACGCCTTGGATGTAGGCCTCCCGCAGGCAACACCTCATAGGGGGACCTTCTGGTCAGAGGACTAACGGCGATTAGCCAGGACGGTTGCTCTGTCCTAGGCCCTGGGCTAAGTGCTTGCCTGTGTTGTCACAGGGTCTTCACAACAGCTCGGGACATGGTGGTATAAAAACGGAGATGCTGAGGCACAGAGAGATTGGATAGCTTGCTTGTGATCACCACATTGCATTTGGAAAACCCAGAGTGAATCTCAGAAATTCTGGCACCAGGGGCTTTTAACCTCTGCCTCAGCAAACTCATGCCAGGTCTTGGGAGATGGGCAGGGAATAAATAGTTCATCTGCTCTGTCCACGGATCTCTCATCTGGAGGGAGACAGGCAGGGAACAGTCCACTGGATCTGTCCACGGATCTCTCAGCTGGAGGGAGATGGGCAGGGAACAGTTCACTGGCTCTGTGCACGGATCTCTCATCTGGAGGGAGACAGGCAGGGAACAGTCCACTGGATCTGTCCACGGATCTCTCATCTGGAGGGAGATGGGCAGGGAACAGTTCACTGGCTCTGTGCACGGATCTCTCATCTGGAGGGAGACGGGCAGGGAACAGTCCACTGGATCTGTCCACGGATCTCTCATCTGGAGGGAGACGGGCAGGGAACAGTCCACTGGATCTGTCCACGGATCTCTCATCTGGAGGGAGACGGGCAGGGTACAGTCCACTGGCTGGATCTGTCCACGGATCTCTCATCTGGAGGGAGATGGGCAGGGAACAGTCCACTGGCTCTGTGCACGGATCTCTTACCTGGGCACATTTCAGCCTCTCTATTTGTGCCATGGCTATAGTGTGGCCCATCCAAGCACTCTTTACACTTGCCTGCAGGCACTGTCTTGAGAAAGCATCCTAACATGCCACTTCTCTAAGTCCCATAACATGACCTAACATCTCCCAAGTGTCTGATTTAAGGTGTGTTTCTAACCCATGTGGTCCTACCCGCCACTAAATTTTCTGTGGATTCCAACTGGCCAAGCAAAAGAACTCACCATGTTCTCCAGGTGATGTATTTTCAAATCTCCAAGACTTTGGAAAAAAAATCATTTGTTGTGGTTACTCTCATTAGTTTGGGACAGGACTCTCTGTAGCAACTGTTCTCAAACTCACTATGTAGCTGAGTAAGGTGGTTTGAATGAGAATGGCCCTCGTAGACTCTTATGTTTGAATGTTCAGTCTCCAGTTAGTGGAACTGTACAGGAAGGATTAAGAGGTGTGGCCTTGTTGGAGGATGTTTGTCACTGTGGATGGACTTTGAGGTTTCAAAAGCCCACACCAGGTCTAGTCTGTCTGTCTGTCTGTCTGTCTGTCTGTCTATCTATCTATCTATCTATCTATCTATCTATCTATCTATCTATCTCTTCCCACTGCCTGTGGATCAGGATATCTCAGCTCCTGCTCCAGTGCTATGCCTGACGGTCATGGACTAATCCTCTAAAACTATAAGAAAATCCTCAATTAAATGTTTTTTTTCCCATAAGACTTGCCTCTTCACAACAATAGAACAGTTACTAAGACATCAAAAACTGACCTTGAACTCCTGATTCTTCTCCAGGGTGCTGGGATTACAGGTGTGCACCACTAAACGCAGGCTCCAGCTCCCAGCCTTTCACAAGGTATCCTTTCTCTTGTATCTCTTCTTGCCTTCACCATGACTTCACAGACCTCATGGCTAGCAGGTGCTCACTGGCCAGATGTGTGTATCTGCAAACAAAGATGGATTTTTTTTCTCTTTTTGAGTCTACAAGAATACGCTTGAAAAATCTAGACAATCTCTCAGGAAGAAGACACCTTGAAGCCCTGCATGGGCTGTTAATATTTTGGTATATGCATTTGCAAAACATAACCTTTAACTCTTCTTATTTCAAATGTGGACAGAATTGAGAACATTTTCTCGTTCCCTGTGGCACACGTTCTCTTTAATCAATGCAGCAATTTTCCCATGTAAAATTATAAGTTGGAAGACTTCTGAATGATGATGTATAAATTGTCTACAGTGCTTGAAAGCTATTTCTCTCCCTCTTCTCCCTCCCCTCTCTCCCCTCCCTCTCCACCTGATTATTCACAGATGCTTTCCAGGGCTAAAGAATATTGCTTGTGAAGACATACCCTAGTTTATTCCATGAACCCATCCCTATTTTGGAATATTGATAATGACCGTAAGCACGTCTGTGACTATTTTACTCCAGAGTAGGCTCAGAGAAGCCTACTTCTTTCGGGGTCAGAGAATAGGAACAGCTAAGTTGGCTTTCCAGTTGGTTGTGCTCACTTATATCTCCATAAGCGGCATGAGAGAATGTCCATTTGGTTCATCCTAGCAAGAATTAGACATTAAGTGTGTGAAGTCTTACTAGCAACGAAAGAGTGAAGGAATGAATGGGGAGAACCTTTTGTGGGGGTGGGAATATCTCCCTGGGATGTGGCCATCATGCTGTCCCTGTCCTGTGAACTCAGATGCCATCGTGTGTATGTGTGTGTGTGTGTGTGGTGTGTGTGTGTGTGGTATGTGTGTGTGGTGTGTGTGTGTGGTGTGTGTGTGTGGTGTGTGTGGTGTGTATGGTGTGTGTGTGTGTGGTGTGTGTGTGTGGTGTGTGTGTGTGTGGTGTGTATGTGTGTGTGGTGTGTGTGTGTGTGGTGTGTGTGTGTGGTGTATGTGTGTGTGGTGTGTGTGTGTGTGGTGTGTGTGTGTATGTGTGTGTGGTGTGTGTGTGTGTGGTGTGTGTGTGGTGTGTGTGTGTGTGTGTGTGATATCCAGGGGTAGAGAGAGCAGCAGAAGGATGACTTCCAGACTGTCCCCTCAGCCAGTCAGTCTGTGAAGTGACCATGCTGCCATGCATGTGACCAGGCTAATGTCTCCTCCCTGACTGCTTGGATCAATACTGTACTCACTGCAGATTAGCGAAATGAGCCAGCACAGCTGGGAATGTGCTTCCAGAGACAATGACTGTGGGAAATGCAGTCGTATTTTAGCCAACGCCACATGCACGAGCCTCTTAAATATCGATATATATATTTATTTGCTTGCTTGACAAAAATAGATCTCATTCAAGTCATGAGATTAATTCAAATGATTAGACTGTAAATGGCCCTTGATGTGCAAACTGTGGTGAATTCTTGACCTTTCCCATGGTTACTATTGTTCAGATTGCCCTGGAAACATCCCAAAGCAGGCAGTGGTTGGCTCATGCTGTTGTCTGCCAGTTTTCTGTGGGCAGAAACATCAGATGAGGAAAATCATTCCTATTTGGGTAGTGTTAGTTCACTTGATCCTTGTCACCATTTGGAAGGCCCAGTAAGTGTTGACTTAGTAAATTAATTCATCTATCTCACAAATAATTATGGAGGAGGAGCCCTCATGTATTGTCCTAGGCTTTTTCAGTGCAGCTTGAACCAGGGAGGGAAAAAATGGCTTTATATAAATTTGTGTAAGATGCAAATTTGTGAAGCAGGTACTACAAAGAGAAAGATCGGTGGATCTAGGAAGAGAAACTGGGTGGGACATCCTTCATTTCAGTGAGTGTCTGGAGGAGGGGTCTCTGAGTAGGTCATGTTAAAGTTGAGGTTTGGTGCCAGGGCCAGAGGGGAGGAAGTGGCTAACACTGGCATGAGCTGGGAATGAGAAGACAGAGTGGGTGAGAACAGACAAATCATGTAGGATCTGTGGGAGAAGCAGACATCCAGAGCCCCATGGAGTATAGTAAGGAACGTGGCTTTTGCTCTATGGGGCAGAGGGAGCCTCGAAAGTTCTTTATACAGGGGAAGGAATGGCCCAATTTCTATTTTTAAAAGATCACTCTAGGGAGAGTGTAGTGAGAAGGCTGCTTGGTCGTTCTAGCTGCTTAGCCCTGAAATAATCTCACAGAAACTATATTATTTAAAACACTGTTTGGCCCATTAGCTCTAGCTTCTTATTTGCTAACTCTTATACCTTAATTTAACACATCTCCATTAATCTGTGACCATGAGGTCGTGGCCTATCATCAAAGTTTCAGCATGTCTGTCTCCATGGCTTCTCTCTGACTCCGCCTCCTTTTCCCCAGCATTCCATTTAGTTTTTCCTGCCTAGCTCTGTTCCCAAAGCAGTTCCTTTATTAACCAATGATATTCACAATATACAGAGGGGAATCCCACGTCACCATAGAGGAGAAATGTTGCCTATTCACCTCCAGAGCTGGTCCAGAAGAATAATGAATGTAAGTAGGTGAGCTCGATGTGGGGGCCTTGGGTAGACCCCTGTGCAGGCCTTTCTGGGATGTGAGGGCTTTAAGCTTTTGTTTCTGCATTTTGTCTGAGTCCATATCTCATCTCACAGATATGAAGTGATTGGTGCTGGCATGATTCTTGGTCATGGAAAGGCATAGGATGGAGAAGAAAAGACTTCTGGGACTCTTTGGTGTTGATGTTGTTATCCCAACTCTGAAATGTCAGTTTTTGTCCTGGAGGGTAGCATGGGCCTTTCCTGGCTGTGGTAGGTCATTGGGGCCTGATGGAGGAGTGTCCTCAGGGTGCCGCTCCTTACTCAGCCTCTGGACTGATAAAGATGGACATTGTAGTAGTTTGGGGTCTCCTGTCCACCATCTTAGTTTCTTAATGCCTTTTCTGTGAATTTTGTCTGAAAGTTCCTGGTTGTTTCTGGTTGGATTAGTCTAAATCAGGTTCCCCCTCTGGATCCAGTCCCTGGGATGCTCAATGCTGGCCGATTCTGGAGCCAGGGATGGGGCCAGTCTCTCTAAATCACACAGACCGTGAGCTAGGCAGAGATGGTGGCCCAGCATGAAGGCCAAAGCCTTGCTTTCATAAGGGGTACTGGGCAGGCAAGAGAAAAAGATGAGCTATAGAGTCCCCAGTCACACTGTCCTCTATTCCCCTAAGGCTGGTGTGGGAAGTGGAGTGGGTTTATTTAGAGGGATGGTCAGAGAACAAGAGAAAACCAGGAGGGAGGGAACAAGCGGCACATATGAGCTCCATGGGAGGAAGTACTTCCTGGACACAGAGCAGTGGGCATTGAAAGGGGCCTTGGCCACATGAGGAGTCTTTGGACTCTCGTGGAGGAGTGGATGGTGAGCAAGAAATGCCATATGATTTACTGAAAATGTCATAAAGGCAGTTCACACCAGTGGGGTGTGGGCTAAATCAGTGGCTTTCAAATGTTTGCTTCTGTGACCCACAGAGACAGATTTGCAATCACACACACACACACACACACACACACACACACACACATGCGTGCACTTCTGAAACAAAAGTTTCACAAAGCAATCTCTTTCGCTGCAAACAATATATTCTGACATTTATCCCTTCTCTTATCTCATTTTAAAATCACTTTCAGTTCAGTAAATTGATTTCCCAGTCCGGAGTTTGAACACCTGGGCTGGATGACCTCTGAGGTCCCTGAAACTCAGTGAGTCTGGGAGTCTGGAAGAGCATCCTTGTGTGATGATGTTGGGGAGCGGCGAGAAAACCTGTCTGTGATTGTCCTTCCCTAGGTTGTTCTATGTTTGGGCTGGGCTTTTTAAAGCAAAGGGGCACCTCAGAGAATATTTTAGGCCAGATTCCAAGTCTCCCATGCCCAAGTGTTCTCTATATAGGGGTCTGAGCTTGGATAGGACCCTGCCCCTGAATTGGGGTGCTTGAGAGGGGGTTAAAATTGGGGCAAACATTAGATGACTTGCCTCTCTTCCTGTTGGGGTTCTGGGTTCCTCTCTCCTGAGTCCCTCATGCTCACCCCTTTCCCAGGGCCTTGTTTATCGCACCCTGAAGCCATCTTCTTCTAGAGATGTTCCCAGTCTCCCCTTCATCTCATCCTCAGTTTCTTCAAACTTCTCAAAGATCTTAGCCACTACAACCTAAGGGGTAGAGACAAAATGAATTCTGACAAAGATAATTGCGTGACATGTAGACCTAAACATGGCTCTACACTGTCAGTTTTTATTTCATTCAAAGCCTGCATACCGAAGTCAGTGTTCTCCTGTAGGCGAGAGGGGATGCTGACAGAGGAATGATGCAGGGGTGGGGTGCTGAGGGATGGATGGTACAGGGGTGGAGGTGCTGGGATAGGAATGGTGTAGGGGTCAGAAACAAGGTGCATGCCCCCCTGTGGGGCCCCTCTGGGACCTGGGCTGCATTGCAGAGCGCTGGACTTCCTTTGGTCTGGGGACCTAGGCAATCTCTGAGGTAGATAAACAGACACGCGAAGGGCTTTGGGGACCATCACATCGGCACGGCTGCTGGGCTGGGAATCACAGCTTTAATGAACAGTGAGTTTCTTGATGAAGCAGGTACAGGATCTCCCCCCACTGGATAAGTTGAGGGAGCCATTGGCAGGAGGGGGTCACAGTGACCTTGCAGGCTTGTTCTGCAGCTGGCTCTCCTCAGAGTTCCCTGCCATCACCATTGACAAGAGTCTTGGGACAGCTTCTACCCTTCAAGTTGCTCTCACATCCAAATCCCCCTATTCCAAGCATTCTGGCTTTGCTCATTGACCTCCACACCAAATGCAGGCTCCTGGTCTCTGTTGGATCAGGGTTCTGCGCAGGGATATTCCTGTGGGTAGACCATGTGATTTTTACCTGTGGCCACCTTTTTCCATGTCCCAATTTTCACTGTGTAAAATCTGAGTCACCCACAGCTCCTCACTCAGGTCCTCGGAATCTTCCTCAATACAGCCGCCAAGCAGCTTCCGCTGGAGACTGGGGTGAAAAATGTTGTCGCCAGCTTTTTATTGCCACCCAAAGAAACAAGTTAAAAGAGCAAGGGCTTATTTTGGCTCCTGGTTGTAGAGGGATCAGTTCCTCAGGGTGGGGAGGGCACGGTAGAGCCCTTTACTCTACATGGTGGTGGTGGGGTGTGTGGTGGAGCAATGCTGGTCCCTTGCTGCTACCGGGAAACAGTGAGGAGACAGGAAGTAGCCAGGGATAACATACTTCCAAAGCTCAGTTTCTAGTGATGTATTTCTCCTGGTCCCGCCCCACATCTGAAGTTTCCAGAACCTCTCTAAGTGGTGCCAGCATCTAGGGACCAAGCATTTCAATCCTGAGCCTTTGGGGAGCTTTATGTATTCAAACCATCATCCTTATTTACCATCCTGGATCTCAGGGAGACAATCAAAATTTAATTGGCATGAGTGTATTTAATACTATCAGAATTGGGGCTGCAGAGGTGACTCAGGGCTAAGAGCACCGGCTGCTTTTATAGAGCACCGGCTGTTTTTATAGAGCACCAGGTTCGAATCTCAGCACCCACATGACAGCTCACAACCATTTGTAACTCCAGTTTCAAGGGATCCCATTCCCCCTTCTGGCTTCTGAGAACACACACATACTGAGGCACACACATATACGAATAAAACAAATATTTAAAAATGAAGAAAAGCCACTCTAGGGATTTAGTTTGCATGCCAACTGTGGCACAGGTGCCGGAAGTTGGTCTGGTGCTTGTCATAAGAGTTTGCCATGGTGATTGTTGGTGAGGATTACTGGATATAGTGTAGTACCAGAACTTCTTTTTTGGGGGGGGGGTCTATAGCTTTGGAGCCTGTCCTGGCACTCACTCTGTAGACCAGTCTGGCTTCAAACTCACAGAGATCTGCCTGCCTCTGCCTCCCGAGTGCTGGGATTAAAGGTGTGACCCACCATTGCCTGGCTCAGACTTTTTTTTTCCTTTGGACCACCAACTAACTCCCAAATCATAAAAAGGAGACTTATTATTAGTAATAAATCTCAACCTTAGCTTATGCTTATTTCTGGCTAGCGTTTTTTCCCTTTAACTTAAATCAATCTCTTTCTCTTCATCTACATTTTGCCTCCAGGCTTTTTGCCTTTTCTTCTGTTGTCCTGCGCTGCTGGCTGTTGGCTGCCTGACTGGCCCCAGGTGTCTCCTCTCTTCTTCTCTTGTTCTCTAGATTTCTCCTCCTATTTATTATCCCTGCCCACCAGCCCTGCCTAGCCCTCTCTGCCTAGCTATTGGCTGTTCAGTTTTTTATTAGACCAATCTTGGCAAGGTGAAACAAATGCAGCACATCTTTCCATACACAAATGTAACACGCTTTTATGTAATTAAAGTCATATTCCGCAGCACCAGCAAATGGAACACGTCTTTGCCCGGTTAAAATAATATTCCACAGCACAGTGCTTTCATTACAACAGCATCGACAAGGGGCCAGAAGAGGCTCCCAGATCTTGGCGGTCGTCTTGAACTGTCCCTTGGAGGTGCAATACTGTGAGAAACTACATAGATCACATTTGAACACTCCACATGACATCCCTAAACATGGAGGGGACACCACCCCCTCATCAGTTCAGTGGAATCAGCCAAATCAGAAAAATGTCCCCGAACCCTGGCTCAGGCACTCTCTATAGAGACCGTTTCCTAGAGTTAGCTGGGGCTTCACCTTGCCTCTCTGCCTTGCATGCTTCTCAGAACCACACCTCTGTCCTTTGCCCAGAGGAACCAGGAAAAGCTGGTGCAACAAATGCCGGGCCCTGTCTGTGTATCTGGCTCCCTCCTTTGTGCAGTATTCACAGGAATTGTTCCCGAGAGCAGAGAGACAAAGATAAGCACACAACATCAGTCTCTCACAGCTCTGCTAAGACAGAGAGCCTGGCTGGGAGTCATTGTGAGGCAAGACATAGAGCCCCTCTGGAAGCTCGGGTTAAAAGGGGGCAGTGGATTGGGGATATAGCTCGGTGGTGACACTCTTGGCCTAGCCCGAGCAAAGTCCTGAGGTTCATCCCCAACATCGTTAGGTACTGAAAAGGGAAGGGGTCACAAAAGCTCAGGAAATTTCTCTTCAAAAGGCACAGGTAGGCCTCACAGGCCAAGAAAGACCTCTGCCACCTCCAGTATTTCAGAGGTTGGGTTTGCATTTGCTGCTCTTGAGGTTTCTTGCATTGTTTGCTGTCTCATTGATTTTCCTGCTTGCTCATCTGCTCCTGTGTGGTTCAGTAGGGCCCCCACTGTAGGGCACTTTCACCCTGGAGCTTTTAAGGCCTCCTGTTCCCATCCATTCTCTGTTCTTGGAGAGAAGCTGTGTCTGGGCCAGCCTATCAGAGACGGGTCAGCCTATGAGAGACAGGTCTTCAGCCCAATCAACTGAGAGCAGGGGAAGGTGGCCACATTCTAAGTTTTCTTCTAAGAAATGGCAGGAAGGAAGGATGCAACAAGCATCTCCAATAGGAATAGCATCCATCATCTGAGCTGTCACATGGAGTGTGGCCTCCCCTAAGTTTGTCTTTTAGGACTTCAGCTCCCTCAGGGGAAATCCACGCCCCTGCCTGTGCCTGTTCCTGACATTGTCAGGATGCTGGATAGTCAGTCACTCTAGGACAGGAGACTGTCTCCCAAGGCTGGGTAGTCACAGTGAGACAGGAGCAGGGGACTGACTACCAAGGCTGGGTAGTCACACTAGGACGGGAGACTGTCTCCCAAGGCTGGGTAGTCACTCTAGGACAGGAGACTGTCTCCCAAGGCTGGATAGTCACTCTAGGACAGCAGACTGTCTCCCAAGGCTGGATAGTCACAGTGAGACAGGAGCAGGGGACTGACTACCAAGGCTGGGTAGTCACACTGAGACAGGAGCAGGGGACTGACTACCAAGGCTGGGTAGTCACACTAGGACAGGAGCAGGGGATTGACTCCCAAGGCTCACCTTGCTCCTTCCCTCTAGAACCAATCAGGCAACTTTAAAATAGCATTTTATGTCTGTGTTGGAAGTGGGAATGATGGGTGGTTTTATTCCCTCCTTCCATCTTGCCAGCGAGTGCTCACGGGTGTCCCCACGTGCCTGTGGTTAAGGTACAGACTCTAAGCCCTGATTGCCCCAGCTGAGGCATAGTCAGCATTTAGACCTCAGAGCCAGTGGTCCTGTGAGATCAATAGTAAGTGGCTGTTTAGTTCCCAGATCATCCCACAAAGCTACGGAGTAATAAATCTTTTGTGGTTCCCGATGGTCATTCAATAAAAACCTCCACTGAGAAGACAATTCTCAAAGGGAATCTTTTCTTAGAGCTGAAAGGGAACTCCTAGCAGCCTACGTAGCCATCCCTAAAAGGGAATGCTTGGAAACCTATGTGGCCATCTTTTTTCCTGGAGGCTGGGTGTAAAAAGTCTGTGTTCCAGATCACGTCCAGCGCAGCATTGCAGGGTAGCTACGAGCTGGTTAGGGAAACACAAGCCCACATCCACAGAGCCCCCTGAGGAAGAGTGAATTAAAGGCAACTGGACCAAGGTTAGAGAAGATGGTGTTTAGAGTAAGAGGGTCTCTGAGAAACCAGCAGAGCTGTTCATTTTGAATGCTGACAGGTAAGGAAAAACAACTTGAATCAGATGAGGGATGCTACTCAGTTTCCTTAAACTCCAGAGGGTTTCCATACATTATCTCTTCCTCCCATTTTCATGTGTATGTGTGTGTTAGCGTGTTAGCATGGATGTGTGCACATACATGTGTGGGTGCATGTGCATCTATATGCATGCACATGTGGAGGCCTGAGGTTGATATCAGGATTCTTCGTGGACCCCTCTTACACCTTACTCCAGACAGGGCCTCTCAATGAAGCCCAAGGCTCGACATTGTGGATAGCCTTTTTCTCCATCCTGCTCTGTGTTTTCCATCTCGGCCTTGTTAGGCTGGGATTACAGGTGGATGAGCATACCCGCTTGTCATTTTATGTGGGCTCTGGGGAGCCAAACTCTGGTCCTCACACTTATGTGGCAAGCACTTTAACCACCGGACCATCACAGCCCCCTCTCCCCGAATACCTTTAAAGGGATTATCTAGGGAGATGTGGAGCAGTGCTGCCCAAGGGAAGGGCTTGCAGCGAGAGTAATGGTCCTTCGTGCACAATCTAGTTCAGTCACCCCAACCCACGTGACTACAGGTCACTTGCCGTATGGATGGTATAGCATAGAAACTGAGATTTTGACTTTGTTTAATTCTAACGAGCACGTTTAAGTGTGTGGAACTTAAATTTAAAAGTACCAGTCACTGCAGCTCTTGGTGGCTGTGTTGGGCAGTGTGCACAGCGTTGTTAGGCATATCAGCCAGAAGAGGAACAGATTTAGGGCTCAGAGGTAAAAAATGAATTTGGAAGGAAGTGTTTAATTAAAGGTAACTGGGGCAAAGTTAGAGAAGGGGTTGTTTATGCATAAGAGGGTCTCTGAGGCAACGGACTGAGCTATGAACAGAGAAAGGTGGGGAAAAGAGGGGCTTAGTGTTTCCATTATTCTCAGGTGGGATTAAAGATGATGAAGAAACCGTGGTCCAACAGTTCCAGTGCTTGCCACCAGGGGTCCCCACTGACCTAGTGCAGCTTGGTTTCTATGGTAGCAGAGGCAGAGTTTGTGGTTGGCCAGCAGCCTGTGAATATGCCGAAGAACCTGGGGGTAGCGAATGATTCACCATTTGGTGCTAAGCACCAACATTAAGCATTTTAAAAACAATAGCTTGATCGGGAAATTATAGCACCCCCAGTTTTGCTGACCCAGAGCTGGGAAATGCACTCAGCATACAAGTTCCGGAAGCCGAGTTGGCTGTTGTGCTATGAACCGGCCCCTGTCTCAGTCTTTCCTAGAATGTGGTCGCTTGACTGGGCTATCTCCACTCCCATCTTAGCTTGAAGCTTTTTGGGAAGTTTTATGTAAAATATTGCGTTCTCTTACCTTTTCTTTCCCCAAAGTTGCCCCTTTGGACTTATTTCTTTGTTGATCACATCACACACGGAGGCTGGGACAACAAAGCCTCAGAGAGGTGACCCTTGGCAACTGATAACTCAGCAGGAGCTGCGAAATGGATGGTCACTCCCGCTGCGCACTGTGAGCATCATGGGCCTTAGGACAGAGGTGCGAGGGGAAAGGCTGCCACTGATAGGAAATTCTCAGCTGACGTCACCTGGCGTGAGACACTGAGTGGGCATGGCCTGGCGTGCTACGGGGAGGAGAGGAAGCCTGTTAGCTCTTCCCTTCTCCTCTACACATTGACCTTCTTTGGATGCACATGACCAGATAGAGCTGCACCTGAGGCCCCGGATTTCCTCCCAGGCCTTGCCCAATGCCAGGCATCTGGATTCCTCAGAAGCCCGCTCTTGAGACCTGTCCAGTAAGGCTTGGAAGCCCAGGTCCCTATAGACCTCCTAGTTAATGAGTTCTGCAAAAACTAGGTCTGTCTGTAATCGAAAAGGGAGTACAAGGCCGCATAGTCCCTGAATTAATTCAGTCCTTCTTGTAAAGGAGCAAGGAGAGCGTTTCCGCCACTGCCTGCCGGATCCGGATCCGGAGAGGTCTGTGAGCATCACTTCTATGTGGGGACTCATTCTTTTCCATCTCCTCAGTACAATCCGGAAAACCCTTTCCAGGTCTGTTTCTCCTGTCTCCAGCTGCCACACCAAAGCAGTTTTAACAATGCCCTCTGCCCCCACGGGTCTCTCCTCCATTTAATACAGCCGGATGGGCAGAGTATTTAATGGCTGCTCTAGACTCAAAAGTCCCTATTATTTTATTCCTCCCTTACTCTCATCCAGTTTCTTTTTTTTTTTCCAGGATGGGGACAAGAAGGTAGGAAACAAATGAATCGTGAACTCACAAAGAGGAGACACCAATGCAGTGGGGGTGTGGCTGAAGAATTTGTTTGCGTCTCTGTGGGAGTGTCCATGCCCCCCCCCCCGGTATGCCCCGCCCCCATGCTCTGGGAAAGGTAATCAGGGTGTCTGAAGTCTGCTGTCTCTTCCGAACTATCTGGATATGGAATAAAGGGAAGAGGGGAAAAAAGGCAAGGGGCTTTCAAAGTGCCAGCCTTCAAGAGGGGCAATGTCAGCCTCAGGCTGCCTCGGTCCCAGTTATTATGCCCTAGTGTGACAGTACCAACTTTCCCGCCATTCCTTCAGGGTTTTCTCCCCTCTCCTCAGATGCTATCCCTTGTAGGAAGTGTTCCTTCCTCAGCCTGGGATCAGTTACTCCCAACTGTTCCCCCACACTCTGCTGATGTGTCCATTAAACGTGTCATTTCTGTCAGGTTGTTTGTATGGTTGATTGTCAACTTGATGTGACTAGATGAGTAACGTAGGAGACTCACCGCCGAGCACGTGGCAAGGGAACTTACAGAGAAGAGCGACTGAAGGGAAGAGGGGACCACAGTCACAGCGGGCAGCACTTTCTGAGGCGGTCTGAGGTGAAGGCAGTGTGTGCCCCTTCACTTCTCCGAATGAGAGCATCTATCGAAGACTATCCTCTCCAGCCTTCCAACACGGACTCAAACACAGTGACTCTCTGGGGGAGCATCCAGGTTTTCAGATCTTGGCTGGGACTGCTGAGGCATCTAGCTTGGTAGACTAAGCAGTTGCCAGGTCCTCAGCCTCTGCAGTGTGCAGATGGCCATTGCTGGACTAGCGGGTCCCTTGTGTGTACATTGTCTCCGTCTCAGATTTCACATAAATACACACATCCATATACACATCCAAATGCGTATATAGTCTCTTGGATCCATTCCTCTAGAGAACCCTGTCTGATATGACTCCCTTCCACTTTACAGCATCTCCACTTTTCCTGAAAGGAAGAGGCTTTGATGTCATGCCCTTGGGATGGAGTCCTGATTTATCACCTGCCTGCTGCATGACTTCATGAACCCCTCCTAATTCTGGCCCCAATAACCCAACATGAAACAGGAAAGCACCAAGACCCAAAGGCTGTTGTGAGCAGTCTCTGAGATGCCAGCTCCCTTCTCTGGTAACTCTTTATGGCCTGGAAATTCTGAATTCAGGCTCATCTAGCCTGAAATCCTGGTGTCACCATTTTCTAACCATCATGGGCTCTGTTGTAACCTCTCTGTGCCTCAGCTTCCTTGTCTCTGAAATGGTGACAGTATCTCACCCATGCTTGCTCCCCCCATCTGTCTTTCTCTTTCTTTCTAAGAGAGGGTTTCTCAGTGTAACAGCCCTAGTTATCCCAAAACTAACTCTGTAGGCCAGGCTGACCTCAAACTCATAGAGATCTGCGCGCCTCCCAAGTGCTGAGATCAAAGGCGTGCGCCACCACTGCCCGGCCGTCTTTGTCTCTTATTGGAAGGTAATGCCTGTCACTATATAACACTCAAAATGTTAGCCATTGCAACTGCTGCTATTATTAGCCAGTCTGCAAGCTGGTGGGGGCAGAAATCTCAGCCTACTATGCTGCCTGGTGCCCGCTAAGTACTGAACATGAGTAGCAGAGGAGAATGTTACTTAGCAAATTTAGGTGGCGCATACTACAGATGTACTGGTGGGTCATGTCACCCTGTCGATCAAGAATAGTAAGATATTCTGGTGATCAGAGCTCGCAGGGGAGCCTATGATCCTGGACCAGATCTCCGGAGTTCCCATCCCTGCAGCTGTGGCAACCCCTTCATCCCTTAGCCTTCCGGTTCTTCCAGAGGCGGGGAACTACAGGTAATAGACACTCATGCACTGACGGCCAGAAATTTAACCCAGAAGGAAAGAAAATCCATGGCTGCCAGCTCCCATGCACTCGGCAGCAATTGCTCACGAGTCAAGGTCAATGGCTAGACAGATGGGAAGAACCAAGGAAGGGCTAGCGTTTGCTGAGGTTGCTGATTCTCAAGCGCTGGCTTCTAGTGAAAGAGCAGGGGTGGGGGGAACCTCCCAGTAGAACCTGTGGGGGCCTATGGAGATCAGGACCTGGGATTTCCCTGAGACATGTCTTGGGAAAACTGCCTACCCTAAAAAAAAAATCACTTCATATCTACATCTAGATCTATGTATGAGCTGTGGCTATACACATAGCTAATGTTTATTCAGAACTAATTGCATTCCAGTTTACACTGGCCAAGCCAGGTAATACTCAGACATGCCCACACAATAGATGCTAGTTCCTTGTTGTGAAATGGAGAAGGTAACAGGCCCCATGGGTGTTAGTCAGGGTCAGCTAGTCTATGCTGTGGTAACGAGCACCTCCCAGGTCTCAGTGGCCTACAGCACTTTTCCTAGGAATCAGCCAAGGGCACTGGTCCATGCTATTGTCATTGGCAGCCAGGCCCTGACTGACAGGACAAATATTATATGGAACACTGCTGCTCAGTGTAACAGAGGGAGAGAGACAGAGTGGCAGATCGTGTGTGGACTCCTAAAGCTTCCCCTTGGAAGGGACACGAAGCACTGCCAGTCACACCTTCTTGGCCAAAGCAAGTCGGCCACACCTAGCTCTAAGTGGATATGTCATGTGGTCCTCTTAGGTGCCCAGAGAGCTAAAAATGTTAAGTGCACAGGAAAGAAAGCAGCCATATCACCCGCTGCTGTGTCTGGGGCATCCGGTGGCCTCCTGGACTCTGCCCTTGAGCAGAGTAGATGTCCTTGGAGCTGTGTGGAGATGCGCCAGATACGCTGTTATTGCTCCTATTTGCTTCACGCGAGACAGACAGAAGGACACCGTAGCGGTGTTAATGCCCACTAGAGGTTCTGGAATAGGTCCCAGCCCCTGAATAGTGGCTCTGTCGAGAGTCCAGGCTTCCAGGATGGCCATGGGGATCCATTTTTGCCCTTAGAGGCAGTCTGTCACTGAATGGTACGTGCAGGGTGTCACTGAGTGCTCACAGAATTGTGACAGTGAATGGCCTCTTGGATGCTCTCCTCAGGGATGGGGCCTCGGCTGTTTCAAGGGACTTAGGATCAATTCTAGAATGAACAAGATGCCCCTTTTTATTCCCACAGATAAGCCAGGTGTGTGTGAGAGAGAGACAGAGAAAGAGTGAGAGAGAGAGAGACAGAGAGAGACAGAGACACACAGATGTCAGGCGGTGGTGGTGCATGCCTCTAATCCCAGCACTCGGGAGGCAGAGGCAGGCGGATCTCTGTGAGTTTGAGGCCAGCCTGGTCTACAAGACCTAGTTTCAGGACAGGCTCCAAAGCTACAGAGAAACCCTTTCTCGAAAAACAAAACAAACAAACAAACAAACAAAAATCTGTAACAGAGACACACAGAAAGACGTAGAGACACAGAGACAGATATACACAGAGAAAGAGACAAAGAGAGACAGAGACAGAGGGAGACACAGAGAAACACACACACACACAGAGACAGAGAGAGAGAGAGAAATGCAGCAAGCCCTTGTGAGCAATGACCGTACAGGCTTCAGAGAAAGAAATTTCAACTTCCAGCTGGTAGACTCAGGCAATCTTCAAGGATGAGGTGGCATTTGTCCTGGGTTGGATTTTCTAGTTGGTCTTTTATGAACATGCAGGAGAGTAAGGACTTTTGTTCAGGCTGTTTGGAGGTGCTAAAGGGTGGCTGTGTTGGGGACAGATGTGTGTAGAAGGAGACTGTTTGTTCGTTTCCCAGTTGCCCAGAAACTATATTAATTACAACACTGCTTGGCCAATGACTTAGGCATATTCCTAGCCAGTTCTTACATCTTAAATTCACCCATTCTATTATTGTGTGTATCACCACGCAGCTATGGCTTACTAGGTAAGGTTCTGGTGTCTTTCTCCTTCAGCAGCTACATGGTGTCTCCTTGACTCCGCCTACTTTCTCTCTATATCTCTGTTCGGATTTCCTGCCTGACTTTCTTCTGCTAAGCCATTGTCTGAAACAGCTTTGTTCATTAACCAACGGTAATAAAACATATTCACAGCACACAGAGGGGAGTCCCACATCAGCCCTGATGGTGAGAGCGTCACCTCCACCAGCAGTACAGACTGATGCTGACCCATAGTGAAAAGGGTGAGGAAGGGAACGCTGATCTCGACACTGCAGGAAGCAGCGGTCTGGAGGGGGAGGTGCTGGGCCCTTGTTCTGCTATCCACCCTTGTCTCCCTACTTTCTACTCTGCAAGGTTTATGGCTTCCTGGCTTTCTGGAAGGCACCAGCAGAAGGCAGGAGGATGGTAATGGAGGCTGAGCTATTTAGTGCCTCGCTCCTTCCCGGTGGTTTGACAGTAGCTATTTTTCTCTCAGTGTTTTCTCCTGATAACTTTCAGGAGAATGATGCTAATGGCTCCCTCTGCTCCTAGGGGACAGTTTAACCAGCATATCCTGGTTCTCTGTTCCCTCTGTCTTGGTCTCACTCTTTCTTCCTCTTTCTTGTGTATGTTCACGTGTCTAAGAGTTCACATGTGTGAACCATGTGGCAATCTAGAGTATCAGTCTCAGAAAGGAGGGTCTCTCATTGGCTGGAGCTCTCTGAGTAATCTAGAGTGGCTGTGTGGTGAGCCTCAGTGTTCATTGCTTCTGCCTCCCCAAAACTAAAAGTACAAGTGTATGCCATCACTCCTGTCTTTTAAATATATATGTATAAATAAAGTATATATATATATACTTATTTTTATGTGTATGTATGTATGTGTGTATGTGCATGCCTGAGTGTATATATGTGCACCACATAGATGCAGTACCTTTGAAAGCCAAAAGAGGGCATCAGATTCCCTGGAATTAGAGTTACAAGCAGTTGTGAGTCACCTGGTATGGGAACTGAACCTGCGCCCTCTGGAAGAATAACAGGTGTTCTAACCACTGAGGCATCTCTCCAGTCCCAACACTCCTGGGTTTTTAAGTGGTTTTTAGAGGCTGATCTCAGGACCTTTTAAACAAACACTTTGCTGACTGAGGTATCTCTGAAGCCCTTGTAGGGTTTTGTTTGTTTTGACACAAAGTCTGGCTATGTAGGTCAAGCTGACTTTGAGCTCACAATTCTCCTGCCTCAGCCTTCCTGAGGGCTGGAGTTACAAGGGTACAAAACTATACCAGGCTATTTGCTGATATTTCTTAATCAGGCCACACCTGTGTAAACATCAATACCAGATTCCCTCTTGTCTTGATTCTGGTTTGGCCATCTCCTTCCTGCCTGACATGGACGGTCTAGGGACATACTTTCCACAAAGATACTGTTCAGACAGGCCGCCGTCTCAGCAGCCTCCTGGCCTTGTAGAAGCATTCGGGAGTAATGGGTGTGGGGCTCAGATAGCAACCCAGACGCTGACACTCACGGGGCAGGGAAAGTAAAGATGCAGAGAACAGAGCCGCACAGTGTGGCCAGGGCTTGGAGGTTTTTTTTCCAGGATCTCTGTGATCACGGCTCTGAGAGTAGCTGGATGCTGGACACCAGAGTAGGAGAGGCAGGGGCTTAGGATCCCAGGGACGCTGAGCACCAGGGGCTTCTTTCAGTGCTCCCACCAGCAGGGTGGGGGTGCTGCCTCAGTTTCTTTATTAAACTGTGAGTTCTTCAGCACCAGGTTGTCTCTCCCGTCTCTGCTGGTGAGATCACCTGAGCTGGGCTCCACTGGTTTGGCTTGACCTGAAAAGGTCTTTTAGGGTGGGTCCTGATTCCCTGAAGCCCCCACATCCATATCACAGACATGCCTGACTTACAAGGATTCTAGAAAACACCATTTTATTCTTTTCCAGACGCACAACAAGCAATCAAGAACATTCCTCTTGAGTCTGGTGTGATTTCCTCTCCAGTTCACTGCCCCTGAAGCCAAATCCCAAGTCTGCTCTAATGAATATAGAAAACTCACTTGTCATTAGTTGGACAAAAGCTAATGGACTGGAGTCCTTGAGGACAGTGGGTCTCTTGAGCAAATTAAACACTCCCCTTGCAATCTTGAAGTCAATGTTAAATTGTTTATCAAACCTTCCTTCCCAGGTAGCGTTATGTTGAAGTTTCCCGCCTTCTGGCCATTCGGTCAGAAAATTTTATTGAGCTGGAGACAGGAAGGAGGAGGTAATTTCAAAACTGTTTTATTCTGAGGAGGAGAAAAAAGGGTATATTGCTGAGGGTTTGGAGAAGGGTCCATAAATATACTTCACCTCTGGTGTCACTCTGGCCTTCACTCAGAGCAGACATTCCTAATCAATCATACGTCCCCTTCCCATTAGCTCAAGACAAAAGCCACTTGCAAACCCAGGCCTAAGAAAGGTAGCAGGGCTGAGCATCCGAAAGCCCAGTTCCAGTGCTGTGACCTCCATTTCCTCACTGAGTCTCGTTGTCCTTTTGCTCAAATGGAGACCCTTCCTTCATGTGCCGCCTGAAGGTGCCATGAAGAGCTGCAAAGAGCGTGGCTATTGCTGTATGTGACCCCCTGGGGTCATATCAGTGTCACAGTCATAGTGCCCTGGTTCCTCTTCCCATTTTCTGTCTCTATAAAATTATACAGAAAGCTCGGTAATTTATAAAGGAAGTTTATCTAGCTGGGTTCATGACTCTGGAGTCTGGGAAGTCTAGGAGCATGATGGGAAATTCAGGAGCGTGATAACATGGTGGAAAATGAGAGACTATGTAGCACAAACAGAGGAGGTGAAAGATGAGGGGCAGACTCACTCCGTAACCACCTGGTCATGTGGAAACTGATCTTGTTTAGCTGTGCAGGGATGAGACAAAGATTATTTGCCCCCAAACTGCAAGGAGCATGTGCAAATCTCCGAATGAGGCCTTTGGAAGTAGAATGTCTTCACTTGCAGACACCACATCAATCTCATCCAATTTGTAAGCCTGTCTCTCCACTCAGGAGGAAAAATGAACTCAGTTCCATCCATCAGCCCATTCCTGGAGGTCCGGAGAGAAGCCACCTTTTCTCAGGGGTTCAGGCTCAGCACCACCAGGAGAAGAACCACAGGAAGCTTGCAGAGCACTGGGTGCTCTTACATCTCAATCCTGTCCTTTCTGTGTCCTCCCAAAGCGGAGACCCCCAAGGAACACCCGAGCTTCTATTTGGGGGCCGTCTAGAGGTGATGAGGGCGTGCTGTGACTACTTCTCTGGTCATGGATCAATGTCTTGGGCTTTTCCACTACGATGTGCAGATGGAAGGGAACCCTAGGAGGCAGCCACCATCTCTCTCGACCTTTTCTTTGACCCCTGTTTTATGACACTTATCCCTGTTTGCTCCTGAGCATGAGTCTGGCCAGAGTCAAATACCAAAACCATCTGTCTTCTCACACAGTGGAATAGTCTCCCATGCCTGCTTTGATCTTCCTGCCTGACCTAGAAGTGGAAGTGTTGAAACTGGAGAAGGGTAGGAAGCAGATCCTGGACATAGCCAAGGCCTTTACTTCTCTGTTTTCATCCCTCCCCCCCACCCCCGCCTTCCTCATTCTGTCTTTATCCACAGCAGACTGCCGGCGTTCCCACTGGGATTCTGTCGAGTGGGGCCTCCACCACTGGCGGGGTTGTCAGGAACCCGACCTTTAGACACAGCAGCTGCTACTGAACGCACGAGGAAGTGTAGGAGACCTTCACCAAGTACCCTGTGGTGGAACACAGCAAGTAGCGTTGTATCAGGGTGAGCTAGCTAAGGGGGGAGAGGCGAGCACTGGGAGGGGCCGGTGGACTTTGTTCCCCCCTCTTTTTTCCTTTTTCTTCATCTGTCCTGCCTTATCTCTCTGATAAAAGGAAATTAGAAGGGAGGAAGATGAAGCCTCAGGAGAGAATCCTGTCTGGAGTGCCGGCCCCTGTGAGAAGACAAGCCGTTCTCAGCCTGCCAGCCTCCCTCGTGATGGAACCAGCTCTGATTGTGGTAAAAGCTGACGATTCTCCTGCCACAACCCCTCAGGGACAGATTCTGGCAAGGATGATATATAGACCTCGGAGTGAGAGCACAGATGATGCTTGAAAACACGGTGGTGCCCGGGGAGAACCCGTCTGGGGCTCAGGAACTGAACTTGTTTTGTTTGTTTCAGCTGATCTTCAAGAGAATGGAGCAAAGCTGGAAAATGTGACACACACGGACATACACACTGACACATGCGGATATATACACGGGCACACACACGGACACACACTGACCCACACATGGACACACACTGACACACACACACTGATACATACAGAGGCACACAAACACACACATAGGCACACATACACAGTGACACACACAGACACACAAACACACACAGGCACACACACACTCACACACTGACACACAGGCACACACACAGACATACATGCACACTGACACAAGCACACACACAGGTACACACATACACACAGAGACACAGACACACAGACATCTACACAGGCGCACACAGACATACAGACACGTGCACACACACACACCAACACACAGGCATGCACATAGGCACACAAACACATACAAATGTAGACACATATACATACAAACACACACTGACACAGACATACACACAAAGGCACACACAGAGAAACACACATGCACACTGACATGCAAACACACACACCGACACACACAGACACATAAACACACACACACAGGCACACATACAGAGACACACAGAGACACAGACACAGATACATACAGATGCAGAAACATACACAGTTGCACACATACACACAGACACACACAGACACAGACACAGGTGCACACATAGACATACAGATATACACACTGACACACACAGATACATACACAAAGGAACACAGAGACACACATACACACTGATATACATTCACCGCAGATACACACTCACACACAGATACACACACACACACACACACCATTTTGTTCTCTGTTGGAGCTCATGTGTGGGGTGGGCTGATATTTGGCAATGTCAGAAGCTCCCAGTCTTGAGGGAACTCTGGAAACACAGGAAGGAGCCTGCTGTGGTCCTTGTCCTGTTGCATCAGTCGGGGGTGGGGAAGCAGCATGTCAAGACAAGGATGGAGTACAATGACCCATGCTGTGATGGAGGGGACAACGGTATGGGGAGTGAAGGGAGGGGGCGCTTGGCGTGCGTGTGCGTGTGTGCGTGTGTGTGCGTGTGTAAATGCTCATGTGTGCACACAAATGTAGAGATCAGAGGACAACTTGGAGGACTTGGTTCTCACCTTCCACCATGTGGGTTCTGGGAATTGAACTCAGGTTGTCAGGCTTGGTGGCAAGCCCCCTTACCCACTGAACCATTGTGTCAGCTCTGAATGTTCTCATGTCATGGCCGATGCAGAAACCATCGGACAGGAGACAGAAACCTGCTGCAGTCAGTGAGAGCACCAGAGAGACAGGGAGCGCTTTGTTTTGTTTGAAGCACTGGGAATCGAACCCACAACCTTGTATATACCAGGCAAGTGTTCTACCATTGAGCTACATTTATTTATTTATATTATGTGTTTGTTTTTGAGACAGAGTCTTGTTAAGTTGCCCGGGGTTGGTCTTGAACTCACTTTGTATTCCAGACAGGCCTTGAACTTGTGGTTATCTTGTTTGAGTCTCTGAAGCAGCTGGAATAGCTGTACCAACAGGTCCAGCCACAGAGTAGTTTTAATACAGTGATGAATCCAGTAAGACTGGAGCTTTACGGGGAGAGTCCAGACAGGAGGGAGGGCAAAGGGCATAGGGGAAGAGAGGAGGGTGAGATCATCCATGCTCTTCCTCCTGTGGGCACAACTGCCTTTGTGGGACCCAGGAGCATTTAAAGCTAGGAGAGTGGAGCCCTGGGATTGTGCTTTTCCCATCAGCAGGTTGGGACAGGGAGTGGTGAGGGGGCAGAGAAACACGGTGCAAGGAAGAAGGGAGAGAGTGTGGTAAGTAGTACCTGAAACATAAGCTTTATTAGGAAAAACTGGCTTCAGATTCTATCCACACAACCTTGTTAGCATTTTGGCCATTTTTGTACCAGTCAGGATAGTATAGATTATGCTGTAGTAACAAATAGCCCCGAAATCCAAGTGGCTGAAAATGACAGCTTGCTATGAGTTCCTTACCTAGGGTTTGCTGGCACTGCTATTCATAGGGGTAACTTGGGAATGGGTTTGTGGAAGCTTCTTTTTATTACTGCTTCTCTGGTGACCAGAACAATGCAGAAAGGACAGGGTGACACTTTCTGGTTCTTGGAGTGACCTGCTTCATTTCTCCTCCGGTTTTATTGCTGAAACTAATTTAGCCACCCTTTCTCGACAGGGCATGAAGAAGTGAGAGCTGAACTCACTGAACAATCCAACTGAGACCCAAGTCTCAACTGCTTTATCTGTACAGTGGGAATAAAGTCGCCAAGCTCAGATGGGCACCCCGAGTCTAATGAGATAACGCATGCTACTGCCTCCATGGAATATAGTCACACTCAGACAACCACAGCCCCAAACCTAAAAAGGCGTGGGCAACCGGAGGAGACAGGAGAAGCATTCGTTGCTTGTGGGGTTTCCTAGACGCCATGGTTGACTGGCCAAGGAAAAGCATCTGAGCCTGGAACAGCTGTAGCGGGAGCGGCAGCTTTGCCTGCGACCCAGCAGCAGTCCCCGGTGCTTCTGAAACTCCTGCCATCGAAAAGCTTTGGGGTCCTCAGAGAATCTTCGGGCTGAGCCGGGGGGTGTTCTCGGAGGCAGGCAGCGGCAGGTCTCCTTGCCAGAAGTGTGCATTTCAAACAGCAGCTAACAGCGTTCCCACTGCCGCCACAGCCCCATAGAAATAGCATTTTTATTCCAAGAATCAGTTCCCATTCATCACCGTGAAGCGCAATACCTGGGGGGAAACGGGAACTGAGACTCTGTGCGCGTCTCCGAAGAAGGGAGGGTGTCTGTGCCAGCGAGTAATTAGAGCAGGGCTCTGCACACATGCCTAATCTTTATTTAAGACATTTCACTTAGGTACACATCCAAGTTATTCAAAAGTCAGTTTGGTTTGAGGCATATCTGTCATTAAACGGTTTCTCGTCCCCATTCTAAGTTATAAAAGTACCTGGAACTATTGTGTTCAGTGTTTACTGACACCGCTAAGCAACCTCACTCAGCCTTTTCCCTGACAGACTTTCAAGTTTTAGAACAATATTTTCTTGCGCCTCGTAGCTGAGGAACAAGAAGGAGACTTGAGCAGTTTTTTTGTTTGTTGTTTTCTTTTGAGACAGGATTTGGAGCCTGTCCTGGAACTAACTCCTGTAGATCAAGCTGGCCTCTAACTCACAGAGATTCACCTGCCTCTGCCTCCCGAGTGCTGAGATTAAAGGCGTGCGCCACCACCACCCGACGGCTTGAGAAGTCTTAAGCATTCCCTTAAGGGGAGAGTGAACAGACAGAATCTAGTCCCGGAGGACAATGAAAACGAAACAGCGATGCTCATGAGTGGAAGTGATCTTGTAGGCGCTTGGGTGACCTGGCTCATTGATCCTCTCAAGGACTGGGAAGGGTAGTGCCCCGTTTTCTCATTAAGGTGACTGGTGTGAAGAGATTGTGTGACTCTCTTCACATAACCATAGCCAAGAGTGAAGTGGAACCAGAATTATAGCCCCAAATCTAAGTCATCAGGTCTTTTGCTTTGGACCACAGTGTATCTCTGTATCCTAAAGTACTGGAGGGGCTTTTATGAGAAAGCAATAACTGGACATCTTTTCTCTATTTTTTTGGACCAACATAAGTAGATAAAAGGGGTAAACCACAAAGGCAGATTGGAATCTGCCACTCAACCAATGCTGCTCTAAGGTCTGGGTTCCTTAGAGAGAGTGAGCTTACCATGCCCAGAACTCTTCAAGAAGAGGCCGAGTGGCCACAGCTGCAGAAGGCTCCTTCCTAGCTTGCCCTGACTCGGGTAGCCTCTGCTATTGCCCCTCCTTCCTCCTTCTTTCCCTCCCTCCCTCCCTCCCTTCTTCCCTTCCTCCTTTCTTTTTTCTTCCCTCCTTCTTTCCTTCTTTTTCTCTTTTCTGAGAATACCTCAATGTAGCCCTGGCTGTCCTGGAACTTGCTGTGTAGACCAGGCTGGCCTTGAACTCACAGAGCTCCGCCTGCCTCTGCCTTCTGAGTGCTGGGGTTAAAGGTGTGCGCCACCACTACCTACGTTCTGCTATCCTTTAACAGGAGAATTTTCCAAGCACAGCACAGATCCTGATATCCTATCATGACAAATTTTTACTGTTTCCACTTTTCTTTTTTTCTCCTGTGTGGGCATCACATATGCTTGTGTGGAGGTCAGAGGACAGTCTGGGAATGTGGTTCTCCTCCTTCATCCCACAGGTTCTGGCGATCAAACTCAGGTCTTCAAGCTTGGTGGCAGCAGGCACCTTTGCCTGCTGAACCATCTCGGTGGCCCTAGAGAAACGTTTTTACGTTAATATGTCCTCCCCCACTGCTGCAGCTCTACACGGCAACTCCTGCAACTCCGAGGCCCGAATGAGAGATCAGTGACATCACTGAATTAAACTCATCACCAAACAGGTCTGACACATGATAATGATGCAAATAAAAGCTACCTGGACCATTGACTGACCTCAGCTCACTTCAATGATTCGTCCGTTCTAAGCAGTGTGATTTTATTAGCCAAGCCTGCTGCCGTGTTTTGTGTTTGCCTGCTAGCTCCATGAATTTCCCTAACTTTCACAGGGACCTTACAGGGGGTGGTTTTCCCAGGGTGACACAGAGTCTTGTTTGTTGCGGGGGCAGCCTCAGGAGGAGGGAATTGAGTTGTTGCGGGTCGGCCTGAAGAACCAGGCAGGAGCCAGGAACCTTTGTGGTGAGTGAGAACCGCAGGAGAGGGAGGCCCAGTGGGAACACGCACCAGATGTGCTCCAGTTGGGGGAACAGACATAGCAGCAGCAGCTCAAAACTGGGGGATGGAAGCATGCTCCCCCAAAGCTCCCAGACCGAGAGGCAAGGAACTGGGGGCTATGGATGTAGCTCTCCATTGGTAGAGGGTTCACCTAGCATGCAGATAGCCCTGGCTTTTATTCCCAGTACTGCCTAGACCAGGAGTGATGGTGCAGCCTGTGATTCTGTGATGCTACCATGGGCTCTGGAGGCAAGAGGATCACAAATTCAAGGTCATCTTCTGCTGATAGTGAGTTCAAGGCTAGCCTAGAATATATGAGACCCTGTCCCCGTACAAACAAACAAATTAACAAGATGTGACAAAACATGCATGTGTGCATGTGGGTACATGTGTACTTGTGTGTGCACATGCATGTGGCAGTCAGAGGTTGATGTTGAGTGTCTTCCTCTATTCTTCTCATGTTTTGAGACAGGGTCTCTCATTAAACCTGAAGATTAGACGGGCTGTCCAGGGAGCTCTGGCAACCAATCTTCCCGTCTCTGCCTACCCTGTATTCAGGCTACAGAGAGCTGCTACTGTCCTTGCTGGAATAGTTACCGCCAGAGAGCTCACATTTGGGCAGAGTCTGTGCTAAGCCCAGCCCAGGGAGTGTCATCTTGAAGCAGTTGTGGGAGAACCAGTTCACAACTAGTTCCCAGCCAAGGAAACTGAGGCCTGAGGCCACACAGCTGAGGCTGCTTTGGGCCCTCCTCATTCCTGCAGCCTCACTGCAGGCCGCTTCCCAGGTGACTCACACAGCTCCTCAGTACCTGTGGTGTACGTTTGAATGCTCAGTCACCAGGGAGTGGCACCATTTGAAAAGGTTAAGGATTAGGAGATGTGACCTTGTTGGAGGAAGCTATCACTGGGGATGGGCTTTGAGATCTCAAAAGTCCACACCAGGCCCAGCATCACCCCCCCCACCCCCCCACACCTACAGACCAGAATGTAGCCCCCATGCCTGCCTGCGTACTACCATGCTCATCATCATGATGGTAACAGACTGACCTCTGAAGCTGTAAACAATTCTCCAATTAAATGTTTTCTTCTATAAGCTGCCTTGGCCATTCATCTCTCTATAGCAATAGAACACCAAGACACCACCCAACCTGCCATCACCAGGGCCTCAAACTCGATCATGTGCCCAGGTCACTCAAAGGCTTATTGGTAAACTGCAAGTTACTGGGCCCCACTCCAGAATTTCTGATCTTGTAGGCTTAAGTTCGGGGCCAGGAATTTGCACTCAGGACATGGTATCAGGTACCACTGCAACACTTGGCTCAGCTAAACATTAAGATTCCTTGTTAATATAGCACTGTTGGTCTCCTTCAAAACACCAGCCTGAGTCCGTAACTATGGAATTGATTTGCTTAATTTTGTTGGTTGTTGCCACATCTACCAGACTGGAAGCTTGGGGGGCAGGGCCTGGCAAGAACATCATCTGTTCACCTCTGGATCACTGGCTTCCAGCGCAGTTCTTGGCGTGTGGCAGAGGCTCAGTTACATGTCTTGACTGAATGGGTAGTGAGGGGCTGAGACACAGCCCCAGCCTGTCTGCTGAGTGGATGCCATAGATGTCACTGTGCGCTCCCGACCTTACACCTCCATCTGCCCTGGCCAGCTGCCACCAGATAACCGAACACCAAACTCCTGTGTCCTGAGTGGTTCCTCTGTCACAGTTCGGCTCTGTATTCTGGTGGCTCCAGAAGCCCAAAGAGGCCAAACAACAGGACATGAGGTGTCGCAAGTGCAACGTGTCTGTCTTCTGACAGTGCCAAGGTGTGGGCAGCCAGGTGAGCCCATCTGCTGCATCATTGGCCTGTCTGGCCCTGCTGGGACCCCCTCATGTCTCTATCTATCTATCTATCTATCTATCTATCTATCTATCTATCTATCATCTATCTATCTATCCATCTATCATATCTATTATCTATCTATCTATCATCTATCTATCTATCTATCTATCTATCTTCTATCATCTATGTATTTGTGTGTCTGTCTGTCTTTCTGTGTGGAGGGGGACAAGTTGTGTGAGTCTGCTTTCTCCTCCCATCATGTGGGCTCTAAGGATTGTACTCAGGTTTTCAGGTTTGGTAGCAAAGTCCTTTGCCAGCTGAGCCATCACACCAACCCCTACTCCACCTCGAAGGAGCCAATCTAGGAAGCCACAGATACTCAGGTCTGACCGTGGGGAGATCATGGCTGCACACTGAGAGACCCAATCCTGTAGATCCGTCCTCTCAAAGGGGAAGGCGGAAGGAGAGGGGAAACAAGGGCTGAATGAAGCCAAGAAAAGTGGACGGTGTCCATGTGGCCAGACAGAATGCTCACTGGTTAAGATAAGCTGCACAGGCTTTGGTGGTGTTTTGAGGTCTATCTTGAATAACCTGCCTTGGGAGATTTCTGTTAGAAATGACTCCACAACTAATAATGTGGTCTCTGTCATTTAACTGGAAAGTCCCTCTTGGACCCACACAGTGAAGCGTTAAGGAAATGAAATCTCTCTCTCTCTTTTCCTTTTTATTTTCGGTCACATACAGCAAACTTTGATTTGCTGAGGACGTTTCTCCAGATGACGAGTTATAAGCCATGTCTGAGCGGCCCGCTGGGAACTTCCACAATCCGAGCGGCGCTTTCTAATCACTGGCGATCATTAGCATTTTAGCGGATAGATTTTTGATAAGAAAAATTTTTGCTCTGTGGGAAGAAAAAAAAATCCTGACAGCTGATAATGTAAACAGAGTAGCAATTTTAATTAGGCCCCCAGCCTTCCTTGGGGTGGCAAACATCACACATGATCCAGATGTTTTTAGTCTTGTAGGATGAGAGCTTAAAGTGGTGTCAAGGTCATGAGGCCAAACAAAATCAACTACCGTTTCCTGAGCACTTACTACGAACCTGGGGCCCTGCTCCCTCACCTCAATTACTTAGTTCCGTCTTGAGAGAGAGAGCTAACTGCCATTATATCGTCCCTCCTATTTTACTGAAGGAATACTGATACCCAGAGTGGTTCTCTGACCCAAGAACTAGAGGCGTGAACCAAGGTCTCTGTGTTGTAGAGTTGACAGCCTTACCCACTGGACCACACTGCCTCCCAGTTGCCATTTAAATGGGGACAGAGCATTAAGATCTCCCACTGCCTGGCCTCTGGGATGGCATGACAAGTCAGGTGACCTCTCCTGCCTTCAGCCTCTTTGTGGGGTGCAGACTATAGCAGCCACATCTTCCTTACTGGGATCTTGGGGGTCTCCGGGAAGGAGTGGCTGCACTCAGGGGGACATTTTCCCCCTTCTTGGATCCAGATTTTACTAATCCACACATGGGGCCGCCTGGAGGGGCCTTTCCTTGGGAAAGTCAGGAGTTTGTCATCAGTTCTGAGGTTTTCAGGGGCTCAGCAGTTTCCATTTCTTCAGCAGGTCAGCCTGCCATGGGGCTGTTGCAACACTCTGTCAAAGAGTCCCGTCACGTGTGGAAGGAAGACACTCACAGCCGCTGTGAGGATGAGTCGCTGTGGTGAGCAGGCTGGGACACCCAGGTGTGTGCAGAGTGCCTGCCTGGCACCATTGTTCCCCTTTACTTAGGGATAGAGCCATGGTTTGATCCAGAGCATCTCAGGGCACTGCTGTCCGACTTCCCCACGTAAGGAGACTGCACACATTGTGAGCATGTTTGCCATCGGTGCCCTGGATGCGTGTTAAGACAGAACCCTTTCACTTAGAGATTCTCTGAGTTCTAATGAAAGTTAGTTTCTCCCGATCTAGAACAAGCAGCATCATAGATTGTGTAGCAGGTCTTCCTTGTTGGACTTTCCGGACTGCCAACCCCGAGACTTACAATTAATTATGAAAGCTTGGCCGTTAGCTTAGGCTTGTCTAATTAGCCCTTATAACTTAAATTAACTTGTTTCTATTAATCTATGTTCTGCCACGTGGCTTTTTACCTTTCCTCCATTCTGTACGTCCGACTTCTTCCATGTCTCACTGGTGTCTCTCGCATGCCTAGATTCTTCCCGAGTTCCTCTTTTCCTGGAAGTCCCACTTAACCTTCCCTGCCTTGCTATAGGCCATTTAACTGTCTATTAAACCAATCAGGTGCCTTAGGCAGGCAAGGGAAAACAGAGACACATTTTTACACAGTTTGCTCAAAAATCCCACAACAAGACTGTGCACTTTCTGTGTCTGACTCTTTCCTTCTGTCACGATGTTCTGAGATTTGTCCTCAGTGCATGTCTCTGTGGCTCATTCCTCTATATTGCTCAGCAATATTCCATCGGGTGGCTAGCCCATGCTTGACTCATTCTGACATCTCAGTTTTTTCTGCTTTTAACTGCTGTGGATAAAATCCTATAACAATTAATTTTACCAGCCATTTCAAGAACATATTTTAATTTTTCTTGGATGGATAATAAATAAATGAAGTTGCTGGGAAGATAAATGCTTCGCTTTTTATGAAATCATGAAACAGTTTAAAGTGGTTGTCCTATATGACACCACGAGCTGCAAAACCCAAAAATCCCAGTTGCCTTCATTCTCCTCAGTGTCTGCTGCGGTTGGCATTATGGGTTCAGCCTTCCACCGTGGGATGGCGCGACGGCTCATTGCGGTTCTGATTTGCATTTTTCTGACAGCTAATGCCAAGTGACGCTCTGAATGTGTCCTAGTCAGCTGTATGGAGATCTTCCTTGTAAAGTATCTGCTCAAGAGCTTTACCTTTTTCTTTAGAAATTCTGTTTTCTGCTATTTGGTGCTAGAGCCTAAACCCAGGGCCCTGCACATCCCAGGTAGGCTCTCTACCACTGTGCTACAGCAAGCCCAATTCTGCTGTTTTTCCACTGCTTAGGACTCCCATCGGATGGTGATGCTCTGAGTATTTCCTCTCATTTTATGCTTTACTTATTTTTTTTTCTTGGTGGTGATTTGTTTACTTATTTGGTTTTTCGAGACAGGATTTCTCTGTGTAGCTTTGGCACCTGTCCCAGAAGTCACCCTGCAAACCAGGCTGGCCTCAAACTCACAGAGATCCTCCTGCCTCTGCCACCCATGTCTGGGATTAAAGGCATGTGCCACCGTTGCCTGGCTATTTTTATTACTTGTTTTATTATTAGTGTGCATGTGTGCAAGTGTATGTATGCCACAGTGTGGACCTGGAGGTTAGAGGACAATGTTCAGGAGCCAATTCTGTCCCTCCTCTGTGGGCTCCAAGAATTGATCTCAAGGTGATCAGGCTTGTGCAACAAATGCTTTTACTTTCTGTAGTGGATTGGATGAGATGGTCTGCATAGGCTCATGTGTTTGAATGCTTGATCCACAGTTAGTGGCACTGTTTGGGAAGATTAGGAAGTGTGGCCTTGTGGGAGTGGGTGTGGCTTTGTGGGGGTGGGGGTGGCCTTGTTGAAGTAGGTGTGCCCTATTGAAGTAGTATGACCTTGTTGGAGGAAGTATGCCAAGTGGGAGTAGGCTTTGAGATTTCAAAAGCGTGGGTCCAGTCTCCCTCTCTCCCTCTGTCTGCAGATCAGAATGTAAGCTGTCAGCCCCTGCTCCAGCGTCCTGCTGCCTGATCACCATCACACTCTGTCATAATGATAATGGCTCACCCTCTGAAACTGTGAGCTAGCCCTCAATTAAATACTTTCTTTTCTAAGAATCGCCTTGGTCATGGTGTCCCTTCATAGCAACAGAACGCTAACGAGTACACCTACTGATCCATCTCTCCAGCCCTTGATGATACTTTCTGATAAGAGAAGTTTCTATTTTTATAATTCATTCTTTTGCCCCCTTTTATAATTTATTTTATATATATCCTAAGAACTGTTTGCTTACCTAGAGGTAATCACTTCTCGGCCTTTTGGCTAAGACCAAGTGTTTACCTGGAGGTCATAAACATATTCTACATTTTCTTTTAATAGTTTCACTTTTGTAAATGTCTATGCGCCATCTTGAATTAGTGTTTGTGTATGGGGTGAGACGGGTCTGGTATCTTTGTTCCTCACATAGATAACCATTGTTCCAGAACATTGTCAAAGGCATTTTTTTTTCTCTACTAACTGACTAGGCTTCCTTGACAAAAACCAAGCGACAATAGACATACAACCCATATCTGGACCCTCCATTCTGTTCCACTAAAACAGCTGTCTCTCTTTCCGTCAGAATCAACCTCTTAAGTTATTGGAGCCTAACATAGTAAGTCACGATGTTTGGTAGTGTAAATCTTCTTATTTCTAATTGATTTTCAACATTCTTTTGGCTATTATTGGTCCTTTGCTTAAGACAAAACCTTATTATATATCCCTGGTTGTCCTGGTACTCACTCTGTAGACCAGACTGGTCTCAAACTCACAGAGATCTGCCTGCCTCTGCTTCCCTAGTTCTGGGATTAAAGGTGTGCACCATCGCACCTGACTTTCAAATAAAACTTAAGGATCTTTATGACTTGGATCTTTAGATCAGTTTTAAGACAGTTAATATCATGAGAATATTGAGTCTTCTGCCACATGGATTTAAAATTTTCCATTTCATTTGGTCATTTGAAAAGCATCTTCCTTCTGCACATTTTCGTAATTTCAGTGTGGAAAATTCAGGTCATCTTTATTACATCCACGCAAGTATTTTGTGTTTTGAATGTTGTTACAAATGGCATTTATTTTAACATCATTTTTAAATTGTTTGTATGTAGAATGCAATTGACTTTTCTATTGGCTTAATATATAGTGCGATTCTAAATTCACATGCTCATTCCAGTGGGTTTGTTGCATTGTGTTTTGTGTACATTTAGGTTCTCCTATACACACAGTCATGTCCACTACAAGTAGAGACAACTTTTGTTGCTTTGTTGTTTTGGTTTTTAGGGCTTTTTTGCAATCTGCATACCTTTTATTTGTTTTTCTTGTCCTATTTCATTATCTATTCTTTCCCCTTTAACATGTCTTGATTTTGGAAAAAAAAACAAACAAAAAACCCAATCTTTGCAAAACTCTTATTTTTTTTCTGTCTTTTCTTTCTACTTCCTTCCCCCCTTCTCTCCTTTCCTTGCCTTCCTAAAGATGTACAATCAGCTATAAAACATCTTTCTGTTTACAGAATTGGAAATTTTCTAGACAAGAAGAAAAACAGCTTTAATTTATTAGTGTGAGTTGTCAATTATTTCTAGCTCTTTGGGCAGAGGTATTACTTCTTGGGTACTGTATGCCTATTCCAAAGTCATCTCTGATGTGACATATACCACATCTGCACCAAATCACTGAGTGTATTAGATACAAGTTATTCCATCTGCTTGGGTCTATGAGTACCTACAATTAGCAGAGCCCATGCAGCTGGTCCACAGTGTACGTATGGCTTGAGATAGAAATAAAGTTTTGTTCTTTGAGGGCATTAAAACCTGACACCATTTGTTACAGCAGCATTACCTAGCCTAACCTCGCTCATACTACTTGCATGACATTTCAAAGGACAGGTGACCAAGGAACGTGATGAGTAGAGATGACGTATGCCAACACATTGTTTTCTTCTTTGAGTGGAACAATGGAAATGTACCCCAGAGAAGCCAGCGGTGAATCAGGACTCAGACTGTCTAATAAGGGCCTTGTATGTAAATAAGAACCCAGACATAGCAGACATGAGAAAACAGTGCTTCCATTCCAGCGAGCCAGAGTTCTATCAGCGTGTGCTCTGCATAATTGAAAGCATGGCATCTCCTTTCCCCCACTTCCTCCTGCCTGTGAATGGGAAAGACAAAAAGATCTTGTCCTCAAAAATCGTCGGGAGAAATTGTGTTGATTATAAAATGCTCCGCAAATGCAAAGTCCCATCTAAGTGGCAATTTTCTCCATTGCTCTGACAATTGTAATAAATAAATATTGTTTTTAAAGCTGGTTCCTGGCTTGCTTTCCCGTGGTCATCCCATCAAACACTCCACCAGGCCTGGGGTTATTGTCCATTTTGGATCTGCCTGCGTGTGCATGGGGCCTGGGTAAGGCTGTTTACTGAGGAGTTGAGGACGCCCATCTTGTAGTAATAAAATTTGAGAACGATGTCATAGCCCATTGGAGAGGTGATGGGTCAGAACAACTTGGGAAAAATGTACATGCGCACTCTAGGGGCAGGGGGCTTGTTCAGCATTTCTGCAGCCCCAGTGTGCAAGGACGAGGAAGAGCTCTCTACAGCTATTAAAATATGTCAGCTCCTGGCCTAGCTTGAATTCAGTGCTCAAGCTTCCCTGTGTCCGAGGTAGCCATCAATAGTCCAGGAAAGCTTGTAGACTGTGCACTGGCTGATAGCTGCCATCCCGTCCCCTGGTCACTCACAGTGACTGTTGGAAACAGTGAGGACATAAAGTCTCTGGCCCCACCACTGCTCAGCTGGTAAAGGGCTCGGCAAGACATTCATTCATTTTCTTGTTCATTTGTTTGTATACCTATTCAGTTACTGCTTCTACCAGTGCCAAGTCTGCTAACATGGACTGATATTTCAGACAGCATTCTAGCTACCTACACCTTCTAGCCCTGAAAGGTGGCTCAGCCAGGAAAGTGTTCTCTATGTGAGTATCAGGACCCGAGTTCAGCCCTCCGTCTCTGCATCGAATCCAGGCACAATGGCATGTTCTTGTACAGCCAGCACTAGAGAGTCAAAGACAAGAAGATACCTGGGGCTTGCTTAGTAGCCAGTTTAGCTGAATCATTGACATCTGGCCCCCATATACGTGCGTGTGTCTGTGTGTGTGTCTGTGTGTGTGTGTATGAGTACACATTCATGTGTACAAACACACACAAATCTCAGCCCTTAGGGAGCATATGTTCTGGTCAAATGATATAAACATCAATCAAATATTCATGCTAATAAATATTTGATTATAAAATGTAATAAGCACCACTAAAGAATAATTTAAAATTCTGAGAGGGTAAGAAAATGAAGGGAACAGACTGTGTCAGGGAAGCAGGTGAGGGAAACAACTCTTGGGGCAACCAACCACTGAGTGCCTAACAGATAAACCCAGACAGTGTTTGATGCAGATAGAGGAGGAGAATGAAGCTGGGTAGAAGATGCACTTAGTGTAAGGCAGACTGTGATGGGTCACTAGAGAGGAGCAACCGCTTTCAGGGGTGGATCAGCAGAGTTGCTTTGTTTCTGGGAACTAAGGAAGCCTGATCACAAGAATAGTGTTTGGGCTGGGCCTAAGAAGAACTTTCTGGGTGTTTCTGGGACAAAAAGGAGGGGATGAGGCCTTCGTGTCAGGCTGGGGCTCCTTTTGACTGCTAAACTCAGGTGCTACACCCCCCTATGGCAGTGAGGACTCACTGAAGGTTCTGGGACAGTGTGGTGTGATTGGAATCCCTGGCTGAGAAATCCCCCTTTGTTCTCTCTGGAGACAGCCTTTTACAAGATCCCAAGGAAGCTTGGGAGATGGCTCAGTGGATGAAGGGCTCACTGCACAAGCATGGGGTCCTGAGTTCAGATCCCCAGTACCCACGGGAAGAGCCTGGCCTGCTCATGCACATCTGTGAGCCCAACATTGTGGAGCCGAGTCAACAGGTCCCTGGGGCTTGTGCACCAGTCAGCCTCTCCAAAGTGTGAGCAGCGGGTTCAGTGAGAGATCTTGCACACACGGACAGGCACACACAAACTCAGTCAAGTTCTCAAAGCCTTTAGCTACCCTTGAGCTCAGAGAAGGGACACCATTGTCAGCTTCCCTTTGTCCCAATGCCCTAAGGAGACATCGCAAGACAGGCAGTTGGAGACCCAGAGTCCTGCGGCTGAGCCTTTTCCCCTAGTGACAAGGCAATGTGTGTCGGAGCAGGGCACCCAATATGGCTCACACTGAGCAGGGGGCTGAGTGCCAACAAAACACAAGAAAGGGCCTTGTGTTAGTTTTGTGCCTCATTTCAGACGCAAGGGAAAGGAATTTTTTTTTAAAAAAAAATACATGCTGTAAGAAAGAACAGAGTAATAACTGGGCCAAAGGAATGACCACCTCTAGGAGATGCCTGCTGACTTCAGGCCTGGCTGAATCAAGGCTTAAAGCAAATCCTCAGGATTCTTTCCCCCAGTTTCTTGGGTTCCCTTATTTTGTGTATTGGCCTCATTATCTCCCACCTCAGAGCCTCCTCTGTGTAGGTGGTGGTACACATCTTTAATCCCAAGTAGAGGCAGGTGGATCTCTGAGCTTGAGGTCAGCCGGCTCTTTTACATAGAAAATTCCAGGAAAGCTCTAGTCTTCCTTTCAGTAGGAAGGAGTGGCTTGTAGCTTTGGCCAAGCCTATGCCAAGACCGACTGTGACCCCAGTAAATTAGCCAATGCCAAGTAGAGCTCCAGCGGAAGCAAATCAGAGCTGACAAAATCTGCTCCCTCCCATGGACTGTGTGTGTGTGTATGTGTGTGGGAGTGAACCTGGAGACTTCAGGGGTAGTTGGAGAAGTGGGATTTCAGACCAAGCACCCAGATTCACATCCTCAGTGGCATAGGCAGTGTGGGTCTCTGGGAGAATTTAGCTCCACTTACCCATCTTGCAGACTGTCCAGTGGGTGGGGCCTGCCATTGGTTCATCTGACTATCTGCGCTCCTGTGTCATTATGTATTCCTTATTGAATCTTAATTTTATTTTATGTGTGAGTGTCTTTCTTGCACGTTGGTCTGTACCAAGGGTATGCCTGCTGCACGAGGAGGCCAGACTAGGACATCAGATCCCTTGAAACTGTTACAGATGGCTCTAAGCTGCCATGTGGGTGATGGGATTTGATCCTGGGTCCTGGAAGAGCAACCAGTATTCTTAACCACTGAGCCATCTCTCTAGCCTCCTCAATACATATTCTGATGAAGCATTTCTTATTGGCGAGGGCCACGGAGAAGGACTAGCTTTCGAATTACTTGACTCTGATTGAAAACCTAAGGACTTCTGAGAGGGGAAGGAATGGACCAGGACACAGTAAAACTGAATCACATGTGAATGTGTGAGATCATGATACAAATGCCAGGCTTACAAAGTGTGATGTCTAGCTGAGCTTTGTGGCCCATGCCTGTAACCCCAGCCCTTGAGGGGCCAGAGAGGAGAGGAGAGAGTTTCTAGCTACCCTGGATTCTACAGAGAGATCTTGTCTCAAAAACCAAGACCAAAAGTAAACAAGAAAAGGTAAAGTGTATTTTAAAAATGAAAGGGCCAGGGGCAAGGCTTCAGCCTTCCTTTAGTCTGGGGTTAGGGAGGGATTGGGTGCCTCCTCTCTGTACTGGGGGCGTCCATTGCCCACCAGGGACTGGCAGAAAGGAAGGCTTGGTCTGCAAGTAGGTTTTTGATTCTACCTTCCCCTGTCTGGCCTTTGCCTCTGTCTTCCTCCTCTGGAAAATGGGACCAAGTGCCTGGCAGTGGCATTGTGGGAGTGGGGCAGCTCCAGTCAGGGGGCTGGGCTGATTGAACGTGAGGCAGCAATGGAGGGCGCTGCTGGAAACTGGTAATTAATAAAGGAAATGCCCTGGGACTGCCGCCCAGCCGCCTCACATGACATATCTGTCGCAGGCTCGGCAAACCATTAAATGACCATTTTCTGACAGAACGACTTCTCTGCTGCCGCAAGCTGCAATGGCTTGCCAGGGGACTTGTTCTCTCTTCCCGAGATCCTCTCCTCTCCTCTGCCTGCCCACACCACTTCCTCCCTCCTCTCACTCCATGCCAAACGCTGTCCTCTTTACTGGGCTAAGGGTACCGTGTGTCTTTCCTGTGCTGTTTCTCTGGCTATCTCTCTCCCACTCTGGGTGCCTGTGTGTCTCAGTGGGTGCTGGTTTCTGCCTTCCTGGTATCTCTCTCAAACTGGTCTCCTGCCTCTGTCTCCGTCTTTCTCTCTCTCTCCTTCCCTTCCCACCCTGCCACATCGTCCTCAGCTCTCTGCCTTCCTTCTCCCAAGCTGCTGTCACCCCCTCCCTGGCCCACTGAACCTCTCTCTCCTTACTCCCCCTATCTGCTTTGACTCCCACCCTTCCCCCAGCCTCTCTGTGTGTCTGGTTTGGCTTCCCCCATCCCACTTCCCCCCTCCCCGGCTGCCTGACGGCTCTAGTTCATTTCTGCCTGTTTAATTGGGCCCCGGATGAGTTTGGTCGACAGGGCCATTCATCATGTGGCCGCGGCTGGCGGCGGAGCCCGGGGGAGCTGGGCTGACAGCTCCGCCAGGCTGGGATGCGGCCTGCGTCGGGAAGTTCACATATTTGGGCATTAGTGCAGCTATTAGTTTAACAAGCTTCGTTTATCCTTGTCACTACCACTTCAGCTTCCCATGTAATCATTTGAAATGTAGATTACAGCCAGACAAATGGGACAGCACAAGACGCGTGGGGTGGAGGGAGTGACACGCAGCTCGTTAGGGCCGCCTTCCTGGCCCCATCCCTTCTCAAGCAAGGCTTTGATTAGCTTAATATTCACATGATTTCAGTGAGAAGCGCCAGTCACCTGTGCTGAGCCAGGGGCTGTATGGAGGTACCCAGGGTGCATCCAGGTAAAGGGCCAGGCTCTCCTGAGTTACAAGACAATCCAGCCTGGCAATGGCACAGGAGGGGACCAGAACCTGCCCTGTCTCACCTCTCCATGATTTTTTCCTTCCCAAATGAGGCGGTTTCCAATTAGGCCATGACTTTTTCCTTCCACCCTGGTCTTAGCAGCCTTAACCCTGGTCTGCTATTTTAAAGCTCACATGACCTGAGGAAGACCTGAGCTTCTTCAGACCCCCTATCATCACGTGGAAAATGTCGGGTTCGCTGTACTTCAGGACCCGTCTCACTCCAGCGTCCGAGGTGGAGCCCTTCTTTTCCGGCCTGTTTTTACGTGGCACACTGTGGACCAGGGACTCTTATGCAGATAGAAACCAGGTTGAGTCCCAGAGTCCCAGAGTCCCAGAGTCCTATAGGGCTTGGGGGGTGGGGCCGAGACTGGGAGGAGGCTGCAGATCAGGCGGCACTGCCCACCCTGCGGCACTTTCTCCACTGTCCCTCCTTTGTCTTGCACGTCATTTCTCTGACTCCTACCATTCCCCCTTGCCTTTGGAGTTTCCTCTGCCAAGAATGCACTGTCCCTTGTCTTTCCCCTCCAACTCTCTTTCTCCGGCCATTTTTCATTCTTTATGGCCGTAGTTCGAATGCTCTTCCTCCAGGAAACCTTGCTCTCTGACCCTCATGTTCCTCCCCTCTCACCTGTTCTTCAGAGTCTGAGCCACCGCATCATAGTCTAGCACACAGGACTAGCCTGCTGTTGTAAACTCGCTGAGAGCAAGGCCTGCCTGCTCTGATCCCTGGTTCCCGGAAGCTGCCAGGCCAGCATGCATTGGAAGGACATCACGGGCATGTGCAGCTATGTGGCTGAGAAGCCTTGAGAAGCAGCCATGCACCAGTGGTCCTCATGTAACAAATGTGTTGTGTGAGATTCCCTCCTCCCTCCTCTTGACTCCCCTCTGCCTCAGCCTGCCTGTCTCCCACTTGTTTGTGCAGCCCCTGAAGCAGCAAGGGTTCCAGGGGAGGGCTCTTCTGAGTCAAAGGAGGGGCCCCCAGAAGAAGTGGCTGCCCCTTAAATAGTCCAGCTGTGAAGAAGTTAGTGATGAGCACACAGGCTGAGGTGGGAGTTAGACTTGGGGTGCAATGGGAGATGGGGGAGCAGCAGCAGGGAGGGGAGGAACAATACCTGAGGCCTGAGGACAAGAGGAGGAGTGTGGTAGCCAGCACCTGAGGAAGCCTTGGAGAGGAGCTGCAAACTCCAGAAACCAGCCATTGGGATGAGCCAGGAAGGAAGAGAGGACAAACTCTCTGACCTTTCGCTTCTCTATCTCTCCAGTGCCCCACCAACGCCCCTGCCTTTGGCTACATCCATCTATTTGAAAGTCAGAAGGTTGGAGGGTCAGGGTGATTTGTTCCAGAAACCAACCTTGGATACAGGTCAGGACAGAGCAAGAAGATGTGGACCAGTGTGGATGAGAGCAATGGAATGTATCTAGCGTAGCGTCTCTGTGAGATGCCTCAGGCAGGCCACTTTGGGCCACAGAAAGCGATAGCTCAGAGCCAAGTGGAGGGTCCTCTAGAGAGGGCACTCCGCGAGCGGACACGTTCTTTTTTATCCCCCGTCATCGCCTCACCTAGCACAGCTGACCCAGAGCCATCCTCCGCGCCAGCATCCTTCCTTCCTTGGCGCTCCCTCTGTGAGGAGCTTGTCTCGCTTTCTTCCTGACACCTTCTGAATAATGACACCAGACCCCGAAAGCAACGAGTCGTGAATCAAAGTGGCTTCTTGCTATCATAAAAAAGATGTTCTAAACCCCAAACATAAAGATCGTTTTATCTTTATTAATAGTTTAATGCATCTGAGAAAGCTATTTGACATTTTTTTACACCTCCAACTCTTTCCTTCATGCATTGCTGGTCAGATTACACCAGGGTTCAGCCACTTAAATCCACTTAATAACTGACTGAATTCTACACTGAATTTACATTGAGCTACAAGCTGATTCTAGGATACAGACGAATTTTCTAGTGGGAGAAAAAGCTCAGCACCCTGACTCCTAAGTTGTAAATCTGCGGTAATAATGAAAAAGGAATTAGTAAAAGGATGGGGACTGATGTCCTGTTTTACAGCTCTTCCTGATGAAGACTCTGAAGCATGGAGTAAAGGAATGTTCCCCCATCAATAACTGGGAGTGAGACATTTGCCTCACCTGTGTAATTAAAGCAGCACACTTGCAAACACAGATGTGAGATTAATTGAAAACACATGGAATTTGCATGGTGAACAATCTGACCCTTCCCAACTGCTGGCAAGCCCAATACACGTCAGTGTGTGACATTGTGAGGAGAGAGGTTTGTTATTGATGATATCTGAATTGGAGTAGCATCTAATTGGCTAATTTTTTATTGTAGATGCATTCACACACCACCGCCACATCACAAATACATATGCAAATGCACAGCTCAATAACTAACATACACATGCACACACACTGCAGCCCAGCACACCACACGCAAACATAGCCCCACACCTATACACACACATTAAACATGAATGCATAGGGCTATGTTGTACAAAGCACTCTCAAGACTCAGTGAAAAACACAGGGAAACATGTTCTCTGCCTCTTTCCAACTTCCCAGAAAGGAAAAAATATTGTAACTGTCAGAAATGTGATAGGACTGTCAAAGACATGTGGAAAAAACCCAAACACACCATGTAAGTTGTGAAAATAAATCCTAATTCCATTTGTTGCGTGACAGTGTATAAACCACACATTTTTCATCAAGATAGAAAATTAAAGCCTTTCCCAGGTTCAGAATGATGGGGAAGTTGGATAGAAACCCTTGCATCCTGGCAGAAGGAGGAACATCTGTTGGCTGGGCTCGGCCGGAAGGATGCTTCAGTACCACGGACAGCGGACTCTCGCCAGCCCAGTTTCCGAATTCCTCCTGCTTGAGGCTGTGTCCCCACAGGGTAATGGCTGTCTAAAAACAGCACAGGCATACTTCTCATCTTAAAAACTCTTTGATTAAGGACTGGATAAGTGACTCAGAGGCTAAGAGCTCTTGCTGCTCCTCCAAACCCAAGTTTAGTTCCCAGCACCCACACCTGGCTGCTCACAACTGCCTGTAACTCCAGCTCGTGGGGATCTGGTGCCCTCTTCTGGCCTCCTCAGGCACCTGCACACATGTGGCATACACATAAACAGACACAGACACACAAATAAAAATAAAATAAAATTACTTGAAACTTGTTTAGTTAAGTATAGGTTTGATTGGGGGAAGTTCTTGAACAGCCTTAGCCTTCACATGTTTGCTGAGCTGCATCTTCCACACCTCCTAATCCGGGACTGATTCTTTCCTCTACTGAAGCTCATCTGATTCATTTAAAACCTCCAGGTAGCCTGGGAATTTTTCCAATACTTAAGCCCTTCCTTACCAAAAAAAGTTCCTGCCTCCTCGATAGCTGCTAATATAACTGGCATCAGTTAATCAGGCTCTAGAGAATTTGAGGATGTTACTCTAGTCCATTCAAAGAAGTGTCTGTCTAACTGCACATTTAGTTTTTCTCCCCTAAGTCAGGTTTCTAATCACGAGGGAGGGTCCCAGTGCTTCTTGAGAGCTTCAGTGTTGTTAGTGGGGCTCTGTAGAATGTTCTTAAGTCTGCCCAGAGACTGAACAACAATGCCGTGACTCATTCTCATCGACACACTGTTCTTCCTCAAGGACACCGCATGTCAGACAGGCATCTCTACAGAACAGACTTCTTTGTTGTGGTTTGAATGAAAATATCCCCCATAGGCCCTGGCATTTGGATAGTCCCCACTTGGAGGTGCTGTTTGCAGAAGCTTAAAAAATGTGATCTGGCTGGAGGGAAAGGGTTTAAAACCTCACACCTGTCCTTGCTTTCTCTCCTGGCTTCCTGCTTGTGGTTCAGGATGTGAGCTCTAACTGTCCCTTCCACTGTGTCTGTCACCTGCCCCATACTTCCCAGGCATGATGGGCTCTTATTTTGTTGGAGACATAAGTCTCAACAAATCCTTTGTTTTATGAGTTTCTGGGGTCATGGTTTTTTAGCAAAGCAATAGAAAAGTAACTAATATATCCATTCTCAAAGTTTACCTTTCATGGACCCCTTAATCATTATTTTTAATAGTTTCCCTTATGAGTGGTAGTTTCTAGCAGTTTGGTATTTCTTCAGATGGGGAGTTATTTTCAAAGCCTCATTGTGACCAGAATACTGAAATTTTTTTTCAGGGGTGTGTTAGTTACTGGCTGCAAATAATGCCTGGCCAAACAACGTAAGGGAGGAGGGGTTTTTGGCTCACAGTTTGAGAGTACAGTCCACCATGGTGGGGGAGTCAAGGTGGCAGGGGTGTGAGGCAGCCAGCCACGTTCTATCTGTGGTCAAGAAGTAGAAAGAAAGAAACGCTGGTGCTCGACTGGCTTTTTCTTCAGTCTAGACCCCAGCCCGTGGAAGAGTGCCATCCACATTCAGATTTGTCTTTCTACCTCAGTGCACTAATCTGGAAACTCTTTCACACAGGTTTGTCTTTGAGGTGACTCTAGAGCTGGTCAAGATGACGGCATTAACCATCACATGCAGGGAGCAGTACTCACTGAGATCCAGCTCACCAACTCAGTAAGGGCTACAGGGGGCCTCTGAGCTACCAGGACTGCCACAGGGGGGTCCAGACACAAGCGACCCTCAGATCTCTGGCTCATCCTTACCTCTGGGTGAGTCATTGTGACTTCTGGCCCCTTGAGTATGGCCAATTATGGGGACCATAGACTCCCTAGACTTCTGAAGCAAAAAGACTGGTGCTTACAAGGCTCTATCTTAAGTCCCCATTGTGCTGATTGGGAGGCTGAATCCCAGAAGAGGACCTTCTAATCTGGATGAGAGAGGGATGGGGCCAGAAGATGACAGTTCTCTGGGGTCAGGTCTCATCTGGACCTTGGTGGGTTTCCGAAGAGGTCCAGATCCTCCGACATTTCTGCACAGGACTACCCTATCCCCTACCCCTTTTCAATTCAACTCCACTGAACATGTCTCTAAACTGAACCAGTGAAGTAGGCAATGGGGTCCTGAGGGTACCATGGCTATGCTCTGTCAGCTCCTCTCAGTCATATTAATAGGATATGCAGATGGACAAATGGGGCTGCTGGGGACAGAGGTCATAGTCCTGGCATCCTCTGCAGCTAGATGTTACCACACAATTAATTCAGTCAATGGGGTGTAGGCAGACATACCAGGTAGTAGTTTTCTAGAACCTCACTAGAGGGACATTTTCTTCTTCGTCTCCTCCGTTCTGAAGCCTGGAATCCCCGTGCTTCGTCTTGGGCCAAGTGGCTAAGGAGATGCTGCCTTGGGAGGGCCAAGGCTGACTGACTCTGCTCCCCGTGGGGCTCCTTGGCCAAGCTGCCATATCAGCCATGGATCACTGACCTTCAGATCCATCTGTGAGAGCAGATCATCTGTCCTGCTTAAGCCACCGCTATTCTGAATTTGTCAGTCATTCATAGCGGATCTAACTAACTATTACCAGCAGTAGAATAAATATTTAACAAGGATTTAAAAAAAAAAAAGTCTGTTCTTTTAGCTTTGCCAAGGAAAACATCGCACTTCTTCACAGCGAAGTGCCCCTAAGAACCTAGACTGTGGCCGAAAGTCCTTTTAAATAAAGTGATTCCTTCTCCACACGTGCTATCAAGGGTACTAGACGGAGGCTGTGGTCAGAGGCAAGAGGCCTGAGAGTCTGCGGTGGGGAAGACGTGAGAGCCACTTGCCTGCTTTATAAATTCCTCTTGGATTTATTTTGGTTAAAAAAGTTTTTAATTTTACATTTATTTAATTATTTGACTGCCTGATTGATTGGCATGTGTGCACTTGCAGTATGACATGCTACACAAGTGGAGGTCAAAAGGACACCTTGCAGGAGTCGGTCGTCTCCTTCCGCTATGTGAGTTCCCGAGATCTAGCTCAGGTACTAGGTTTGGCAGCGAGTCCATTTGTCCACTGGGCTGTATTGCTGGCCCCTATATTAATTTTTTTTTGATTTTCAAGACAGGGTTTCTCCATAGCTTTTTGGTTCCTGTCCTGGAACTAGCTCTTCTAGAACAGGCTGGCCTCGAACTCACAGAGATCTGCCTGCCTCTGCCTCCTGAGTGCTGGGATTAAAGGCGTGCGCCACCACCGCCCGGCTATTAATTTTTATGTATGTGTCGGTGCCTGTGTGTGTGTGCACATGTGCTTATGAATGCCTCTGGAGGAAAGAAGTCCCCTGGAGTTGGAGTCAGAGGCAGTTGTGGGTCAGTGACATGGGTTCTAGGAACCAAATGCCACTCTTCTGGAAGAACATCAAGGACTCTTAACCACTGAGCCATTGCTCCGCCTCTTGAATTTGCCTACCACATGTTGTGTGTTATCTTAAAATATTTATCTATTTGTCTGTCTGTCGTCTGTCTATCTATCTGTCTGCCTATCATCTATCATCTATCTATCTATCATCTATCTATCTATCTATCTATCTATCTATCTATCTATCTATCTATCTATCTATCTATCTATCATGGTGTGCATAATGTATATGTGTGCACAACAATGCCATGGCACATGCATAGGGGTCAAAGGACAATTTTGAGGCGTTGACTCTTTCTATCCACCCTTATATGGGCACCAGGGATGCAACTCAGGTTGCCAGGCTTCTGTGGCAAGCACCTTTGCCAGCTGAAGCCTATCATTGGCCGGTATTATTTCTTAAGTGTTATCATGTTTATGTATTTATTGTGCATTTGTGTATGCATAGTTCAGAGACAATCTGAGGGAAGCTGTCTTCTTCCACCAAGGGATCTGAACTCAAATCATCAGACTTGGTGGCAAGGTTCTTTACCCACTGAGCCATTTTGCCTGCCTTTTTTTAAAGCACAAGAGACAAGAGAGAGAAACAAATGAAAGCGCATTTTATGCTGTCAAAGGCCTTGCCCAGGTGTACCAAATGAGCCAGTTAGTGTTGCAGAGTGGCCATCCAGCTCCTGCTTGGTGCTCAGTGCCCAGGCACGCACCTTCTTCCCATCTGGGGGAAATACAGAAAGTCCTTACAGGGCTCAGTGAGCATGCTTAGCAGGAGTGGTCCATTCTTGCTGTCTGGTGACAGTACTGACTCCCATGGGACAGCTGTTCCACGCAGTCCTGCATCCCAAGGACCTTACAGACACTGTCCCTGAACTACTGAACCCTCCAAGTATTTGCCTCCATGCTCACCAGAAGGGGTTTTAGCATGATTAATAAAAACCCAGAGACAGAAATTGGGGTTCAACCTAAAGGTCAGAAAAACAAAACAGCCACTGGCTCTTAGCTCTACTTCAGTCTGAAATGGCGATCCTGCCTCCAGGAATCTCAGAATGAGACTATGTGTGTGAGCTGTCTCCTCCCATTTTTTTTTTCTTTTTCAAGACAGGGTTTCTCTGTGGTTTTTTGGAGCCTGTCCTGGAACTAGCTCTTGTAGACCAGGCTGGTCTTGAACTCACAGAGATCTGCCTGCCTCTGCCTCCCAAGTGCTGGGATTAAAGGCGTGCGCCTCTACCGCCCGGCTGTCTCCTCCCATTTTATATTCCTCTCTAGGGCTGGGATTAAAGGCGTGCACCCCTGCGATTAAAGACATGCACTGCCTGGTTTCTATGGCAAACTAGTGTGGCTACTGGGAAGAGAGGTGTGTGTGTTATCACAGTCTGGTCTGTAAGGCTTGCTCCAGTAAACAGAAGGGCAGGCCAAAATCTTGGCTGATGGAGAAGATGCTCAGGAAGCTGAAGTTCCAGTCTTGCAAGGGGTTCTCTCAGCTGTTGCTGCTTGGTTTGAGGAGGAATTAGCAGTCCTCACAGGGAGGGAGTGTCTGGCCTCTCTGATGAACTTGCTTGTTCCCCTTGCTGTCCGCGCCTTCTGTCTCAAGCCTCTTGCATGTGTCAATGGTGGTGGTCATGGATGGTGAGTGGAGGCAGTTAGAGAGTTAGGCCGTACATCAGCACTGCAGGAAGTGACTTCAACACTTGGCCTTGGTTACGTAATTCTGGAGCAACAGGAAAAACTCCGCTAAGTGTTAGTGGCTGGTAAATTGTTAGCACTTAGTAAATGCTAACAGGCCTTCTTGTTTATAACCCAGAGCTGTATTTGGAAGGGGGGCAGCAGATCAGAGAGGGCCCCCATGCAGGTTTGCGGAGGACATACCGTGAACCTCCTTCCACCCTTCCAGGACAGAAGTATGCTAGTCTCTAAGGTGTCAGCTGGGGTTTACCTGAGGGCAGGGCAGAGCTGAGGTCTGAAGCAGGGCAGGGCGTGTTCAGGCCATTCTGAGCAAAGCCAAGGTAGCAATTCTAGACATTCGTGGGTGTTAGGCTGACGCGGTTAGTCCTTCCCCAAACCTGCCTTCTCAGTCTTTCTCATCACACGCTAGGCTGCTTCCCTGTCTCCCTTGCAATGGTCTGTGGCCACAGGACTAGGCTCTGGCTAAAAGACTCTGAATGCATATCATTTCCGCCCTGCTGATGGAAACATCTCATGGCATGGGCTCCAGGTGCTTTCCTTTTTTGCAGGCATAATTCTCTCAAATAAGGCGAACTTGAAAACAGCAGAGCCAAAAAGAAGAAAGAAGCCTGGATCTTCGGGTCACCTTGTGGAAGGCTGCCTGCCTTCTGTGAGTGCCAGCGATGTGAACCCCCAACAGATTTCTATTGGGTTGCCATTGACGTTATGTGCTACGCTTATTTCATTCTATAGGCTGGCATCGCCTTGACCAATCCGCATGTTTCCCAGTGAGGAGGAAAACGAGAGTGCATCTACGGAGTCCGTGGCTTAAGAATTTCTGGAAGTTTCCCGCCTACTTGCCATGCTCTGTAAAATACGCACAATGTTTTCATTCCACTTCACAGAAAGGCTTTCTTTATAAACGCTCTTCGGGGGCCTTCCTTATTAAAAGAGGCTGGTTTTTAGAAACCACTACTTAGCGTTTTTCGGAACTTGTTATCCTATTCAGCAGAGTCCAAGTCAGGAGGCTCTGCAGTCGGACAATTACTGCTCTTGATTAGCAACAAGAACTGATGAGTTGGCCTTTCCAGTGTGCTAAGCAAGCTCAGCCAAGCAGAAAATATCACTGAAGGGGAAACAACAGGAAGTGATTTTCTTGGTTACATTAGCGCTGTTGCGATATTTACACATGTTTGTGGATGACGGGTAAACTTCCGCTGTTCCAGACGACACGCTGATCTTCCTCGAACCTGCCCACTTTCCCGCGACTGAGGGACCAGCATCAAGCCTAGAAATGGGAGAATGGCTTTGGTTTCACCCTCTCAGACGGCTCAGGGGCAGCCTGGTGGACATTTCTCTGTACCGTCTCCAGCACTGACAGGACCTCTGTCCTTTTGCAAACAGTGTCTGTGCTGGGTGAGGTGGCTCACCTGTAAGGCCTGGGAGGCTGAGGCAGGAGGATCATCATGAGTCCAAGGTCAGCCTGGGCTAAAGTGAAATCCCATTTTAAACAACAAAACAAAACAATAAATAACCCTGTAAACTTGAATTATGCTTTGACTCACAGGCTGAGCTTATACTGAGAAATGGTTCATGTCCTTTCGTGAATGAGCTGTGCGTGTCTTCGACCCATTTTTCTGTTGAGGAGGAGACTATCTTCATATTTCACATATAAAATTTTTGTATATTAAGGGCAGTGTATCTTTTCATATTTCTTAGATTTAGTTAACCAACCACCAACCTATTTGCCTTTGCATTTTGCTAAAAAAATGTAATCACATATAAAATCTTATCTGTATTATATAGTATTTATATTTCAAATACATTACTCTTTTCTTTTGAGACTTTTCTATCTCTTTTTGAGCTACAAAGTCATGTTTCACCCAGTACCTATAACCCTACTAGTTTTATGAAAAATTGTAAAGTAACCCCTTACTTAGTCCGGCAGACGCTGGATTAAATGTAGGTACAAGGAAAGATCTTTCTGGAGGCCGTACTGGAGAGCTAAGAAATGGAGGTGGGTGGTGGGGCAGAAGTCTCCAGCACAGAAAGCACAGTCTGCTGGTTAGACATAGTATGAGACATGCCAAGGACGACTGGCATGTGACGAGCCAGCCCAGGCCGGACTTGGGTCTGTGAATCTCTGTAGTCTTGGGTGGAGTTGTGGACAGTTCCCCAGATTCTCATCATCCCGCTGGCAGAGACCTCAGAGGGCTCCTGTCTCTGTGCATCTGCACACACGCACCTTGATCTTGGCCCCAGACTGAAGGAAAACAAGTCAGCTAGTCACCTAGTGTGTAGTCCTGAAGTTTCTCAGCCTTGAAAACAAATACAGACAGAAGGAACTCTACTAAACGCCCTCAGAGTTGGCCTGAAGCAGGGCTTGAATCCTCCTAGCATCAGGGGAGACCAAGCCAAGAACAGCTTTGTTGATTTCAAAAAATTATATAAAGATCGTGTACAAGGCGTACTCCCGGAAGAAAAAGAATCAGGACGTAACAATAAGCAAACCAAAACCAAATCCGACCAGTTGGGGTGTTAATGTCTCTAGCAGTCTAAAACCACGACAGCTATGTTTGCTGTAAGGAGCCTTCCGGGTACCAGGGTACCAACCACTCCACTTCCTGGACTTGGCAGGCCAAGAACCTCTCCTAAAGTCGGCTCTGACAAGCAGGCCTGAGGTCCCCCTCCCCTCACATAGCCATGTGACAGATATGCTTGTTTCTCCCTGTCTCTGCAGCCCGCTGAGGAGGAGCTTCAGCCCCTGCCTACACCTGCCACCTCCCTACTGCTTAGGCAGACCGACCTGCTAGGAAATGACATGGGCCAAGGTAGCCATCTTTTTGGGACCACAGTCGGGTTAGCTATGAGTCTGACATACAGAGCCTCAGAGGGTAGGACCTCCGTGCACAGGGGTAAGTCATTTCCCTGTATGCAGCCCCTACCAGGGCCAGTGTGGAGGGAATCTGAGAAATGAATGGATCTGAGGTGTCGCCTTGCTCTTCAGACCCCAGCATCCCTCCTCCTGCTCTGTGGTTGATGCCAAGTGGAGAGAATTTCAGGCTGGCTGGCACTTATGCCCCTAGATTTATTACTTTTCTTTTGCTGTGGCATGAGAAGAAGGGTTTACTTTGGATCTCTGTTTCAGAGGGGTCAGCACCTATTAGTTTGGTCCCCTGCGCTTGGGCAGCGCACCATGGTGGCGGGATCGTGAGGCAGAACCCATGAGTTCACGTGCTGGTCCAGGATGTGCAGAGAAAGGGGAAGGGAAAAGGCAGTAATAACATGCTACCAAAGACCCACCCCTTTCCTCCATGAAGACACCAGAATCATGCAAAATAGTGCATCACCCCGGGGACAAAACTTATGAACAGCAACTTGTGGGAAACATTTCTAATTCAATTACAATCACCCTCCTCTCCTGGGGGCTTTGTCCCGCTCCTCCATTCAGCTGTCATGTGGGGCTACACCTGCCCTGGCTATCATAGACACACAGCAGGGAAGCAGGAGCCTTGGTGGCCCCCTCTCTGTGTTACCCCCCACACAAGCGCTTCTCTCTCAAGTTGGTGCTCTGAGCCCGAGGTTGGGAAGGAAGAAGAAGAGCTGGGCTCTTGCACGCTCATCCCCCTTTTCCCTCCCCTAGGAATCATCTTCATCGTCACCATCCATTGCAGAAATGAATGGAGGCCACGCAGGCAGCTTTATTAAATATGAATGAGTCGCAGTCCATGGCCCCCACATGGTCACTCGCCCACTCCATCTCTGGCAATTACTGAGTTACACACACTGTGCCAAGGGGCACAGCGGTCCCCGCCTGCCCTTGCAGACTGACAAAGCCCGGCAGGGGCATGGCTCAGGTCTACAGCTGCCCTGCCCCCTAATGGGAAAAAAAGCTACCCCTGGTTCCTGTGCAGCCCAGCTGCTCAGTTCTAATGGCTCAGAGACAGGGTTTCCCTCCCAGGACTGAAGAGTCTGGTCACCAAGCTCACGCCAGACAGAGCTGTGCTTTAGAGACTAGGGATGAGGAATTCTGGTGTGAGAGGCTTCTGAGCTGTCAGCCCCAGGCACTTCAGGTTTGAGGAGACTCGGCCTGGGTTAAGGTCAAAAGCATAGGTGCAGGCATATGCCCCTCACTCAGTAATTCAGCTGTGTTTACTCCATGCTCCAAGCTACCAGGTTATGAGTGTGATGTGAGCGGGGTTTTTGCTCGCTCTGGGGTAGAGGAGATGCTCGCTCTGGGGTAGACGAGCCGTTCAGTCAGTTGTTGATGAACAAATGGAGCGGACCATGTGGGTAGTCCTGGTTATCTCTGCGTTAAAGAAGCAGAGGTTAATGAGCTTAGTGAAGGCTTCCATGCCAACGAGTGACACAGTGAGTGTGTGTGAGTATGAGTTGTGAGTGTGTGAAAGTGTATGTGAGTGTGTGTCAGTGTTTGAGTGTGAGTGTGTGAGAATGTGTGTGTGTCAGTGTTTGAGTGTGAGTGTGTGAGAATGTGTGTGTGTGAGAATGTGTGCGTGTCAGAGTGTTTGAGTGTGAGTGTGTGAGAGTGTGTGTCAGAGTGTATGTGAGTGTGCGTCAGAGTGTTTGAGTGTGAGTGTGTGAGAATGTGTGAGTGTAAAGAGTGTGTAAAGATGTGTGTGTGTGATAGTGTATGTGAGTGTGTATGTGCGAGTATGAGTGTATATAAGTGATATATGTATATATAGTGTATATAAGTATGTGTGAGTGTGTGAGAATGTGTTGTGTGTGAGTATATGAGTGTGTGAGAATGCATGTTATGTAAGTGTGTGTGAGACAATGTGAGTGTGTTGTGCAAGAGAGTGTGTGTATGAGTGTAAGTTTGAGTGTATGTGAGTGTGTGTGAGTGTGTGTGTGTGAATGTGTGTGTGGCAGGGGATATCACCCCTTCATTGCACAGTCTGCCCCTTCTGTCACATGTACAGTCCTATATACTGGGTGTTGAAATTTGTTTCCGACCCCGGTTTAACCAAGAGCCATGAAGCTGCTTACCATGCCAGGGGCTTTCCTCAAGGTTGGCAAAGACCATGTATGGATTAGTAAAAACAAATACAATCAAATCCTTTTTCTCAACTTAAAAAATTACTTTTATTTTAGGAACCAATAAAATTATGGCAAATATTTACAAATAATTATCTCACATAAAGGTTACATAAAATCAATTCTTCACAAGAAACAGTCACTTATGAAAAGACACAGATATTGAGACTACGCCAACCTTATTGCATGTTTCTCCAGCTAATTTAAAATAAAGGTGTTGCAGTCAACCATTTAACTTAAAATAAAACCACAAATCCCAGGTTTGACAAGAAAAAAAAGTTTTAAAAAAAATTAAACCAGTATACCATCCCAGTGTCCTCCCAAGTCCCACCCGAAGCCCCGCCCTTCCCCCAACAAAAGAAAAATATGTCCAACATCTTTGGCAAATTGGCACTGCTGTAATTACATTCAAATATTATCACACACAAAAGCAACACACATCACTAAGGAAAAAAACCACCAATATTTCAAGTCAGTTCTACTAGAAAAAAAGAATATAAAACATACACACTTTTAAGAAGCTTTTTGTTTCTCAATCTGTTGGAGACAGATCATCTCCCACTTTCAAAGGCAATTCAATTGTGTGGTTGTATTTATTTTTTTGTCGGTTTTTTTTGTATATTTTTTTAACAAGCGTCTATGCAGGCATCACAAACTTTGGCGGATACAGTAGTTATGCATTTCTTTGATGCTGGGCCAGTCCCTAGGACAGTGTTAACCATCTAAAAGAATGAGAAGCAAAACTCACTTGTCTTCCTGGCAGAGTTCTATCGGAATGTCATCTACATCCCCACAAATACCCAATGTCCGGAGGCCACTAGAGAGTGGCAAACCAGGGCAGCATCGTCCAGCAGGAGTGTGGGGGCGGCCCTGTAACCAGGCAGAGAAGCAGCATGCTGGCCACAACAGGTCCTCATGCCCATTACCTACATTGTGCTGGTGGCTTGGGCCTGGGGCCAGCTCTGTCCCTCTCTGAGCCCCAGGACAGGCTGCTGCTGGGTCCACTCACCTGTGACCAAAGGCAAGCAGAGCCAGCAAGAACTGGCATCGGGAGACACAGCAGCTCTTCTGAGTTTCATGTCCTAGTATTAGAGGGTGTGTGTGTGTGTGTGTGTGTGCTAGAGAAAGGTCTGTGTGTATGTGCATATGACTGACTGTGTGTGTGTTTGTGTGTGTGACTGTGTATGTGAGACTGTGTACATGAATGTGTGTGTGTGTGATAGAGGTCTTTATGTGTGTGTTTGGGTGACTTATGTGTGTGAGTGACTGTGTATTGAGACTGTGTACATGTATGTGTGTGTGTGTGCTTGTGCGTGTATAAGTGTGTAAACTCCCCTGTCCATGCACTTGAGCACACGGCATGGAGAAGAAGGCCTGACTACGAGGCTCTGAGTTTTGCACGATGTTTAAAATAGATTTGGGGTTTATTTTCTTTTTAACTTTTAGCAATTAATTGGCTATGGATCGGTTGGAATGTACAACTCTCCATTCCCTCAAATCCAATGAAACAGTTTCGTTAAAATGTCTCATGCTTGAGAACAAGGGGGTCATTAAATAGTTTCCTTTCTGTTCCACTCTAAGTGAAATGCACCACTTGTCAATCAAAAACCCATCGTTACATGTTCTCAAGATGAGAGGACGAAGGATGTGCCATCTGCATGGTGGTTTGGGGGACTACACCCCCGTGTGCAATTTAGCAAGCGAGTGAACCAGGCCGGGGCAAGTGAGACGACAGGCTGGTCTCCTGAAGTCAGGTCTTAGAGACACCGAGAGACACACAACTGCTAAGTCTCTAACCTTTTGCTAGTTTCCCTGGCTCCCCTCTCTGCCCCCTAACCAAAGCTGACCAGGCTGAGCCTGGTCCCAACCGAGAGCTCACCAGCAAGCCATGCCATGCCCACAGTGAGGACAGAAACAGCAGCTTGGTGCTTGCTACCCAGGAGACTAAGGTGTAGGCAGAAGAATCTAGAGGTACTAAAGGGTGGCTGTGTTCAACCTCATCTGGAGGTGACACCCGTGAATGGCAGTGATCATATATGAGTACCCCATTGGTCCTAGAAGGGGCCAGGAACTGGGCCTCAGTACCAAAGACAAAAAGAAAGATGGATGCCTGCTACTCCCAGCTTGCAGCTCACTCTACCTTCGCTGCATCTGTATCCAAACAGCACCTGTGCAAGGGATTCACTATGTGTTCTGCAGCTGGCTCTTGGGGACCTGGCTGCCACTGCAGGGACAGCCTTAGCTGACAGCAAGAAAGTGCGGATCAACTCTGTGGCTCCCTCATGAATATGCAAAAGGGAATCTTGAGGTCCAGGGACAACAAGGGCCAAGGAGCTGAAGGGGCCACTGGGAGGTAGGGCAGACGGAAGGCAAGATGTCGTGGCCTGACTGTCCGAGTCTGCAATCATGTGTTTTGTTTCCTTTTAAGAAATTCACATGCCTTGGACCTCTTGGAGGTTAAAGCGATAAAGGAATAAATTTACCCAGGTGCACCATCGTGTGCCTGGAAACTATCACAGGCAGACTCCAGATGGGTGACAAGGCCAGGGCCACCAGGGAGCTGGTCTAACTCAGAGACTTATAGGGTCAACCTACTCTAGCCTGGCCTGGCCTGTGCAGGGGTCTCCCGGAAGACCACTTTTCTAATGCCTCTTGTTCCTAGTATATGCTTGGGAGTGTTCGGTTTGTTTTTAAGATTTGCTACCCATGTCTTGGAGTTAAATTCTAGCTGAAATGTCACCTACAAAGGGGTGGACGGAGCTAAGCACGTCAGTCACTCTGAAGTTTGACTGCTCATAAGAGGATTTCACTCCTCAATGCCCTGTGGCCACATCTGGGGCTCTACACATAGAAAACCAGAAGCTCCCTCAAACCCACCGCCGCTTCCAAAGTTCTAGAAACTGTTTGTGCACCACGTATCTCCCTCCCATCTTCCCCAAGTGTTCTTGAAAGAACAAGGAGAGAACAGAAGGGCTTTCCACAAGACTGGTTCACAAGTTGGTGGCTGACTGGCCCAATTCAGCCCATAGGCATCCTTGTCTTTTGACCAATAGAGTGTTTTTAAAGTTTTCACTATTGAGATGCCAACCCATGGGCCAATCATGCTCTAGACACCCGGGGATGTACCGTACCCTGCTGCTTTGTTCCCCGACCAGAGAGTGGTTGCAAACCACCTGACCGGCCTCAGGTATTGCAACCTAGAGAGGCCAGGTTCTAGACCAGGCATCCTTGTACGTTGTCACAGTTTGTTCCAAAGTAGAAAGGGCAGAGAAAAGAGAAAGAAAGGGGATGGCTCATGGGACGTTCATATTTAGACCCTGCCAGGGACTGTGGCACAGGCTTGGACACATTGTCCTTGGAGCCTCAGGGTACAGCAAGGAAAGGCTCATGGGAAAACTCAGAGGTGCTTGTGGGAGTTTAGGTAAAGACTGAAAGTGTCAGTGTTGATGGGACCCTCAAGGCTACCAGTCCCCAGACCCTTCCTGTTACTAGACCAACTTTTGGGCTCTGTTCTTTCTTTCCATGTTGTAGGTCTCGGGATTTCTGGAGGACTCAGGGATGGGAGTCTTCAAGCCATACACTTCGTGATGGGATCTCAACTCTGTGGGCAAAGAATATGGCTCCGAGACCAGAGAATTCACTTCATCCTTATCTTCACAGTGAGCCTGGAATGTCAGGATCTTGGCCTCATGGGGTAGCGGAGCACTACAAAGCACTGTGCAGTGTCGTTTATGAAGGCAGTCTCTAAGCTGGTGACTTAGCAAGGGGACGGTGGGTTTGTTATAGCATCACAAATTCTCCGGCTGGCTAGATAAGTGGTATGAAAATGTCATTTTTTTTTTCACAAAGTTCAAATAGGACTAAAGGTCCTTGGAGGAATAGCCCCGCCTTCTGCCACAGTGCCGGTGAAACCCCTACTCCGTGTTGAGTTCTCTGGCTTGTGCATCTGCATTGTGAGGGTGCTAGCTAGAGAAAGCAGGTGTGCAAACGTGAGAACACCCACAATACATTTGCATCTCTGGAGCTGGCGAGAGCAGTGTGTGCGTGAGCAGCCATGTACCTCTGTGCCCTTGTGCTTCTGCCTGGCTTCTCTCCCAGGAACCACGGGGTTGTCTAATAAATACAGACTCCAGTCTGAGGCCCAGCAGCACCTCGGGTGCTTTCCTCGGAGAGGAGAGACATACAGATGGAGTTCCTTGTGTGGGCAAGATGAGGTGGCGGGGAGGGAGCCACCGTGGGTGAGGAAGGGAGGTATGTGCACTGAAGGCAGTATGGGGAGGTTGTGCCCTCCTGCAGTTTGGAACTGGGAGGAACACAGGGTGAGCATCACTCTAACAGAGCAGTAGCAGGGACAGAGAAGGAACGAGGACAGAGCCTCCTCCTACCTTAGCTGACAAAGGAAGGCTAAATGCAGGTCGCTCATCTCCTGGGGGTGGGCTGAGCCCCCAGCTACCTTCCTCCGCTAGAAAGTTCCCCAGGTGCTAAGCCTGCTCCAAGCTCACATGCCTTGCCCCTAGCTTGGTGACAGGGATCCCTGGCAGTTCCACCAGTTTGGAAGCCTGGCCTGGAGTACTGGGACAATGGTCCCCTGCCATCTTCACTGCCCCCTTCTCTTCCAGGAAAATGGAAGTGACAGCCACCATCATGTGTCAGAAGGGGCCCAGGTCCCAGCCCTACCTCCGCTGGGATTCCACTTTACTGAGCCTCAATTTCTTCTTTTGTCTTACTACCCTGTGGGAGGTATTGAGGCACCAAACAATGCGGGGTTGCAGGGGATGGGGTTCTGTTTGGTCTCCCTGTCTGATCCTGGGCTTCCCTAAACTGGGCCCCAGTTTCCTCTCAGAACTAAACTAGATCTTTTTGAGGCTCTGTGGTTCCCATTCTTGATTGGAACATTAGCAAGATCCCATATGCTTGCTCAAAAGTGAGGGCCTGACCCAGGTGACACTGCCATCGCCTCAGCTCCCTGGGAGGAAGGGAGGAAGGGAGAGAAGGAAAAATAGTGAGATCGGCCAGCTGTCAGCCCAGCAGAAGCTCAGAGAGGTAAAAGGTCTGAGGTTCCACTAGACAGCAGACCCTAGGGACACTGTCAGGGAAATGACTGCTTGCTGTCCTCAGTTTAGACAGGGGTTCTTCTCTGCAAGAGGGATCATGTGGAGAACAGAGGTCCCAGATGAATGAATTGTGTCACTGGGCACCCCAGACTCAAGCCCACCCTCAAATTACCCACCCCCTGGCTGGTTCCTCATTGCTTGTCCCGGCCCTCCCCAGCCCTTCCTCTGTCTCCCACATATTCCTCCACCTTTCCCACAGCGAGTTCCATCTTGACACCCTTTACGGACAGGCTGACCTGCCACACCCCCACCACCTCCGTGCCCAGCCACGCTCTGTGCTCCCCAAGGGTGGCAGGACTGCTTGCCAGGAAGCCCAGGTCCTGGCTGATGCCCGCAGAGTGTGCTGGTCCTCAGTGCAGACATCAGTCCTTTCTGTTAGCCACTGTCCCTGTGCCTGGGACAGGCTTGCCCAGAATCCAGTTGTTGGGGTCCCAAAGGACAGCTGTGAAGTGCCCATGGCTGATGTCCAGAGTGACTTGAGCTTGGGCATGCCTTGGAAAACAAGCTCAGTTTGGTTCCAGGGGCCAGGAGGACCAGGAAAGCCTCAGGCTTGTCCCTGGTCTGGGTCCGATGATCTTTTGATCCAGAGAGCCATCCAGAGTCACAGTGCCATCCACACTTGGACGACCTCTTACTTTAGGAGAGCAGCTCCCAGACAGTTCTCTTGGAGTCCCTGGATTAAGAAAAGGACTATTGACGCTGCGGTGACTCCGTGGAAATGAAGGTAAGAGGCCAGGGCGTCTCCCCGAGGTGTATTCCTCTTGGGGGGAACCTCAAGGGAAGCTTACGCCGTGACCACCAGTGAGCCTTGTAGATATCAGAGAAGTGGAGTGAGCCGGAGGCCAGGCATCCTCCAGGTGGCTGCTGTCAGTGTCAAAGACAGCTTTGAGTTGGAGCACTGACAGGGCACCAGGGCAGAGGGCGTCTTCTGTGCGGAACTGGAAGATATCCTGTGATGCATTGTGGGTAATCTGCTCTGTTAGACCCTCAGGTCCACAGAGAAGTGAGAAGGTATTTACATGGGTGCTGTGAAGCCAGCTGGCCTTTCCAAGACAGGCAGACGGTCAGGAGGACTGGCAGGATGGGCTTGGCCACAACAGTCTTCAGAACAGCAGAGAAGCCTGTCACCCCTGGGAGAAGCTCATCAATTGACTCTTGAAATGGATGAGAACCCAGAAGTCCAACAGCCCTACCTGGATCCGGGGCAGGAGAAAATGGAGGGAGGGTGCTCCAAGTGTGTGGGGGATGGGGTGGAAGATGGACTTGTCGGGTCTCTCTGTCTGGCTTGGGAATCGGGAAGCTGTCTACTCAATGATATGCGTGGTGAGAGTTGGTGCACATGGCTCTGAGGGTCAGTGGCGGTCGTAGGCGGTGGCTGCGGCAGGTGGCGCAGCTCCTCGGGCTGCGGCGCTGTAATAGTATGGGGATCCTGGAAGAGACGAGAGGGCACAGAGGTCAGACCTGGGGGTCCCCTTCCCACCAGTCCCCCCACCTCTGTCCCTGATGTCCTCTCATCCACTCGGGCCACTGTCTGCTTCCCTAAGACCTTTGTCCTGATCTTTCCCCTGAACTGCCAGTCTGATCAGGGCCGCCCAGAACGGCATGCGGATGGAAGCCCCTGGTTTCTGTCCCGGCTGTGGCACGTGGTCTCCCCTTCCTTTTGTGTGACTTCTGGCTCCTTCCAAGTTATTGGGAAGAACTGGGTAGTTGTCCCTATGGACCATAAAGTCTCAAATATTTAGTGTCTGGTCTTAGGTAAAAATATCTTTGAGACCTACAAGAGTAAAAGGGTTCAGGTTTTTGTTGGATTGACAAGCCTTGGCCAACCTCTCTGGACTTACTGGCCACACTTCCCATTATTCCCAGCCACCTTCCATACCATACCCAAAGTCTGTGCCTGATGCTATCATCTACATGGGTCATCTCATTCAACTGTAGGGGCAGGGCCAGCAACCCCCATCCTAGCAGATGCAGGACTCCTGCCTGCAGTTCCCGGCCCTGTGCTCCTACCCCCTCTTCTGTCTAGGCCTCCTTCAAGTCTTCCGCCCTGCCCTCTCCTCTGAGAAGACTCTCCCATGAGCTCATTTTCCTTCCCAGGTTGAGTCACACGCTGTGGCCACCTCTCCCCTTGGTACGTTTCCTCTATCTTAGGGCAGAGAATACTGAATAGGCAAGGATTGGGCTCTGGCCTTCTTGGCATTTGCCCCAAGTTCCCAGCCCTGCTCAGGGAGGATTCTGGTATGAAGGAACAATGGTCCAGAGGGAGCAAGCAGGAGTGGAGAACCCCCATGGCCACCCTGTGCAAGCATTTGCTAGTTTGCTCCCTTCCTGACCTCAGTGGCGACAAGGAGGGGCAACAGCGAAGAGCCACTGATTCAATATGGCCGGACACTCAGAGCTAAGGGGAACTTACCCACAAGTGCTGGCTTGCAGGTGTAAACCAGGGCTTGGGAGCCTGAGGCATGGAGACTGCCCAGAGGTGGAGGCCAGCCTATATTGAGACCCCACCTCGGGGAAAGAATTTAGAAAGGAGTTTGTGCCCTGGGGAGCTGGGCTTTCAGACAAACTCTGGTGACTACTGACAGAAGTGGGATTGGCCTGGGCGTGGACGTGGACATGGGCGTGGACGTGGACATGGAGCAGCTGCAGCAGTGTATGTGAGGTGAGGCCTCTTCCTGTCTGTACCAAAATTCTTCCCCAAAGACCTGGGGAGCTAAGAATCCAGGGACCTGGGGAGCTGAGGATCCAGGGACCTGGGGAGCTGAGGATCCAGGGACCTGGGGAGCTGAGGATCCAGGGACCTGGGGAGCTGAGGATCCAGGGACACGGGGAGCTGAGGATCCAGGAACACGGGGAGCTGAGGATCCAGGGACACGGGGAGCTGAGGATCCAGGGACCTGGGGAGCTGAGGATCCAGGGACCTGGGGAGCTGAGGATCCAGGGACCTGGGGAGCTGAGAATCCAGGAACACGGGGAGCTGAGGATCCAGGGACACGGGGAGCTGAGGATCCAGGGATCTGGCTGGATTCTCAGAACCAAAAAGCTTCAAATCTTTCACATCAAGGAGACAGATGTTCAGCAATATAAAAACCCACTCACATCACACTTCAGTGCTGAATCCTGGGCTTGAACCAAGGATGTGTGTCCTTGGTGAGGGCTTCATTCACCATAACACAGCTCCAGGTAAGCAGCAGAGAGACTGACTCATTGCAGCTGATAGAAGTTGGGGTCCCATCAGCCGGTCTTATTGGGGTGGGCCTAATGGGCTGAATTCTCAGAAGAACGGGCTTGGAATTGTTCTGAAGTCTCGTTCAAATCCAACCAACTCTGACCGGGTCTCCCCATAACTGGGGGTGGAGCCTGACCATTCCCCCGGACACCCTAACTGGGAATGAAGCTGTGTGGTTTTCTTCACAGGCCCAACCGTGTCTTGGTGGAAGGCCATGACCAGGTGGCTTTGCTCCCCTGAGCCTCAGTTGTGTTCCTCTTTAAAAAAGGGTCACAGGGGGGCAAATGTGAGGGCACCCTGAAATGAGGGTGTCATGATGCTGTGGAAATGCCTTCTTCTAAGGACTTACACCCATTAACTCTTATCCGGTAGGAACTATGATGGTTTTATGGGTGAGGACACTTGTCAAACCACATACGGCTAGCATGCAATAGGTTTCTAACGCGAGCATCCTGACTCCCTTCCGCGCTCTGCCTCACAGGCTCATGCACTCTTGCCTCTGACTCAGGAAGATGGGGTAGCCTCAGGCAGTAGGAGTGTGGTGGCCTCTCCTGGTTGTTCCATGAGGCCCAGGCAAGCATGGCACACCCGAGAATCCCCCAAAGACATTCTCCTGCTGCTTCCAGGGTCACGTCCCTATTCCAGACTTGACTCTTTCCTCCGTGGGATGGGACAGCAACAGGGTGGGGGTGGGGTTCATTCCCTGCAGGTCTGGAGATTGCGTGAGGATATGAAAACCATGGGGGTGACATCCACAAAGGGTCTACGAGCGGCAGGAAGTCGAGGGAAAGAAGCCCTTCTCTAGCAGCCCTGCGGTGAGGTTTCCAGTACTCTCCCACAGCTCTGTTTGCCCCTCAGGGCTTAGCCAGCCTGGGTGGCAGCCTCCGCTGAGGCTTTGATTTACCACAGAAAATGAAAACATCACCTCACAAAAGCAGTCTGTCTTCCTGGCACCCATTAGACCTCCATCTAGAATAAACTTGTCCTTCCTTCTGTCATTTTTCCCCCCTAATTCACATTATCATCAATTTACCTCTTGACACAGCCATTCCTGGCTGGCTCAGGGCTGGTTCCCTCCCTAATCCCTTTACAGCGGCCACAGGCGCCCCTATTCTAATCCTAATTGACCATGGCCTGCTTTTCCCGCTGCCAACCCTGCCAGCTCTGCTTGCCTCTGCTGCCCCTTCGCCAGCCTGGGGGATCCCACAGGATGGGGGAACCCATGAGATGAGGTGCTGAGGGTAGCCGTCAGCCCTCACTCTGACTGTGTTGGTGAAGGAGGCTTCAGCCAGGCCAGCTTGGGGTACCTGGGGAGTCTGTGCAAGGCTGGTCTGAGTGGGAAGAGTGAGTTGTGATATATGTCTTCAGGGGCTCACCTGAGCTTAAGGAAACACAGGCCAGGACCCTATATTCCTGGCCTCCTTCACCCCAAACCCGAGAAGTCATCAGACTGGGTCTTTCTGTGGCAGGGCCCCTATGATGGGAGCGTGGGAGCAGACCGGAGCTATTTGCAAGGCAGTGGTCAGATGAGCCACGTGTCTTCATCTACATGCAAGCAGTATCCCCATGGAGTCAGAGCACCGGGCCTCAAGAGCTTCATATTCAGTGCCGGTGAGAGAGGCTACCATGGTAACCAGCCTCATTTCATCCCCAAGCCAACTGAGGCCCAGGCGGGTAGGTGGCCTGACAGATCCAGGTTATGGACTCAAGCCTTGTCTCATGTTGCAGGCCCCACACGATTCACACTCCTTTTGTGTTGGCACTTTTCCTGTGGCACAGGCCTGCCTCTGGCTTGTCCTCCTGGCTTCCCTTGCTGCTGGGTCACAGGCATTTTACCTGAGAGCTGCCTATTAGACTCTATTGTGCTGGACATTAATGGGGAAGGAAGCACCTTTGGGAAGTGGGCTGGAGGACGCCATTTACTAGAAACAGGTGTCAAAGGCCCCTGTGTCTGGACAGTGGTGGGGAGCAGCTCCAGAGGCCATCAAGCACCTAAGGAAAGCTGCCTCCTGCCAGCTGGCAACCATGGGGTGCTTACAGCAGAGCAACCCGGCCATGCCTCTGAGTGTGTTCCTGGCTCTTGTCCCATGCTCGTTTATCGAGTCTGTCTGGAGATCCTGGGAACCTCTGATGTCCTTCACTAAATATATTTCTGCTTAAATTAGCCAGAGTGAATTCTGTTGTTTGCAATTATAAGTCATTAACCTGGCTCTCAAAACCAGTCGACTGTCCTCATCACACACAAGGCTCATGCCCAGCTTGGATGGTAGTGAGAAATGTGTCACCTGTACCATGTGTCTGTCTTTTTTTTTTTTTTTTTTTTTGAGACAGGGTTTATCTGTAGCTTTGGAGCCTCCCTGTCCTGGAACTAGCTCTTGTAGACCAGGCTGACCTCGAACTCACAGAGATCCACTGCCTCCCGAGTGCTGGGATTAAAGGCGTGCGCCACCGCCGCCCAGATCCACGTGTCTGTCTTAATCACACCAGAGTGGGGAAGGAGTCAAGGCTGAGACTTCACAGACCTAGGGTTTGGCAATAATTAAAGATCCGGGGAATTCGTGGGCTCTGGCTGAAGGAGACCTTGCTAACGTGGACAGATAGGCCAGAGCAGTCTCAAATGCTCCTCCTCTCTCTGCTCACTGCTCCAAGAAGAACACCTTTAGCTGATTGTAGGGGTGAGATCGGTACTGTAACCTGCAAGCTGATTGGCTGGTTCTACCTGCTAAGGGGTTAAGGGGTGAAATCTGTATCTGGGACCTCTGTTTCAAGTTACTCCAACTTTGGGGGATACTCACCTGCTGGCTTCATGTAGGTTTAGTTAACAAACCAAAGGGCTCTTCCAAAGCTAGTCCTGCTTGGGGTGTGTGTGTCTGTCTGTATACAAATACTGATGATATTCACAGACCAGGCTGTTCCAGCCATGGACATTCTGCCAGTTGAGTCTTGGATAAAGGTTAGGCACCAGCTGAGCCGTATACAGCATGCCTTGGCAAGCCACAGGGCAGCTGGTTGCTAATAGAGCTGGCACTACTTGTGCCCACAGCAGACATCATTAATCAATCACTGGGCCTCAGAGCCATTAGTAAGACAGTTTTCCAGGCAGCCAGCGCCATTCAATCCAAGTCTGTATTTCAGTGCCTTTTATTTAGGGAATTTGCACTATATTTAATGGTTCTTAAGAAATACTAGTTCCTCATGGGCAAGCATTTTTCTATCATCTTTCCTGTCTCACATTCCCCCACTTAAGCTGCAGGGGAATTAACTGCCCTGAGACCACCATAACAGCCCCTATCGTCCACATTTATGGGGCAAATGACCCATCTCACCTCAGTGACCAGACCTCAGGAGGGACCCTGGCCCAATGGAGAGGTCAAGTAGGGCAGCCAAGGACCCAGGGACCCCACAAGACAGTACTCACCAAGCAGTCCTGGGTTGGGGAACCTCCACGAATCGTTGTAGGAAGAATACTGAGGGTGGCTGTAGGGACTCCCAGAAAATTCACTCCCTGCAGGAGGTAGGAAGAGGGACAAACAGGAGACAAACGTGAAATCAGGCTCAGAAAAGGCTGTGGGTTCAGGCCAGCTTAAATACTGAATATTGAAAGCACTGGTCTCCTCCATGGGCTTCGGGCACTTTCAGTAATCAATTATAGCACATTAGGGCTACATCCTCATGCTGTGAGCTGTCTGTCTCACCCCAAAGCACTTTGTATCTGTGGGAATGGAAGGCACAGAGTCACCAGGTACAGGGTGGGGCCTCACTTGGTACACCTGCCTAGGTTTGGTCCTAATCTGCTGGGCCGTTGGCACCGGCTGAGGCTCCTAAGGGACCCTAGTGTGGGTTGGTTCCGCTCTGCACAACCTCAGCTCCAGTGTGGTCCCCCTGTGCTGTGAACGCAGAGCGACTGTGCCAAGGGCAGCCAGCTGGGCAGGGAATGAGACACAGGCCTCCCCCTGTGTCTGGAGAATGTAGACAGCAGCTCTGCTGCCTCGAAGGGGTGGGGTAAATGCTTAGGAAATACAACATAGGGAGTGGGCTGGGGTCTTCTAGGCCCTAGCGAGGAGACAGTGTCCATGGTTGTAGGCATGCTCAGGAAGGCATTGTGAACTGCTCATGGGTGAAGGGAGGATAGGGTGGACCCAGAGGAAGATTCACTAAGATCCAGCAACCTGAAGAGCCAAGCACCCACCCTGACTGGTCCCTGGGTTTGCAGCAGTCCCAAGGGAGTCCCTTTTCTGCCAGCTAGGCCAGGGCACAGCTTCAAATCCTGTCCCCACACTCTTGGAGCAGCAGACTCTGCCCACTTCCTCCTCCCCTTTCCCTACAGCTGGGGCCCCAGAGGGCAGACTGCATTCTCAAGACACTGAGTGTCTGAGAGCCTGCTGTGTCTAGTGGAGGCTTTGGAGCAGGGCATGGAAAGCCAGCGGGGCACTGAATGGTTTGCTTGAACCCCAGGTAAGGCCCTCCCCTGCTGGAGATGACAGAGGTTACATGGTCCTGGGAGACGCCCTGCGGCCAAGCGTGACTCCACGATCCCCCTAAAGGGAATGCACAAAGGCCAAAGGGCAAGAGGCTTTGGAAGAGATCAGTCTTCCTCCCAACTCATAGGAAAACCCAGGCAGAGTGTACACACACACACACACACACACACACACACACACACACATGCACACACGCACACACGCGCACACACACTCCTGCTCAGGCCTCTCCTGGGGCCACTCCCAGCCTGACAGGCTGAGTCTTCCAATTCTCTGTTTTTTATGCCTCAGTGGTCAGGGTGTCAGGTTCCGGCATACAGAGGGAGAGCGTGGTGACAGTGCTGGGCCGAGCAGCCCAGCCTCGGTCTATCCATCAGTGCTACAGTGCCTCCTCCTCCCCCTCTCCCTCTTCCTCCTCCCCCTCTTCCTCCTCCTCTTTGAGAAACAGGTTGGGGGGAATGTGGAGATATGGAAGCCTGGATAGGGGGACACACTGTCCCTAAGGCTCTGACACCATGAACTGTCCCATCAGAGGGATGTCCTCATAGTGTCGTGCCTGGTCTATCTCTGATTAGCACTCTATCTCCTACTGCCTGACCACCTCTTCCAGGAAGCCTCTCTAAGCTCCATCCCCAGTGGAGCGAGTCTCAAAGCCACTCAGCTGGAGTGAGGTGACATGGACCCCTGGAGGCCTGCGAAGGTACATGAACAGCGTCCAAATCCACTAGGAGTGAGCCTAAGCAAGCAGCACCACGTTCTTCCACCTGCATGGCTTCCAGAAGGCACCCTTTCCTGCTAGCACAGAGTGTCCTGCATGGCTCTCTAGTTTTTCAGCGGCCTTGCCTTGGGTGCAGTCTGGTCCTGCAGGTCTGTGTCCTGCCTGCTCCCCGTATAATGCCCTGTTTCTAGCAGACAGGGTGCCCTGTCCAGTAGTTCACTGGTACCCCCATGGCACAGAGTCCCTGACACTCTTTCTTACCCTCTTTCTGGGCCCCATGTAGGAGAGGCCCTCCCTGCGATGTTTTCCCCGACCAGCCCACCCTCCTGTCCTGCCATGGTTTATTCCGCGGAGCTCATCATATCCCAACCTGTCTTGTTCACCATGCTCATCTTGTTAATTATCTGTCTCTTCCACGAGGCTGAAAACTCCTTGGGGACAGAGTTTTGTCTGTTTATGTCTCGATCCCAAGCTTCATCGCCAGGCTTGGCAGCCATCTAGCATACACGGAAGACTAATTGTTCACTGAGCCGGTGAGTGAGGAAGGGAATGAATGAATGAAACACCCAGGTCAACCGGGGACAAATCACCAATAGGCCTCTCACTTGGACAACGGCCACCACTTTTTCTTCCATCATCAGCTTCCACAGCCAGGGACCTGCTGTAGCATCTGCTGCGGGCCAAGATGTAAAGCAATTTCTGATCCGTTATCTACCAGAGCATCCGGTGCCCAGCAGGAAAGAAAGTCACCGGGGCCCCTACCTGGTGTGGTCAGAGTCATGGTGAGGTGGGCACCTGGGTCCTTGTCCTGTGACGCACCCTGTTGGACTAGTACATTCTTGGTAAGGGGAGCATGGCCATCTCAGAAATATGAGGCTGACCCAGAGGCTGTCCAGCCACCTGCTGGGAACGCTGCAATGCTGCCTGGTTATCTGGCATGCTATACCAGGGTCTCACTACCAGGGAAGCTATCCACAGAACTGGTCCATAGAGTACCAAAACTGATTTTGGGACAGGAGACTGACCAGGTGGATGCCAGTCCTTGATCGATTTGGCACAAAGTCTTCATGGGTTCAAATTCTGAGCCTGCCTCTTCAAAGTTCTGGGACTCTCAATGGGTCACTCAACTCCTCTGTACCTCAGCTCCTTCTTTAAAAAGTTAGGGCAAGTTCAAAGCTCACGTGGTACTTGCAGGGCATCCAGAGAAGGCTCAACACATGTCAGCCATAGTGGCATTCTCCTCCATCCATCGCCAAGTCCTCCTCCACGTCCAGAATCTCACTGAACCTCCCAGCACCCTGTGATGCTCACGGTATTGATAAAGCTGCATTACAGACGTTATTACTCAGGCCAGAACACAGCTCCAAGGCCAGGTTTCTGGCCTTGAACTTGCTTCTCTTTAAGACTCTGTTTTCCCATCCTAGGCCTTTCTTTCCTCATTTGTCAAAGGATAGAACAGACCAAACGTTTTCAACCTTCTTTAGGCTGTGACCCTTTAATACAGCCCCTCATGTTGTGGTGACCCCCAACCATACAATTATCTTGTTAATTCATAGCTGTAATTTTGCTGTTATGAACTGTAATGTAAATATCTTTATATATTTACATATACATGTATATCTGATATAAGGCCCCAAAGGGGTCGCGATCCATAGGCTGAGAACCACTGCCATAGATCCTAGCTAGATCCACGCAGCAGATATAATCCCTGTGTCTTTTAGGCCGAGGACTTCAACTTCCATACCACCAGCCTGACACAGAGGGGCACCTTATTTCTGCTGGAACTTCACAAAAGCATCTTATAAAGCAAGATATATTTAGCTTAGAATCCTGGGGCCCCTTCTGGGCCCACTGAAGGGTCATGGAGCCCAGCCTTCAGGATGGGTAGAACTCCAACATCAGAGGGAGGCAGGGACTTGGAACAAAGCTGAAAGCTGGGGCCGGGCCTTGAGGCCAGTCAGCGTGTGATGTGTGATGGTGAGGCCTTCTGAGAAGCTCCAGCAGAGGCAGCTGCAGAGCCGCGTATAAAAGGGTCAGCATGGAACGGTTTCCTTTAGCATGTCCCTGGCTATGCAAGCTACTGACAGAGGTAGGGGTGGCCACAGCTGAGGGAACTGGCCATCACGGGTATAAAGTCCTCCTCTAGAGCAGGCTTTCACAGGGTAGGAAATCCAAGTTCCTGCTTCTAGCTTTTTGTGGGGACTTCCCGAGACGAAGTCAACAGACCCGATGTCAAAGGTCACACCTTCCCTTGTGAATTTCTCCAGCGAAAAAGACTGCCCCAGCTTGGGGCTCCCTGCCTCTTTCTACTGGTTCATACTGAACCCCTTAAGTCACAGCTTTTATTTCTTAAAAAAGTAAGGTTCTGTAAGGTCCAAGTTGGGGGTGGGTTTGCGTCCTGATAGCAGTCAGTCTGTGGGACCTCCAAGCACAAGGCACCAAGCACAAAGAAGACCCCAAATTAACATATAAGCCCCACCTGCCTAAGGACCAGGAAACTTCCTGGAATTCTGGGAGTTGTAGTTCTTAAAAAGTAACAACAAAGCCTCATGGGCAAAGTATGGCAGCCCATGGGTTTTGTTCATATAAGCCCCAAACAACTTGTGCCTGAGGGTTTGTTCCAGGAGTTCCAAATTTCATCTTGGTCAGTATTTAATATTTTAAATAAAGCTTCCTTCAAATTTGGGCAACTGTGGGACTGGTTTTTCTCCAGCGAATCTCGGGTTTAGCACGTGTTGGCCTTCAAGGCAGGTCTGGATGCTGTCTACAGTTGGACGCGTGGAATCACCAGTGCCATGGTCCTTTCCATCCTGGTCCCCACATGGTGCATGGGAGCACAAGGGAGAACCCAGGCTGCAGCACTCTTGAGGCGGACTGAGCTTGCTCACCAATCAGCACTTCTCAGGGTCTGTGTGGCCTTGGGTAAGGGACTAAACCTCTCCGAGCAGTCTCCTTGTCTTCAACACGAACCAATGAAAGCATTGTCTATAGTCAGGTTGACGTTCATCTCCATTAGAAGCATTAAGAGATCGCCACACTGACATCCAAAGGGGCTGTACCAGCCTGCACTCCCACCAGCAATGCAGGAGTGTTCCCTTTACCCCACAACCTCTCCAGCATAAGTTGTCAACAGTGTTTTTGATCTTGGCCATTCTTACAGGTGTAAGATGGAATCTCAGAGTTGTTTTGATTTGCATTTCTTTGATGGCTAAGGATGTTGAACATTTCCTTAAGTGTCTTTCAGTCATTTTAGATTCCTCTGTTGAGAGTTCTCTGTTTAGGTCTGTACTCCATTTTTTATTGGATTATTTGTTCTTTTGATGATCAATTTCTTGAATTCTTTGTATATTTTGGAGATCATACCTCTGTCTGATTATGGGTTAGTGAAGATCTTTTCCCATTCTGTAGGCTGTTGTTTTGTCTTGTTGACTGTGTCCTTTGCTTTATAGAAGCTTTTCAGTTTCAGGAGGACCCATTTATTAATTGTTTCTCTCAGGGTCTTGCTACTGGGGTTATATTTAGGAAATGGTCTTCTGTGTCAATGCATTTAAGTGTACTTTCCACTTTTTCTTCTATGAGGTTCAGTGTGGTTGGCTCTAGGTAGGTACAGCCCCTATGAATATCAGTATGGTAATTTCTCAGAAAATTAGGAAACAGTCTTCCTCAAGACCCAGCAATATCACTTTTGGGTATATACTCAAAGGATGCTCAATCATACCACAAGAACCTGTGCTCAACTATGTTCATAGCAGCTTTGTTTGTCATAGCCAGAATCTGAAAGCAACCTAAATGCCCCTCAACCGAAGAATGGATAAGGAAAAGGTGGTACATTTACACAATGGAGTACTACACAGCAGAAAAAAATAATGACATCTTGAAATTTGCAGGATAATGGATGGATCTAGAAAACATCATATTGGGTGAGGTAACCCAGACTCAGAAAGACAAATATCATATATACTCACTCATAAGTGGCTTTTAGACATCAAGCAAAGAAAACCAGCCTACAAATCACAATCCCAGAGAACCTAGACAACAATGAGGACCCTAGGAGAGAAGACATACATAGATCTAACCTACATGGGAAGTGGAAAAAAGACAAGATCTCCTGAGTAAACTGGGAGCATGGAGACCATAAGAGAGGGTAGAAGGGGAGGGGAGAGGAAGTAAGGGGAGTAGAGAAAAGTGTAGAGCTCAATAAAATCAACAACAACAACAAAAAAAATCTAAAAAAAAGAGAAAAAGCATTAAAAGTGTGGGAGCTTGAACTGACTTTTGGAGGCGGGGCTTCGGGGAAGTAATTAAAGATATCAGAGACCATGCAGGAGGACATTAACACCATGGAACTGTGGCTTCCAGAGCAGAGGAACCTGAACTGGGAGTTCTGTGGTCATCTGAGGTCTGGAACCACCTCCAAACTCACTAGGATCCCCACCAGCAAGAAGAACTTCCCTAGATACAGCTACCTGACTGAACCTCCCGGGCCTTGAAGCTGTGAGCTGAGGCAGCCCTTACACTCTATGAACTACATTATCTATAAAGTACTGTGGCATTTGGTTACAGCAACAGGAAATGAACTACGGTGAGCACTTGCATCATAGGGCCAGAGAGAAGGAGCGACACAAGGTTACTGGAAGGAAAATGGGAAGAAACCCTCTAACAAATTGGAATCAGGCTTTAGGAGGATTTCTCAGCTTTCGCTGAGTTCTTAGTTACACAAAAGCAAGATCTGGGCTTAGGGGTGAAGGCAGAGAGATCTGAAGAGTTGGGCATGAGAAAATGGAAGGGCCAGATTAGAGGGTTTTAAAGATGCACATGCCCTACATGGAATGTATGTGCATGTGTGTGTGTGTGCCTGCGAGTGTGTGTGTGTGTGTGTGTGCCTGCGAGTGTGTGTGTGTGCCTGTGAGTGTGTGTGTGTGTGTGTGTGTACACTTTAAAATTGAGAGTCCTAGATCCAACTTTCAGGGCAAAACTCACTCCCTGCTCATCTCCCACGCATCCATACGGCTTGTCATTCATTGCTGTCGTTTGCATATGGATGCCCTCTCCAAAATTCATGCAGAAACTTGAGTGTCACGTGACTATTTTGAGGGTGGCCTTTATGAGGTGAGGAGGTCATTCAGAGGGACCTCGGTTCTTCTCAGGAGAGTGGGCTGTAGAAAGTCAATGCAAACCTTCTTGCCTGGCTCGTGCATGCCCTTACCCTTCAGCTTGCCTCCACATTATCACGTCCTGGCGGGGTGCTGCTGCTAAGCCCACACACTTTCCCACCTCCTGGACAGTGAACCGAGATGGACTTCTCTCCCTTATGTATTTCCCAGCCTCAGATGTTTTGTGATAGCAACAGAAAACACACGGAGAGAACACCCGCAGACTAGAGTTGGTGCTCTCCCCGGACATGGAAGTCAGAGATGTCTGGGTGCCGTCTTTGGCCAATGGAGTTACGATGAAGATGTGCGGTCAGAGGACACTGTAAGGACAGTGTAGATCATAGCGCCACAGGCCAGGGTGGGAAAGAAGCCTGGGAACATGGCAAAACTGGGAAGGACATCATAGTTTTCTATGAGGCAGCTAACAAGGGCCTAATTCCCTCTTGCTTTTAGTTGAAGACCTAAGGGGGAGCATCCAGAAAGGAGCGGTTTGGCCCAAGGGGGCACTGTGTGAGCAAAGGCAGGATGGAATTGGCCAGTGGTGGCCCAGGATGGGATTCTAGCTATATGAACAGGCCAGAGAGAAGCAGCCCAGGCTATGCCCTAGGTATGTGTAGCTTGCTCTCGCCTAGAGCTGCCTACCATGGAGAAGAAAGGAGAAAATGTCCTGTGGGGGCTGGAAAGACGACTCAGCTGGAGAGCGCTTGCTTTAGAGGACCAGAGTTCAGGTCCCAGCACCTACATTAGGCAGTTCACACTTGCCTGTAACTGCAGCCCCCGTGGCTTCAATGCCCTCTTCTAGCCTAGGAGGGCACCCACACACAGGTGGCATACACATATGCAGACACACAGACATATACATAAATAAAAACAAAGTCTTTTTTGAGAGAAAAGAAAATGACTTGGGATGTCACGTCGACCCAGGTTACATACAGACCAGGCCGTGCCACTGGCAGGCTTGTGGCCGTAGGCATGTGGATTTACTTCCTTGAGGTTCAGCTTCTTCCTCTCTAAGTAGGAGGAGATGGGAGTTTCAACTTCCTAAGCTTGTGGAAAAGGTCAAGGGGCATCATGGTTATAAACGATCTGCAGACCCCAATTTGAGGGGAAGGGGCTGGATTTCAGCCTGACAGAGAAACTGTCATGACTGACAGAGAAAACTCCAGGCAGGGGAGAGGGGAGCCCACCCCAGGCCCCCTTCCTCAGCACAGCGCTCCCTAGAGTTTTAGAGGACACCACCCTGGCCACCCTCTTCCCATCCTTGGCTATCCCCGGCGTCTCCACGCTGTTCTCTTCATCACTCTACCCTGTCACTTGTCATTTTTACATTTTAAAGTAAGTTACCAACATCAGTACGTTTTCTCTTAAGTATTCTGGTGTGCATATCATGAACTAATGTTCATCACTGAGATAATGAAGACATTTTCCCTCTGGATATAAAGTTTGCATATTGGATATTGGTTTACGAAACCAATACATTTAAGTGTACTGATGCTTTCATTTGACAAATGCATGGACCATGTTACCCAAGCTCAGGCCTGGCAAGTTCTAGAATGTTAGCATCACCCTACAGAGAATGCTGAGAGCCCAGGTGTGTGGATTTAACATAATATACTCTCAGGTAACAGTGATGACCCGGGCTCTGGTCACTGAAGGAGGCTCCTGTTGGCCACCAGAGTCCCATTGAAGTCACTAAGCTGACTAAGTTGGGGAAGAAACATACAGCTTCGAGCTGAGCCTGATGGTAGAGGTAGAGGCCTGTCATCCCAGTCACTCTGGAGTCTGAGAAACAAGAGGATGGCAAGTTCAGGGTCGGCACCACAGCGAGAGTTCAAGACCAGTCTGTGCAACACAGTGAGAATCTATCTCAAAACAGAAAGTCAGAGGAGGGCTAGGGCGCTCCTCCGGCACGTGCAATGGCCTAGATTCGGATCCCAGTACTGTCAAAAACAAACAAAACAAACAAACAAACAACAAAAACCAAAAAGAAAGCAAGCCGAACAAAGCATTTAGGAAAGATATGGGATTCCCCCCAAACATCACAGCCTTCCAAATACAAATGGGTCAAATACAAAAGTGAAACTCTCACGACAATTAAGTTAAGAGGGGGCTGTGATAAAATGTTCGGATGCAGTTGCCTGGGAAACCTGCAATTTCAACATCATAGGTGTTTTCATTTTCCCCTTCGCTCAAAACCCAGGGATGGCAAGAAAGTCAAAGTTTCCAAAAATTCTCAGAAGTGACAGGCAAAGCAGGCTCCTCATAGCTCTTAATTAACCCAAAACGACACCTGCCAGATGATGGGGATTTGCGAGCTCGCTGGGGGCCGACCTGTCTGCAGATGGTGGGCTCCCACCTCTGCTCCAGACCTTGGCCGACTGCAATTAACATATGGAAAGTCTTTCAAAGTGACTTCGCAGTCAACTTCTGTTTCTGGAGTCAAGCTGGGCTGTGAGAGAAAATCTTTGTGGTAAAGGAAGAGGGTGGAAGAGGAAGAGGAGGAGGAAGGGGGAGAAGAGGTCTGGAAGGGGTTAAGGTTACCCTAGTTCCTCCCAGTGGTCTTGTAGAACCACATGACCGGTGGTGGATCAGGGATCAGCGGGCACCTGGACCGTTGCTGTTTGGAACTGTCCGTGACCACAGTGATCAAAATGAGGACATGACACAGACACAGTCAGCTTATACGTTGTGTTATTTAACACACATATTACATACAGACAGGATATTCACAGATACAAAAGCTCATGTATGAATATACAGAAATATGCACAACATATACATAGGTCTGTATGTCTGCGTATGTCTATATTTGACAGAGCTGTGCCAAAGTCTCTCTGAGTGACAAGTAAACACCTTACTTCTTACCAAACTTCAGTTTTCTCATCTGTGAAGGTGGCAGATATGCAAATGACCTCCAAGAGGTTTCTCTCTCCATCCTCCCTGAATCCAGCCTCCAGCTTGGCCCTGTAGAGGCCGAGGGATGCTTGCCCTCCCTCTCCACAGCAAGACTTTCCTGGGCTCCCAACAGGAAGGCAAAAACCCAAGCCCAGGAAAGGTCAGCCTGTCAACCTGGACAGCCCTGCATGGTGCGTATCGATTGGCCGCTGGGAAAAACCTCTTCTCCTACCAGTTCAGGTTTTCCTTCAGAAATGCCGAGGGAAGAGAAAAACCAAGAGAGAGAGCGGGCACAAGGAGAGAATGCACAATGGGCCCCTTTTGGCTGCTGCTGGCCCACAGCAGTGTGGGAGAGCTGCAGAGAGCTGGGTGAGCGCAGGCCTGAGCACTAATGCTGCTACTGGCTGTTGCCCATATCATCAGTGCCAACTGTGGGAGCTGAGTGTGGCCTACAGTGGCCACAAACTATTCCTAGGAGCCCCCATGCCCGGGTTTACTCTTCCAGGCCCCAGGTTCCACTGCTCAGATAGAATGACACTGAGGTGTGTTCTGTCACTCGTTGTAACAAAGACCTTGAAGGGGAAACAGGTTTATTCTGGCTCACGATTCTGAGGTTTCAAAACCCGTTGGTTTGAAGTTTGTAGCCAGGCAGCCTATCATGGCAGAAGACAGGACAGAGCGAAGCTGCTCACCTCACAGTCAGGAAATGGAAGGGAGAAAGTGGAAAGATCTGTGGCTAGAATTCCCCTCAATGCCCCCACGATTTCAAGACTCCCATAGGCCCCACCTCTTACAGGTCTTACTACCGGTCAATAGCGTCAGACTGGGGCCTTTAACTCAAGGGCCTCAGGGATCCTTCCAGATCTAAACTATAGTAGTTACCAAGAAAACGCTCCCACACATCCACAAAGGTGTCTAATGATGTCAAGATCACTGTGAGAACACACTCAGGGCAGCTTAAGAGTTGGAAAGAAAGAGTAAAATGGGTTCTTCTGACGAGATTCCACCTGAACCCAGTCATGGGCTTAGGGAAACTCACCTGACATCTCTGATTTGGGGCTACATCTTTACTCTTAGGCCCGCATACTAGTGCTGGACCGTGTTTCAGCACATCTATCTCACTCAGCATTCACAGCGGCCTTTCTCCAAGAGGTCAACATACCTGGTAGAAGGAGCCCAGGTCCCAGACCTGTGAGCCCGTCTGTGTCAAAGGCACATGGATGTCAGCAGAGGGCAAGGTAGACACAGGCACAGCATGGCAGCTGGAAATTTTTTTGACTAAGAGAGCCAGGAAGTAGCTTGTCTGGGTCTCAGAGGATGTATACCCTCATCGTTTGCTTGCTTCCAAAATTCCTATCTGCCCACCTGCCAGTCCAGGCAACACTTGGAAGCAACGATAGGCATGGAGGGAAGGAGCCCCAGCTCCTCCCAGTCCAGAGGCCAATTCAGCAGGATGTTGGATGCCTCCCCTAAAGGGCCCACGTGTTAAAGATTTGGTGCCCAGAGTGGTGCACCTAAGAGGGACTGTGGGTCTTTCAGGTGGCCTTTACCTCTCTGAGGGTGGGTAACTTGTCCCTTCCTCTCTCTGCCTCCTTTTTCATCATGTCACTATTTTTTAAAAATATTTATTTATTATTTATTATGTATACAATATTCTGTCTGTGTGTATGCCTTCAGGCCAGAAGAGGGCACCAGATTTCATTACAGATGGTTGTGAGCCACCATGTGGTTGCTGAGAATTGAACTCAGGATCTTTGGAAGAGTAGGCAATGCTCTTAACTGCTGAGCCATCTCTCCAGCCCCACCATGTCACTATTTACTGCTAAGCCCATGCCACCCCTGCCACAGGTTCAGACCAGAGAGACTGCTGTCTGATCTTGAACTTGAATCTCCATACCTGTTGATCTCGAATAAGTTTCTTTTCAAGGTGAGTAGCCTGTCTCAGGCATTTGGGTTTTCTGTAGTTGTTTTGTTTTTCTGTAGGGGACCCAAGGTGGTGTGGACACTTGGCAAACACTGTCACAGCAGCTGCAGGGTTTGGATCCTGGCTGGCAAACCTGGGAGCAGGGGACGCTCTGAGCTGCAGGTGACTTTAAAATTAATGACAGAAAGATGTGTCTGGTTGTCTGCAGTCTAAGAGCTTAGTGGCCCCTCTTTGTTAACAGTTGGGAGGTCACTGCCAGGCCTGCCTAATGCCCACTGGCACTTACTTGAATGGCACTGGAAAAGTCAATAACTTTGTAACTGAATCTCAGGGGCTACCCTGTTGTCATCCCAACACTCACGGGACCACATAATATTGACACACTTGAAAGTTCTTTGTGAATTAAAAAGAGTGACCCAAATGATATTAAACTCAGTGCTTTGTAGGACTGATTGAAAAATGAACATGCTGGGGATTTTTATCCTCTGTGTTAAAGGGTATATGGTGTAGGAGGTTCTTCTGTCTATGTGTTGTTTTCATTGGTTATTAAAGAAACTGCCTTGGCCTAGTTGATAGGGCGGAACTCAGGTAGACAGGGAAGACAGAACAGAATTCTGGGAAGAAGGGCAGTGTGGCAGACGCCATGGTTCTCCTGACCGAGACTGACGCTGGTTAGACTCATGCCGGTAAGCCACAGTTAAGTGGCGATACACATTAATGGAGATGGGTTAAACTAATATGTGAAAGTTAGCCAATAAGGGGCTGGAGATAATGGGCCAGGCAGTATTTGAACAAATACAGTTTCTGTGTGGTTATTTCGGGACTAAGCTAGCCCGGTGGACGGGACCAAAAGCAGGCCTCTCGTTCTTTGTAACAGGTATATTCCAGATGGTTAACAAAAACTCACAACTGATCAAAGTAGAGACAGTGAGTGTCCGTGGAGTATTCCACCACAAATGAGGCATCTACACCACATTCCCTCCCTTCAAGGCTCAGCTACCATCTCAGGAGAGGGGACAGAAAGATTCTAAGACACAGAGGTCAGGGAAGACTGGAGCCAAACCGCATTTTCTGGTGATTGACAGGACCACTGCACCGTGAACTCACAGCAGCCATGGCTGCCTGCACAAGACCGGCACAAGACCACGCCAGTTGGCATTCTAGCATAAAGAGTGAGAGGCATAGGAGCCACCCCCCACTCCCAACTAAGGAGCTGTAGACAGCTGACTGCTTCTGGGAGAAGAGCCAGTTTTCTTTAAGAGTCTGGCCCTGGTGGGTCTGCCCTGCTCCAGTAGATGGCCCCACACCTATATATATGAATTGGCTGCAAACTGGACTTGGTGGGTTATTAAAAATAAAAATAAGAAGCCAGAAGTTTGGGAAGGGGTGAGGAGTGGAGGGTGGATCTGGGAGGAGTTAGGAGGGAAGAGGGGTAAATATGATGGAGATACTTTGTATGTAAGTATTAAGTTCTCAAAGAATTAACAAAATATAATGTTAAAACACATTTCAGGTGTTTCTATCACATTTCAACAAGTATCTAAAACCATTGGTTGTAAGGAAATCCTCAAACTAGGAACCAGGACTCCTGATCACTGTCTCTTCCAGCTTGTCCCTTCCAATTATCTTAGCCTCAGTTTCCCAAAGAGAGCAACAGTAAGGTGGATACAAGATGAGAATGGTGTCTTGGCTTTCTGCCCCTGGGGAATACTCGGGGACTGGACCCTGGACCAGTGACTCCTGCTTAATGATACTCCGGTCTCTTTGTTTATTTGTTTGTGTTTTGAAAATATTGAATTTCCTCCAGGCTGACTGTGAAGACCTTGTCCCTGGTCCCTATCACCAGCTCCCGGTCTCAAAACATTGTCCCCGGCCACTCCGAGTCAGAGACCCTCTAATGTCCCAGCATATTCCCAGGGCGTATAGGGATTCCATTCAGCCTGGAGCCAGCCCAAAGCAAATGTACCTCCCCGTGGCCTTGACCTGGCCTGTCCCTCAGAGCAGCCGTGGGTCTGGGAGTCAGCAGCTCCGTCTGTGGCCGAGGCTGGGCTTTCCCTGAGCATCCTGGACTGACTGATGAGATGCAGGTGAAGGTGTCGTACCTTGCTGGGAAGTCACAGTGCTAGTCCCGACCTGCACTGCCTGCCATCAAATTTTAATGCTGCGGCTGACATATTTATGGAATGCCTCCCCAAGCGTTTGCGAGGAGACCAGACAAGATTTACCTCTGCAATTACTACTGCGATGTGTGGCTTGACTGTGGGCAGGGAACTCCGAAGCCCAGAGCCCCGCCGCACCCCGAGGAACACACTCAATTTTGCACACCTTTCCTGCCCCCAGCATGCAGAGGTAGGACTGAGAAGTAGAGATGAATCAGATACGGTTCCTGCCCACGGAGAGCCCGCAGTCTGCAGGAGGGGGCTGTACACACATAAATTACCTTCCTCTGAGGTGGCTGGGGACCAGTGTGCCAAGACAGGTACTTGAGACAAGTTGGGGCTTGGCGGGGGGGGGGGGGGGCGGGTGAGGGGAGGCTTATTTCTTTCTTCAGAGTCAGGGTTGAAAAGGAAGCCAGAGATCAGAGCCTTTGGAGTCCTCAGCTGCTGTGGCTTTCCTGGTTCCATCTTTGCAAGAAGGGGGCTCCCCAAGGCTCCCATCCATCCCAAGCTGGTCTCACGGAGTCACACCGCCTTTTCTATAGTGCACAATCCTTTGGGTGTTCCTTTCTTAAAGGAAGCCGTGGAGTGCACCCACTTCTTTCCATTCACCCTTCCTCCAACAATTCCTTTCTTAGACTCTGCTATCCAGATTCCCCTGCAGAGCTGCCCCAGGGCAGGAGCACTGTCCTTTGACTTGTGGGGTGGGGCTCAAGTCTGGATGCTCAGCATAGGTCATGTAGCCATCCGTAGAGCTCTGAGACTTTAGACTACAGTACACACCCCAGACTGGGTTATCTGAGGCCTTTAATCCCAGTATGCAGGAGGCAGAAGAGTGGACCTTTGTGAGTTCCAGACCAACTAGAGTTATATAGTGAACCACTGTCTCAAAGCAACAACAAACTAACAAAATAAAACAACAGTAACAAAACCCCATCAGTCTCTAGCTTATCTGAACCTGAGTGGAGCCAGCTGTCAGGATATTGTGAGTCAGTTTGAAAACTAGGGAGAGAGGACTGGTCCTCAGAGGGGCGGGGCTGGCCTCGGGCAGAGAGCTGTTTGAAATACAGATTCTGGAATTAGCAAGCAGAGGAGCTCACCACCTTCTGCTCAGATGTTCTCCTGGCTGTGTGCAATGGCGTTGGAGGCACACTGGTCAACACTGTAGAATTTCCCAGCATCCTCTGAGGCTTAAGAGTCCAGGCCTCTGAAATGGGTTCCTCAGAGGTCAGTCGCTTAAGAAGGCTGTCCCCAGCAGGCTAACTCCCAAGGACTTGCTGCGTAGGAGGCCTCCCATCATACTTTGGGGCTGGCTACCATTCTTCACAGTGTTTGGTAAGGTACAGGCACTGTGAAGGCAGCTGGATTTGCAGCACCCCCTGGCTAGAACACATGCCTGGCATGTTCTTTCCTCTACTCCAAAACTCATTAAATCAAAGCCCTTCCCCAGCCTGGGCCTCAGTTTCCCCAGGAACATAGTGAGCAGGTCCACCTGGAAGTTGGTTGTCCTGATGGAAAGTTTTCTTCTTTTAAATATTTTTAAGAGCATTGATCTATGTATGATGTATGACGTATGTGTGTATGTATGTATGTATGTGTGTATTTGTGTACATGTTGAATCTGGAGGACAACTTCTGGGAGTTGGTTTTCTTCTTCTTCTATGTGGGTCCCAGGGATTGAACTCAAGCCGTAGACCGTGGCCGCAGGTGCCTTGACACTCGGAACCATCTTATGCTTGAGACCTCTTCTTTCTTAAATATTACTGACCCTTCACCTATGTGTCCTCTGTGACTGCCCCCACAGACTTGCCTGAGGCAGTTTTGGAAAGGAAGTCAAGTGGGGCAGGGGAAGGAGAGGAGAGCTATCTTGGTGATCAAGGGGAGAAGAATGGAGATGTTTCCCAGGAGAAAAGGTGCTGAGCAGGTGGAGAAGTCCCCCAGGTGTGCTGGGAGCCTGGCAGGTGCCCACCTTGAGGCCAGGTATTAAACAGGGTCCCTATTTCACCCCTTTGCTCCAGGTACAGAGATGGTGCCTGAGCTAGACCTGGAGCCATGGGCCTGAGCAGATCAGTCAGCAGTCCCAGGCCTTTCGGAGCTCACGCTCTGGGGAACCAATCGCCCAGTAAAGCCGGAGCCCAAAGATACAGACAGGGCACAGCGTGTCAGACAGCGCTGTGCAGGGAGGAGGAGACCCAAAGTGGGGCTGGAGTAGGAAGGGCCGAGGAGGAAATGAGATTTAGGGAGAGTGGCTCGGGATGCCCTCCCTGTGAGTGAAAGGGAAGTGAGAGCTATCCTACTGGATAGGGCAGGAAGAGCCGAGGAAACCAGCTGTGCAAAGGCCCTGAGGTGGGGTGGGCAGAGGAGCGAGGAGTTCTGTATGGCTGGAGAAGGAAGAGAGAGGAGGGAAGAGATGGGGAGAGAGTGGCCAAAGGGTCATGGCAGGACTCTGGCATCCGCCTTCAAAGGAGAACATGACCTGGTTTCGGGTCATGGGGCTGCTATTAGGAGTGGCCTGGAAGCTGGCAGTGGTGGCACACGCCTTTAATCCCAGTGTTTGGGAGGCAGAGGAAGATGGGTCTCTGTGGGTTCGAGGACAGCCTGGTCTACATTGCAAGTTTTGGCAGACCAGTACCTGGGTTTCTATTGCTGTGACCACAGGGGCTCTTATAAAGGAAAACATTTAACTGTGGCTGGCTTCCAGTCCAGAGGTTTAGTCCACTGTCATTATGGCAGGAAGCATGCTGGCATGTAGGCAGACATGGTGCCGGAGAGGAACAGAGAGTTCTACATCAGGACTGCCAGGCAGCAGGAACAGTCAGAGAGACTTGGCCTGGCTTGAGCTTCAGAAACCTCAGAGCCCATCCCCAACAACACATTTGCTCCAACAAGGTCACATCTACACTAATACCACTCCCCATGAACCTATGGGGGTCATATTCATTCAAGCCATTGCACCCCAGCTCAATGAAATAAAATAAGATAAAGGTTTGCAGGAACAATGGTGTCTGTGAGGAGACATGGGGAAGCCATCACAAACATTGACTACAAGACCAGTCTCCCCAAAGGATGGAAAACTCTGACTCTTGGGGCCTTATGCCACAAGGCTGGGGAGGGTGGGGCCACACGCCATGCAAGCAGATGGTCACTGGTCAAATCTAAGACCACACATGGTGGTGGGCTGCTGGGTAAAATGGAATATGCTCTGGTCTAACCTTGGCTGTGCTTGGCCTGCCCATCCTCTCATTGAGCCTATGACAAGAGCAGTGGAAGATGGGACTTTAAGGCTGTGGTGAGGATTCTGACAGAGAACAGATGTGAAAACTGAGTAAACCAAGTGTGTGTGTGTGTGTGTGTGTGTGTGTGTGTGATTCCACCACGCACAGGAGTGTAGGGAGTGAGGCATCTCACTTGTCCACTAGGGGGAGCCCTGCAACCCTTTCTTCGGCAGAAATTAAATTGGCAAGCCTCTTCACCAACTCACGCAGGGAATTTCACAAGTTCCCAGCAGCTCTCCGGATGGAAACAGATGTGCCCCTGAGATGTGCCAGGGGTTCTGTGGTTAGCAATACTATGAGAGGTTGGTATACAGAATCCAAGGTTTCACCAGTTTCTTTCTATGACCCCCACCCCAAATCCAATCAGAATAACTGGGGAAGGAAAACAGGAGGGAGCAGAAATGCTGCCCCAGGCACTGACGGGAGCATAGTGGTGACCAGACGCTGTCTGCGTGCCTCCTGGGCTATTAAATAACCCACGGGTTATTAAAAGCGGGTTAATCGGTCCACGAGCGTTTGCCTTGTGCCAGGCTCTGGGCTGAGTATGAGGCAGCCTTGCACTGCAGCATGAGCTAAGGCTCATGACCTGCTGTCTGTCCCCAGAGAGCGGGGAGAAGCCAGGGCTTTGAATTTCTTGGGTCTCTCTTACCTCTTCATTTATCTGAAGGTTTAAAAAAGCCCAGCGAGGACAAAGAAATGGCTCAGCCACAAAGAACACCGACTGTTCTCCCAGAGGACCAGGTTCAGTTCCCAGCACCCACACGGCAGCTCACAGCTGTCTGCAACGCCAGTTCCAAGGCATCTGGCACCGTCTCTGGCCTAGGAATGACTGTGTTGCTTACTGAACAAGGACAGCCAGATGACAGGCAGGGTGATTTGGGGACTAAGATCTAGCCTGCTTTCTAAGCTCTGAGTCCTGGCAAATGGTCCTGTCTGCTCAGGAGAAGGAGCAGGGTCCCAAGAGACAGCCTGGGAACAACCCTGAGAAACTGGAATAAGCCATGGGTCACCTGCCAGGGAGAGGGTGATCTGAGATTTCCCTTCAAAGAGCTCTGACGGCGGTCCCATGATTGAGTGTTTGCCCTGGGTGGCACCCTCAGCACTACGAAAGAACTGAAATAGAACATACTGGAGTTCAAGGCTAGCCTGGGCACCGGAGTCAGCCTTCACCTCATAAAAAGAAAAAAGCAAAAGGCTCTGTGAGACTACAGGGCTCTGTCCTAGTACCTGAAGTCACAAGGGGAAGCATGCCCCAGCTCCATCCTCCATGAAGTGGGGTGGTGCCCGCCTGACTTTCAGATGGACAGTGAAAGGCCAGGGGCTGAGGGGTGGAAGTAGTCAATGAGGGTCAGTGCTTGGAAGATCTCGGGTAATTTCACTGCCTCAACCATGCAAGGCCTGCACCCCCTCACAAGGAGCGCAGAGAGAGGGCATCATTGAGAAGGGATAGAAGCAGAGCTCCCTCTGAGCCCAGCCATCCTGGAATCAGGAGTTGAACCACCTTCCTGCACACGTGTGGATAGAGAAGGTACTCCCAGAGCGCCATGGGGTCACTTGGAGCCTCAGTCAGGGAACACCTCTCCATTCTCATGTCGCCCCATATGCCCAAGCCAGCCAAGGCCTGTGGGCCCGAGCATGGTCCAGCCTCCCCCGCAGCCCACCCGCTAGCCTGCCTCAGGCCAGCATGGTGGCAGGCCCTGCCTGCTCCCTAGGGAGTCTGCCGCCAGGCCTGATGGCGCTAGCCGAGGGAGGGAGGCCGCCAAGCTGTCAGTCTGGAGGTGCCCCTCAGAGCTCCTCCTGGCTGGAGCAAGGAGGGTGGGCCAGCTCTGGAGCTGGGCTGTCAGGGCCTTCATGGAGACGAGGCCGGAGAGGCCTGCCTGACAGCTCGCCCACCGAATTAGGACCATTTGCATGCTAATTTCTAGTGCTCCAACGGGCTGGCAGGCGGGCTGGGGTGTGCGGAGTGTGCAGAGAGGCGCGCACCTCCCAGCCCGCCTGCGAAGGAACAATGCTTGACTGATCTAGCTGCGTTAACGAGCAAATTATGGTAATTTTGTTATTACAAATGCATAGAAATTTCCAAAGCAGGCAGCCATTCAGGGTACCTCCCTTGTTCCTCCCTGCCCCTAAATACTGAGCCTCCTGTTTGTACACGCGGATCAGCCCCGGGCTTCGGGACTGAGATTTGCACGCTCCAGCCTTCCCATCATGAATGGGACTGGAGCTGGTCACCAGTCAGGCACGCATCCCCGTGGGCAGGCCAGCCTCCAGCTGCCGTGTCCCTCAGAGCTCCTCCTTGTTGTATCCTCTTTCCCTCCTGGGCCCACCATTCCAGCAAAGCCACTCCCAAACACCACGTTCAAGTTGTCTTCCCTCCGTCCTAAACATGAAACACGGTCACTTCTCCTCAGAGAAGCTCTTGGGGCCTCAGAACCATTTGGTTGTGTCTGTGCCCACACTGTGACCTGGGCTCAGCCACACGGAAGAACCTGCGATTACCTGGAGAATGAACGCGGGAACGAACGCCAGTGAAGTGGGACGGCCAGAGGGTAGCTCATAAGGGAGGACCCCACCCAGCTGGCTCCCTGGCAATGTAACGAAGCCAAGCCACTTCCGGAATTTACTTGCCAGTTGGCAGCCCTGCCTGGTGTTTGTAATTGTCCACTGTAGAAAGAGCAACTTGCCCGTGTTTTGGTTGGAAGTGCGTTAGTGCATCTCTGGAAGGATGCCCTGGGATGCATCCAGAGAGGCCCTGTATCCCGGGCTGGAATGGGGAGGGGTGTGGCCACTCCAGGAGCAGGGCTGGGCACCAAGGTGAGCAGTGTAGCTGCCTTGCAAGGGTGGGGTGGTCATGTGTCCAGCCCTACAAGGAAGGTGGGCAGCCCTGCTGGTCTGTGATGGGGATTTCTGGCCAGCCTGATGGGGCTGAAATCCACCTTGGAAGGTGGTAAAGAATAAACCCCTCAATTCCAGGATGCCTGCTGTGAGGAGGGTCTGCTTCTGGTAGCTGGGGAAGCAAGGACTCAGTCAGTACTGGGAGGCAAAGGACTAACCCAGGGTGAAGACTTCGTGACCGCAGGCCATGGGCTGCGGTCTGAGTTTTCTGTTTGCCCAATTTTCTGGTTAGGTTCCCACTTCCAGAGGGATTGAACCCAGAGAAAGAACACAGTCATTGCATTTTGTCCAGATACCTGACTAGGGTAAAAAGCAGAGCTGGAAGGAGCAGAACCCCTCCCCCCCGACACACACACACACACACACACACACACACACACACAATGCCTCAGGTTCTAGGCCTACTCTGTTGGCCTGAGGAGGTCACCATCTATATCCACTGGGTCAGAGCAGGAAGGGCACTCAGAACTGGCCAGGCCCACAGGCCCCAGCAGGAACATGATGGAGAGCAAGGGGGACCAGGGTTTTTCAAACACTGATTAGAAGCTCTGGTGCCTGGAACATTCTGGAAACACCAAGTCTGTGTGAGGGTGGGAGGCAAGATGCTTCCTTTCCTTGCTTCAAGAAAGACTGAGGCGATGTGGGGACATGAAGACAGACTGGCCATTCCTTTTGCCTTCCCTGTGACTCTGCCCACAGCCTCTCCTGTCCTTAGCTTGGGACTCCAGGCCTCTCTATCCCCGATGAAGGGTGACATTGCTGCAGACTGCCTGGAGACCTTTCTGGACCCCGAGGGTAGGCGTTAGCACGGAACCCATCTGCAGTCCCCAACCCAGGCCTGCTTCAACCACCTGTCCAACAGGGTGGACTTGCTCACTGTGGGCAGAGCGGCTAGCTGCAGCCTCTCTTGAGACAGTGCCCACATGGCTGCCCCTCCCATCATGATCTGCTCCATCCCCTCATAAAAGAGCCCGGGAGGTGGAGGCTGCAGGGCTGATTCCTGAGTGGGTAAAGTCAGACACAGAACTTTTTGTGTCAATCAGTTTTTTTTTCTGTTTTCGTCTTTGCCCCCCACCCTCAGTGTCATTCCTGGGTGTTCTCTCTGTATGACTCCTTCATTCCCCAAGTACCAGTGCATTTAATTCAGTCCCAGTCCCTCAGAATAGACATGGCGCTGTCGCTTGTCACAGACCAACTCAGGCCACAACCCTCCTCTGGCGCCTCACAGAGAAAGCCACTTCTAGACACAAGTACGGAATGTCGAAGAGCCAAACTTGGAGCGGGTGGTCCTTCCCTTGTCCTCCAAGACCTGCACTTGCTGTGCGGCTCTAAAGCAGCCCTTTCTGCTGGGCCTCAGTTTTCATCTCTGTAAACTGGGCCAACAACTAAGCTGCGAGGTTCAGAAACTAGAAAGCTCTGAGCAAATAAGAGGTCATATTCTTAGCACTTGGGTGAAAAATGCCTCAAGACAGTCCCAACTGTCCTGAACTCCGGTCCGGCAGAACAGTTCCCAAAGCATTTTTGAGCTGGGATGTTCTTTAGACAAAAGAACAGGAGGAGACAGTTGTCGTTTTAAAGTCTTTCATTTCTCTCGCGTTTTCACCCCCTCCTTGCTTCTTCTTTCCTTCCTTTCCAGCCTGGCATTGAGTCTCCCTTAAGTCCTTAATTTGTGCCTCTGCACATCGGCTCCTTATAAAGACAATTCATTTGTTCAGGGTCACCGCGTGGTTTTTCATTAAAAACAAATTACCCGCATTCAGGGAGGACATCTGGGCTTCCCGGCTCCCATTAATGACTATATTTCCAGCCTCCCCAGCCTGGTTGGGCTCCTCTTGCCTGTCACCCTGCCTTCCAGGCCCCAGGAGGACAATGAGAGTGACAGCAAGTGAAAGGGAAAACATGAGGGATGAGGGCGAGAGGCGAGTCCCCTGGGAGGGGAAGGAGGGAAAAGTGGAGAGAAAAAAATAAATAGCTCAAACAGAGGGTAACAAGGGCCATTGTCTCAGTATCTTCCAGAGAGCAGCCAGAGCCAATACTGGAAGGACTAGGGCGGCGTTTAAGTGGAGCACAAGCCCCGCGTAATGACACCCTGGACCCTGAGCCTGGACTCCGCTCAGGCCAGTTACGCGAGCAAACAGTAAGGGTAGTATTTACGTGAGTTCTATCTACAGCTCTCAGACATCTACTGGGTGTTGGGAACGGGCATAGTCCCGCCTCCGAGAGGAGCTCCAGACTGGGTCTAACCCCAAAAGCAATCATGAGACTGGGGCACATAGTCCCAACAGCTCCAAGCAAGCAGATCACGGTTGGTGGTGGCCTGGGGTTGAGCTGACACTGGGCAAGGCCCCGGGGTCTACATAGAGGAATTTATTGAATAATAGGTAGCCTGAGAGAGTAAATGTTGGCTAGCCCAAGGCCGATTCACATTGGCAGATGGCTAGGGATGGGGAAAGGAATACCCCAGAACCTGAAGCACAGTGTCCTAGCATCCCAGCAGAGTCTGGCGCCTCAGGGGAGCACCAGGGAAGCCATATTCTTCCCCGGGGCCCAGAGACTATCAAACAGTCTCCTCCTGGTTCCCCAGGGGCACCAAGGCTGGCTGAACTTGAGATAAGAGTTCTAGACCTCACTCAGTCTGCTTGCTCCCAGGTCGCCTAAGGCGTGATCCAAACTAGGTACATCACCACCAGAGCTGTTAACTTGCTTCTGAACTAGGGTGAACATTCCTGTCTCACAAGGCGCTTTCAGTGGCAACTTGGGTAACAAGTGTGTATCATTTCTCCGGACGGACGGTAAACACCCTGCAGGTTAGGGGGTGGGTGGCAGAGACGTGGAGATTTGGTATCATTTGAGAACACTTTCTTTGGAGGACAAAGGCCTCACCTTACTGACTCCGGCTGCTTCTGGGGGCTCTGGGCTCGGAGAGAGTTGTCTTAGGTGCAGTGAGTTAGAGGTGGTGGCTGGTCCAGCTGACAGCTGACAAGGTCTTAGAATAGAGGAGCATGGATTCCCGCAAGCCAAAGAGGCAAAACACAGCCCAGAGCTGGTCCAGGAGGGCCCAAGTGCAGACAGGACAATGCACGGCCCAGGGCCTATGTGTACCATCATGTTCTGGCCCTTGGTTTGCTCATCCCCCTCCCCTCCCTGACCAGCACAAGTTTCTCCAGGTGAGAACTATCTTGCTAGGTCCCTCCCATGTGTAGGGACAGTGGCACAGACACCTCTGAAGGCTTTTGATGGGCTTCTCACTTCCCCATGGGAATATGGACTGTGGTGTGTTCCCTATCTTTACACTGCCCTCCACAGAAGCACATGCCCCTCCCTTCTCTGAGCCTGGTACGCCCTGACCAGGCTAACGTCATCCCTGGGTTTACGAGATGTCACACTTTCTTCTCTCCAGGCCTGGCAAGGTGTCCTTAGGCTCCTATGGAGATGATCCACAAACCAAAGGGAGGAACCAGGGCCGCTGACACCTCGTCATCTGAAGGCCTTGCCTTTACTCATTGTGGTCAAGGGGGTTTAACAGGGAATCGGGTCTGTGCCAGGTCCCTTCTCCCCGGGCACACAAGTACCACCCTCTGCCCCTACAGCACAATAACTACAGCACACTATTAATTTTGGCTCGAAAATTACAAAAACCTCATATCCATAGTCTTGCTTTGGAAACCACTTGACCATGAGCGATGTGAGAGATTATTAGCTGTGATTTCTTAGCAATCACGGTGTGGACTTGGGAACATTTGCAAAGTGAGGCAGTCTAACCTCAAATTGTTTTCAAGTATGATGAAATTTTTATGAGCATTAAATGTAATAGTTAATAAAAGTTAATGTTGCGATCTGCAGGCATTTCGCAGAACGTTTATTAATGCCAGCCTGCCAGTTTCCTTTCTGGAATCTCAGAGGCGAAGTACATCCCCCCCCCACTCCCCCCGAGGCATCAGACTGTCGTAAAGTCCTGAAAAGGGAATAAGCCTATGGCACAGGGCCTGTCTGGGATCCTGCCCTCCTCTTTACAGTCTTGTGGGAGATCCAGGGTGGGCCCCCTGCAGGATCTCCGGTCTGGTAGGGGCTAATATCCACGATAATGTGAGAAAAAGCAGAAGGAAGGCCGGGCAGGAGTGAGTGGGAGTTCTCAGCCTTAAGTGGTCAGACCATTGATGCCCAGTAGACAAAAGCTGGTGTGAGCCCTGGGCACTCCAGCATGAAAGGGGTGGTGGGTGCTGTCTGGCCCTGCTCCTCCTACGGCTTCAGTCTCTCCTACCCCACCCCATCCCCTGCTAAGCAAATGAGGCGATTTGCTCCCAGGCAAGATTCAGGTAGATAACCAGAGAGAACTGCCAGGGGCCCTCTTGGCTAGCCTTTTGGCAAACAGTGGTACTGGAGGCATTTGCAGATAGATCTAGGCCTGAGTCAAGCTGCTTTGTGCTGACTGTGGGGCCAGGGGCTGGGATGGCGTCCTTCCTCAGCACTGGATTCGTGTTTAATCTCCACATCAGAATCTCGCTTGATCATGGCCCAACGTAAGACCCAGCAAGACCATCCAACCTCCTCAGAACTCCATGTGTCTCCCATGTTCCTCTCTGTACCAAACAAGCACCCCAACCTCTCAGCGGGGGAGGGCCTTGAAGGCGTCAGGTTCACCTCACCCCATATGCATCCAGTGTGTGCACAATTCCCACAAATGTTTTCACTTCTTCTAAAGCAAATCTTGACTGTAGCCCCTTTATCTACAAGGCCACTGCAACCTAGTCACTGTACTGTTTTCAAGGAGTACCACCAGGAGAGGGCCTGTGGTGGTTCGAACCATAATGGCTCCCACAGGCTCTTATATTTGAACACTTGGTCCTCAGTTCATGGGAAAGATCTGGAGGTGTGGCCTTGTTGGAGGAGGTGTGCCACTGGAGGTGACTCTGAGGTTTCAAAAGCTAATAGTAGGCCCAGGCACCACTCGCATTCTCTCTCTCTCTCTCTCTCTCTCTCTCTCTCTCTCTCTCTCTGCCTGAAACTTGTGGAACGGATGTGAACTCTCAGCTACTTCTTTAGCATCATGCCTGTCTTCTGTCTGCCACTATGCTCCCTGCCATGATGATAATGGACTGATCGTCTAAAAGTGTAAGCAAGCCCCCAATTAAATGCTTTAGTTTTACAAGCTGTCTTGGCCATAGTGTCTCATCACAGCACTAGAAAAGTAACAAAACAAGGGCCTTTGGTGGAAGCTTAGTCAGAATCTTAGCCCAGACTCACATACCATGGACTGTGACCCAGAGAAGTACCCAAGGTATGGTCCCCTCATCTACCAGCTCCAAGGCTCCAGATTCCCAAGCTGTTGGGCACCCATTCCCGGTGTGGTGGTCCTGAGAGTTCGTTCTGGTCTCCAAGGCAGTTTGGGGGGCTTTTCCAGTGGAAGTGTGGAAGGACTGTGTATCTCTGCCCATTTAGAGTAGAGACGGGTGGACTCCAGAGCTTCCTAGGCTGGCTAGATGACATTAGTGTGGACACCAGCCCCGGAGAGGCAGGACCAGGAAAGTCCTTAGTGTGGACACCAGCCCCGGAGTGGCAGGACCAGGAAACTCCTTAGGGTGCAGTCAGTCCTGTTTCTCCACCCACTGCCCCCTATTTTAGGAACAGGAAGCCCCAGGATCATGCCCAAGGTCCTCCTATCAGTGTCTGACAGTCTGGCTGCTGGGACCAGACTCCAAGTCTCCTTGGCTCAGGCAGGACCTCTGCCTCTGTAGTACCTTCTCCCGAAGTGTAACAAGACCTCAGAAAGCGTCTGAGGGCTGCCAGTTTCTCCCCACGCCCAGAGACTCCTCGGTGGATTTATCCACATAGGACTGAGCTATTTGGGAGGTCAAGGGCTCAGGTCCTGAGCACATTCCAGACATCTCCATCAGAGCCTTGCCTCATGCCCTGACGCTCAAGAGGGTGATGATGGTGCCAGCAGGGGCCTGTCTATCATGGTCACTCTGCCTCTCCTGCTCTTCTCCTCTAGCCCTGCAAAGCTTAAGACCCAGTCCTCCCAGGCTCCCATGTGCTCTGGTCCCCGGGTGCCCACACTGTCTGCTCCCCAGGAGCCCACACTGTCTGGTCCCCAGGTGCCTATGTGCTCTGGTCTCTCTGGGGCTCTTAGATGACAATACTGGTCCCTTACCCACTTCTGATTGGCAAATCTAATCTTCAAGCTTTGACTCAAACGATCTCTGAGACATCTCTCTTGATTGCCTCCACTCCATTCCATTGCTCCAGTCACCTCAACAATCCCTTCCCCCAACTTCCTGGGCACTGTATACATTCCTGTTTTTTTTTTTTAATCTTTCATCTATCTATCTATCTATCTATCTATCTATCTATCTATCTATCTGCACATGTGGATGCATAAGGAGTCCGTAGCACAACCTCAGAGTCACTCCTCAGGGGACACTTTCCACCTTATCTTGATAGTTCCCCGCTGGCCTAGAGCTCACCCAAACAAGCAAGCTGGCCAGCAGGCCCCGTGATCCTCTGGCTCTGCCCTCCCAGAGCCGGAATGACAAATGTGTGCCACCGTGCCTAGATTTTTATTTTCAATGTGGGTTCAGAGGGAACTCAGGGCCTCAAGCTTGCACACAGGTATTTCACTGACTGAGGTCTCCTCCATGCCATAACTTTTAACACACTACATGGGATGATGTACTTTTTATTAACCTGTCTCCCAAATTAGACTGTGAGCTCCCTGAGGGCAGCAGCTGGGTCTGAAATGCCACACTGGACCCAGAACCAGCACTTAGTATTTCTTAGAAAATTCCTAAAGAGTTAATAACTAACAAGAGAATGGACCTCCTGTGGCTTCTTGTGTCTGGGTTCCTTAGTCCGTTCCTAGCACGGCAGAATGACTCAGACCACAAGAGGGCAGCAAAGAGTCAGAAACGAGCAACAGGTGTGCACTCTGGGACCCAGCCCAAGCCAGAGTTCCTCAGAAGGCCCAATGAGAGCGCAAGCAAAAAGCAGGAGGCATGGGGCTGAGAACCCCACAGGAGAAGCAAAAGCCGTTCTTCCTCTTGAGAAGCACCCAGAGGGCAATGGCTCCACCTCTCATCAGTGCTGAGTCTCCAATTCTTGACTGGCTAGCCTCTGGGGGCCTTTCTAAACCCGTCCAGTGCACTGGATTCTGTTCTAACCCTGGGAAGGGTCTCTGCATGGGGTGGGAATAAAGTGTCCCAATGATATCCACCACCTGCGCCGAGCATGATTTTGTAAGAATTGGCAGACCACACAGGAGTGCCTGCTAAATTTAGCCACATCCTGCCAGGTTCTAGGCCCCAGCCCTTAAGCCTGACTGGCAGAACTTAGAATCAGGGATAGTCTCACCAGGGCAGGAAAAGCCTTCCTTTCCTGACATCCTAGTCCCTAGATCCTGTGAATAAGTAAGACTCCATAGCAGCGGGAAATGAAGGTGACAGAGAGAATTACGGTCGCCAGTGAACTGTCCTGAAGCAAAGGGAATTAGCCTGGTTGGGCAATGAACCTGAGGTAAGCACACGCTCCTCTAGCAGGAGGTAGAGGAGGACTGGGAGGGAAAGGTGGCAATGAACCTGAGGCCCAACACTGCCAACTTTAAATATGAAACAATGGGACCACAAGTCAAAGGATGCTTGCAGTATCCACAAGCTAGAGGGTGAAAGCAAACAGCCCTCCCTTCCGCGAGTCCAGAAGGAGCTCAATACCCTGACGTTAGCACGATTTCATTGTTTTGGGCTTCTAACTTCGAGAATTAGAAGAGAAACATTTCCGTTGTTTTAAGTCACTGTGTTATGATCATTTGTTATGGGTGGAATAGGGAATTAACACATGTGGGTTCCTGGAGACAGTTTGTCTATGTAGGAGAACAGAAAAGTGTGCATGAGCTAGGCGGGCTGGAAGAGAGGAGCAGAGAAAGCCGCGGTGCTGCGGCCAGAGGAGCAGGTCGCTCCCCGTCAGGGCACAGCACAGTCAGTCCTGTTCTACCCTGCAGTTTGCTCCAGACTTTCCTTCTGGCCCCAGATGCCCCTTCTGTCCTTGTCCTCACCTGTAACCTCCTCAGAGACCAAAACGGTCATTTCAGTGTGCAACTTCATCGCAAGGGTCCTAGAGGTCATGTTTCCCAATCCTTGACTACTAGTGAGAACTACAGTGCCCAAGACCCACAGGGCCCACAGGGACCACAGGGACCACAGGGACCAGTCATGCTCCTTCACGCACACTGCCCTGACAGGTCTCCTGTCTATCAGCTTTATCCACTACAGCCTGGGGAAGATGGGAACACTGTCAGCCCTGCTGGTACTTTTTCCTAAAGCTCCAGAGCAGGAGCAAAACAAGGGGCTGGGCAGGAGCCCTTGATGCCTTGGGTGATTCTCAAAGATGCTTACCCCGTTTTTCAGACTCACTAAAGCCAAAGGGCAGCGAACTCCCTTCCCCCCAGCCGAGCATATTTAAGAGTTCCAAATGCCATGTCAATATCTGTGGGGCTGCACAAACATCTTCAGGCTTACTCACCGATCAAGGCACTGTGGAATCTTTGGTGCAAAACTTTTGGCATTTGCTGAGACTTGATGAAAATAAGAACTGAAAACTGTCTCCACCTTAAGCGGATAGAACGTGCGGCCTTTGCTTTTGTCGATGTAAGGGATCTGCAGAGGGCTGCAGGAAGGAGCTCCACAAACACCTCAGAGGAGCTCACACGAGACTGCCCGACTGCCCGGGAGCAGGAGGGGCAGATAGCCTGGCGACAGCCCTCAGGGCCAGGAAGCAGGACATGCCAACAAGCTGCCACTCAACACAGACCTCACAGGCCCGCTTTCTCACAGCCCAAAGTTCAGCTGCCTGAGTGTACCCTGGAGGCAGTCCCTGTTGTGTGTGCCCTGAAAGCGAATATTAGAAAGGGGAGCCTCCACCCACACGTGGGAAGCAGCAACAGCCAAGCGTTTCCTAAAGCCCGTGGAGGCAGGGAGTCATGGGGTTTCTGGCTTCCCTGCAGATTGCACTGCAGGCCCACAGCAAGTACGGGAGACTGATTTACAGCGAAACCATCCATTCCAGTGCGGCCACCTCAGAGCTGGGGAAAGCAGATAATGGCTCCCCCGGAGTCATGTCAACTGTTTTCTCAGAACACGTCAACAGGCCTGCCACGGCTGTGAGAACTGGATCCCAACATAAATACCTCACGGGCTTAGAAACCAGAGGTTAAGCAGCAGAAATCTGAACAAATGTAAGATCTCAAACAGATCACAGGGTAGTCTCGTCCCGGTCCCTAGAACCTGACGTGTGAGGCTTCCTGTGTGAATCCTGTGAGTGCCAAGACAGGCTGGCAGATGTGAAGAAGTTGAGAACTTGAGTGCCCTTATATGGGACAGAAGAGACGGGTGGCGTAGAGACTTGACCCTGGAGCGCTGCAGCTCCAGGAAGGAAGAAGCTGGAGGAGTTGAGGAGCAGCCACTTCCCAGGGCTTCCCAGGGAGTGGGACTGTGCCGGCACCAGCATCTTGGCCCAGTGATCCTAACTTCAGACTTGTTACAGAGACGTGAGAGAATTCTCCTGTTATCCCGAACACTGCACTGGGGATTTTCTTCTGCTTGTCACAGGAAATTAAAGCACTGGTTATCTGCTTTGCCCTGCTACTGTCCCCTAGCAGACACTCACAGAAGGCACCTAGGACGTGCTCGGGACTATGATGGCGCCCAAGGCTGAAACGGCTCCAGTGAAAGCGGTGTGCACAACATAGCTGATGGAACACCAAACACTAGTGACCCCAGGAGAGACCATCCTGGAAGTTTGTGGGCAGTGACGTCTGTGCTCAGACCTGGAGACCGAGGCTGGATCTCAACAGGCCAAGGTGGGAAGTGGTCCAGTCCAGGATACTGAATGAAGGAGATGAGTGATTGGGGACAGGGAGGGCTGGAAGAGGGGCCCACAAATTAAGCAAGGGCAAGACCCTGGCAATGCATGCTGGGAGAGGGACGCGACAGTGGCTAGGACACTGAGGAGCAAGTGCTAAGCTGTCTCGATCTGTCACTGACTGCTGCGAGTGTGGGGAAAGAGAAAGGTCGGAGCCAGTCAGGAGGAGGGAGTGGTGACGGGGCAGGAAGCAGTGGAGAGATATGGAGAAGGAAGAATTCAGGGTCCCTGAGCAGCAGGCTCCCCAACTGTAATTCTGCTTTCCTCCCTTCAATTCTGTGCAACTCCCCTCTGTGGTGGAGGATGGAGTCCCAGAAGTCCCGTGTTCCCATTGCAACAGACGGGAGATTGTGGCCTTGTATGGTCCCGTGACTCCTGCTGCCATCCCTACTGGATGAGAAGCTACCACCATCCCACTGGGGCCTCGGCCAGGCACAGCCATTTGTGTGTGGAGCCTGGTACTGGGGCTGGAGGAACGACAGGGTCCGAGGGCTGCTTTGTTTTGATAAACCAGGAAAGGTTCGGCTGCATCTCTCAACTTGGTCTCTGGGGGAGGCTGGGGTTTTCTGGGAGGGCCATCAAGGTGATGTGACTTTAATCAGCCCTAATTAGGACCAGGACCCAGGGTTGTTACAGCAGTTTCCTCCTGAAAAGCCAGGGTTAGGGACTTAGGAAGCCCGTTTGCTAAGGGCTAAGCCCATTGGCAGCCCAGTGAAGTTCACTAACTTCTTTGGGTCCCAGCCATTTAGGAGAATGGGGTAATGCCCTCGAGCTAGCCCATCTGACAGCGTTGTTTATATGAGCACAGAGAAAGGAGTTTGCCTGTTGATACGGAAGTGTATAGAAAGGGGAAGAGCCGCTCTTGAGTGTGGTCTGTGACCCCAACTGGCAGAGGCTGGGGAAAGAGGAGCCCAAGGGTGTGGTAGTGGCAGTGTGTGCCCACCACCTCCGTGAGCCTGGGTGCTATATTTCTCCGGCATCCGCCACAGGGCCATCCTTGCAGCAGGAAAGATGACGCTCTCGCTGTGCAACCTGGCAGGCCTCCCAGGTGTTGGCAAGGCCCAGGACAAGAGTGCCCGTGGAGGCCATTTCCCATATGCCTCATATTTAAAAGGCATAAATCAAGCTAACAAACCGTTAAATGAAATATGCTCCATCCTCCTACCTTGTTAAATACACTGCGCACGCAACTAGGCCAGGATGGAATTTTGAATTGTGGGGCTCCTTGATGTTCTCTGCCAGGGTACACAGTGTGGGAAACTCCACTTGCCTGTTTGTGCCCTAACTTGCTCCACTTGTTGTCATGTGAACACACACACACACACACCTGTGAAGCCTTATATACCTTACAATCAAGCTCGTTCAAGTCCCTACCAAGAGTTCACCATCAAGGGTTCACAAACAGGTTATTAGGGCATCTTCAAGAGGACAGCCCTGCGGTAGAGCCAGAAGAAGCTCAGCTCCATCTGGGTGGGCCTCCAGAGTGGAGGAAGGAGCACCACGGTTCTGTGGACTCACCCTGGTCCATGGGATAATGGGGAGAGGGCAGCAGAGGGCATCCTTTAAGGAACGGTGATCTCTAATCTCAGTGTCAAAGCTGACATGCCACTGGTAGAGGGACAGGTTTTAAGGCTTTCATGGTGTTCAGTCCAGTGGCAAACTCAGGAGTCGACAGCCTGTCTGCCTTGAAAACACACTTCTCACACTCAAGAGTTAACACCACCAAGAGCAGCCTGTGGGGCTTCCATGTGGTTCATATTACACAGATTGGGGAATACAGGAGAAGTTGAGGGAGGGAAGGAAGGATGGGGGATACTCCAACTGGCTGGCCCTGCACCCTTCTGGGCCCTGGCACCCAGTGAGGCTGACCAGAGGCTTTTTAAGTGTCATACAAGGACCCACCCTCTGGTGTCCTCCTCAGTGCAGCCCCAGCTGCAGAAGGGGCTGAGTCAACCTCTTGATTTATTCAGGTTGCTTTCTCAGAAGCATGGAGGTCACCCGGGCTGCTTTGGGGCAGATAGTGCCCTCCCATGGCCACCCCATCTGCCGCCTGCTGTGGAGATGCAGGCAGTGCAAACTCACCCGGCACCATCCCTGTCAGCGTCGGTGCAGAGTAGCTGCCCTGTCCAGCGGGGGGGACGTGTGGAGGGTACCCAGGGAGGGTCGTGCTTGCCAAGTCGCGGCCTGAAGAATCAAAGCAACATATCACAGGGTGAGCATCTCTGCAGCCTGATGTTTGGCCACAGCTCCCTGGACATTCTACACGTTTGTCACTTCTGGAAGCTGAACACCAGCGTGCACTTTTCCCCATGTCACTCATACATGCTTACACCACACACACACACAAACACACACACCCCTCAGGGAGGTGGGACGACATCGGTGTCACATACCAGGCTGTGTACTCATGTGACTTTGATTGCTCCACTTCCACCTTGTTGCCCCTGATTGGTTCTCAGCATACGGTCCATCCTCCTCCTGCCACATGTAGCCCACCATTGCCTTCCAAGACAGGCTGACACATCTCCCTCCTCCATTCCCAACAGCATGGGGAGGGAGCACATCACACCCTCCAGCCCCCATAGTTTTCTGTCCCAGGGCCCAGATATCTTCCTTTATTCAATGAACATGAAGGACCCTTCTCCCAACCCAATATTGCCTTGCCGCTGGCACACAGAGGTCAAGACCCTCCAGTGGAGGCTTGCAGCTCTTGGAGAGCAGGGATGACTTCCTGCCCATCCCTATGGCCCTGCTAGAGAGGCGGCAATCCATTAAGAGTCTTTCGCTCTGCTCAAGAATCATTGCAAGAAGAGCACGGAGAGCTCCCCTTGGCTAGCGCACGCTGACATTTTGGAGACGGCAAAGCAGACTTGAAGCAAAAGGGGAGCAAGTGGCTCAGATCTCAGGGGGACCCATGGCAGAGCAGGTACCTTGTGGCACATAGTAGGCATTTTGTGCATAAGTCTACAGGGTAACTAAACATCCAAAAGGCTTGTGGAAAGTAATCTCAAGGTAACCGAATGCTGTAAGCAAGGAAAGCACAACCGTGTTACTGTCTGTGTCCCTTCAGGGAGAAGCAGGGCCTGTGGCCCTTCAAACCCTCTTGCAGGTTATATATGACAGGGAGTCCGGTGACGAGACGTGGAAGACAGACCTTGGCAAAGCACTGTGTTCTGTAGTTTCTGGACCCCAAGGGAAGCCACTGTCCTTGGGGAGAGAATTGGCAGCTTACCCTAAAAGGAAGGGGCGCAGCCACTGTCTGCCACCCTGGGAAGTGGCGGGAAGTGATGGAGGTTTGGGACTAGGGTGTGGACACCGAGGATGTGGGGGGGGGGTGCAGAAGGGACCGTGGGCTGCACGATGAGTGACTGCTGATCACGCAGAGCCGAGATGGGTCTCAGAGCACTTCCCAGTCTTTCTTACAAAGCAACTGCACACGTACGGCCTCTGAGCCCAGCTCCACCAATGGGTGGCTGGAGGAGGGCCATCACTAACCAATGGCCCCCAAAGAACCCACACCAGCATGAGAATGTGAGCATGCCTTGAGTGATTCCACAGTCTTTCTGGGGCCATCAGTCAGTGACCATTCCCGAGGCTGCCCCATCTCACAGTCCACCAACCTTCCAGAACTTCCAGAACCCCAGAAGCCCCCAAAAGGGGTCCCCTGCCCCTGCTCATCACTTCCCTGGCTTAAGGCTGGGAACCCTGGCTCAGGTGTCTTTACATGAGATATCGAAGTTGAGCAGACGCCCCAGGATTAACCGGAGTCCATCATCCTCAGCACGAGTTGCACCAGGCAATCCTCTCAAGGAGGGGCAAGACAGAAGCAAATAGTCGAGCTTGCAGGACCAGAGATGATGAAGGAGGTTTGCCCCATTAGGCTCCCTGTACCTCTCTGCAAAGTCAGGGCTCCAAGTCTTTGTACCCTAAGGTCAGAAGGGCACAGGGCTAAAACATTTTAGTGAGAGAAGCCACTCTGCAGAAGCACCAAGGGTCTTGGGAGTCCGGCAGTCCCCGCCATTCCTGTTCAAGAAGAGAGTCAATGGGGGGCTAGGGAGGCTCTTCTTGCCATTTTGCAGATGGAAAACTGAGATCTGGTGGAGGGAGAGGAGCAACCAACTTGGGGTCCACTGGACACAGCAGACTCCTCAGCCCAGGGCCTACCCTAGCTCAGGGTCCTGAGAAGGGAGGGCAGTGTGTGCCCATGGAAACTCAGAGAGTCTGAGCAAGGGGTCTGCCTCCCGGGATCCAGTTCATTCTTCAACAAGTGTCTGCCCTTTGGGTCGTGTTTGGTCAACAGTTTTTGCTGCTGGTACACACTTTAAAACCTTGATCCTTCAAGCAAAGGTTCAGAAAATCAGAACCTTGGCAAAGAGCTCAACTCGGAAGGCCATAGAAAAAAGCAATAAAAGCCACTCGGGGACAGGAAGAGGAGGACGGAATCAATACATAAAAGGGGAAACAGAAAGATAGACACAGCCAAGGGTCAGTGTTTGAAAATAAAGTGACAACTATAGCCAGACCACCCCAAACAGCCCAGTCTCGTCTGAAAAGACCAATGAAACAGACAGACCTAAGTCAAGGTTTAAAACAAATCCCATAAATTTATCAAGATAAATGGGCCCAGGCTGCTGCTGAGGGCCATGTCTGGGTCCATGGTCCAGCTGCAGCTGAGCTCAGTGCTGATGTCTGTGGCCAGCATCACCACAAGGGGCCAAAGGAACCATGTGTGATGAAATCAGAGGGCCATGCTGAGCCAGGCCCGCCCTCGCTGACCCTGGGAAAACTGGCCCTGCCTCTCAGTGGACACTGTAGCAAGAGAGCTGGCCCTGACCCTCATGGGAGAGCTGGCCCTGACCCTCACAGGAGAGCCGGCCCCTGTACTTGTGAGAGAAGGCCCCAACCTACACCACTAGCAAGGGGAGAACCGAACCTAAGGGCAAGGGCATAGGGGAGCTTGCTCTGCCCCCTTGCCTGAGTCAGGCATCCCCAGCGGCCTGGACTGACCAGCTCAGCTACCACCCAGGTCCACAGCCAGGGCTCAGGTTGGTCCATCCTAACATCTACTCCACCTAAGACCTGCTGGAGCTCATAAAGGGACTGGTTCCATGGAACGATACCCACAGGATATCCCAGGGGAGTTTCCGTGAGGACCCACTGATGATGGTGTACCAGAAACCAGAGGCTTTGAACCAGACCAGTGACTTGCTGCAATAAACATCTGCGAGTGAAGCTGATGGGGCAAAGTGTGTACTGTGTGACACACCACTCCCAGTGCCACCAAGACAAATGGAGAGGTGTTGCACAGGAGGGAAAGATGGAGAAGGGAAGAAGGTTTTTTTTTTTTTTTTTTTTTTTAAATTTTGTTCTTGTTCTTGCTGGCTTGTTTGTTTGCTTGTTTTATTTTGGATTGATCTTTAAAAATCTTCTTTTTGGAAGGGCATTGTAGGGATGAGGAAAAGATAAGGGGGGACTGGGAGGTAGGCAGAATTAGGGTGCATGATGTGAAATTCTTAAAGAATCAATAAAGAAATTATGTTTATTATCTTTATCTTTAAAAAGATAAAGAATGAACAAAGACATAACTAAAATAATAGAAAAATAATATTCATAAATAAGAATATGAACTGCATACTTATAAACATGAAATTCTGGACAAAAGGTTTGATTTTTCTAGGAAAACATAAACTACCATAATTAACACAAGAGCAACTAAAAAATACCAGCGGCCTCATAGTCTTGGGAGAAGTAGAACAAATGTCTTTATTAAACCATAAATGCCTTGTCCACTTAGCTTCCTGAGCAAGTTTCTATTTGTTCTCGTTTGGGGAAAATTGCTTTAAATCTTCAAGGGATATATTCTTATGTTATTAAACGCCCTAGTCTATAAACCAAGAGAGTCTTCCCAATTCATTCCACCAGCCTGACCTAATTGTGATGTAAGCACTTAGCAGACACAGCAGAAGGATTAAGGGTTAAAGGTCAGTATCATGACTCACTCACATGGTACTAAGTTACTTTGTTCTTGCGGCTGTCAACAATGGGAGCAAAAGTCCACTATCACACCGATCGGGCACCTCGGGGAAGGCAACGACAGGCTAGGACCAAACGAGTTTCATTCCAGGTATGAAAGGATGGTTCAGTATCAAAATATTGGTTAGAACTTCCTATCACTATCTAAAAAAACTGGCTGTATGAAAGAGATGAAAAAGACATTGGCTACTACCCAAACTTCGTTCTTTATATGTTAGTAAATAAGATCGAAGTACACTCTGGTCTTACACTGATTTTAAAATAGTCAATATTTTATATTATACTTCATTGTTGAAACACTTGGAGGATTTCCTATCAAAGCCAAGAATGTGACAAGGAAATTTATTAGCAAGGGAAATTATTCTGACAGTCTCAGGCAATACAATAAGACAAGAGGAGTTACTGGAGGGTGTGGGGAAATGGCAACCAGAAGTAGCCAGCTGGATTTGCTTTGGGCCTGGAAAAGTAGCTCCCCTGCTAGAGCCAGGGAAAGAGCTGGTGGGACTGTCAAGTCATGGATGGGTGTCCTTAGCCTGGAAGACTAGCTCCCACCACCTTTGACATTAAGAAGTCTTCAGCTTAGTTTTCTGCGGCTTCCTCAATCCGAGCTTCCCCAGCTCCGTCAACACCTGCCAGTTGCCATGCCAACCTGCTTGCACCCTCAAGCCTGTGCTCAGGGGGTTCCCATTTCAAGCAGCCTCCCTCTGGTTCCTACCCATTTGATGTCCAGTCCAGCCCCAAGTCATCTGCAGGAGCCTGCTTTTCCATACGGCCTTTTCTGGTCCTTCAAAAGGTTTCCTGTCCCCTATCCCAGAGCAATGGAAACACACTGGAGGGGATTGGACAAAGCTGAGGTGATGAGATTTTAATGACAGAACAGCCCTTGCTTTGCCACTGGACACTCTCGACATGTTAACACCATTGTGCTAACAACAGTGTGGAAGGGGAAGGTGGAGGAAGGGTGGATAAGTAACCAGTGCACAATGGCCCATCCAGCAGGAAGCGGGGCTCAGCTTTGAGTCCAGGGCTCTAGCCCTCAGCCTGAGCCTCTACTGATACTGAGGGGTGCTGGGACTGTGAGGAGCAGTGAGAAAGGGTGGCTGGCAACTGGGAGGGCGAGTTGATAAGGTGGACAACAGGACCAGATGAGCAGGTGACACAGCAGAGAGGGAAGAGGCCTTTGACAGGCCACTGGAAGTCACAATGGAGGTGGCTGTCAGTCTCCAGGGAAGAAGCCACGTGCTGCCCAGAACAGGGCTGTATGACACTGGACACACAACACTCACTAGCACTCAGGAGGGGGAAGACAAAAGACCACCCAGGGTCCTTTTGTCCCAGTCCCACCTCTGCTTCTGAACCTCTGTGGGACCCTGGGCAAGTCAAACTACCTCTCTCTTCAGCCTCAGTTTCTCCAACTTTAAAAAGACTTCCCAGTTGAGTCTTTCAGAGCCCCCGAGGCTCTTGTTGGCCTAAGTGTGCACACATGTGAAGGGCTGTGGGCATGAGGTTGTAAGTCCGCGTAGCCTTCATTCCCCGCAGGTGTGTAGCACTGCCCAGAGGCCTATAGGTACGCCTCGGGCTGCTGGAAGCAGGTTCTTCCTCAGTGGGGCTTGGTGCTGGCTCCGGCCTTGCTGGGCTCACTCTTTCCCTTTCCGGCAGTGCACCCTGTGAGAAGCTGGCAAATAGTGACGTGTGTTCTATCAGGAACACTGCCACTGAGTCTCTTGGTTCCTGGGGGCTCCTTTGCGTTACCCTGTAGCTACGAGCACTCTCAGGAACACACAGTTGTTCTTGGGAAAATTGAGGAAATCAGACTGACAGCTTTTTGTGACATCTCAACTTTCTGCACTTCCGCCCGGGAGCAGTACCAGTCAGGATGGAGGCTGCTGATGGACACTACCATCTTACCTTCACCACTGACAAAATTCCATACGGACCAGGGCAGAGGACTGCCTCCAGCTTAATGCGTTAGAGCAGCCTGCAGAAGAGCAAGGAGAGCACCAGCTCCTGCTGCCAGCCCTGCTTTACCGCTGACCCGGTATGACCCTGGGAGACTCTGCACCACTCTGAACCTCAGTGTCCTCATCTACAAAAGACAACACTCTACCTCTCCTCCCGCCATCTTGAAAAAGAACGATGGTGGTGGCGGGACTCCAAAGAGGTAGCAAGGACATAACCACATTCAAAAATTAGGGAAATGGAAAGGAATGGGTTTTAGCTCTCCCTATTGAACAGAGAGGGTTTTTCTGCCCCTGTGGGGCCTTAGCCATATACCTTGTCTTGGACAACAGAGTACCAGTAGATACTCCCCAGGCAGCACTTGATGTGCGAGTGTGTGTCTGGGTGTGGCACTGGGTACTTCTGCTGTCGCCATGAGAACACGTCTCACCTAGTCTCTCATCCAAGAAACAGGAAGATAGGGTAGAGAATGACTCGTCCTCCCCTGATTCAGCCACTTCCCACTGACCCCCATAGGCATGAGCAAGACAAGCGATTGTCGGCCCTGCATCGCAGTCTGGTCTACTAAGCCTTTGATGATTGATACAAGATTTCTATGTGAGATCTACTGTTATTAATCCATATTCTCTACTACAAACACACTTCCTGGGGCCTCCAAGGACTCCAGTCTGAATCCAAGCAGAGGCTGGCCACATCCTGGGGAGGAAACACAGAAAGAATTCAAGGCCTAGCTTTGCTGTGCTGGCCTCTGAGGACTCTCCTAGCCTGGAGCGTGGACCCTGTGACTCTGAGAGCATTTCCCCTGTCCCCTTCTCTATCACTTGCCTCCATCCATGCAAAGCAATTAATAAGATACTAAGCTCTTGCTTAGTTGATCCAGAATCAACATCTCCAAACACAGCACGACACAAAGGCTCATGTTTATGCCCCTTCTCACCAAGGAGGTTTTAAAATGAAAAGAAAGTGAAGATGACCATAGCATGGGAGAACATATTTTCAAATCAATTTTCTCATAAAAGGCTTCATCTAGAATATATTAAAAACATCAGAAATTAATGAGAGAGAGAGAGAGAGAGAGAGAGAGAGAGAGAGAAACCAATTTCAAATGAGCAAAGGACTTTCATAGGCACATGGATGAAAAGGAGCAATAGAAGCCCAGATTAAGCTGCCCAGCGCCTTGGCCATTAGGGAAATGCAAACCAAAGCCGTAGTGACAGAGTGTTTCTCTCCTACCAGGACAGATGCATCTTAAAGACAGAATATAATCTTCCGCAGATGAAGAAACCTGGAATTCTCGTCTCCCGCTGGAGGCGATGTAAAATGGTACGCGTACTTCAGAAAGCCTGGCGGTGCCTCAGAAGGCTGGACATAGAGCTTCCACGTGACCCAGCAATTCCACGAGTTGTACCGCCAACAGAAATGAGACCAAGTGCCCCTGTGAAAACCTGCCTGTGAGTTCATAGGAGCTCTGCTTGTGATAGCTCGTGTGCCCGCCAGCTGACGGACGCAGAAAGTCCAAGGTTAGAGTCCAGAAGTCTTCCAGAAAGTCTTTGGATGAAGGACAACAAAAGGTGTGTGGATATAGATGAACACATGAAGAGAAGGTGCCAGACATTTTAGAATGCATCTAGGGGAGAGAGCAGGGTTGGGCCAAGGCAAGCCACAGCCACAGCTGCCCTGAGGAGCATGGCCGCCAGAGGGCAGCCTTCCCTCCAGGGAGGAGAGGCTGGGTCAGCGCTGTGAGGCCAGGCCTCAAGAGCCAGGAAGCCCCCATAAGCAATTCTTTCACACACCCTCCACAGTTACCTCTGGAGCCAAATCTAGAATGTGGCAGGGAAGGGTTAAGTCTGGGAGACACACGGGCCTGAGTTCAAATCTTACCTCCACTACTTACTACCTGTGTGACTTTTCAGAAAAGTAGTAAGATTATCTGAGTCTTTCTTTCTATAACTGGAAAAATAGTACTTTTAGGGACTGAAACAATGGCACTCTTTACGACCGTTTTCAAAGTCTGGGAATGCTCTTGTGCTGAGGTGGTGTGTATTTTCCCTCACCTTGGACGCTGCGCGCTGGACACTGGCCAACCAAAAGAGCCACAGCTTTTCTATGAGGCGTGCTTTGGAACAGGACTTCTCGTGCCAATCTTCAATACCAGCTATGCTTGTAGCATGGGCAATGCTCTAAGTACTGTTTGTATTCTGTATACAACCCTCAACACCTTCGTAAGACAAGCTCTCTTGCCAGCCATTTTCCAGACATGAGAACAAGGATGCAGAGGTTAGGTTTAGGCATTTTCCCAAGTTCACATAGTTGGTAAGGAATGGAGCCACGTCCAAACCCTGGGCATTCTGACACCAAACAACGCCCCACTCTCAACCCCACACCCCAACTCTTGTCCTCCTTCTGCCTATGGACTGGAACTCTCCAGAAATCAAGAGCTACTGTTGTCCCTACCTTGCCTGCCCTGGCTTGGTCAAAAGGAGGTACAGAAAGTACCTGTCATGGTGATCTTAACCCAATGATTCAGTTCTGCTCGGCCGAAGGAGCCATGGCTCCCTCTTACCCACATCTCAGAGGCTCTTCCTTGCTACCTCTATAAAATGACCAGAACTGGCTTACCAGTTTCTGCTCAGATACAACTTTTTCTTCCACCCAGCCCCTTCCTAGGTAGTCTGTGTGTAGACTAATGGGGTGGGGGGAGGTTGAATCCAATTAACTTCAAATTTAGCTCATAATGAACTTATCTCATTTTGCTACCAGCTCAGTTCTCATCGTGTGGCAGTAATTAACCACTGGGGGTTGTCACTCTTAGACACATGACACAAAAATGCTCCAGCCCTTGCTTCAAGCCCTTGCAGAATTCATTACTCTGACAGTGTGCAAAGCCTTCACTTTGAATGCCATGGGACACAGACTCAACTCCCCCTCCACCTACCTGATGTAGGGAGGGAGAGACAGGATGGGACACACCACTCCATTCTCAATGGAGAGGCAGTCATTAACTGTGAATGAGTTTTGGCTGGGGTGGACAGGAAGCTACTGATGACGCCTTGGCCAAGAGAGGGGCTGCTGTCCGTGGTCCTGACAACCCCGGGTAGCCAAGAAGGAGGTCTCTGCATGTAGCCTCTCCTTCCACCCCAGCTATAAAGGACTTCGGTGGAAACAGTTGGAAAAAGTTCTTCCCATGCATAGGTATTAACCCTATGAGTTGGTGTCCTCTGTCTTGGGACAAATAGAGAGGCTGGTACTGGCTGCTGCCAAGAGTGCCTGCCTGATACCAGTTCACAGCCCCCCCCCCCCCGGCCACCCCAGAGCCTCTGAGTAAAAAGAGGTTAAAAGTCGGTCTTGTCATGTGTCCAGGAATGAAGCCTCTTGAAGGAGATGGGGCTGCTCAGACAGCTAGGAGTAGAGGGAGTCCTGCTTTTCACATAGTTCCCTTTCATTTGGAATATCTTGACTATGTCAATGCTAATAACTAATGTGATCTTAAAACTTAAAAACATAATTATTTTGCAAGCATTTATAAAGAAATTCATTTTAAAATTTAAAAAACAAAACTAAAATAAATATATGTCCTGAAGAACAAAGAAAATACGTCCAAATGTTTAGTCCCTAGACTTCCAATTTTCCACCATTGCCCATCCACAAGGCCTTGGAGTCCCATCTGACCCCACCTCACCAGCAGCAGCTCCATCCACTGCCAGGCCTGGCTAGAGTCAGGACTGTTGCCTGGGACCAGATACCTGCCAGAGAGGAGGGCCCCTGATGGTGGAGGAGGCCAAGCAAAGCACAGACATCCAACATCCCCACTAGAGGCTCAAAGGGGCAGGTCCACTGGATCCTGGGCTGGGAACTGTGGTGCTATAGACGGAGTGCACATCTCTCTGGAAGTTACTTTTCCCTAGTATCTTGTTATAGCAATTATGACTAAAACGATTATGTTTCTAACCTTTCAAAAGTGTATTTGCTATCTGTTGTAGGAACCATGCCTGAGACAGTGGCATGAGAGGAAGGGTTTTAGCAAGATGGACATCTGCCACTTTGGGGGAAATGGAAGAGCAATACCAAGGGCTTGGAGAGGGAGCGAGGCCTGTGGCACAGCCTCTCGTGTGAACCTGCGCACAATGTGCATAGCGCTAGCTCACAGCCCCCACTGGCAGCTGAAATGTACAAAGGGACTGCTCAGAAGTCCCTCTTCTTTTGAACTTGTCACTATCAAAGATGTGCTGTTTCACAGTGACTCTGGGCCTTTCTGCCAAGACCAGGGGCTTGTGTTTGCAGAAGGAGGAGCCACAAGGCAACTAGGGCTGGTCCAGTCACTCATTCATGCAGTATCTGAAATCTGCTCAGTGATGCTCCTGAGTGCCCCAGAGAACTAAGACACGAGAACAGCCCTTGTAACAACTGAAACATCATGCATGTAGCTCTTACCGAGCTCCAAACACAGGGGCTCTGTGTATACATTCTATCTGAGCATCACAACCACTCTGGGAGATGGAAAACTTTGCAATCCTTACTTTGAAATAACATACTCAGAGAGTAAGGGTGTGTGGTAGTTACTCTGTACCTGACCCCATAATCTCAGGGAGTGGCACTATTAGGAGGTGTGGCTTTGTTGGAGTGGGTGTGGCCTTGTTGGAGGAAGTGTGTCGCTGAGGGGCTGGGCTTTGAGGTTTCCTACGCTCAGGATAACCCTAGTGTCTCAGTCCTGTTGCCTGCAAGATGCAGGACTCTCAGCTACCGCCCCAGCACCACATCTGCCTGCACAGTCCCATGCTCCCTGCCACGATGATAATGAACTGAACCTCAAGCCAGCCCCGAGTAAATGTTTTCTTTATAAGACTTGCTGTAGTTATGGTGTCTCTTCACAGCAATAAAAACCCTAACTAAGACGGGGTGAGATGCGTGTCGATTGAGGCTCTGCCTTCAGACCCTAAACTCCCCTGCCCACACCATGCATCATCCCATATATTTGGTTTCAATAAATAAACTGCAAAATACAAAATGTGCCTTCCCTTTAACTAGCAGCTCTGATTCCAAGACTTTACCGTGGAGATGTGTAGTGGAACACACCAAGACTTGCATTTAATTAGAAGAAAGGGAGGAGAAGGAATCTGAATGTGGGGATTATGGAACGATCTCCAAAATATATTATTAAATGTATAAAACAAAATGCAATAGAGGATTCTGTACTGTATAGTTTTATCCCTGCCAGTAAAAACTAATGGATAAGAGCCATGTGCTAAGAGACAAATAAGACGTTAAGGTGATAAATGTTTACACAAAACTGAACAAGAAAGTTGAGATTGGCAAGGAAGAAGCTTATTTTTCATTTTATATTTTCCTCTACAGTTTAAATATTTAATCACATGAATGTATTACCTTCTATTCAAAATTAACATTTTGATTTAAAATTAACTTTTTTTTCTTAAGAGCCAGACAATGTCCATTCCCCAAGGGGTCCACACACAGTCTAGAAGGAGAATGATATTTAAGACACACGAAGTTGCTGTCCCTTGTTCTGGAACTGAGTTGCCATAGGGGAAAGTCCTTGCTTTCCAGGATGGCCTCGTGATGCCAAGATTGTCTTGGCCATGTCACTTATACAAGTAACAAATACTCATCCAAAATTCATCAGGCCTGTGCACACCAGTATCCAATGCTCAGTGATGGCCTGTCCCGCCTGCTTGGAATACCCCAGTCGACAATGTAAGCCTCTTTCCGTGTGGCTATGAACAGCCAAAGGAAAGGTCTAAGGGCTGCTCTGAGTCCTTCCTGCCTCCAACTCTGGAAAAGCTAATCTTCAGAGGCATATCGCTCCGACAGACTTGGTGGCTTGGTTTCCCGGGCTCCCACTAGCGTATTACGAAAAGCAGACTAAAAAGTGGGGAAGGAGACTTGGCCTGCTCATGCTGCCATTAGGAAGAGTGACAGGTGAGTGGCAAGGACAGTGTGTTGATTACTTTCCCTATTGCTGTAGAAAATACCTGGAGAAAGCAACCTGATAGCTCACTGGTTGAGAGTACCGTCCCTCGTGGCAGGAAGTCACGGGGCGCAGAGCATGAAGCAGCTTGACAGGTTACTTCCACAGTGGGGACCAGGGAGAGAGGGACGCTGGTACTCAGCTCAGCTTTTATCCAGTCCAGGGCCCCAGCCCACAGGATGGTACTGCCCACACTTACGGTGGGCCATCCCATCCAGAACACTGCTCCCGGGAAGCAGAGGCAGGCGGATCTCTGTGAGTTTGAGGCCAGCCTGGTCTACAAGAGCTAGTTCCGGGACAGGCACCAAAGCTACAGAGAAACCCTGTTTCAAAACAACCAAAAAAAAAAAAAAAAAAAAAGAACACTGCTCCCAGACAAGCCTGGAGGTTTGTCTTCTCGGGCATGACCCCAGGGCCAGTCGAGCTGGCAAGCAGTATTAACCACCACATTTGGAGACAGGAAAATGATAGGAGCAGATACAGAGCCCAAATCTCAGGGGTCAGGGTAATTAGTGGCAATACCAGTGACTGCCCACAGTCTCCCAAGGCTTCACTGCTGTACGGGGGATCAGTCATGCCTAGTCACAGGATAAGCCTGGCTTAGGTCGTCAGAAGTAGGGCACATTTTGTCTTCTGTTGGGAGCTTCAGACCCCTGGCCCCTTGACTTTCTTTGTCTGCTGGAGTGAACTGAGCAAAACACCTGTGCCTGCAGCTGCTCTGAGCACAAGACCTCGCCTGCAGCTGCTCTGAAACAGATGAGTCTGCAGCTGAAAGATCCCGAGAGCTGGGCGTGGCTAAAGATCCCTATATAAGCTGCCCCTGAGCACAATAAAGGTTGGCATTCTTGTATCAAGGATGACCCATGTCTGTGTCCCTCTCTGTCTGTCTCTGTCTACGTGTTTTTAAGTCTCTCAGCCTGGTTCCCGGTTCACGTACCATCTTGTAGTGGCACGGGCGCTGCAGGACTGCTTAGGGTGTTCACACAGCTCCTCTTTACTGGGACAGTCAGGAGGCTTGACTGAGACAGAGTTGTGGGCCACCCTTGCGGCCCACTCTCCACATGACCAGCCCTTCCTTATACATACCCCCTTTATGCTGTGCTTCTGCCAGGCTGGGACCAGTGTGCATCAGGTGACGATAGAACTGGAGGCCACTGAGTGGAGAGGGACCCACTGCTTCTTCCAGTGTGCAGAGCCTTGGGAGCCACTCACCCCTGTCCCACAGTGATGCAGCCTGCGCTTTGCATGCCCTGTGGCAGGAGAGCTTGCACCGAGCATGCACGGTGACTAGAGAACAGTGTGGACATTGGGGAGCTCCCACTGTCTATCACTCTTACTTGAGTGCATTGTGCCATTCAGCCATCCCCACATTCCTATGGAAGAGAGTAACCAGTGCTGTTGTTATTGAGGTACTGAGTTCCCACCACTGACAGCCTTGAGCGTGCATTAGTTCCATCATCTACAAACGTAGACTGGTAAGCAGGAACGAAGACTTCATACGCATAAGGCCTGTGCAAATGCCCTAAGTGTCAGTTAGGCTGGTTTTACACCTAGCGCATCAATGTAGGTGTCAAGTGATGCTGGGACAGATTTAGTAATTTGCGTAAGGTTGCATAGGCAGAAAACGGACCAGATTAGGAGTGATGAGGATTGGATTTAGGACCCCAACAGCCTGTACTCTTAGCCACCAAGGCCTTTGGGAGTCTAGCATAGATCAAGCATGGTGGGAGGGGCCTGCTGGTCCTTACAAGCTAAGGAGTGAGGTCAGAGCTGGAGGATCACAGGTAAAGCCCACTGGGGCAGAACCAGCCTGGGCCGGAGAGGGAGAAAGCCCACCAGTCCCTTGCTATACCTCAGGTATGTTCCCTCCCCTCTTGGAACATCCTGCCTTGGAACCCGGAGCCCTGGTCTGCTTACTTAAGAGATCAAATAATATAAAGAAATATTGAAGGACTGAAGGACTCAAGAAAAAGCCAGTAGGTAAAGGTTCACACCACTGATACAGGTTGATCTCTTGCAAGGGACTCAGGTCCACCCTGAACCAGCCCCACAACCTGTCCTTGTCACATCCTGAGGTCTAGATGTCAGTGTCACAGAGCCCTGTCTGGGGGTGGGCACATCTGGGCAATGCTAACATCTGACACAACCTACTCTGTCCTTCATCTTTTTCACCAATCCAGTGAGTAAGACCAGCCTTGGTAAGCAACCGCCAAGAGAGAGAGGAGGGTTGGGCGGGTGTGCTGCTTGCCAAAGAAAACCAATTCTGCCCTGCTGTGGCACCTCCTAGGGGGCGTAGCAAATGAATGTGCTGCAGAGAACACCCATTAAATCACACTGCTGGGCTGGCACTGCAGGCAGCCGGAGCACAGCCCTCCCCTCCTAGAGAAGCAGGTACGGTCACACGTTCCTGCTTGCTCTCAGAGCCCAGCATCGCTCAGATTCCTGCTTGCAAGTCCCTGCCAGTTCAGAGCTTGGTTTCTCCTGTGAAATGCAGATAATCAATCACCCCTGGCCTGCCCTGCTTCCCTCGTGGGTCATCAGGAGGCACAGGTGGGATCACGGAAGGCATGATGGTTTGGGCCATGCAGGGATAGGAATTTACCATGTGGGGAGCATCATGGAGGAAGGGACACGGGAGTAAGCTGTCCTGAATTTGATTGTTGTCTGCTCCCCAACTAAAGCCCACAGCAAAGGAAACTAGCTTAGAGAGGCAGAGGTCACAGCCCTGGTCTCGTGACAAGCAAGAGTGGAACAGCTGGACAAAATGGGACGCATTTGTGATCCCAGCGCTTGGGATGTAGAGGTAAGAAGATTAGGAGTTCAAACCCAACCTTTGCTTCATAACCTGGGATATACAGGAAGAGAGAGAGAGAGAGAGAGAGAGAGAGAGAGAGAGAGAGAGAGAGAGAGAGAGAGAGAGAGAGAATGAATTCTGGGTTTGATCACAGGACCTCCTACTGAAGGAGATCTTTTGAGCCCAGAAATTCAAGACCAGCCTAGACAACATAGTTAGACCCCATTTTAAAAAACCCACTAAAAAGTCTTAAAAGGCTTTAGCAATGCTGGAGACGACCAAAGGCCTATTCTATGAGCTGTGAAGACACGGCAAAGGTACAGCCTTGTGCAGAGAGTCAGCCTAGCCAGGCCTGGGTTCTAGAGCCACCCTGCACGTCTCTGCACCCATGGCCTCCCTTTGCTTTCTCTAGCTCCCTCCCACTTCCATTTCCTCCCTTGAGTCACAGAGCTTAGGAAATTGGCACTGAGTTCGTCACTAGTCTGGGGCTCGGGGTCCTAGATGGAATGAGCCAGAAAGCATTTTGTTTGTTTTGTTTTGTTTCTTTTGGCAGCAACCCCGAGAATCTTGGTATCTGCTTGGACTCTGCAGACACACAGTCAAGTAAGCAGGGTCTCTGGAGCCTTCTGGAAACCACTGTGCAGGGAGAGATGGGGTAACACACAGAGATAGAGAAGGATCTGCCATTGCCTTCTGCCTCTGTGCTACCAACAAATGACAGCTCCGGCTAAGCCTCACTTCTTTGCTTATTTCATGTTGGTGTGTCCCTGAGGGCATGTATGATGATCCTGTATGTGTGCACATGAGTGTGCTTGCTTGTGTGTAAGCCAGAAGTCAACCTCTGCTGGTGTTCCTCAGGAGAACCTACACACTTTTTTTTCCCTAATTGCGTGTGTGTGTGTGTGTGTGTGTGTGTGTGTGTATTTATGCAGCACAGTATGTGTGTGGACATCAAAGGACAACTGTCAGGAGTTGGGTCTCTCTTTCCATCATGTAGGGCTCAGGGATTGAACTCAGGTCGACCAACTCAGTGACAAGCACCTTTACTGGCTGAGCTATCTTACTGTCTCACTGGTCTTACCTTTTATTTTAATTTTTCCTTTTGAAACAAAATTCCTTAATGGGACCTGGGACTTGCTTGCCAGTGGGCGTCAGAGGTGGGTTTGTCCCTTGCTCCCTGACTCTGGGATTACAAGCACTCACCACCACTCGAGGCTCTTCATGTGTGTGCTGGGGATAGATTCAGACCTTCCCACCCGCGTGGCAAACTCTTTCTGATGGCGTCCTCTCCTTAGTCCTCTCAACTTCACTTTATACACTGCCAATGTGAGCAAGCCGTGGCTTTGCCTCCTGGAATTTCCAGGGTTGGAACTAGAGGAAGGAAAAGGTGTGTGTTTGTGTGTGTGTGTGTGTGTGTGTGTGTGCAGAGAGGGAGAGGGAAGAGGGTTCTTCAGTGTGACATCAGCGTGAGTTAGGTTTGGCTTTGGGAGGAGTTAGGCATTTAAGACAGAGCCTTGCTATGTAGTCCTGGTTGACCTGGAACTCCTTCTGTAGCCTGGGACGGCCTCAAACTCAAGATCCCACTTCCCCAGTCTCCAAAAGGCTGGGGTTATAGGTGTGTGCCGCTGTGCACACATGGCACGCACACGGGAACTGGCAGTCCTGCTGCCTGCACGCTGTTTACACAGCCCCAGGCAAGGCAGCTTCCAGTCCCAGTATCCTTAACTCCAAAAAGGAGCAAATCTACTCAGACTGAACATTTTTGTAAGTCAGAGGGAGCTGTGTGGAGTCTCAAGTCACAGACACAAAAGGCATCTCTTCTCCCCTCTGGCCTTCGGGCCCCAGGAACCCAGAGGTACCCTCCCATCAAAGTTCCTTTCTCTCTCCAGCCATCCCCACCCAAACGCAGAGAATTAAAACATGCAATCACACAGCTTCTTGACGGGAAATGCTTCGGAAATTTTCGGCTCCATTTACTTCTCAATCTAATTTTGTCCTCGGTTGCACATTATGCGCGAGATGGGATCTCATGTGGTTTGCCTGGCGCTCCACACACCAGCAGGAGGCAGCCAGCAATGCTCCTGTCTCTCCCCAGCACATGAGAGGCACAATGAGGGCATTCAGCGGGCTCTGGTGGCACCCCTGGATGAGAGGGCCCAGCTTGGGCACTTTGGCACGGGTCCACCCACCTCTCCTGCAATAGCCTCCAGCTGGGGACTAGGGACTATCCTCATAGCCAGTTCCGGTCACAACAGAGGTTCCCATTGCCGCTCCAGCCTCCTGAAGAAGGCTGTGCCTGTGGCTCTTCAGTACCTCCAGTTCACAGCCAGATGCCCCCTGGCCTCTTCCCAACCATTTTGATAGAAGTGGTATATTCGTTCCACACCACAGACAACCTGTTCTTCCTCACTTCATCTCCATGCCTTAGCAAACTCTGTGCCGCCCTCAGCATCTCCCCTTGGGCAGACGCCTCCCCGGGTACCGTAGCCCTGCCCCCACACTCCCTGTCTTGAGCACACTCAGAGTCAGGCACACGCGTTCCCATCTAGGACTTGTGATCCTGCCGGGACAGCTGTTCACTGGAAGATTCAAGCCTGGCTGCCTCCAACAGTCACCCGGGACCCCGTCACCATTCCCTGGGAGTGCCTGCACCATGCTTGGCACAGAGGCGAGACTGAGGGCCCATTAGCTCAGAGAACATCTTCCCTGCCACTCCACTAGGCTCAATCTGGGTGAAGTGCTGGGGTTTCGAACCCATGTGGACAGGGGCTTTTGTTTTGTGCTTCTTCATCTGCCTAGTCTCCCAGCTCCAACCAGGGAGCTTCCCTGACTTCAGTCTCCCAGTCATCCCCTGCCCCCACCCTTTGTGCTGCAGCCAGCTCTAGCCTCGTGGTTCCTCCTTAACCCACACTACTACAGTTGGCCCATGTCCTCACTCTTTCTCTTTTGAGAGTTTGCAACCTCTGTCACCCGGTCAAAGCTTCTTGCTATGTCTCATCCTCATTACGTATGTCCCCTGCCAAGAGCTCCCCCCAAGAGAGTCCTATAGGATACCACTTGCTATTTAGAGGCCCTGGAGATGTCTTAACTTCTGAGTCAGTTCCCTGGGAGTCCCTGTGACCTGTCCCTCCCTCGCCTCCATCTGCTTATCTCTGCTGGGTACATTCCCTCACCATGACCACACTATTCCCTCTGCTAACAAGCTTGTCCCAGCCTGGCTACTTCTTCTCCTTCCAAGGGTCCAGTGTAGGTTTCTGCAGGAAGCCTCCCCCGGCCACTTCCATACAACCTCGGGAAGGAAGAGGTGGCCCTCCTTGGCTCCCGAGTGCATGCCTCTCTCACTGTCCCTCCAGTCTTTAAAAAACGTTTCCCTCTGCTGTCCCAGGAGCTTGTTAGGAAAGGGATATCCGTGACCCCATGTGACCCTCCAACAGTCTAGGAAGAGAGAGCTCTTCTTGTTTCTAGGTGTGGAAACTGTGAGTCAGAAAATTTAAAATCCTTCCCAGGCTCTTAAAGCAGAGGGTCAAGGATTCTCCCTAGGACTGGCAGGTGCCCCAAACTTGATGGAGATGCTCCGTGGCTTCACCCTGGGGGAACTCCCTTGGTATCTACTTGGTGTGGCCCACGAGGGCCAACACCTCATTTTTCTTAGCCCCGGTTTCTTCTTCTGTAAATCAAAAGTCAAGGCTTTCCTGTTGCCCTCCCTGGGAGGGAAGGAGCACCAGCAGGTAGCGGATGTTGAGTCGCTAGGAAAGCCGTGGCCAGCGTGGCCGGTGGAGCAGAGGTGAGAGAGTCTGTATGGGTAGGCTTTAGGTGCTGTCCCAGTGAGGAATTTCTTGCTCATCTTAGAACCTAAGACTCTCAACTGGCTTCTTTGTGACCATAGGTGAAGGAAGGGCTCCATCTCCTCCCTAGACCAGAATGTCCCTGCGATATTTAAAATCATTACCTCAATGTGCCCATCCCCCCCCCACGCAATTGTGACAGTCAAGCCAAGTAAGGGGCAAGGAGGATAAAAATCCATAAAGGCTCTGCAAAGTGGAAGCCGGTGGAACGCTCCGGCTCCTGACCACCAGTGACGTCAGGATTTATAACTGTATTAAATGTGTGACAGGCAGCCTTGATATATCAGTTCTCCTTCTCCCCAAATCACAGACAATAAAAGCTTTGGCAGTGCAAGTCATTCATCATCATAAAGACCCGAGGCATCTTGGTCATCAATTTCACTCACATCCTTAATACCCTAGAGAGGGGGCAGGAGTTGAGCACCTCAAAGCGGGGAGGAAAAGCACGAGGGGAGATTGAACAGGAATAATCACAAAGGTCAAAGAAGGGATTCACCCGAGAGGGTGCCAGGCAGCCACCATCACTTCCTGCTGCAGGTGAGCTCCAGTCACAGAGAGGCTGGCCACTTGGCCCCGCCCCCGGAACATGGAATGGAGCAGCTGAAACAGGGCTCCCGAGACCTGAACTGGGAGTTCTAGGGACTAGGCAAGCACACGTGGAACCCAGAGCCTCGGGCCTGATTCCTTTGGGAACCTCTTCCTCCATCCAGAAGAGATTTTGAACTAATGAACCGAGCAGAATCTTTTCATCACCTAGCCCTACCCTGGCCGTCCTTGTCAACACTACTCCTCTAAGTAACAACACCAGAGCTGGTGTTCCAGGTAGTGAAGGCTGCTAAAATATTCCTAGTCCGTCCAGCTGGTGGAACCACTGCACCCTTAACTGTTCTCCTCTTGGCCCTTCGCTCCCACCTTACCCCCAAACCCAACCACTTTGATTGTGCATGGAGATGGGAGTCTAGAAAAGGAGACTTCAAACAAAATTTGAAGGTTCTAGTTAGTGAGGCAGGCCGGCCTTCCCATCCCATGGATCTTCCTGTTAGTCTTGTCAGGTACCCGGCTGGGGTTTTCTACAAACCCTCAAGGTCTGCTCTTGCTCTTGGCCTCTTTTGCCCTCTCAGCCAGGAAGAGCAATATTGGATAAGGGCGCAGGAAGCCTTCTCAGCTTGAAGGTGAGGAACTGGGAACATATCTGAAGAGAACCAAACCCAAAGTCATGAGCGCTCCCTCAGAGGCTTGGCCAGAAAGTTGACAGAGGAACATAGTGATGATCAGCTCTCTATTGCTTTCCCCCTCAAAACAAAAGAATGAAATAAAGTTTGGGTCTAGGTAGGAGCTGCTGGATTGGTGTGGGCTCCTCATACTGGAAGACAGTCTATGGGGTGGGGAAGTCTTCCAGTGGCTAAGCTAAGCCTCCCAGGATTACTGGACATCTCCAGGTAGCCTGACCCAGGTAAGAATATGCTAGAATAGAGAGGGTCCAAGTTTCTGTTATGACTTGAGTCTGAGTTGCACCCCACCCCCCACCCCAGGCTCATGTTTTGAACAGCTGGGTCTAGCTTGCGGCTGTAGGAGGCAGGGCATGGCTGAGAAGTAGCTCAGTAGGAACTGGTGTCTGGAGAGTCTACCCACTCCTGGTTCCAGACTGTGTCCTCTGCTTCCTGTCTAAACCACAGTGTGAGGAACCCGCCATGCCCACCTGCCACCAGCCACATATTCTGCTGTACCTTCCCCACGGTGACAGATGGAAATCCTCCTGAAATAGTGAGCCAACGTAAGCCTACCCTTCCTTCAGTTGCTCTGCTCGGGCATGTGTCAATGATGAGAAAAATAGCAAATACGGTTTCCCAAGATAAAAGGGACATTGGCTGACCGCCATCTGCTTTGTGCGCGCTCTGTCCCCTGGGTTGTGGTCTGCCCCACTGAGATCTCCTCTGCTGCACTTCCTGTCTGTCACAAGCACAGCAGGCCTGGTGAGAGGCTCCATGGTCAAGCGCGTGGCCTCTGTAGCCTGGCTGTCTGCATTTGGATCCTGCCGCAACCGTTTACAAGCTGTATGGCATTCAGCAAGTTTCTATGCACCTCCCCCTGTGCCTGTTGTCACACAGCAAAATGGAGACAGTGAGAATAACCCCTTCCAGAAGGAGATGCCGTCTGGACAAGTCAATATAAACCAAAGGACTGAGAACACTGCCTGGCACGGGGCAGGGCAGAGGCAAATGTGTGTTTCCTTCCCAGGGGTGACTTTAGGTCGACTGGGCCCTAACTTGGGTGTGACTCTGGCTGTCCAAAATTAAGACCGTCTTTCAGGAGAGAGGCCTGGCCCCAGAGTTCACATAGATCAGGAGATCCAGGGACATCATCCTGGACAAGGCACAATAGACACATACAGAGAGATCGGTGAGGAAAGAAGACAGGCCCATCCAATAAACAGAGGGCACCCCAAGACTCGGGCTGACTGCAGCCTCATCAGGCCTTCATAGACATTCTCAGAGTGTAGGAGTCCTACAGCCTCAGATAATGAAAATAAAAGCTAATAGAGATAAATTAGAAAGGCTTTTTTTTTTTTCTGGGCTTGGAACATTGGCAGCAGGGTGGGGAGTGGAGGTGGCAGATAGTAGAAGGCAATGGATTGGGAAAGAAATAATAATTATGATAATATCTCAAAATCAAATGTGCTTCTTTGCTCACAGAAGATATGTATGTGAGTGTGTGAATTATATCAATAACCTTGACCATGACCTAGCAGGGTGGAGTGAGGGGCGATTAGCAACAACCAATCACCATAGCTCATCTATCCACTTGCCTTCCACTCCCCAAGTCCCTACTGTATCCCAAGCCGAGCACCAGGCTGGATAGGAGGAGGCAGAGAGGATTGGGAACAGGGCCCAGATGAGCGAGCATCACTTCTAACTGGGACAGTCGGGGGAAGGGAGAGCTTCTCACACACTCACACACACACACATACACACACACACACGCACACGCACACAGAGACTGCTCCCAGGAGACCTGTGCTGAAGGCTTATGGGGAGAGTAGCTGGTTCCCAGGCCCCAGGGTGGAAGTGTTTTATGGGCAAAGCCCTGGTCTGCTTTCATCTTCCTTCTAGGAGTCAAACCTGGAACACCTGGTGCCGGCAGGGTGACAGGCTCTCTGTGGGCTCACAGGAAAGGGCATAGTGCTTACAGATTATGGGACATTCGCCTTATCTCCAGAGACACCTCACTACAGTCCTAGAGTGAGGTAATTGGCCAGGACTGGAACTCCCATTCCCAACATGCGTGAAAAGCAATGGCCAGAGAGGGGAGGTGTTCAGAGCCGTAAGAGTGAAGGAGGCCTAGGGTGTGGTCTGACCCGACTCCAGGGCATCCATTCTTCCTTTCACACTTGGCTCCCACCTCTGGGCAAACAACAGGACATCCTAGTCAGGAGGCCAGCAGGAGCCAGGGCTCCAGTGTGGCCAAATGGAAGAAGGTGAAAAAACAGGCCTGAATCCAGGCGCCCATGTTTTAACCAATGAGATAGCCACTGAGGGAACCTGCTATAGCAACAACCAGGAACTAAGACACAGGAGTTGTCTAGAATAGAAAACCAGAGTCCCTGGCTCCATGGCAGCCACCCCTTTGTGTGAAGACCTCAAAGTCTGCCTCTGCCTCAGGCTAGTTTCCTGAGATCCAGATTTTTAAAATAAGACCTAAATGGCCCAGGAGGGAGTGCCATGCCTTTCAACACCAACTCACGTGATAGTTCATCTTAATCGTCCCTTTGTACTGAGAAATACCTAAGAAGTCAGCAAAACCTGCCTCTGAGGGCATTTACGATGGTGTTTCCTGAGGGCTTCGGCCTAAAGAATGGATGAATGCATCAACAGATTCATACATGACAGCATTGTGGGGAGGCCGAGAAAGGAGGTGATGGGGCCTAGTTGTAAAAGGTGAGTCCCATGAGGCATGTCCTCGGGGTGTGTCGTGCCATGGCTTCGCCCTGCATTGCTGTCCTCTGCTTCCTGGTTGCCATGGTGTGAATGCTCTTCTCAGTCACGCTGTCCCCGTAGGATGGGACAGCACCCCGGAAACCATGGGGAAGCACTTCTTTCCTCCCTCCGGTTGTTCTATTAGGTATTCTGGTCGCACAGCAAGGTCCTACTCCCGTGTCTGGAGGGAACTCAGGCTCACACACAAACAGCTGGAAACAGAGGTCCCCCAGCCCTCAGTCCTCAAGCTGCAGGGTGGAGGCAGCCTTGGCGCCAGCCTGGCTGTGCTTCAGAACACAGAAGGCTCTGTTCGGAGTCCTGTGATGACAAGGAGCTCAGTGCTATCAAAAGCAGGGCGGTGGTGGGGGTGGGAGGCAGGTGAAAACCCCTCCACTTGCAGCTGGAGGAACCCAGGCACCCTCTTTAATCCCAGCACTCAGGAGGCAGAGACAGGCGAATCCCTAAGTTTAAGGCTAGCCTGGTCTATAGAGCAAGTTCAAGGATAGCCAGGGATACACAGAGAAACCGTGTCATAGAAAACCAAGGAGCAAAACCAAGTGAACACCCTGAACTTTGAAGAAAGAGGCATGATAAGGAGGGCATGGTGGTGTGAAATTCCAGCATTTGGGAGGCAGAATCAGGACTGTCCACTAATGTAGGGCCATCCTGTTCTACTTAGTAAATTCCAGACTAGTCATACATAACAAAATCCTATTTAGAGACAGACAGACAGAAGTGATGAAAAATTAACCCCTGAGAGCAGAGAAACATGGCTTCCCACAGACAACAATGCATTCTCCACAAAGCATTCTTCTAATACTTGGCCGAAGAGAAGGCACATATGCTCCCACCCTACCCCCACGCCCCACCACAAGCACACGTGCACAGGGTCTCCCAGGAAGCTGACGCTTTCCCATTGTTTTGTTCTGCCTTGTGCAGGTCTCCACGTGTGCCTCCTCCATCAGAGCGAGCGTGCTGACACCTCAGGCCCCACACAGGCCGACAGGCAGGGAGACCCAAGTCTTGATGGCAGGAGAAATGAAGGAATGCATGAACGAACCATACAAATCAGCCAGGAGCTTTGTTCTCTAGACGGGGGGGGGGGGGGGGGGGAAGGTCTGGAAGCTCTCTGGTCAGAATCTGCTAACGAAGTCACTGCTTTAGGAGGATGGGTCACAGCTGGGCGCGCCGGGAAGCTGGAGGACCAGAGACCCACTGGAGGGCTGTTTGGAACTGTAGCCGTCCAAGCTGCCCGAGAGTGTAAAAAATAAAAAATCTACTAGTACATTACCAGGAGGGCCATCCAGCTCCGTTTATTTTTATCCTACAAAATCCAAGGTCAGAAGCAAGTAGAGCACTTTCAGCGGAAATTAATTTTTTTAATTGACATCACACTTTACGCAAATATTCATTCATTCACCAAATGGTTCTTGGGAACACTGGGCTAGCCTGAAAGCAAGGCATCGTTTCTTCAATGTGCGTGTTAATTATGAAGATGCCTGTGTTTCACTTTGCCTTTCAACTGATCAGACCTCTGGGCTTCTGGGGGCTCAGAGTAGTCTTACAGATACGAGCATTTGAAAACTCTGGGATCCTAAGAACCCGAGGACCGACGACCATGGGTTCCCTTACCGATGTGGAAACAAGCATTTTAAAACCAACTGGATTTGCCCCAAATCATTCTGGAAGGCAAACAGACCGGCGTTGCAGGGAAGGAGGAGACTCTCCATCTTGGGCGTTGAGTCTTTACACAGCGGTCTAGTCTCAGCACTGTCTAGGTGGTGATGTAAAGGAGTTCACTGCTTCTGCAAAGGCTCATGACAGCTGGGGGGTGTTCGGCAGCTAGCAAAGGAAATTGGAGGGGCCTGGCAGAGGAAGTAGGCAGAGCTGGAAACCCAACTGCCAGAGAATGCTAGCAAGTCAGGTAAGCTGGAGGGCTATGTAGGTTTTCCCCAGGGTATCAAAGGGGGCAGGCCTCTTTCCACATTCCCCGTGTTGACCCAAGAGGAGCAAGTCCACCAAGCTTTTGAGAGAGGTGTTTTTTGAGACAGGGTCTCTCTGTGTAGCCCTGGCTGTCCTGGAACTCGCTCTGTAGCCCAGGCTGACCTCGAATTCACAGAGATCTCTTTGCCTCTGCCTCCTGAGTGCTGGGACTAAAGGTGTGTTTCACCACTGCCCTACTAAGAGAGTTGTTTTAATCTTTAGGTCAAGTCCTCTGATTTTATTGAGGCCACTTTTAAACTGTTTTTGTAGTTGCTAAATAGACAACATTCAGAAGCTTTAAAATGTAAACAGGGATTTCAAGGTGGGTCTGTGGGTGAAGGCTCTTGCCAAGCAAGCCTGGTGACCTGAGCTCAATCCCTGGAACTTCCGTATGGCTGGAAGGAGAGACCCACTCCAGGAGAGTGTCCTCTGACCTTCATGTGAGTGCCATGGTTCGTGTGTGTGTGTGTGTCACACACACCACACTAACATTTTTGCAGATATAAACGGTTCAGTAATAATGTACTCTTCTCACACTCTGTGCTTAAACATGGTCGTGTGTGCCCGAGGCTCCTTCCAGGGTGTAAGATGCACAAATACAAGCATGCATTTATAGTGTCCAAGTACACGGTTACACAAAAGGCAGCCTACTGTGTACATTGCTCTCTGCCTTGTAAGTCATAGGAAATGAATAATACTAATAACCCCGAAGAGCCTTCCCCATAAAGCCGCTGTGAACTTTGTATGTCTCCTCCCAGTGGACATTTGGATCTTTCTCTGATCTTCAATATGAAAGATGATATTTTTAGTGTTGAAAACATGTTATGCACATCAAAAACTCTTTGGGGTAGACATATGCCAAGGGCACATGCCAAGCTGAGGGATATCTGGGGCAATGCTTAGGTCTGTGAGCTCACAGCACAGATGCCAGCCTAGACTGCAGGACCCTCAGCTCCTAACCTGAAGGTGATTCAACTGAAGGCAGCTTCCTGCATGTACCATATGAAGGTTCTTTGCTCTTGAGATAGTAAGGTCACTGGCAGCAGAGGTGACCCAGTTTTGGTAAGGAATTGTGCAGGACTATGTGAAGAGCCCCACTACCCTGCTTGGTAGTTTCTAAGTCCGAGAAACCCCAAGGTCTGAGTTATAGGCTGGGCCCAACTGGCAGTTGAGAGGGAACTGAGAAATGGCCCCACCCCTGAGGCCCTTCATTCTCTCTATACATTTAGAGGACATTTTCTGGGGCTGTGTCTTCTGCTGGAAAATATGTTTTCCCCAAATAATCCCCAAACTTCTCATAACTGACATCTCTGATCACATGCTGGCACTCTGGGGAGACTGATTCACCACCTCAGCCCACTCCCCACCCAGCCTTTCAATAATATCCCCCTTGGGATTCTGTTCCAGAGCTCCCGACATTGTGAAACCACACTGTGTGTTCATTTGGTGTTGACTGTAAATGCCAACCCCCCCACACCCTTGCATGCAGGCACACCCAGGGAGGGTAGAGACTGTCCCCAGAGACCCCACAGAATGAGTAGCTACGGATATCACCCTTTCCAAGGCGCGAAGCCACTTCTACAGCCCATTTTCTCCCCCTAGAAGCTGGTGGGCCAGCACTGGGTCCCAAGCTCTCATGCGGTATTACGACTTTCACCGTCCTTTCTTTCCCCCAGCACTTCTCAGCAGCCTGGGTACACAGACATTTCTCGGAGTCTTGCTTTCATTTTTCATTATGACTCCACTCTGAGGGAAGAGGTATTTAGCTGCGTCTGATGAGCCTCCACAAGCCTCCTAAAAAGTGGGTCAAAGGAGGTGTTCCCCACGGAAGGATGAACAATTGGCTGTTCAGAGCTGCCTGGCGGCTAGCCAGCAGGAGCTTGAGTGAGAAGCAGAGCACATCTGAGCAGGAAGTCTCCTTAGAAAAGCTCCAGAGTCGCTCAGTATGAGGGGGTCGCCCACCAGGGGCCTGGAACCAACCCTGAAGATTGCCCCCAAGGATCCAAGCCCCTCCGTTCACAGGCCAAAAGTGATGTAGAGGTTTTTAGTGTTTCTCAGATGGGGGAGATTGTCCATTGCTTGCTGCAGTAGCATTAGGGCCTGAGCTCATCTCCCTAATGCTGTGTGTTTAAAAGGTGGGGTAGTATTCACCCCGTAATCCCCGCGCTGAGTAGGCAGAGACAGGCGGATCCCGAAGCTCCATGGCCAGCCAGCACAGCTGAGTTTGTGAACTCCAGGTACAGTGAAAAGCTCCAGTTCAAAAGCAAGGTCAAGAAGGATCGAGAGTGACACCCAACATCAACCTCTGGCCTCCATGCTTATGCATACACGTGTGTCAGTACACACAGGTTGCACACCCACATGAGCACACACACAGAACTGCAAGACACACACACACACACAAGAAAACATCCCCGACTGCCCACAGGCCCTTGCACTCCCTGTCCCTCAGCCAGATGTCCTGACAACAAATGTCCTGAGTCTCTTTCTGTGGACATGTGCGGGCAGAATAAGGACCCTCTGAGAGTCCCCAAGAGTTTGCCTCCCTACCCAGCCCCATAGAAAACAAACAGTGGGATAGTCTGTGTTATACACCAAGGATGGAGGTAACGGACTCATTTATGCAAGAACCAAGATATATATTAAGCACCATGCTTAGCACTAAGCAAGGTACACTCAAAATATCCTCACAAAATGCCAGATGCCAATACAGACATCACCACCACCACCACCACCACCGAGCTCTTGCCGAAGATGCAGCGGACCTTGCTGGCATCACCAGTATTACAAACCAGAAATGAAAATCCAAGACAATCTCCCAAACATCGCAGGCAGGCAGCAGAAACAGTCGTTCTCCCATTTCATAACTAGAAAAACTGAAGCTTACAGAGGACACCGAATCTGCCCCTAACACAAGAGTACTTAAGTGACAAGTGTAGACTCAACTCCTCCCCTCTGGCTCCTGTTCTGAGCTCCTTCCTCTAGCCTCAGCTCCTGCTCAGATAAAGAGAGCATAGGGGTGTCTGGGGTCCTAATGCTCCCAACATTAACTGTAGCAGGCAGAGCTGGAGACTCGGGGACTTGGCAGCTACTCTCTCTGCCTTTATGGGTCTCACCCACCGTGTTATAGAAGGGCATCTGTGGATTGATGGGAGCGATGTCAGAAATGTCTCAGATCCCAGGCCACTACCAATGTGGGCCAAAGGAGGCCTTCCTCGGTGTCCTGCCATTCCAATCTGCTGATGCAAAGACCTGGTCCCCAGGGAAGAGACCACAGGGACATATGTTGGCCTAACTCCTTTATTCTCAAAGGCAAAAGGTCAGAGAGGCCCAGTTGGGGACAAGACTGTCAGCTCTTTGACCAGTGGGGAGGCAGGCAGAAGCTAGGAGCCTGGCCCCACACCTGCCATGCCCTTTTGTAGGTAGGTAAACCCAGTAGCTGCCCCATCAGCAGGCCTGGGGCCCAAGGACACACACCTGCAGGTAATTAGTCCCAATCAGGACCGGCCTAAACTGCTGACAAAGCAGGAACTGGATGGTCATGTCACCAAATTTGCAGAGGGTGAGCGGTTTCTGAAGCGTGGCCCTGGCTGGCAGAGCAGGGTTTAGCTTAATATTTAATGTGGCATATAAACGGTGCAGAGAGACTGACTCGGGCTCTAATGAGACCTTCCTTGGGCTGCCTGGTATATGGAAGCAGGGATGGGGTAACTCGGGGACTCCTATCCCCCATTCTTGTTGTGGCCAGAAAAGATGGACAGAGGTGGACAGGCAGATCAATGGCCACCAACACAGCCACTAACACAGGCTGAAGTAAATGAAGAGATCCAGGACCCAGCGGCTCTGCAGCTTTTCTTTCAAGGTCTGGAATGTTCATGGGGTTTATTTTCTATGATGGGGGCATTGTTGGCCGACAGACAGACAGACCATGTTTCTCTTTTTCCTTCACTATGGCCTCATCCCACCAAACATTCAAGTAGGTAAAAACCTGTTCACAGTCGTTTGAATTGGGAACTACACGTCATTTCCATGTAAGTGTGAACCTGCCATCTCCACAGTCTTCACAGACCTCATATTTCCTAGGACCCCAGCTGCTGTGTCTCACTTGGAGCTGTGCCAGGAGTTCCTCAACCTACGGGTAAACCATAATGCCAGGATGAGCCCGTACAAGTTCCCCACCCATACCCCTTCACGCGTGTGTTCTGTGCACGGGAAAGCCCTGGGTAACCTCATTATGTCCACAGTACGGGCGTTCAGGATGTGTACCTAGCAAGACACACATCACTTGGCTCCTCCTGTGCTTCATAGTCCAGGTGCTGTTCTGATTCTTATTTAAAAGTAGATGTGAAACAGGTGTGTAGACCTGGCTAACCTCAAACTCATAGAGATCCACCTGCCTCTGCCTCCCAAGTGCTGGGATTAAAGGCGTGGGCCACCACTGCCTGGCCTTATTTGTTTTTAAGAGCCCTTTTTACAGCGGCTAGAGAGACGGCTCCACAGCTAAGGGGACTGCTACTCTTAGAGGACCCAGATTTGGGTCTCAGAGCACACACCAGGCTGCTCACAATAACCAGTCACTTCAGTTTCCGCAGCCCTGGTGCCCTCTTCTGGCCTATTTGGGCATGTACACACATACGGTGCACATACAGATAAGCAGGCACACACACACACACACACACACATATATAGTGCTTAGCAATATTTTTTGTGTACACAAAAGTTCTTTACATATTAAACAAACTAACTTTTATCATCTGTATTACATTCCCTACCATAGTTTTTATTTTTGTCTTTGGATGTTTTTACATACAAAAGGCTTTTAACATTTTTCAATTATTTGCATTTGAAACATTTTAAAGGCCTTTTCTACACTAAGATTATAATTTTCCCTAAGATTTTTTTGTTCTAGTTTATTATGACTTTTTTTTAAGTTTTGACTAACTGGAATTTGTTATAAATGATACATAAATATACATGTTTAGGGGTACACTGTGATGTTTTGATATACAGCACAATGAGTTATGACTAAATCTGGTTAGTTAGCATACTGTTAACTCAACCCATTTGTTCCCATGGAGACAGTGAAATGAGGATCTGGCCACATGTATTTGGACCTGTTTCTGCTCTGTCCATCCCAGCCCATGTGTTTGAAACCTCAACTTCTACAATAGGTTTAGTTATTATAGAATTATCACATGTTTTTGTTCTTATTTAAAATTTTATTACATTTATTATTTTTGGTTGGTTGTGCGTGTGTGTGTGTGTGTGTGTGTTGGGCAGCAAGCACTTTACCCACGACTGATCTTGCTGGCCCCTTGTCACCTTGTCATATGTTCTGGAGTGTTCTAATAATATACTTATTTCTTTATTTCAGAACATTTCTAGCTACCTTGCAGTGTTTTAGCCAGTATTTAGCACCATTTTGGCAATTTTTCTTAAAGCCTATTGTGCTTTCCTTGGGGTTGCTTTATGGTAAGCGGTGACTTGGGAATGAACGCCTTTCTGACAGTCAGTCTAGGAAGAAGCATCTCTCTACTGTTCTATTCTGTCACTGTGGCTCTAAAGCTAAATTTATTCTCTGGGATTGTATATGTCGTTGTTGAAGGGTTTGTTCTTCTATTATGCTAAATATTACTTCTTTATAAGGAAGCTAATGATTATGTTGATAATCGGAATATGCCTTCCATTTTGTATGTCTGCTTTTGTGTTTTGAAATTAGGTCTTACTATGCAGCCCAGGCTGGCCTCCAATTCCTGATCCTCCAGCTCAGCCTCCTGAGTGCTGGATACCATAGGTGTACCCTCTCATGCCCTGCTCTAGAAGGTCCCTGACATTTCAAAACTAAGCATAGCCCTAATTTTGGTCAGGGATGTTTATACTCCTTTTCTGTGCTATAATGTGACTTTAAAAATGAAGAAATTCAAATAAACACAAACTAATATCTGGTCCAGGGTTCTGAAAACCAATCCATGTATCTTACTCCTGACCTTCCTGCAGCCTTCTGCAGGTCTGGGAGCCCCTGTAGCGTGCTGCTGGCCTTTTCAACTGCAACTCTGCAGATCCAAGTATAATACACACTCCTTTCTATGCATGGTTTCTAATGTGACTGTGGTGGCCTTTGGCTGGGAACCATGGAGGCCTGTTTGAGGAGCTGCTGCCACTGAGACCCAACCTGCCATGGTCCAAGGGACTACGGCCCAATGGGGCCAGCTCTTCTAATATTTTGAGATATCAGAAGGCTTGTTTTTTTTTTTTTTTTTTTAAAGTCTTGGCTCAAATTTTCTGAAAGCTCCATGAGGCGCAATTAGGTTGATCTGAAGGCCAGATTAGCCTTAGCTAGCAGGCATGCATCTCGTTCCCACAGACAAGAATCTTAGCCTCAGTGTTCACTGGACTATTAGCCGCCTAAATAAGCATGCGCCCAAACCCACATCCTAAATCCTGCCCCAAACGTTTCCTCTGCAGTGCAGTTTCCTAAGAGGTGAGGGTGGCTGTGACTCAGTTTCTTACTCCATACAGTGGGCACATCTCAGCTTGGCTTCTGCCCCTGTGTAACAGCAATATTGTCATGAAGGTCCCTAGTGAACCCCGGCAGGGGTCCTCGGGAAACATCCCACCTTCTGGAGCTCCCTGGCTGGCATCCCTTCTGTTCACCTCCTCCCTGAAGCTCAGCTGGCTTCAGGCTGTTCACCAGCTTAGCTAAACCGAGTACCAAGTCACTCTTGCTCTGCCCAACGCTCGTGTAGTACCCAGACCTGCACACAGGGCTCGGCTGTTTTTACCCTAAGCCCCAGGGCTGACTTGGTTGTTAGGTCTCAGAGACAGGCCTCTTTTCTTGTCACTAAGGGACCCTTGGGCCTAGATCTTGCCTTGTTCATCTTCCTGCTTCAAATACATGAGAATTTCTTGGTTCTGTTAACTACTTTCAGGTTATGTCCACCAGCCAATGGGGACATCCTGCTATCTCTGGTTGGATCCCAAGTTCCAGCCTAAGTATATCTGTGTTTCATATTCTGGAGACCCTCCTGCCTCCTGCCTCCCAGAGCTGGCTGTAGTGACCGTTCCAGGGCTCTCCCATGCTGGGCTGGAGAAGGGGATCCCCCACAGCAGCAAGTCCCACACTGACCAGCATGAGAGGGCTCCGGGGAGTCACAGCAGACACACTTGCTGGCTAGTTACTTTGTGCTAGGCAAGAGTCCACGCACCTTGTGCGTGGGGACCTGGTCATCCTCACAAGAGTCCCATACTGAAGCCATTGTCACTGTCCCCAGCATACAGATCGGAAGACCACAGCTGGAATTCTGGTTGGAGCCCTGCAGGGAGTGGAAGCCTGCCCTGGGGCCAGAACTCGGGCCCCGCACGTGCTGGGCAGAACCCTGGCTGAGCGGCACCACCAGCCTGAGGCCGCTACTCTTAATTCTCACACTGATGGCAATAATGGAGGCTGCCAGAAAAGCCAGCTGCTTGGCACGGACCCAGCCCCTCCTAGCCCTTCTGTGCGCAGCCGCAGATGGGAAATCTGAAGCACCAGTGGTTACTCACAGAGTCCCTCTTCTCCTGGCAGCTGACGCCAACCACAGGATGTCCTGGTTCGCGAAAGGAAGAGATCCCAGACCTCTGAGTGCCTGGCGCCACCACAGGGCCCCTCTGAATGCAGCCCTGCCTCTCTTGGCACTCATTCTCCTCTAGTTTTGCGAAGCAGCGCGCAGTCATGTCGCATTTCAGCCACAACCTGTGTCCTGTGTTTCCCAGCAGTCTGCCACCTGACCTGAGCTGGGACCTTCTAACCTCATTAAAGTAGAGCCCAGTCATATCCAAAAGCACAAAGAACAGCTTCCAACCTCACATTCTCTCTCTCTCTCCCTCCCTCCCTCCCTCCCTCCCTCCCTCCCTCCCTCCCAAATTCCCATCCAGGTATGCTCACCTGTAACAATGGGGTAGGACTGCGGGCCTGGCACGCTGCTTCCGATGTCAGCAGGGGTGGGGCTTGTCAAGTTAGCTTTCATGTCGTCCAGGCCTCCAGCCAGCGAGGCCATGGCTGAATACTCTGTGGTCTGAAAGAGGAAGCAGACATCTCAGCATGTAGCCTAGAGGCCCCCTGATCAGATGCAAGGCCATGATCTGTCCACAGAGGTTCCGGGAAACCCAGGCGGAAAGGGCAGACGCAGCTCAACAGAGCAGTACATGTCTCCAGAACTGACCACCGTTCCCAGGTGGAAAGATGGGCAGGAGTTCACACAGCACCGCAAGAAGTCAGATCTAACCGACAGATTCCCCGGCTCAGCCCCAGAGGCCAGGGAGGGCGTCAGAGCAAGGCAGAAATAAGAATCTACTTGCCAAGGGCAGGGGCAGCCTGGTTTCTGGTTTGGGGGCTCTCAGACAACAGGGTGGGACCCCAGAAACAAGTGTTAAGAAGGAGTTTGAGGAATCACCCAATCCAGAGTCCAAGAGAAAGAGGGCTGGATCCTCAGAAGATCAGAGAGACTCCCGATGAGAAGTTCCCAGCTCTAATTCAGCACATAGAGCCAGCCGAATCGCAGTTTGACGAGTGACTTTTGGATTCTGGAAGTCTATGAACACTTGTGTGCTAAACGTTCCAGGCACAGATGTCAGATTTATCAAACCCACAACAACCAGATGTGCTGGGCAGAGTCGTTTCCATTTCTTTAAGTCACTCATGAAATCTAAGCCTATGATGAGCCATTTCCTTGACATTGAAGCCATTGCAGAATGACTTCCAGGGAAGGCAGAAAAAATACCAGCCTGGACCTTCCCATTCAAGGAAGGACGACATTATAACCATAAACGACATGTCTTTGCGCCCCTTCCAAATCCCACTACAAACATTGAAAGACAAAGATTTCGGTTGTGTGTACCAAGTTTTGGCCGGGGGCTTCTCCGGAGCCTGGCCTTGCCAACGGCAGTCACATCCTGTATGTTCAAGATGACATAGTTGGCAGGCAGGGACAGTAGTAGGTGGGTGAGGAGGCTGAGAGCCTGTGACTTGGAGTTCCTCGTGTACTTGGGAAAATGATGGTTGCTATTCCTGCGGCACCACTTGGCAGGGCCAGCCGGTGGAGCGGGACACACGTCCCCTGAGGAATGGTCCCCAGAAGAAGACCTTCCAGAGGATGAGAAGGCACTGGTGGGATGGGAAGAGGGCTAAGACCCGCTCCTGTCTTCACTGTGGCAGGTCACTCTGTATGAGCATCCCCGTGCCCCTCCCCAAGGCTTCATTCTCCATCCCATGAGGCCACGTTTGTGCCTCGGGAGTTTGGGCAGGACCTGAAGCTGGCCAGATCAGGTGCCTTTGCCTTTTGCATTTAGGTCTCTAATCCACCTGGGATTGATTTTTGTGTCTGGTATAAAGATCTAATCTCTCCCTTCTCCCCATTTCTGAATGGATAACCGGTTGCCCATTGCTGGTTATTAAAGAGTCCATCTCTTCCTGCTGATTTGTACATCTCCTTACCTATATATCAAGGTTCCATATGTGCACAAATGACTTCCAGCCTGGATCCTGTTTCATTGGTCCATTTATCTCTCCCGGTGCCAATAACACACCACGTTAATTACTGCAGATTTCTAGTGGTCCCTGGTGCAGGTAGACCTGGGCCCCAGCCTGGCTTCTCCATGGAGTAGCCGGGCCTGTTATGGGCTTAGGGATTCTTTGCTACATGTTTTTGGAATCAGTCTCTTCTGGAAGATGACTGACAAGCCCCAGGAACTCTCCGAGCTGTCCTCAATGGCCCACACCTCGGGACCCCAGCGCCTGCGGTCCTCTCAGCTCCACTGCAGCCCCCAGCCTCAGAGGGCAGTGACGCTGCTCAGGGAGCCCTTCCCAGCTTCCAGAGAACACCGTGTCAGGGACTTCACCTGTGCCTTCCATCTCAAGCCAAGCTCTGCCCATGAAGGGGGCTGTGTTACTCCACCTCTCAATGCAAAAGCTTGAGACGTCGATTCTAGAAGAAACACGATGAACTTAAAGCCAAACAGCACCTCGGCCCCAGGATTCAAACATGGGTCCCTCTCACCCCAGCATCTTGACAGTTACCCTAATGGTTCTCTAACTGTGAGACCCAACCTGTAACAGTGATGAAATCAAACAGTTGGTTCCAACTACTTAAAATTGAGTTTCTTTGTTTTGTTTTCTTTTAGCTGGTTCTTGTTGCTATTTTGGGGTTGTTTTGAGACAGGGTTTCATGTAGCCTAGGCTAGCCTAAACTTACTATGTAGCTGAAAATGACCTTGAACTTCTGATCCTTCTACATTCAGCTCCCCAGGGTCAGGATAGCAAGCATGGATCATAACACTCAATTTTCTGCCGTGCTGGGGATTGAACTTAGAGCTTCATGCATGCCAGGCAGGCGCTCTACCGGCTGAGCTATATCCCCAGCTCACTGGTAGCGGAATTAGAAGGCATAGAACAGAGACCAAGGCTTTCACACCTAAAAAAGTTAAGCCCTATTTTGTAAATCGTGGTTCACATATGAGTGGGTAGAGAGGAAAATCCATTTCCTGCTGCGAGTTAGAAACAGCAGCATTTGAAGAGCATTTTGGCATTCCATGCAGCAGGGAACTGTTGGGGAAAGGTCGCTGTCCAGATTCTCTCCCTTTTGGACAGAACTGCTGCTCACACCCTAGAATGCATCTGAGATAAAAGCTCCCCAGAGGCAGCTACTTCCTGCAGTGCACGGCCATGCCTCTAGGGGGCGTCTCTTTTGCGGTGGTACCTTCTAGAGCTCCTGGATGCCAGGACATGGGTCCTAGTTCCCCTTTCTGTGTCTCCCTGGATGCCCGAGCACAGTGAGTGTGTTTGCTTCACCTATGCTAGGCCCTGTTGCGTGCATGCGGGTGCGTGAGACAGAAGAGATCCTCCACAAGCTCCCGGAGAAAGATGCAGAGCCCCAGAAAGTCCATCCAAGATAGAGGAAAGCACCGGGCCGTCATTCTCGTGGGGTGGGTGTGGTCAGGAAAGGTTTCTGTGGGTGGGCTGAGTGAGCTCCGTCCCTTGAGTTGGAACTACTGAGTAGAGCTGAGAGGCTAAGGGAAGGAGGGGGCCAGATGGGAATGGGGCACTGGCTGAGGGAGCGGACACGAAGGTAGGCCGGCTGGAACTGAACTACCATGGATCTCTTCCGTGGAAAGAAAGCTAAATAACAAGCAGCTCCTCCAGGCCCTCAGCATCCAGTCAAGTGTCAGCACAGCCCCCACACCTTCCCTGGCCACAGTCTCCAGGACTCTATCTGCAGACACAGCTGGCAGCTGAGGCTATGCAGGAAAGCGTAGGTTCCCCCAAGGAGACAGAACCATTTGCAAAAGTGTGGCTGATGGGGATTTCCTGTCTCTTCATGTATTTAAATTTCCAGGTGGAAACCAGTAATTGATTTTGTTCCGTGTCAGACAGCGTGAGTGCACGGAGTCTCTCCTAACTGTTGGGTTCGCGAGACTAGGTACTTTCGGCATGCAGCGAAGGCTCCCTATGCCGGTCACTAAAGCATTTCAGGAGGCAAAGAGAAAGAACCTCACTGAAGAGTTCAGGCGATGGTGACACACGCCTTTAGTCCCAGCACTCGGGAGGCAGAGGCAGGCGGATCTCTGTGAGTTCGAGACCAGCCTGGTCTACAGAGCTAGTTCCAGGACAGGCTCCAAAGCCACAGAGAAACCCTGTCTCGAAAAACCAAAAAAAAAAAAAAAAAAAAAGAGTTCAGGCTTGTGGGCCAACGGAGGCTTTAGCAGCTCTGTCTCCACCCAGCAGGGGCCCAGTGCTATTGCTGGGATATGACAATTCCTCCTCTGCTCCTCTGGGAGCAGGCTACTATCTTTTATGGGGGTGCTCAGTTGTTCCTCCAGTCTATCCTCGGAACTGCCTGTGGTGTTCTCTCCCATCTCCAGGTCTTTCACGGGCTGGGCTTCCAACATGCCAGGCTCCTATCCATCTCTGTCTGGAGGGCCCATCTCCGTATGAAAAGAGCTCCTACGCTGTCCATGAGACCCAGCTCAAATCTGACCTCCTTGGTGAAGCCATCCCTGGTTCTATACCCGCCCACGAAATCATCACTCCTCTGCTTCCTCACTCTGTGGCTTCTTGCATGACTCTGTCATAGCACCTCCATATATAACAGCTATTTGTCTCTCTCCTTTCAGAACACAGGGCCTCCCTACAGCCTCCCCGCAAGTGTGCACTGAATGAATGAATAAATTAATGAATGAATAAATTGTCCATCCACATGACATAAAGTACAGATCTCAAGAATTTACTGGCGGCCAGGAATGCCAGTCCATGCTAATAATCTTAGCGCCCATGAGGCAGGGGGATCCAGAGTTCCAGGCTAGCTGGGGCTACACAGTGAGATCCTGTCTCAAAAAAAGCAGAAAAGCAAAAGAATTAACTAGAAAGTTTTCAAACAGGAGCTCCAAGTGACACGGTAACCCTGCCTCCTCCCGCTCATATGCCTCATCAGGCCAGGTGACAGGAAAGCTGGGTCCCTGTCCAGTGTTGGTCAAAGTCATTGGAGAAGCACACTTATTAAAGACAATACAAGAAAAGGGTCATACAAAGGTATTTTTTTAACCTCTGGAGACACTGCCCATTAGAATATTCAAATTCCTTGCCCTTCCCTCCCTTAACTCCCTGGGGAAAAGGTTATTTCCCATGCTGAGTTGTTCATTTGCCTCCGACCGAACAACTAGCACATTAGAAACCCACTGTGTGTCCCCTTTAGCTCTGGCTGGCTGGAAGCTCAGTCAAACTCGGGGTTCAGCCAGCAGACCCACACCACTGCTGGGCCCTGGAACAACAGCCTCCCCTTTTCGCTACAGTACATTTGGACTCCTTCAGACGGACTTCAGATCACCTCAGACAAGTCCTCTGTGGAAAATGGGGCCTAGGAGAGAGAGACTCTTGTAAAAAAAGAAGACGAGATGATGTAAAGATGAGAGATGAGCCAGAGACGAGAGAGGGCTCCTGGTGCCCCGTTCCTGGTAGCAACGTCTGTCTTCCTCCATTTCTCTGTTACTCGGGAAGCCGAGTGCCAGCCCACGGGACGTGACTGTGGAGGGCACATACAGACACACACTGTGTGTTGATGCACCCACACTCCTGGGCTCCTCAGCCCATCCTAATCACCCCCAGTCACAGAGCCCAGCTGTGTTCCCCACTCTCCCCTTCTCTGAGCCCTGCAAAGTCTGTCTGAAGCTGTCATGTCAGGTTCCTGCTCCCTCTCCTGGGAGCCCCTGCTGCCGTCCTCCTCCATGACCCAGAAACAAACAGTAACCGAGGCCAGCAGTTCACAGACTGCCCAGTCCCGCACAAATAACAGAACTAAACCCCTCTGCCTGCAGCCACAGACACCCCCAAGGGCCCAGAGGCCGTGCCCACCAGTTCAGACTGTGTACCCTCCTTGACAGAGAGTAGACTCCAGCTCGTGGTGGGCCTCACCCTCTCTTCAACACCAGCGTTACAAAGACACTCAGAGCTGCCTTCTCTGATGTCTGAAGTCCGAGAATCAGAGGAGTGGGCACGCTTCATGTTTCTCTGTCATTCGAAATCTTGGCCCAATGGGAGACAGAAATGAAGCCTGGAGTGATCACAAGGGACTCTTGTCCCGGCTCAGTCTCTCCTGGACCCATTCTGGGGGAAAGGCTATGCCAGTGAGACAGGGTGAAATGGTGTTTTCGTTCTAAGTCCTGGCTGCCTGCCTTCAGGAAGCGCACGAAAATCTGATGGTTGGGAGAGGGAAAGCAACTTTGGAGACAGGTACTGAGCAGTTGAGGAGTCCTAGCCACAGACTCTGAGGCACGTGTCCCAAGAGAGTGTGCACCGGATGTCATTTGGGTCCCTAGGAAATTACCTGGAAAAGCACTGCCTGGGGCTGCACCAAGTATTGTCTCATCAGCACCGGGCACCACTGCCATAGCATGGAGGAGAGAAGAAACAGACACGTGAGAAAGAGGGAAGTGAGAAGAGGGGCCCAGCACGGGCATGAGAGTTCAGGGTGCCACTCAGCCAGCCCTGGACGGGGGACTTCCGTGCTGGGGTACTACGGCCTCGGACAGCCCTTGGGAGCCCAGTCAGAACCAGGACACCCACCCCTTCCTTCCTTTCCTTTTTTCCCCCCACTCCCTATGGTAGTGTTTAGGTGTCTGTCTGAAGGACCAGACACTTCCTCACCTCCGCCCCTCCCCAGAGGAGGCTCGAGGCTAGGGAAGAGGGGGAGAGTCCTCAGGGCCTGGCCTGAAGATGGAGACTGGGGAAGTAAGGGTTCTTCCCCTAAGAACACCTCAAGGCTTCTAGAGACTTCCTTCTGGGGGCCCGCTCACTCTACCTCTAATCCCTTTCTAATGCTGATAACTCTCTGCTGTTATCACTGGCCCTCAAGACAAAGCACAATCTCCATCTTCATGAAGTGAATTCCAAGGTGAGAAAAGAGAGGCAAGGAGGCTGCCAAGCTAACAGGGACTTGGAAATATGTCAATCAATTCAATAGGTACCCTGATTTAGGCAAACTGTAAAACATGTACTTAAAAAAAAAAATCATGCCATAAAATGGGAAACTCGTGCTTGATAACAGCAAGGGATTTGCTAAATTTCAGGTATGATAAATGAGACGGTTACACTCTGCTCAATATCTTAAGAGAAAATCAAGCCTTAGTAGTGAAGTGGGGCACCGTCGAGCAGGGACTGAGCACGGCATTCATGCCTCTGCATCCAGACGAGAGATGCTGTGTAGCCAGTCTCCTCATCCTTCTGCCACTACTCCCTAGTTTCCAGGACAGAATGCATCCCCCAGAACCCAAGCAAAATAAACCCACCCCCCTTAACTGGCTGTTTCCAGGTATCTGGTCCCAGTAAGGAAGAAGTAATCTCACCAGCAGTCCCCGAGTACTGTGACATAATGAGAGCATCCAAGAGGCCAAGAAGAGCCAGGAGTTCGTTCTCTGGCCCCTCCCCATGCCTGCTCTGCTTCTCCAGCCTGCTGCATCCCTACTCCAGCCTCTGCCTTCAGGGACTGTGAATTCCAAACCATTCTGGAGAAAGGAGACCTCACACCTTCCTCCTGCCTGGTACCTTCCCTGCCACATCCTGCAGGTCCACTATCTCGCTGGGACCCTGGAGTGTGGGCAGATGAAGAAGAGCAGCTCAGGAGGGAGCCCGGGTGTCCTCATGCCTGCTCATGCCAGCAGTCCTTCAGCCCAGAGGCAGAGATGGAGCAGAAAAAGATTTCACTCAAACGTAGCCATTGCCCCAGACACAGGCCAGCGCTAGGTCTCACCTAAGTTCATGAAGTGAACCGAGAAAATGGTCACACACTGCCTGTTCTCAGCTCCTTTTCTTATCTGGAATTTGGAGATTTGTGAGCAAATTTGGAAGGCCACGAAAACACAGAAGAGGGAATGCTAAGAGCACAAGAACTGGAGGGCAAATCTTTTTCTATTCTCTTTCTTTTTCCTTTCCTATTTTCTCCTTTCCTTTCCTTTCCTTCCACTACCCATGGCCAGGCATGTTGAAAAACAAACAAAAAGAGCAACAACGAACTTGAAAAACACCAAAATGTTAGGGTGGAAAATACTTCAATGAAACTGCTAAGAAGTGGAGGCACAGAGGGGATGGCAGACTCCATAAGTGCCGGGCGTACGGCTGCCAGTCACCACGCCTAGCTCTGAGGTCATTATGGGAAACTGGGTGAAAGAGTCATGTGATTCCTCTGCATTACTCTACATCTGTCTATAGCAATCTCAAAACAAAAGGTTTCATTTGTTTTCAAAATAACAACTGCAAACCAACAAATAGGCTTTAGCATTCTGTCTCCACCAACCAAATTAAATGAAGCAAAATTTGAAAATAAACTTTTTGCTGCTTGTAGACTATGAATGACACTAGTAATAGTACCTGTCGTCTACAAAGTACGGCTACTACTATCTGCTTGAGGCAGGAATTGTCAAGGATCCTGGAAGGCCTCCCTCTTCCCGGAAGGCCTCCCTGATTTCCCTCCTCTATGCCCCCCAGACACACCAGTGTGCAGACATCTACCAAGCCACATCACCACTGCAATCCTAACTACTCAGGGTCCCCATCCTGCAGCGAGAGTGTCAGCTTCTAAAGGAGTGAAGGAGTCCCCCTTATCTTTGTGGCAGCAGCTCCTGACCCGGCTCAAAACAGCCGTGATACAAATGCCTGGAACCAAGAGGACAGGGACAGGGACAGGTGCCTGGCTGAGCTCTGCCAGTGGTGTCTGAGGGGCTTCACAGTGTGAGGGGGGACAAGCGATGACGATGGTCTTTCAGCTCTAACAGAATAAGGGACAGGACTGGCAGAGACTGTATCTGCTGTCTCTCTAGGACGGTGGCCGTGTCTGGGTCAAAAAGATTCTCAGCGGAGCAAAGGGCTTCCAAGGAGACACATGCAAAGTTGGATGGTGTATCTTTCTTTCTGTCTGCAATCCCAGAGCACCCCAAAAAGCTTCCAGGTGGGATGGGCAAAGCAGAGACATTCCAGAAAGGACAGTGGGGTCAGAGGGCATGCCTTCTGTCCCAGGGAAACTTTCAGCAAAGAGTAATGAAGAAACCTTTCTCTGGCCTCTGGTAGGCCTTACGTGAGCCTCAAGGCTCGGGGCCCAAAGACAAGACGCCAGCGTCTATCTGGTGTTCAGAGCTGACCAAATGTGTGTCTCGGTGACAAGGAATTCATCACTTCCTGAGGATCAACTCTACTGCCACAGAGTCAGCCTTGGGAACAGTGCTCAGACTTCCCTAGAGGCCTCGGGTAAGGTTTCTCTACTCCACCGCCATCAAATGCCCCCTGAGTTTCCCAGGCTGGTATCTTCCTGTCTGATTCCATACAGGGCTCCAGGGGCTCCGCCACCCCTTTTGCACCCCCTCTGTGGCTGGAGCAATTGCTTCGGATTCTGGGGTCCTCATTTCCTGGCTCCTAATGTTGCTCTCCGAGGCCATGAACCGGAAGTGATTGTGTATGTGACACAAAATATAAGCATTCACGTCCTCCTCCCACCCCGCAACCAGTGTGGAATCGGCAAGCTCACACGTGTCCCCAGACACAAACTGGAAGGCCCCTCCCCACAAGGACACCCTCATTGTCCTGACAAAGATCTGAACCTTGGGGCCTTTTGAGAACTGACACCCATGTCTGGGGCCACCGGAAGGGTGAGGGCCTGCAGGTCTGAGACCTGAGGGTAGGGGAGGAAGACTCGCGTGAGGCTTGGGCCTGCTCTTGAGGATCAATCAGTTCAGGTCCTAATGTGTAGAAGGAAGGAAAGTCCCAGAAACAAAGCTCTGTCTTATGCAGCCAAATTCCACAGCTTTCCCCATGGCTGTCCCATCCTGCTTTAAAGCTAGCAATGAGCTGGGAGGGTCATTCCTCTCAAGGAAATGTGGGATTCTTATCTACCAAGACGCCTGAGTATGGGGTGAAAAAAGAGGACCCTTTTCATCACGGGAGGAGAGGAGCCACCCCAAGATGCCCACAGTTCTCCTTCTTTCATACTGTCCAGCTGTGAGGAGGAGAGGGAGGTTTTCCTGGGACCAAGAAGAAATGATAGTGGACCACTTCCCTTCTAAGAGAGAATTATCATTTAGAGCAGGACAGGATACGGGGAGAATTATCAGATAGAGCAGGGACGGGGTACGGGAGAATTATCAGATAGAGCAGGACAAGGTACGGGGAGAATTATTATCAGATAGAGCAGGACAGGGTACGGGTGGGGTGGGGAGGGAAGGGGTGGGCGGGGCGGGGAGGGGCAGACCCTTCTTCTGACCACCTCCACTAGCAGAGCAAAGCAGAACCGTGCCTATTCTTCCCACCCCTCCCTTAAGCCAAAAGGCCACTCCTCTGCCCCTTTGTCCCCTGTCAGAAAGGACTCGCTAACAGGCAATTCTCTGCAAAGGCAAACACAGGGCGCCTGAAGAGAATGGCCTCTTTGTCACTAAAGATTCCCTAGGCCAAACAGAAACTGCCATGGAACTTCCAGAAAAAGAAGACTAAGAAATCCCTGAACACAGACCCACGATCTATGGTTTAGAGGATTCTGCTGGAACTCAAAGAAATCCTAATGCACCTTAAAAACTGGAAATAGCTTGCATGTTCCACGTGCTTCCTACACACGGGGGACTGCCGCAGGTTAAAAGGTATTGATTCGTTTAATCCTCCGAACAATCCCGCAGGGTATCGCAAACCCCCTTACAGATGGTGAGCACGAGGTACAGGTGCCAAGTACCATGAATGTGTGAAAATCAGCCCCCATCAGCAAATAAAAAGGAAAAAAAAAGTGCAAGAGAATGAACGCCACCGTGACCAACCCTCTGTCACTGTCCTTAGCCCTGTCATGTCACAGATGAGAACACTGAGGCTGAGGAACATGCAGAGCAGGGGCAAATGCATGTGCTGATTCCCGAGTCTGTGTTCATTTCTCTGTTTCTCGATTGCCTTGTGGTGAAGCGCTGCCGCCCAGGCCAGGAGGGCCAGCTGCAAGGCCAGGTGTGGCTTCTCACAGTCTCCAGCATCTTCACCTACTACTAACTAAACCTCCCGACTCGGTGCCCACTCCCTCTGCCCCTCAGATCCTCGCTCAATAATGACGTCTTCTGGAAAACACTACCAGACTGGGGTGGAGAGGCTGCTTGGTGCTTCAGAGTACAGACTGCTCTTGCAGAGGACCAGAGTTCTGTTCTCAGGACACAATTCCAGCCCCTGTGGTGAAATATTCACCAAGACATATAACCCAAGCTCCAGGGAATCCAGTGCCCTCTTGTGGCCTCCATGGGCAATGCACCCACAGAAACCCATCCCCCACCCTCACCCCATACACACACACACACACACACACACACAAAAGCATAGCGAATACTACAATATTAAATATTTTTTAACATAAAATGCCCTCAGATTGGCCCAGTCACAGACGTCATTAACTTCACCATTTCTTTTTTTTTTTAGTTTCTGTGTATGTGCAAATTTACTATGTGCACCAGGTACATGCAGTGCCTTCAGAGGGCAGAAGAGGGCATTAGAAGCCCTGGAACTGAAGTTACAGAAGGTTATGAGCTACCATGTGAGTGCTGGAAACAAACTCAGGTCTTCTGCAAGAGCAGCAAGCCCTCTTAACCACTGAGTTATCTCTTTAGCAACCGCCCCCATATTCTCCCTTTTAATATTGAAGCTTGTATATGATTTGTTTGTGGTGCTTAGTGTTGAAGCAAGCCTTCTGCCACAGAAAGCTCCTATGTGATAAATTCAAAGGATAGACATGCTCAGATAGAATGTCAACATTAACAATTAATCTTCACACCCATGGGAAACAATAAAGAAAGGAAGGGTGTGGTATTCTTAGATCGTTAAGGACAAGCTGGGCACCTACCCGTCAGCTTGTGGGCTCTGTTCTGTGTTCTTTACCAAAGGTGACACCCTGACTTTACTAGAAGCTGATGGAAGGAGATGCTGGCTGGCCTTAGGTTTCAGCAATTCTGGAGAAGCCCAAATTTCATCTGAGTTGACAGTAAAGAAAAGGTGGGCTCAATGGCAGCGCTGCTCTCTGCTTATGTGCCTTTCTGTCAAGGTTAAGTTCATGTCAGAGCCTCTGATTCCATTACACACTGTCTGCACTTTGCAGTAATGTGTTAATTTCATGAAGCCTGCACCTCGGAACAGGAAACAAAGCATAATAATTATTTTCAGGGCTAATGCCTATAATTTATTTAAACAAGCAAGCCGTTTGCCTTGAGACTGTACATGTAAACAAGCCCACTTCTCCTAAAGGCTCAGTTTGGGTTGGTTTAAAGTGTGCCTTGTTCCTCTTCCAGTGATGCTCACATTCATTTAGCTCCTTTCCTGCAAATCAAGGCTCAGATAACACAAAGATGCTGGCTAGAAACAAGCTCCGCACAAGCAAACAAAAGCTATCAAGCCAAAGGCAACTGAGACCCATCTCCAATCCCTGCATTCATGCAACAAAACCATCTCTGAGCCCAACTGCCCGGCAAAAGCCCCCAAATATCTCATTTTCATTTCCAGAAGAGGAGGAGATTTGATCCTTAAGTGGAAGACAAGTTTGGTGTAACAGGAGGCTGAGAAGTCTAGGCAGGCTTCTCTTTGCCACCCCGTGTCAAGCTCACAAAGAGAAAAATCGTACCATCCGACATGGTTGGGAGAGTTTAATCCAAAGCGGTGCTAATTAATACCCCGGCTTTTCCAGTAGCCGGTGCCACATGCAGCTGCGAGGGCAGCAAGGCTGTTCTCCCTTCAATTTTGTGGGAAGAACATTTTCATCACTAAGCCGCCTCCCATGCCCTCCTCTCTTCGCCAGATTAGCCCCGAGAAGGAAGCAGGCATGATCCATCTTTCGGTACCCCTTCGTTTCCCATTAATTTTATTATTTATATCCCGTTTGAAAAGTTATTGGCAACTCATCATACACCTGGCCAGAGCCCTTCTCCAACACGTGGTGGCACCTTCCTGAGTCCCCTTGTCAAGGGAAGTCTGGGCATTTGTCATCAGAACTGATCAACTTTTTTAATATTGGTCTTGGAGAAAAAGTCAACCCAGTGGCAGACACCCCTCCCCATAAATCGAGGATGGTTCTAAGTGTGCCCTTCTGTGAAATCTGTGTCACAGCCCTGGGGAAGACTCTATGGTACCCTTTACTCCCAGACAAATGTCCTCAGTTTCTACCCCATTTTTAACCCAAACTGCCAGAACCCAGGCAGACCGTGCTTCTTACCATTTTGTTCTCAAACCCCACGTGCTTCAGGCTGTCTCTTTCCAGCCTCCTAGAGGGACCCCCAAATCCAATCTAAATGTTTCGAATTTACCTGTTTGTCTTTTATACATATAAATAGCTGCATTTCCATTCTCTCTTTGTTTCTCATTTTCATTTGGTTCTAATATCTGCATGTAAATGTCGGAAAATAGCATCTGTAATTGGAGATTATGAAGTATGGCCAGCTCCTGACAGGCTGCTAAGGAAGATGGATTATCCTCATTTTTCTGTAAATTTTGTCAATTTTGGAATTCATAAGCTATCAACACTGATCAAAATGGGACTTCACAGCTGTGTCAAAAAAGGGGGGGTGGGAGTGGGAGTGAGAGCACACACGAGCAGGAGAGCGCAGAAGCAGCATGGGCGAAGCAGATTGGATGCCAGCATCATAGGTGCCACCCTTGGTCCCCTCCCCTCCGCCCTAGCATCTCCCTCAGCCCCAGCTCTGGTCCCCTGGCTAAATCAAATAGCTAAATCACAAGACTGAGGGGCCGCAAATCCTCTAAGGCGCCTACTCCAACGCGGACTTAATTTATTGCCTGCACTGCCTGCCTTATTTATCCTGAGGAGGAGTCCACGGCACTCTCTGCTCAGGCCTCAGAGGTGTTAGCTCCTTCCAGACCATCACAGCCCACTTGGGGCAATTGTGTTGGTCTCTCTCTCTCAATTTTCCCATTACTGGGAGTAAGTACTGTTGGGACTCTGTAATAGCCCGACTGCAGCCCATATCAATAACAGATGAGGTTTAATCGTCCAACACAAAAATTATTTAGGCGCAGTAAGGACATTCAATGTCATTTGCATAATGGCATTTCTATCGCACGCACCTAACCCGTCTTGCATAAACAAGGCCTTGGGACCATAAATAATAATAAATCATGACGTCTGCACGCCTCTTGTGGTAATAGGAGCCACTCTTTGTGAAAATTATTTCGGCAGGAAATGGGCACTGTAATTTTAAAGACATGTGGCGCGGTGAGACACGGTAAATCACGTGCATTCGCACATGAGCCCCAAGAACAGCTTGGGGACCTGCCCTCAGCCCGTGGTGCACTGCAGAATGCCAGGCCTCCAGGGAGAAAACATCCTGAGCCTCTAGAACAGCCACTAGAATGTGCCACTGTCCCAGGAAACACCAGGATGCTCAGAGACCAGCAGGAAGGAGAATCGACTTGGACCCCACAGAAGTTTCTAGGCCTCTAGGTCAGATGCCTTCTTTGTTCCCGGAGAATGGAAGCTCCCTCAGGGCAGCTACTTTTATCCACCATGTTCCTCCTCATCTCCTCTGTACCTAGTACATTTTCTGGACCCATATCCTGAAGTCAGGTGACGATAGAAGGGGATCTCAGGACTGGGTGGTGAGAGGATCAGAAGGGCCCGGAAACCCAGCTTTGAAAAGGACAGGAAGAGGCACGTTCCCAAAGAGGAGTCAGCAACGGACTGGCACAGAAGAGCTGCTGTCCCTGATGTGGTGATGGCAGCTTAAAAACACCCAGGAGACTCTGTCATACTGCAGGCAGCTGTGCCGGAGGCAGATCACACACAGATGGCGAGGCTGGGTCGGAACGCGAGCCCTTCCTGTCAGACCCGTGGCCTCACCTCCCCAAGCTTCAACTTCCTCCTCTGTGGAACACACCTAACCCAATGCTTTCGCGGAGCATCCCTGAACAGCAGACCACAGACCGCACGGAGAGGGAGCACACAGAGCTCTGCAGGAGAAGCCAGATCAAGCACCCGCTCAGCTTCTTCCTGTGTGTGTTTTGGAACAAATACACCTCAGATTTCTCTCCCCGAGAAGGACATAATGACCAGTGCTACTGGGAGACAATGCGGTTGTGTGATGAAGTGCTTTGTTTACTTACACAAAGGCTTGGTATCCATGAAGCATTTGGAGAAAGGAGTTTCTCTATTCCTGCCTCCGGGTCCTCTTCTGCCACTCTCATCCCCTGACAATACCCTGGGAAATCTCTAGCCGGATGCGCAACAAATCTCCAGACAGGAGCTTCAGCCCAGCCATCCCCGCCCTGTGCTCAGTGTACACGTAGAGAGGAGATATTGCGTGGTCCCCTTGTTTCCCTGAGACTCTAATGGATGAAGCATCCTACTTCCGGACCTTGGCACTTGCTGATGGAACAAAGTGCCTATCTGGACATTTAACAGCAGACGCTGTATTTGTTTCCCAAAATAAGGAGAGAAAACATGTTCCATGCTCCATGTTCCATGGAGTCCAGCCTTTCTGACCTTTAGAGGCTTGGGCGGACAGCACAAAGTGCTGGGTATGGTGTGAAGGTTTAAGGTGTGGTACTCTTGAGCTCAGGAGAGAGAGGGGCTCTGGTACAAGCTTTGCTTTCACCAAAACACGCCTAGTTTTGCTCAAAAGTGAAAGCCTGGAGTTTAGTTTTTAGTATTGTACCAACACTGGTTTCTTAGTTTTGGTAAATGAGCTGAGCTGTGGTTAGGCCAGACATTAACGCTAGGGGAAATTGGGTGATAGGTATGTGGGAACTGGCTGATCTACCTCTACAACTTTTCTGAAAACTTTCTGTAATTTTTCCAAAATTAAAGTGTATGAGGGGGAGCAGACCTCACTCACAGTCAAAAAAGTACAAATTAAAACCACAACATCTCATTTCTCGTCTTCCAGACTGAAAAGGTTGAAGCCATAGTTCCTAGAGCCAGGCCTTACTCACACAGGGGCATGAGCCTCAGAGGGGAGCAGTTTAAATTTATGTTTAAAACTTCATAGTGTTCTGGTAGGAGAAATGGAGAAAAAGAGAGGCCCCTTGGGGAAGGGAGAGGGAGGTAAATACAAGAGAAGGAAAGGAGTGGGCAAAATAACAATATGGGTGTCTGAAAAAGTCACCAGGAATTATTCTAAGAACTATTTATTCTAAAAAGCAGCTATAATGCATGTGATTCCGTGAATAAATATACATATATAGTTTTAATGAGCCTTTCTCATAGAGGCTCATAATCCTGCCCCCAAGAGCCAAAGACTACCTAACAAAACCCCCAACCCCAGACATGAGGGGCCCTCTTTGGTTTGTTGGTCAGGACTTTCTAAGAGAGTCCCAGAACATACAGCCTACTGATGCTGCCCTTGGCTAGCCCTCAAAGGTGGAAGGTTGCTCTTCTCTATTGCTGAAGGAATGTAGCGAGCTGCGTGAAGCCACACCTGATGGCAATGTAGAGAGCTGCGTGGAGTCACACATGATGGTGCTGGCTCCCGCCCTCCGCAATCCCGAAAGCGAGTGCTCTCTGTGATAATCAACTCCTATGGCTAAGACCTGACTTATGCTGTGATCACGCAATGATTGTCAGCTGCTTGCATATGCGTGGACCTATGAGCAGTGTCCACCTGGCAATCCAGGGTTGGTTGCCCATGCCTTCTTAAGGGCTGGGAGAGGTTTGCCCGGGGAGAGAGGGAGAGAGAGGAAAAGAGAGGGAGAGAGAGAGAGAGATTTTACAATTGTCAAAAGGTCCTGAATAAAACTGCAGTGAGAAGAGCTCCGGTGGTCGCGTCATCCTTGCTGGACGAGGGGGGCCGCGACAAAGGAAGACATCATGAACTTCAGACACAGAGCCCAAAGACCCCTGAGTTAAATCTGACCCGAAAGCATCCTCCCTGAAGACCAGCATTCATGGTACTAGAAGATGCCATGCAAGCTTCCAAAAAAGGGAGGCAACTGACAGGCTACCCTGCCATGGCACCTATGAACCACATCCACAACCAGGATGGCATGATGACGTACGGACACAGCAGTGGCACCTATGAACCACATCCACAACCAGCATGGCATGATGACGTACGGACACAGCAGTGGCGTGCTCACCTTAATGGTAGCCGGCTGTTCTCTAATTAGACTTAAGACTTGCTCATCAAGAGGGAGACCAAGACTAGTCCTGCAGATCTAGCTAACTACTCAGTGTTAATGAAATCATGGTTATTGGAGGAAAATCTACAGCCTTCAATGCACTAAACCAACATAATCCATAACCACAATCTATAAACATTTGTCCTTATACCCACAGTTAAGAGCAGTTGTCTTGCCGGGCGGTGGTGGCGCATGCCTTTAATCCCAGCACTTGGGAGGCAGAGGTGGGGGAACTCTGTGAGTTCGAGGCCAGCCTGGTTTATAAGAGCTAGTTCTAGGAGAGGCTCCAAAGCTACAGAGAAACCCTGTCTCAAAAAAACCTAAATAAATAAATAAATAAATAAATAAATGGAGTAGTTGTCTCCTCTCATCAAGGAAACATCTTTACTACCGAAGGAGACCACTACAGAAAACTACAGCCAATCAAAATGCACGGCTGAGGAACCCAATCCCAATGGATACATCCACAAGACACTCCTGCACCTAAGACTCAGGGGACATTGTGGAAGAGGGCGTGGAAAGGTTGTAAGAGTTGGAGGATCGGGGAGTCTGCTGTGAGGCTGTCTCTCCTAGTAACATCAGAAGCTACACTGGTAAAGTCTCACCAACATGACTGCCCAACAAGAGCTGACCAAGGACAACACCAACAAACTTGCCAGACTGGATAGGGAAAAGACCATAATGCCTCAACCCCACACAAGGAACTACAGGCAAAGCTGAGAGTGGTAAAGTAGTCCTCCCCAGGGATGAGTACACCAACTAGTTATTCAGTGTCAAATGGTCAGCCCTGAGAACATATATACGAGTCACATCATAGGGATTCAACAACTTCCATTTAGAAAATATGTGTATATATATATATATATGTAATAAAAATTAGTGGAAGAAGAGGTCGTGAGTTTGAAAGAGAGTGAGGAGGGATATGTGGAAGGGTTTGGGGGCAGAAAGAGAAGGGATAACTGTTGTGATTAAATTACAATCTCAAAAATAAATAAGCCGGGTGGTGGTAGCACATGCCTTTAATCCCAGCACTTGGGAAGCAGAGGCAGGCGGATCTCTGTGAGTTCGAGACCAGCCTGGTCTACAAGAGCTAGTTCCAGGACAGGCTCCAAAACCACAGAGAAACCCTGTCTCGAAAAACCAAATAAATAAATAAACAAAAACATTTTAAAAAAGAAAAAATTCATAATGCACATATACTGAGCCAGCCATTCTAGCCCTGAGAACATATGCCAGGATAGTCTCTCACAGACAGAAAGAAACATGAGGGGAAATGCTCACTACAAACTCTTAAGAAGAAAACTATCAGAAGCAACCAAAAGCACACACCCTACACAGTCTTCGATAGCTCACACGGTAGAATGCTAGTATAACTGTTAAAGAGAATAAAGCAAAGCTGGGTGCAGTGGTGCACACTGGGAGGTGGAGGCAGGAAGGTAAGGCATTCAAGACCAGTCTCATCTATATTGGCAAGTTCGAGGCCAGCGTGAGCTATATGAGACCTTGTCTCAAATTTTAAAATAAAGAAAAGCAGCAGCACATTTTAAAACAACATCTATGTAGTGTGTGTGTGTGTGTGCATATTAATGCCACAATGTACACATGGCGGTCACAGCGCAACCTGCAGGAGACAGTTATTTTCTTTTCCATCGTGTGGACTCTGGATCAGACTCAGGGGGTCAGGCTTGGTGGCAAGTGACTTTACCCTTGAGTCATCTCACCAGCTCCAAAAAGCAGCATTTTATTTCTGTGGAACAATCAATCCCAAGAAACGCTCATTAACAGAAGACAGCAAAAATAGCACACTGTGCACAGTGTGCCGCCATCTGTGCTCCAAAGTAGGGGGTCACAGCGGCCATGCTGCACCTGTGTTTCTCGGGCACCTTTCACCTTGTTTTGGGGGGTCTCCCACTGTCCTGGAGCTGGTCAATTAGGCTACTCTGGGATGGGTGCAGGTGAAGGGTGTGCCCAGACACTTTCCCACACGAATGGTTCTAGGGTCCCACTGGCAGTGGCTCCAGTACCATCCCCCATTCCTCATTTCAAACGGCCACTCCTGGTCTCCAGGGCATGAGCCTGGGCTTTCACACACCTAGAGTGACTTTTCAAAGCCGGAACTTGGTGTTGCCATGGAGCCAACCGCATTTGCTGTCTTCAGCTTTCTTGGAGACCTAGCTGAGAGGGCTTGTGAGTTAGTTCAACCCTCACGCGCTTACACACCCACAGGCCACACCTTTGCAGATGGTTTAGTACAAGGCAAAGAGTTAGATCACTGCCCAAGGAAAAAGGGTAAATATTATCTCAAGATAATTTTCATAATAAAAGCCCCTGGAATAGATAAACTTAGAGAGGGACAAAGAAGTCTTCCAACAACTCTTAGTCTATTGAACATTATTAAATTGGTTAACTTCGATTGCTTTGTAACTCATTTCCCACTTTCCAGGAAAGGCTGAAGAGAGCTCACATAATGCAAAAAAATACAGAGAGGTGTAGAGGGGGAAAACGAAAGCCCAAATCAGAGCCTAAAATAAGAGCAAGGAGCCAGGGAGATGACTCAGCGGGAAGAGGCATTTGTCACCCAGCTTGGTGACCTGAGTTTGATAGTCAAGATTCATGTGGTGGAGAGAACAGACTCCTGAAGGTTGTCCTCTGTCCTCCACATGTGCACATACACAAGATAAATAAAGCATGGAGACAAATAACTGTAGTCATGAAAATGGAACACACATGACATGGTAGGCATAGTCTCTCCACTTCATAGGAATCCTTGGCTAACTCTCCCACAGCTCAAGAAAGCTCACTCTCCTTGTGTCCATTTTGTAGACAGAGAAACTGAGACTTAGCAAGGCTACCTAGCCTGTCCAAGATCCTGAGGTTGGTGGTTGTCGGAGTCAGGCTAGAACCCACAGCCTTGATGGCTCTGCTCTCCATGCCCCCAAGACCTAGATGATCAAGATGAGAAACAGATGGAGATGCTGCAGGAGGGGCCACTCTAGGTTCTCCTCACTACCACCTGGAGAAGAGAAAGGGATGAGCAGCTTCACAGAGGCCATGAGAGGAGACCTGTGTGGTACTCAGCGCTCTCAGACTGACTCTCATCCGGGCACTATTTCTCCCAGCCCCCTAAGAATCAACGGAGTCATTGGTGGTCATCCCATGGGTGACCTTATACAGAGGGGTCATGGATCACCTCAAAGTGCAACTCAGGGAAAGTAACACTGAGGACACCATCCAGGTGGCTCAGTCACCCAACTGAAACATTTTAGAATAAGTGGAAGACATAGAGATTGTACACCGCCCAGCAGTGCTCCCCAGGAATCACATGTATGCGCTGAACTAGCAACAGTGGGAAGCACTCTGAGTCCTAGCCAACGATAACAGAAAAACCGCTGTCTTTAGTCACATGCAGACCCGGCTAGGAGAGGTACTGGTATCCTCTTGGGAAAGCCAAGCGGCCTGAAAGAGACCCAGCCTGGAGTCACTGACGGACCATGTTGGGAAGAGTGTCTGTAGAAGTGTCTTGGATCCTCTCCAACACAGAGCGCTTCAGTCAAGACCTTAGAAACCTTACTGTCCACAGACTATGATCTAGAAGACTCTTGGGACAGATGTAACCACACTCCTGTCTCTGCCATAAAAAAAACAAAGGAAATAAAAACTCCCTTTGGATAGCTGGCTTTGACAAGTGCTGCTTCCAGTATCTTCCAACGTCGAATTGATATCAAGATAAACAAATCAATAAAAAATAAATAAAAAAAAAAGATAAACAAATCAAATAGATGTTCAAAGAGATTGGTATTTATAGATCAGTTCAAACAGAAAATAGTAACTTTCATTTTAAGATACTAAAGTCATAGCTATTCTTTCTAGCGAATTCTGCCCACTGGTCCAAGTCCCTCAGTCGTTGTCCATGAGAGTTAGTTAGAAGATCATATACGGAACCAACGTTAGGGTGATTGTTTCCAGAGGTCTCGACCTACTGAGTCTGGGACAGGTTCTGATTGTGGTAGGGAAGCTTCTTTTTCTAAAACTATGACAGCATGCTTGATTTTTCTAGATTCCTGACTAGCTCCAGGACCTATTCCATGGCTTAAAAATTCAGGTGGTTCCCTTGTGCTCTGGGAAATACACACAGGAATGAGTGTAAGGAGCAGCGATGCCTGCCTTATGGTGGAATTCTTTTTTTAATCTCTTAAAGCAATCTTCTCTCATTTTACATACCAACCCAATTCCCTCTCTCTCCTCTCCTCCTGCTCCCCGCACCTTCCACCCCACCCCAACCCCCATCCACACCTCAGAGAGGGTAAGGCCTCCCATGGGGAATCAACAAAGTCTGGCACATCAATTTGGAGCAGGACCAAGCCCCTCCTCTCCCCATATCTAGGCTGAGTGAGGCATCCTTCCAAAGAGAATGGGTTCCAAAAAGCTAGTTCGAGCACTAGGGATAAACCATGGTCCCCCTGCCAGTGGCCCCACAGAATGCCCCAGCCACACAACTGTCACCCACATTCAGAGGGCCGACTTTGGGCCTATGCAGGTTCCCCCCCCACCCCGCACGTTGTCAGTCCAGAGTCAGTGAGCTCTCACTAGGTCAGGTCAGGTGCTTCTGTGGGTGTCCCCATCATGGTCTTGACCCCTTTGCTCATGTCATCATTCCTCTCTCTCTTCAACTGGACTCTGGGAGCTCAGCCCGGGGCTAGCTGTGGATCTCTGCATCTGCTTCCAGTAGTTTCTATGATGAAAATTAAGGCCGTCATCAATCTGATTACAGGGGAAGACCAGTTCAGGCACTCTCTCCACTACTGCTTAGGGTCTCAGCTGAGGTCATCCTTGTGGATCTCTGAGAATTTCCCTAGTGCCAGGTTTCTTGCTAGCCCCATAATGGCTCCCTCAATCAAGAAATCTCTTTCCTTATTCTCCCTCTCTGTCCTTCCCCTATCTCAACCATTCCATTCCCTCATGTCCTCCTCTCCCTTCCCTTCCCTCTCCCCCTCCCAATTTTCTCAGGAATTCTTTCTATTTTTGCTTCACATGGGGATCTATGTATCTCTCTCTTAGGGTTCTCCTTGCTACCTAGATTCTCTGGGGTTGTGGGTTATAGGCTGGTTATCCTTTGCTTTATGTCTAATATCCACTTATGGGTTCAGTAGCTGGGCCACACCCCCTTGGAGACACTTGAAGCAGTTCTTGACACTAGGCAGTTCCACAACAGACTGTGAAAGGCCACGACCTCCTTTCTGTATGTAGCTCCTAACCTTCAGAACAATACAATGATGAGTCGGCCAGGGCCAAACAGGGCAAAGTGATCACCTTTACCAGATCCCATACATCGATGTTGGCCTTTTCTTTCTTTTCTGTTTATTTTATTTTAATTTGGTGCTTTATACATACTGAGCACACACCCCACCACTGAGCTTCTCCCTCAGGTCTTAAAGAGAGTCAAAAATGTCCTCCGCAAATCCCATGCTGCTCAGGACACAGGCAACAAGGGACCTTTTTCTCCAGACAGCCCATATTCTGTAATTTGGTGGCCAGATTCCATCCTACATGCATTCATAATAAATTAACATGCCTGTTCCTAGAAGAACATCCCACAGGGAAGCCACAGCAGATCCAGACGTGGCCTCGAAGGCCACCAATCCATACTCAACACCCAAAAGCAAAGGGCACCGATGCTGAGAAGATGAGAATATTTTCCTGAAAGGGTTTCTAAGGATTAAACCGGATGATGCAAAGTAATTAATTGTGTGCATTGTCCAGATTGTGTACACACATATAACATTTAATTACATGTATGCACGTGTGTATACATAGGTATAAATTAAGAACAGTATATAGAACATGTATATGTAAGTCTATAGGCCTTCCGGAACCATCGCTCCCACCTTGTTGTACCTCCTACTCAGGCCACCCAGAACTCCCTTTCCCCAGACAGAGCACACACACGTCCATGCCCTTTTTGTCACTCATCCTCCTCCCCTTTGCTTTCCATGTGACAATCCCTTGCTCACTGTCCTCCCCACCACTTTGTGTGTCGTCCCCCAGATGGTAGGCTGGGGCAGGCAGGAGCCCTGTCTGTATCGTTTAGTCATTCTCTGGGGGTGTCAGAATATGGATCAGTAACCCGCGAGTGTCTCCTGAGTGCAGGGTTAGATTCCAACACCAGGCTGATCCTGGCTTCTCCTCAGAGCCCTGCCATGTGGGCCATGCAGTGCAGCCAGAGCATGAGTGACAGTGACAAGCGTCGCCCGGAACAGCTCCCTCCCTTCCTCCAGAAGGGATCTTCCAAGCCTTGCTGGCTGGCCCCTCTGAATCTCTCCTCTGAGTTTGCAGCACCTCCCGCCCCTCCGCTTTGAGCAATATCCAAGTCCCCTGTTTCTCCAGAAAGGAAACAGGAATGCCCTTGTTTGCAGAACTAGAACTATTCATGTCCAACCAGAATTAATAATTTACTACCAGGGTTTCTTAGCTCCTTCAGCAGAAGTCCTAAAAGTGGTACAAATTGTTATTTTTATTGCTTTAGCAGGATTTCCCCTAGAAGCCTTGAGTTCATTTGCCTGTATAATCTGTAGCCGGTAAATGCAGAGAAAGTCTGGGGAGGAGAAAGCCCCAGCCACTCAATGGCACAAAGGCTCTACCGCTGCAGGCAGATGGAGCCCCTGGACCACTGTAGGGGGGATGGCACCTCTGGACCACTACAGGCAGATGGGACCTCTGGACCACTGCAGGCAGATGAGCCCCTGGACCACTGCAGGAGGATGGGACCCCTGGACCACTGCAGGAGGATGGGACCCCTGGACCACTGCAGGCAGATGCAGATGGAGCCCCTGGACCACTTCAGGAGGATGGGACCCCTGGACCACTACGGGAGGATGGGACCTCTGGACCACTGCAGGCAGATGGAGCCCCTGGACCACTGCAGGGGGGTGGGACCTCTGGACCAGTGCTCCTCTCCACCCCAGTTCTAGGCATTCTGATGCAAACTGGATCCTGCCCCACCCTGCCCTATCTGTTGTAGGATATTTGATCAGACTGTGAAGCCAGAGATTGCATTATTTATGGAAAAAAAAACCTGTTTTCTAGTTGTGGTGCCCTAGCACACACCTTTAATCCAAGAGTTTTCTGCCTGAATATTTTTAACAGGGTTAAGCAAAGTCAACCAAAGACCAAGAGGCAGAGAAGCAACCAGTTGGCAGGATTATTTTTTAAATAATTTATGAAATTATTTATTAAAAAACTATAGAGAGTAAGAGGGAGTCAGGAGGATGGATAGAGAGATGCATAGGAAGTAGAAGGGAGGGACACTGAGTTTGAGGAGTTTTGTTTGAGACAGTGGAGGAGGCAGGTTTCTGGGACGTTGGCTAAGGAGGAAGGCCAGCTAGGGGCTTTCTCTCTCTCTGAACTAGCAGGATTTCACCCCAGCATCTGGCTCTGGAGTCTTTATTGGTAGTAAAGTCAAACCGTTGAGATTTAGTCAAAACATCACCTACCTGCTTGGATTTCTAGCGCTCTTTTCTAGAGAGACCCTGCTAAGCCCCATCTGCACTCATCTCACTCAATCAAGGCAGCACTGTGACAAAGGTTACCATTGTCCCTGCGTGAGATATGAGAAGGCTGAGGTGAAAGCACTGATACTCGAGCATCTTTAAACACCTTTATCCAAGAAGGTAGAAAAGTAAACCCTTGCCAGGAAGTGATGGGAATCTGATGGAGGAGGGTCATCTGTCTATGTGTTACTCTCATTGGTTAATAAAGAAACTGCCTTGGCCCTTTGATAGGACAGAAAATTAGGTAGGCGGAGTAAACAGAACAGGATGCTGGGTAGAAGGCAGTGAAGCAGACGCTATAGCTCTCCTCTCTGAGACAGAAGCAGGTTAAGAATCTTCCTGGTAAGCCACCACCTCGCAGTGCTACACAGATTAATAGAAATGGGTTAATCAAGACGTGAGAGTTAGCCCATAAGAGGCTAGAACTAATGGGCCAGGCGGTGTTTAAAAGAATACAGTTTCCATGTAATTATTTCAGGTAAAGCTAGCCGGGCTGGAACGCAGCTGCCGCTCACCACTACAGAGCAGGAATCAGTGATCAAACCCAAAAGCAGGAGGCTCCCGCAGATGCTGCAAGCAAGACCGCACTTCCTCCAGGAAGCTCACAGCCAGTGTAAGAAGTTGTAACAGTGCCAGGTCACTGGTACCCTCTCCAATGGGGGGCAGGCCTCCCTTCTATCTCTGGGGCTGTCTGAACAAGGCTAGGTCTGCAGACTTCGTGTTCCTTGGCCTTACCGGACTACACCTTGCTGTCTGCTGTAACACTTCCTCGGGTCTCTCTGCTCACCTGCTCACGTCAATCTTCCACACACACCTGACCGCTCCAGCTTCCTCCAGACCTTCCAACTTGTGTTCACCTGCCCTGAAATTCCCTGAGTCACCGCTCAAGAGCCATCTGCTGCCATTTCCTCACAGAGCCCGGGGCTGTCAGATTCAGCTCAGATGTTTGAATACCAGGCTGCAGCAGGTGATGGTCCTCAGCTCAGAACACAGGCATGACTAAAAATTCCATCATTTCCCCAAGACAGAAGACATAAGTCGCTTCTCTTGATTTCCCCTGGGACCCTGGTTCTGTCCCTTGCGCCACAAAGATGCCTGTTTCTTCTGCGCTCCCACGGGAGCCTTCCTGAGTCAGACAATACTCTTGGTAGTCACTGTGTTTCCTTTTCTCCAGGCCAGACAGCTCCAGTTCCTTGAAGGACAAGCTTGGAGGTGGAGAAGTTGGGTGTTGTGAGCGACTGTTAACGCTGGCATTGTGGGGGGGGGCAGTTTAGGTGAGGAACAGGAAGACAGCCTCCCATTTTTGTATATTACTGACTTACCATTTGGATTTTTTGCAATGTATTACATTCCTTCTGGAATAGACTTTATCGGGATAGACCTTATTGGAATGGACTCTGCTGACCATTTTCTAATTTTCTGAGACTTCCTAATTTTCCTTAGACTTTTACCTTTGGGGGGAAATGCACCCAGGGGCTGTGTTAAAAACAACTCAGCAATTAAGATCATTAGCAGCTACTGCAGAGGGCCAAGGTTTGTTCCCAGCACCCTCGTGGTGGCTCATAGCCATATATAGCTCCAGTTCCAGGGGATACGATGCCTTCTTCTGGCCTCTGAGGGCACTGCACACACACGGTGCAAAGATGTGTCTGCAGGTAAGCAGACAGAGAATTCCATAAATGTTTTCAAGGTCACGGTCTGCTCCCCGTGCTGTTCCGCTTCATTGCTCAGCTGTGGTGTAGATGCATGGCTAGATACTCTCATTTTCTGCGTGTGTGTGTGTGTGTGTGTGTGTGTGTGTGTGTGTGTGTTTTCCACCAGTACTTAAAATTTTTGGCACATGGATTTTTTTTTCAGGATGTTTATTTTGGGTGTTTCTGGGTTTGTTTTTATTGTTGTTTTAATCAAATCAAATGAAGATTTATTAAGAAACACTAAGATAGGACTCTCACAAGTAGGAAGGACTCCAAGAAATGAATGCCTTTGTTCATAATTACCTTGTGTGTATGTGTGTGTGTGTGCTCATGCATGTGTGGGTACTGAGTTGTCATAACACACTGATGGAAATCACAGAAAAACTTGTGGAAATTCTATTCTTCCACCATGTGGGTACCCAAGATTGAATTCGGGTCATCAGGTTTTAAGCATCTTTACCCACTGAGCCATGTCACTGGACCTTGCTTTGAATCTTCAAATATATTTTCTTTGAACTATACATTTTACCTTTTATTTATTTATTATTTTATGTGCACATTTGTCTGTACGAGCATGTTGGAGTCTCTGGAACTGGAGTTACGGACAGTTGTAAGCTGTCATGTAGTTGTTAGCAATTGAACCTGGGTCCTCTGGAAGAGCAGCCACTGCTCTTAGCCACTAAGCCACTTCTCCAGTCCATGGACTATGCATTTTTTAACCTTATTGCACTGCGATCAGAGAACACAGTGTCTAGGGTGAGCTGCTGGAGTTGCTCGGACTTGCCGTCCCAGCTGGGGAGCTGTCGGTCCCCTAAGTTCTGTCACTGTATGTAGAGCCTGTGGTTCTGTGACTTGGCCATGGTGCGAGCTGCTCCATGAAGCTTGTTCACTACATTGCTTGAGTCCTACAAACATCCCTGCCGGCATTTTGTCAGCGTGACTGCTTCTTTGGGTTCTTAAAGTCTTCTAACGATATCGGGGAATTTGAGGCTAGCAATTGTTACTGCTGATATTTGAGACTCTGTGGGTAAGAGCGTAGAAATTGGGGATTGCTCTGCTAATTTCCTTGGAGTTGTTTTTGCTATCATTAAAAAAAAACGACTCCTTTGTCTTTGGGGAGGTTTGGAACCTTAGAATTTATTTTCTCTGGTGGTGCTATTACCAGGCAACTTTTCTGGCTAGTATTGATGGATCTATATTATCTATTTCATTACTCGAATTCTTTCTGTTTCATCTTGTTTCAAGTTGCTTTCTATAAATAGCATGTTTGTATGCTTTGGTTATGTCACATGACTTATGATCTGAGAGTTTTTAATTTGACTACTTCTATATAGTTCTACTCTTTATGATCTAACTTCCTGTTTGTCTTGCATTTTCCTTGTGCCCTTCCTTCTTCCTCTTATATTCCTTTGGATTTCCTGAGAATCTTCTGTGTCTCTCTTTGTCTCTTCTGGTTTAGAAGTCACGCATTCTGTCACATCTAACAACACATATTAGAGAGGACTCTGAATTTACTCCTCTGCTCCCAACAGTCCATCACATGTCTGCCCTCTATCTGGTCAGCATGAGACCTTGGAATGCTGTAGTTGTCAGTATTGTCTGCCATTATTATCTCTTCTTCTACTTGTGTCTAAGTCCCCAAAACTAGCCATGATTTTGACAGTCAATATAACTTATTGAATAATCTTATTTAGATTATTCTTAATTTGCCATTGTACTGGTTACCATGACTTCATAAAACCTACTCTCTCCTAAGTTTTGTGTCCTTCTTGTAGGCAATGTCTAGTTGAGTCCCCTGACTTTTCTTACACACTCTGCCCTTCGCCATCCTCTGATGGGCCCATTCAGACCACTTACGTCCAGAGTGGTTCTTACAGAACTGGACTGATATCTACTGTTTATAGCTTCCTGTTCCGCAGTCTCATTCTTTACTCCACCCTCCCCTTGCTTTACTCCGTTTCCCATGATTCCATTTTGCTTCTTCTGTTAACACTTCACTTACTCTTTTTAGAAAGTTTTATAAATTACAGTACTTTCCTTGGAATTTGTAATACAGAGTTATAACACCCCATCTACCTCCAAAATGACATTATTTCTCCTCATGAGCAGGTAGTACAGGCACTTCCCATTCCCACCCTCCTGCCCCCGGGACATTGTTGCAATCATTTCCTGTGTCTATTTATATTAATCAATTTATATTAATCACTCCATCCGATGTTACTATTATTAATTTAAACTAGTTTTAGTTAGTTACACTGGCTTTAGACCAGTTGAGAACATTAAAAACCATAGGTTTTATTTCATCTTAATTCACTCTGGCTTCCTTCCTTGTGCAGCTTAGTTCCTGACTCAGATAATTCTCCTCTCCCTTCAATACTCGAATGCTCCCTTTCTAATGTTTTTGGGTTAACTGACTTTATTTTACGTGTATGAGTGTTTTGTCTGCTTACATATGCATCAAATGTGTGCGATACCTGTGGAGGTCATAAGAGGGCGTCAAAGCTCCTGGAACTGGAGTTACAGACGGCTGTGAGCCACTGTGTGGGTAAAAGTGCTCTTAACCTATTAGCCATCTCTCCAGCCCCTGAAAATTATTTCTTAGAGAATTTCATATAATGCATTTGAATCATATTGAGCCCCACTCCTCCCAGATCCACTCCCTCCTCCCTACCCCTTCAACTTCCAATCCTTTTTTCCCCAATCTCCTATTGACTCCAGCTTATGCCGCCTATGTGCTCCTGGGATGGGCCATCTCCCGGAGTGTGGCTGACTTGCCAGGAGGTGCACCTTAAGCCTTCAGCACATTAAATATTAAACCTCATTCTCTGTTTACACAGTTTCCAACCAGAAATATCTGTAATTCTTCACTTTCTTCCTCTAACAACATGGCGGGGTTTTATTTCTATTTCACTTGCTTGTTTGTTTGTTTGCTTGAGACAGGGCCTCACTACATAGCTCAGATTGGCCTCGAACTCAGAGACATCTGAGTGTTGCACTTAAAGGCATGCATGTCTATGCCAGGAGATGTGGTGGTTTTCTATATTCTCATTTCTTGCATGGCTTTGTCTTGGATCTCCTGACATTTGACTGTGATAAGCCTCCACGTGGACAGTTTGGTGCTTGCGTGGGTTGGGTTCTCTGAGATTCGGATTCTTGCATCTGTGGGTTGCTCACTTGTCTCTCACGGTGGGGAACTCTTGGCCATTACCACTCCAGGTATTCACTTGTTTCCTCTTCTCACATTACGTGCGGATGGCTCTTTAGATTCCCGCAGTTCAGAGCTTGGGGGCTTTTTTTGTTAATTTGGTTTTTTTGTTTGTTTGTTTGTTTGTTTGTTTTGTTTTGTTGGTTTGTCCCCCCCCCCGCATTTCAGTTTGGGAACTTCCTGTTGATACAACTTCAGCAAGCTCGGTTATGCTTTGCTAGGCCTCACGCACTCTATCAGTGAGCCCAGGAGAGGTGTGCTTGACTTAGGCTCCTCTCTTTCTTCCTTCCGAGTCTCCCCATCATTTGCTACTACCCACATGTTTTTGCAGCCTGCCTACTTTTTCCACTAGTGCAATTAACGTATCAATTTTACTTATTTTAGTTTTTGGATGTCTCTAAAGTCTATGTTGTGTGTAGTTCTTCTTGGGATGCTTTCTCTCTTCTTGCTTTGTTTTCTCTTGCCTAACTTTCTGTTGAAACATGTATCATGCACATGCGAGACTGGGGTTATGACTCAGCAGTACAGTGTTTGTTCCCCACGTCCTTGGGTTCAGTCTCCAGCACCACACACATAAGAAGGTCCTGAAGTGTTCATGTGATATATCAAGTAGTAGGAATGGCAGCAAATAGGACTTCAGTACGAGCTCGGTTCAGTGTAAGCAGGAGATCTCTAACTCTGCTTTTTCATGCTTCTTCACAATTTGCAGCAACTGTTAACCCTGGGACCTCAGTTCTCTGATATGCCAGTAAAGTCTGTTCATTTTCCATGTGTTCAGCTTTATTTTTGCAGTGAAGGTGGAAATGACAACTTCTAAACTCCACCTCTCAGAGCTGAAACTGGAAGCCTCTAATCTCTCTCTGAAGTCACTGTCTAGCCGTTCAGTGAGGGGCTTTGGTGGTAGACACCACCTTAAATGATAAGTGATTGCTTATTTAATTATAATTCAAGTGTTACTCTCTCCTGGGGGTTCAGGGTGTATGCGGGTGTGTGCTCAGGACCATGTGTGTGCAAGCACATATGTGTGTGCAGGTGCACATGGAGGCCAGAAGTCACCCTCAAATGCCATTCCTCCGCCCACCTTGTAGAGACAAGGGCTTTCATTGGGTCTTGGGGCTCCACAAATTTGTGTGACTTGATGGCCAGGGAGCCCCAGAGATCTGCCTGGCTCCACCTCCCCAACACCAGGATTCTGTGTACATGTGATGATTCATTTCAGGACTGGTGTGTGTGTGTGTGTGTGTGTGTGTGTTTGTGTGTTTGTGTTGTGCTGGCAATCAACCGTAAGATCTCAGGCAGACACTGCACCACCGAGATACACCCTCCCACACCTGTGCAGAGTGGTGCTTAGAGTGAATTCAGGGATTTTACGACTTCATTTCCCCCAATCTTTACCTTTCTCTGCTGTGTTTCTAGTTCCTCAACTCTTGTCTCCCAAACAATTAATTTTCTATTCAGCTGTTTCTTAGCGGGTGTTTACCCTGTCACTGAACTTTTAATTCTAATGAGTACCAACCACTTTTATTTCTAGATGTGATTTTCTAATCTGTATCTTTTTAAAAGATATTTTAGTCTTTTATAATGGTTTTTACTGTTTCTTTTAATTTTCCTGTTCTCTTAGGTTCTTGGAGTCGGATTCTCCAGCTGTCTCCTGTCTCACTCGCATTCCCTTGCAAGGTTTGCATCTTTTAGATTGTGAGGTCATTTTGAGTAGCTGTGGCTAATTCTGTATGGAGTACACACGCGGTTGTAGAAGGGTCAAGAGGAGCGAGTTTCCACGTGCTTCTCTGAGGCATCGCTGGGATTACACTGACATAATTCAGTTAGTATAAATTTATACTCGGGTTTCTTATGCCAAGTATGATGTGAGAAACCACACCTGGATATAGCACAGGTCTGAGGTTTCAACTTCTTGCTGGAAACTGTTATTCTACTCTGAGTCTCTCAAGATAAGGATGAGCCTGGCCTACGGCTTTTTCCACAGACAATGCGGACCTTCCAGCTATCGGGCAGTTTTGCCAGTGTATGGGTGACAACTCTCACATGACATAGGCCAGGTCTCTGCCAAAATTAGCAGCATACTCCAACCCCTCATTTACTAGAAACAGCGCAGGACGGGAACCCTGGGCCACCAGGACGGGAACCCGGGGCCACCAGGACGGGCACCCTGGGCCTTTACGATGGATGCCCTGGGCCACCAGGACGGGCACCCTGGGCCACCAGGATGGGCACCCTGGGCTTTTACAATGGATGCCCTGGGCCTTCACAATGGGAACCCTGGGCCATCAGAATGGGCACCCTGGGCCAGCAGAACAGGCACCCTGGGCCATCAGAATGGGCACCCTGGGCCAGCAGAACAGGCACCCTGGGCCATCAGAACGGGCACCCTGGGCCATCAGAACGGGCACCCTGGGCCAGCAGAACGGGCACCCTAGGCCATCAGGACACTAGCTCTGGGAGTTGGGGCTCTATTTTCCCTCTTCTTTTCAGCCTCTAAGGACACACCGCTCTCCCCACCTCCGACACAGCAGAAATATTCTACTGTTGCTCTTGGTATAGTGCGCCTATCATTTGAAATACGGTGATGGGAACCTGAAGTGGTCCCGACCGTGTTAACAACCTTTGTGCATTTTAGATATAATTTGCAAACCAGGAAAGGTTTGTTCCTATAATTTTGAAGAGCTCTATAATACTAAATTCCTTAAGCTGAACCTCCAGTGTGGCTTCAAAACTAACCAAGCTATTGGACAAGAATGCCTGGTTCTTCCGTCCTTTTTAATTGTTTTTTTATTCTTTGAGCTGGGGTCTCATGGGGCCCAGGATGGCTCAATCTCACCATGTAGCCAAAGACAGCCGAACTTCTGCTCCCCCTACCTCTACCTCCGAAGTGCCGGAATTCTGGGCATTACCACACTGGGTTCATGTAGACACCAAATCCAGGGCTTTGTGCATGCTAGGCAAGTACTCTACCAGCTGAGCTACGTCCCCAGACTGTTTCTCTCTTTTAAATTGCAGATAGTGGGCAGCGTAGTTTGAGGGGAAAACCTCGACCCAAGTCAGCACTCACACAGAGCCTTAGGCGGTGTCAGCCATTATTTCTTTCTGCCGCACACCATAGCACAGGTGGCCAGTGTCACTGGCACGGCCTGTCTGCAAGATTTCCAGGATGAATGAATGAATACATGAATGAGAGAGCATCCCAGCAAGGTGCAGGCAGCGCTGTGACAATTCCCTTGTAATCTTAAACGCCACAGACATGGAATTGGCCTGTCATCAAAAAGAGTAGAATAGACAGGAGGGGGGGAAATGTAAACATGTCAAAATAAAAATAAGAGATGGGTTCTGATTAATTTCATACCTTACAGAATGCTAAAGCTTAAAAGAATCTCAAGGATGGCCTGGTCTAATCCAGCACCACAGATGCAGAAACCCTGGAGAAACATTCCTGAAGCCTGGGGACCCCGTGCTCTCATATGGGGACACCTCCCTCGGTCACCCCCCAAGAATTCCCTTGCCTCGTGAAACAGACAACATGATTTGGGGGGATCCACAGGAAGAGAGAAGAGTGCCCAGTGGCTTAGAGAATGTTTTCAAAGCTGCCTGAGAACACATGGGTGTCTCCGGGGCAGTGTCTACACAGCATGCCAAGAAGCCTGAGTCCCCAGACCCAGGTCATTTTCATACTTGGGGCTCTTAGCAAGGATGACGACAGGAAGGGAAGAGAGAGGATTGTCTAGGCATACTGGGTACCTTTAGGGACCTAGAAAGTAAGAGTTACTGAACACTCCATCTCAATCCAAAGACAAGGAGACATTGAAGTGAAAGAGTGTGTGTCACGTGTAGGTGTCATCTGTACCGCTCTTTCTTCACACTGGGGAGCGAGACCTCTGCTCACTCCTGCCCTGCCGCAGACAGTCCCTCTACTCCCGTCGCTCCCTGCCGAGGAATGAGTGCTCATTTCTCATCCTCACTCTGGGCTTGCTGTGCTCCCTTGGCTAAGTCATGGTACAGCCGTCTCACTGGACCTTCACTGTGCCGTCTGCATAGTGGGCTGACGGAGGTTCTTGTGGGAGGAAGAAGCATCGAGTGGCTCTTTGCTGAATCTGCCACGGCCTGTGGTGAGGGTGAGCAGTGAGCACACACTGGCTATGATTCTTCGGTAAGAGTTAGCACTCTGTGAGCCTGAGTCAAACAGGAGACAGGGGTTTGTGGGGCCATGGGTGACTCACAAGAGTAGACAGGACTCTTGTTTGGCCTGGACCAAGGGGACAGGGATGTGTATTCAGGTGTGGACTGATGCTCCATGCAGGGAACCAGGGAGCAGCAGATTAGAGTGTGAACAGTATCAAAGAAAGTGCCACTAAGCACTTGCCACGCTCTTCCTTGTGTCCACACGCAGGCACGTACCGTACATGTGCACATGCCAGCCTGAGAGACATGGTTAGCAACCCTCTTGACACAGAAGCAGCTCGGCTCCTGTAGTGCAGGGGGGTGAGGCCCAGCCAGAGCAAGAGCATCTTATGGGCAAGTGAAGGGACATGGGACAGTGAACGGTTCTGAAAAGGACAGACTAGGGAGGAAACCACAAGCAGTTCTCGTGGCAGGGTAGGCTGCAGGAAGAAAGCTCCAATGACCACACCGGGGCAGGGCAAGAGGCAAGAAGTCCCAGTGAAGATGGATTCCTATGAGGGAGCATGGTCCAGGCCACAGCAGCTGAATTCTTTGAGACTTTCTGATCCCAGAGCAACATCAAATGTCCTCACTTGGGATCTGTGTCCCTGACTTCCTGTCACTCAGAAGATAGTCCGGCCCCATGCTGGCATCCTCCAGACCTTTGCCTGTGCCCTTCCAGCTGTGCAGAACACCCTTTCCAGGCAACACTACTGTCTCCACAGGCCCAGATCTGCCCCGCCCTCTAGACATCCCCAGGAACCTTCCTGTGAGTGTGGCTTGATATACCCGTCTCCCTATCCCTCCTCACCTCCTCACAGGACACACATACACCAGGGAGGAAAACGAGCCCCCTGAAGCCAGAGCCTCACATCCCTCCCCAATGCCCAGGCCTCTATTCTGGTTCCTGGTAGCTTCTGAGTCTGCCCCTGAAGAACAAGATCAGTCTTGTTGGGTGATGCCAACAACCAACCCCTTCCCATGGGGAGGATGCCCATGGGAGCAGGCCAAGTTAGAAACCAGTCCACCTGCTGGCGTACAGAAGAGCCACCATGCAGTGGGCAAAGCTGCTCTGGAGAACAGGAGGCACTTCTGGTGGCTTTCTGTTAGACAAGAAACAGGCCATCTCCTGATTTAACCCCCCATGACCTTTGAACTTCCCAGGAGGTCAGCAGCACATCCCCGTCCCCAGCTGTCTCTCTATCTCTGCCCCAATGGGAGGGAGGGCCCTGGGCCCGTTCCATTTTGCTCCCGTATTGATCTGTTGGCAGCAATGGGCTGGATAATTAGCCAGGAATTAGGGTTTCTATTACAGCCAGGAGGCTGCTCCAGCTGATTTATCACCTGAATAATTTACTGTGATTGAAAGGAAATTAAAATGAACTCCATTTGACAACTGTGAGCTTTTATGGGCTTTAGTGAAGGCTCAAAAGCCAGATTAATAGCCTGGTGTTGGTTAATAGTCTGCCGAGGGTAAATACAGCAGGCTGCAATCGGCTGCGTCCTCTCGGTGGCCGGAGGAGGGACCCACTCTGCCAGAGCCAGTGCCCACCACAGTGACAGCCAGCATCAACTTGAGTTTTACTAAAACAGATTCCACTTGCTGGACACACATGTACATCTGCGCACAGCCGTGAACACACACACACACAGACATGCACATGCACGCACGCATGCACGCACACAGACACGCACATGCACGCACATCAGCAGATTTTTTTTTTGCCCCCTACTTCTCTTGCTCTGTGGTAACTTTCACTCTCCCGTCATCTAGGGAAAACAGAACTACTTTCTCAATAACAATTTTGAGAAGGAAGTGCTTCAATGGCCCAGAGTGAGTCTCCTTAACCTCTTCCACCAAGACAAAGGGGATTCTGAGTTTCCCTTGAAAGACAGTCCAAGATGGCCACCCACTCAGAGCAGAAGTTAGCAGGAAAGGCTCCCAACGGTGACCTCGGGGCCACCCTGGCATTAAGTTAGTGATGTTTTTCCCTGGAATGGGATGGGTAATCTGTCCAGGCCCGTGTATGTCCTGGAATGACCCACAGACTATCTGAGGAAGGCCTGGCAAACACTAGCCAGTCCAGGAACAGATCCCAGAACCCTCAAGGACACAAAGACCCATGACACCATCTTGAACAACATGAGGACAGGGAAGAGCCTGAGGTCAGACTCTAGTCTTGTAGCCTCAACCATCCTGGGCCTGAAAATGGGTATACAGTTTATTTCAAAGTTCAAATCCATAAACAGGGCCTCAGCGGTATGATCCAGCCGCTTGGGGGACATTTAAAGGAACGGTCCAGTGTGGGCCGCATTCAGTCCCTGTCACGCAGAAGTGACTAACCTTGGCTCTTACTGTCAGTTGGCTGCAGCTGCTGTCCTTGTCCACTGTGGTTACACAAATAAGAAAACTGAGGTCCAGAAAAAAAAAAAAAAGCCAGGAGTTCAACAGAGCAGAGGCAGGGCTCAAAGCAAGGTCCCAGCTCCTCAGTCAGGACGTGCTCTTTATAGCCCCCCATTAGATCATTCAGTGAAAGAAATAACAAGCCCCGCATCAGGCCACTAACAGAGACGCAGGCCACTTGATTTGCTGGCAAGTGGATGAGATGGCCAGTCTCCACAGCCAGCAGCTCAGGGGCCCACTTCTTGGCATCACTACCATACCAGTCTTTCAGAAGAGAGTGAGCAGGAGGGGGCTCGAGGAGCTCATACCCTTGATGCTCGAGTCTTACTCTGCAGCAGCCCCTTCATCAGCTCAAGTCACCACTTGTCCCTAGTGACTGGGAACAGGGCGCGAGGGTGTGTCATTCATAGTCCAGTGCCTGCCTGTGTGCAGGGCGCCCTCCGGCCTCACCTTCCATCTCTCCTCATTACGGTGTGCCTCAGAGAGGTGAAGCGGGTTAGCCAGAAAATACTGAGTCGGTCATTATCCTGCCTTGGAACTCACAGACAGGCCTGCATGCACCAGGCCACAGGGTTCCGAAGGACACCATAGAAACACATCTTCCCAGAACCCGCGCAGCTCAGGCCTTCTCCCTATTGGGCCTCGTCTACCTCCTGAGCCCGTATGGCCTCGGCCCTGGGATCCGTGCAGCATTCCCTCCTCAATACGGTTGCCCTCGGGGCAACCCTCACAGCTAATGCCTCCCCTCTTCAGTATTCCACATCATCCATCGAGCTTTCTCAGGTCTGTGGCTCCAGAGTTCACATCACACCATTCTGCGAAAGAACTGACAGGGATGCCACCTGACTTGGGCCTCTGCCCCCTCCAAGTCTGGCACTGTACTGTGCCCACTGCTCAGATGCAGGAAATGTGTTGGACCGGCGAGCTCCAGAGCGAGCGAGGAGGTGCCTGGACAGTTTTGGGATACCTGTGAAGGCCTGCTCTTGGGCCCATCCTCTCACACATTTAAATGGATAAAGTGGCACTTCAGGACTTGTGGGACTCCCACAAAACGCAGAGGGACTCGACACTCAGTGTCTGTGTTTCAATCAGCCTGGTTTAATGGAGATGCTGGCAACCTTGTGTGGGAAAACCAGGTCGGGCACAGAGCTCTGGACCCTTGGTCTCTTATTTACGTCTCCCACAGCTCAGACGAAATGTGGCTTCTACCAGCTCTCAGAAACACTCAGCCGTGGAGGGCTGCTCTCTGAGATAGTCTTCTCCACAAACCCAGGCTCTAGGATGGGGTCAGCTCTGCCCAGTGCACATGGCCATGTCACTTGCAGGGGAGGGATCATTTAACTTGTGAGAGAATGAGCAACATCCTCCCTCGGTCCATACGACCAGGCTCATCTCTTCAGCGTCACCTCCCACCCTGTTCCCTGAATCCCAGCCACAGTGGATCTTTCCACTCCTGGCCTCTCCACCTTAGCTCAGGGCCTTTGCCCTTGACATTCGCTCTGCCAGACACATTCCTCCACGTCCATACCCCTATTGTTGTTTACTATGGCAGTGTCCAAGATGGCTAGTCTCTGCTAGAGGGTCTGACAGGAACTTAGACATCTCTCTAGTACCAAGCTGTGATTCTTCTACAAATCTACAGATTTGGGGGTGAGTCCAAGCTTATCTGCTCACTGATGGGCACATAGTATCTGGTTCCGTGCCTTCTCCGTACTAAACAGTTGCCAGTGTTTGCTTAGTGAGTACTTGCTGAGCATTCTTAGGCAAGCTGCTTTGTCTCTATGGGCCTCAGTTTCCCCATCTGAAAGCAAACTGCCTAAATGGTCTGTAAAATCTCCTCATCTCAAAGAGAGCCATAAAAGAAAGGCTGGTGTCTGACTTACCTGTCAGAGCAGGGCCTTCTGATGACTGACCCCATGCCTGGCCTAGTCACACCTGCCAGGAGTCCCATGATGCCAAGCACAGGCCAAACATCACGAGATATCATCCATCCACTCCATTACTGTGAGCCCGAGGCCACAAAGTGAATCTATATATCGAGATCATGTTCCTAACTGAGAGGATGGCAAAACCCCTGGAGTGACCCAGAAGTTCATCACATACACCCCTATCCAAAGAGCCCCGGGAAAGCACGCATTTGTTAGCGGCAGAGCAACCATAGGAATCACGTGCCTCTGTGGCTGGCTACAGACAGAGCTAGCAGGCCAAGAAGCCTCAGAGGCCCCCGGAGCAAATCCTCCTGGCCTTGTGGGATGTTGTGACCAGCCAAGCCTGGCCGACATCAACAAAAAAGCCCACTTTGCAAAGACCCTCAGCCTTACTGTACAGATTCCCCTGCATCCAGGAATGACCCAGGCCTGCACGGTGGCAGCAGGTGTCGTGGGCAGGAGTCACAGCGTACCTGCTCCGGCTTGATGGGCTCCGTGGTGGTGAAGATGTCTGAATAGTGCTGCCTCTCGAACACGCGGTCCAGCACCTCCAGCTGCTGCTGTGTGAACAGATCTCCCCGCATCTGCTTCCGGAGGAAGTCTCTGCCTGGAAGTGAGTGGCCGTTTGGCACTGGAGACTCCTGGATACCTTTGGTGAGCATGAGAGAGAAAGGGTAAGTGGAGGCTATTCTGCCACTCACGGAGGAAAGGCCAGACCCTGAGGCTGGGGAGGGGGCCGGACTGACCCTCCAGCCAGCTCCCTGCCCATGACAGGGATTCAGGGGCTGCGGGACAAGGTCACCTGCTGCTAACTGCAGAGTCAGCCACTCATAATCGCATGCTAGACACAGTGCAAAGCCCGTTTGTTAGCGGTTCTGTCCCTTACTTTCCACACGGACCCCTCATACATGTGCCGTGGTTTGTATTTGTGCTCCTAGTGCTTATGTGTTGCAGGTTTGATAGTGAGTGAGTGTGTAAAAGGGGTGGAGGGGAGGAGGTCATGAGATCAGTGGTGCCCTCCTCTCTGGCTTCCTGTCTGGTGGTGCCTATCCTCCTGCTTCCTCTTCCCCCTCTCATCTCAGCCCTTTCCTCTCTCACACAAGCATGTGCACACTCACACAAGGCTGAGCCTGCACCGCAGGTTTGAACTTGCAGAATCATGAGGAATTACCAAGTTACCTGCCCTGAGGAATTGCGTGGTAGAAACAAAAATAGGAACTAATTCAGTATGTTACTATTCCCCCGTTTCGCAGATGAAAACTCCAGGCCTTCAGAAATGACACAGTTTCTTTGCCCAAGGGTTTGCGCTCAGGGTGAGTCAGAGACTTAGTCATGGGTATTGTCGCTTCTGTACCTCACCCTGCACATCCGTCACTGCCATCGTGCCCAGTCTGTAACACGCTGCTCTAGGAAGCTAGGAGGACACTTGTACCATTCTAGTCACACACTTGTGCTAGATGACATGACAAAAACCTGTCAAAATCCCATGTGCACTATCCCCAAGAGACGGCACTTCTGGGAGTATATTTTATAGCTGGCTTATGTATATGGAATATGATAGATGCACAAGGCTCTTGGAACAAAAGGCTAGAAACAAGCCAAGTTCATTCCTAGGGAGCTGGCTAAACAGGCTGTGGCGTTACTGGAACAGCGGAAAACCATGTAGCAGTGAACAGCAAGCAAACCAAGATGCAAAGACCTTCAGGATCAACGGTTATGTGAAGAATGAGCAAGGTGCAGGATCCTGATGTCCACAGTGTTTTGTGAAAACAGAGAAGATGGCTTGATGTGTTCTTACTAATGTTCAGATACATATATTCTGTGTATACATACTTTCTAGCACAAATATAAGAGAAATATTGCATATAATGCATCTGCCTTTCAGAACTTGCAAGCACTGCCTATTCTGATGCATAAGTTAAGAAAGTATTCGGCTACATTAGCTGCCCACCATGTCTGTCTCTGGGGATGGTGTTTTTAGTTCAAAGAAAATACAATGAATTATTAATTTGAAAAATGGGGTTGAACCGTCTTTTGTATGTTTTAAATTTCACACACACGCGTGCATACACACATGCCCATGCGCACGCACGCATACATGCACGCACATGCACACACACACACACCTGCAATGCTCAGCTTTCTCCTACTCAGCAACTTCTCTGTCCAGTCATCCTGTCCCAGCCACTTCTGCCCCAGTGACCTTGCACTCCAAAGCACCCATCAGGTTTCTTGCTGCCATGGAGATCATATCAATTTTTAAGAGATTGCTTTCTGCCTCCCTACTTCAGCTAACCACACTGACTCCCAGGAAGCCAGCAAACTCCAGATGAAACCAGCTCCCACCAAAATCTCCACTCTTTCTCCTACTGGTTGTTTCCCCAAGAAGACCCAACTCTGCCTGGCCTGGAGGCTCCCCGGCCAGTTAAACCCTCTAAACTGAGAGCCCTGGAGGGTGGAGCTTCATCTCCCGAGGAAGCTCAGGGAGGGTGGCTTGACTCTGGATCCCTGTGGACAGGTCACTGGTCACCAAGTAGGGCCTAGCACAGAGTGAGAGTTCGAGGCATGGAGCCAACTCAAGTTATGTACAATAGGTCCTTGGGTCCCTTGAGAACACTGTGCGCACTGTGGGTTCAAGCAGCTTAGCTGGGACCTGGACCCACTTCTACAGGGTCTTTCAGGAAAAGGGCTGGCCTGGTTCAGCTGTGACTTTCTCTAAATCAATATTGGCCCCATGGGCTGCACTCAAGGGAACTCAGGCTGCTTTGATGACCCAGATGCTACCAACTTGTCCCAAGCAAGCACCTCCATTCACATGCCTGCTCCGTGGGGAAAGAACTAAGTGACATTTCCTTAAGAAGTCATGGGATTGCTGGGTATAGTGGTGCATGCCTGTAATCCTAGAATTCAGGAGGTGAAGGCGGGAATAGCGAGAGTTCCAGACTAGCCTATCAAAAGATTCTCTGTCAAGAATAAAAACAAAAAACAAATAAGTAACAGCCACGAAAAGACTTAGGCCACTCCTAAAGACATAATTACACGTTCAATTTAGCAAATATTTTAAAAGTTACTCTGTACCAGGTAATATTAAAAACTTAAGATGATTTTGTTTTAAGTATGTATACGTATAGATGTTGTGTCTGTATGGAGGGGTTATGTGTTCATAACTGTGGGTGCCCACAGATGCCAGAGGCCTTGGTTCCCCTAGGGCTGTAGTTACAGACAGTTGTGATATGGGTGCAGGGACCTCTGCAAGAGTAATACATACTCATAACCACCGAGCAATATCTCCAGCTGGCAAATTAAATTTTTATAAAACAAACAAGAAGAGAGGATGCAGTGACGAGGGATGCAATCTCGATAGGACAGCCCACTTCCGTGAAGAGATCAAACAAACAAACATGGGACTGCACACAGCCCGACAGTGAGTATAAAACAATGCACAGAAATACACACGTGTAACCAGGTAAAGCTAGAGGGAATGCCCCTGCCCGGGGGGGGGGGGGGGGGGCTTCCAAGGGGTGGAGGCTGTGTTTGAATCACAAGTAAAGGATGGGTAGGAGAGGAACAGAGAGGGAGAGATGAAATCCCAGGAGCCTGTAGAGAGGCTCAGAGGCCACAGAAAACTTGAGTCTTACTGAAGGAGCCCTGAGCAGACTTGAGCAGCTGGGGAAAGAATTACCCACTTCACTCCTCAACCCTAGGCCCTGTTTCCTAAACTCTGCTTCCAACTGCATCTTTAGAGACCAGGAGCCAATCAAGATAGCGTTTGCTGTAAGCCTGTTAGCTGCAGGTTACCCAGTCAACCCAGGAGTAACACAAACTACACTTCTCATTGGCCTGTGTCCTGTTTTCCAGGACGGACAGCCTGCAAGTGCACACACTTCCTCCTCTGGGATGCCTTCCATACTGCCCCAGTACTTTTCCAGCTCCCGTTCTCAGGACTCTAGCCACCCCGCATCTCTGCAGCAAGCCCCTGGCCCTTCGTGCTCACACTGCGCTGTTCGCTAGTTCATCTCTGTCGCTGCCGTATGAAGTACCTGTGCAAAGCACTTATGACAACACCTTCCTTGTGCAAATTTGGTCTGTGCGAATCGGAATCCCTCTATGGGTCTTCATTCAGCTATTCCCAGCTCTGCAAGTGTTGATGCAAAGGATGCAGCCACAGGCAAGAAAGCCCTTTCCTTCCCGGAGTTTCACTCATGGGAGAGGCAAACATTAACTGAAAACTAACCAGGCCAGGCCAGGCCAGGCCAGGCGCAAGTATCAGCCAAGGTGAGCACTCTAGCAAAAAGGAATCTGGTGCCAAGAGGGCAAGGGCACGCCAGTCTGCCTCTGGATGCTGCACACAGTGGGTGCACTGTGGGTATGAGCTACACCAAGAGATCACGTGCTCAGAGGCAGCTACAGAGATGAGCACAAAAAATCATCCCCAGCACAAGGGCAAGTCTGACCCGCCAGGCAGGCAATGTGACCGTCTGTGGCGCTTCAGAGATGTTGACTTAATTGGAGGCTGTGGTCTTAGAAGCAGGCTACAGAAAAACTCAGACGGGTTTTATTCCAGGGAGAAACTCCAAATTCACACCGTGGATAGTATGCTTAAATATATAGACAGATATGGGCAAAAGTGCAAAGGTATACAGGGGCATGGTATCTTTAAATCTTTTTTTTTTTTTCTTTCGGCTCCAAATCAAATAATATGTAATAGACCCAGTGCTGGGCTTAGTCAACCATGGCTCATAGAATTAACATTCTGGAAGCTAGCTTCAGGGGAGCAAGGGGCAGGAAGCCCCTTCTCGGGAAGCAAAGAAATGCTGGCTTCAAATTTCAGGTTAAGCCAATGTTATTCAGAACCCAGCTTTGAAGCTAAAAGCTTTATACAATTGGGTTTGGTCACGCAAAGCAGGAAGAAGCAAGATGGCCTGAGATTCCCATCTGGTGGGAGAAAGCCTTCTCTTGTGTGTCTTAAAAGATCATAAAGCCATTGCATTTTCTTCACAGCATGGCGGATTCTGGGAGTTTGCATTTCTCTTGCAGGGTTTTGGTTTTTTCTTTGAAAACCACCACACACTTTATGTCTGGAGATGCTTACTGGGAGCAAAAAGATAAAACAATCAGGAGTCTGCAAAACCCCTCTGGCATCATGGCCTCTGGGACTCAGCCTCAGCTGGACACTGAGGAGCCCTGAGAAACCAGGTTGGAGTTTTGGCAGCAGCCACTAGCTATTCTCAAAGTTCTGTTTCTCCACAGATCTGGAAGAGCCCCAGAGCCATGCAAACCTCTTCTGTCCTCACAGCTTGTCCCCAGCAGGGCAGCCAGGCCCAGTGGGAGAAGTATTAAGAGCTGGCAAACCTGGGTTCTAGCTGTGTGTGCTTGGCTAAGTGTCTCTCTGTCTCTGGGCCCCAGAGTAACCATCAGTAAACTAAAGAGGTGAGGACCACTGAGGTTCTCACTGAAGCTGAGTTACAGTGGTACACACCTGTAATCTTCGCTCCTGAAAGGCTGAGGCAGGAGGATCAGGAGCTTGAGTCCAGCTTGGGCCACAACATGAAATCCTGTCTTTAAAAAATATATATATAGAGAGAGAATATAAAGCCATTTCTAACTCCTTTCTCCTTCAAAACTGACTTATATTTTATCTGCTAAATAATATCAAATGATCACTGTCCTTTCTGTATTGCATTTATAGGCAATGCCACACACACAACTACCAACGCCCTAAGTGATTACTTCAGCCAACCAGTATATAATTGTCAACGCTTTGTTTGGAAATGGACTAGCAGTAAAGAAGAGATTTCCTTATGGAGAGAGGCTCCTGACAGAGAAGAGAAAGGAAGAAACCCCCCCATCCCCGTGTCTCTCTCTCCACCTCCCTCTCTCTCTCCATCTTCCCCTCTCTCTCTCCATCTCCCTCTCTCTCTCCCCCTCTGTGTGTGAGAGAGAGAGTGTATATGTGTGTGCATGCCTTGTGTGTGTATGTGTGCGCGCGCGTATGTGCATCCCTGTATGAGAGAGAGAGAGAGAGAGAGAGAGAGAGAGAGAGAGAGAGAGAGAATATGTGTGTGCATGCCTGTGTGTGCGTGTATGTGTGTGGGCATTCCTGTATAAGAGAGAGAGAAAGACAGGAGAGAGAGAGACAGAGAGAGAGAGAGAGACAGAGAGAGAGAGAGAGACAGAGAGAGAGAGAGAGAGAGAGAGAGAGAGAGATGCTACAATGGGACCCAAGGCTTTGGGAAGAATACAGAAGGGCTCTATCTCTGAGTCATACCACCCAGACCTAAGGCCTCCCTTTTCTTCCCTGAAACACATTCCCCAGAGCCTTTTACAATTCCAGCAATACTGCTCAGGCCCCACTACTGTGTTTACAGACTCTCCGTCCTTCTTCTGGCCCCAGGTCTTCTCGAGGTACATCAACTGTGGTTCCACTGTGCACCCAGAAGGCACACTGCCAACATACAGACTCACCATTTGCCACTGGGGTCCTGAGCCAGCCTGATGGGACTCGGTTGTCACCTAAGGCATTTCCAACTTGGGTCAAATGAGCTGAAGGAACTTGGAATTGATCTTTGCAAATATAGTGACCAGTTCTACAAGCAGTCTAGACAGCCATGGTGACCCATACCTGAATTCTCAACACTTGGGAAGTAGAAGCAGGAAAATCAGGAGTTCAAGACCAGACTCTGCTACACAGCAAGTTTAAAGCTAGCCTGGAACACATGCGACCCTATCTCAAAAATTAACAAACAAAAACAAGTAAAAGCAACATCTATAAAAACAGACCAGTCATGTTAATCCTCATCTTAAATGTTTTGAGTGGAATTCACAGAACCCTTGCTGTGGGTAAAATCAACTGTGGAATTTCTCCACAGGAGGGGCTCTAGATCACACAGGCCTCACCAAGGGTAAGGAGCCAGAAGGGGCTGAGGCTGGCTACATTAGCTGGGGCCATATTAGCAAAAGCATTTCTGCATCTGTCCCAGCAATGAAGAAAGAGGCTTGACAGAGACAGTGGGAGCGCGGGTTCTGCCTCTGCTGTCACTATCATTTGCATTGGGAAAACCCTTCAAGCCTCCCCTTCCAGGCCCAAGGACCTCTGGAGCCTCTGTGATCTGCCTTCCCAGTCAGGACCAGTCTCTTCATTCCCCACCCCCCACAGTGCTCAGAAGGCTTCTGCCTGGCTTCTTCTGCCTCTTCCCTGCTCCTTAATGCTAGTTCACTCCCTGCCCCGTGTTGGCACACCCTTCACCCTGCCAAGCAAGTTCAGCCTGAAAGATACCTCCTTCCTACAGCCCGCCTGAAAGTCTGAATTAGTCACCCTTTCTTCTGGGTCTCTGTTAGAGGGCTTTTCACAGGTCACAACTCCAGTCTGAAGCTGACTTCTGATCATCCCTCCTCTGAACTTGGTCTCAGGGAGGGATCTCCATTTCAAGTCCTGGGAACTGGAGAGATTCAGTTGTTGCTCAAGATCACAGAGTAAATACACAGCAGAGCACTCCCAGGCCTCTTACTATGCATGAGGATGAAGAGGATGTGCTTCGGGATACTGGGGAAGCCTGGGTACTCCACATTTACAAACCCATGATACCTAAGCAACTTCTCCCCTCTCCCAGTGTGTGTGTGTGTGTGTGTGTGCTCATGTGCATGTGTGTGTGTGTTTTACTCAGACTGAAGCCAGAGCCTTGTACATACTTTCTAAGCACTCTAGTGCTAGCCTGTTATTTCACCTGTTATAACAGGGTCTCACTGGGTCAGGCAGTCTGGCCTCGAGCTCACTCTGCAGGCAGGCTTGGAAGTTGCCATTCTTCTGCCAGAGCCTCCAGAGTAGCTAAGATTCCATCCAGACTTGTGCCACCAGGTCCTGCCTGGATATTTCTTTAACCTTCCTAATTCTTAATTTTCTCATCTGCAAAATGGGATGCTCACCATACACGGAGTTACCAAAAGGGTCATTGCAAACCACAGAGCAAGACACCTGGTGCATAGCAGGTGCTGTTTCTAAGATGGCAGGTGCGCAAGCTCGTTTTCCTTGCTGTCTGAGGGTAGAGGCTCTGTGTGACTATCTCAAACAGGAGATGCTGATCTTCTGATCAATGCTTGTTGACTAGAGGAATAATCTAAGGAGGTGCAAGGGGCCATGGGGCTGCACGCTCTGGGGAAACTCCACAATGGCCAGCCTCCATTATGAGTTCAGAAAACCACCCTTTGCCTCTGTGACTCTGGAGGAGGAGCGAGAACAACAGCCACAAGTTTATTTCTCCCTAGGATTTGAAGCAGTTCACACACATTGACATTGGGGTGGATCAGGACGGCCTAACAACCTAAGGGGGCCTAAGAAGCGGCTACCTGAGGTCAGGATGCCTGAACAGGTAAAAAGCACCAAGCCAGGCAAGGTCATGGGAATCTAGGCAGGGACAATCAGAGCCAGCTGGCTGCCATTTTAGGGAATCTATGGGGGAACCAGACTTCTCTCTAGGGACCAGGGTGGCAGGGCAGGAAAGAGTCCAGGGCAGCCCAGAACCCAGATAACATCCCAGGTGATTTTATACATCCCTCCCTAAACTAGGGGCACAGACTGAGAAAATCTGAAGTGGCATGAAGGGAAATTCCACGGGAACCACCACGATTCAGCCATTCGTTTCACCCAATCTTCCTTCGCAGGGAAGGAAAACATGAAATTGTAAAATTGGCAAATGCATTCAGGTTTGACTCAAGCGAATCTGACCGTGCTATGTGTTACTCAGTGAGTCAGAGGCACCGGTAATGGAAAGGACCCAAGGGACTAAATATCACTCCCTTGGGGATAGCCCCCGTGAGACCAGATGGCAAAGCCAGGGGCCAGACAGAAGGTCCAAATCAAGCTGCCAGCCCAGGCCACGAGGCCCCTGATGCTGGCACCAAGTCCCTCAGTTTACTACTCAGGAGTACCAGGTGGGTATCTGCTGTGGCCCTTGTTCCAGAGCTTTGAGGGTTCGAGTCTTAACTCCCACCCTGGGGTGGAGGATGCAGACAGTGGTCACTCATGCTGTTTTGCCTAGAGAAGCATTGGGAGCCTGCAAAGCAGACAGAGCCCTGGGGTCAAGCAGCTAACTCACCCACTCTCACAAACGCCCAAGAACAGCAAGTGTATTGCTGCCTTAACTTCCAAGATGAAGGAAACAAGGCACAGGGAAGTTAAATTCCTTACTCAAGGGCCACAGCTGAAAAGTAGAAGGCATAGGATCAGGTATTCTGGCGGGTGCTCTGAACTCAATCTAACCTACTCCGCATAATCCAGACTGGGACAGGACAGTTCAAATGGGGCTCCTTGGAAACAATTCGACTTAAGTCCTAAGGTGAGCTGGAAAGAATTAGCCAAAGAGAGGTACTGTACAAAGTCCACTAACCCATGCAAGGCCTCCCTCCCTAACTATCTGCTCAGCTCCAAGACTCCTTATCCAAAACGTAAGCCCACCCCCAGCACGCAGCAGTCTGCCTCCCTACCCCGGCTATGCATAAATAAATAAATAATAGTTTCAAATCATATAGTCTGCCATCTTCACATTACCCCTATTTGAGTTTTTAAATCACTGTTTTTATTTTTCTGCCTCCAAGGACAATATAACTAGAAAGAAGGTTCATATGTTGAAGTGTATCTGTCTGATCATTGCACAAATGTTTTCAAGAGAAATCACTATATTCCTCCAAGATGGTTATGGGTTTAGGCATAGATCAAAGTGAGAGGGAGAAAAAAAGATATATCATCAGAGATCCAAAAATACTTTTCATTTGGAGAAGATACCAGGCCATTTTGATAGGGCTGATGGAATCCTTGTTCTCTCTCCATTACCTGCCTTGGGCAGCCCCAGCCAGGAGCCAACGGCCAAGATGATATTCGCCATAAGATAGTCCCCGATATATATAGATATATATATATATGATCTTCAACCTCTATTGATTGACCAATTTCACAAGCAAAGACTGGTGAAATGAAGCTGAAATGAACATCATGCTTTAACTCATTGAACCTATCAGGCCTGAGTTAATCTCACTGTCCACTGTCCCTGATAGAATTCAATTGATCAATCATGTTTCGGTGATAGTACCATTTCACTGGCTTATTGCTTCTTCATTTCAGAGCTTGACCTGTTAGATATACTCGGCCTGGCTCGACTTCTCTTGGATACACAGAGACCGGCCTCTGCCTGCCAACGTGTGTCATCTCCCGTCCCAGCTGAAAAGAACTCCAGAGGCTTTTGTGTGTATCTGGTGTGTTTTCCCAACAAGTGCACACACAAGAGGGGCGGGTTTATGGAAGACAGCAACCACAAGTGCCCAGAAGGCTCTTCTTTCTGCATGGAAGCCCTGTTCCTTCTTCCCTATGGGAGCAAGTTGACGTGTTTGGGCTCTGAACTCAGCGTATTTCTACGTTAGACAGACTAGTGGTATGCCTAGGGAAAAGCTACACCGGAAAATGATAAAAATAACAATCTCTACACCTCAAACATGTTCATGCTGTGACATTTTCCTGCTTATCTGATTCTAAGGATCAAGAGTTCAAGGTCCTCCACCCGGGCTGCATAGGAAGTTCAAGACCAGCTTAGGCTACATGAGACCCTGTCTGTAATGAGCAAATAAAATGGCAAGGTACACAGGGAGAGGAGGCTAGAGTGGATCTCTGGTTCAAGCATCTTTGGGCTCTGGCATCAAGGAAGACTTCTTGGAGGAAGGTGATATTTCAGCCAAGGTTGGGTTTGGGAGCATGAGTAAGGAAGTCAAGGGGATCATGGAGAACAGAGATGAGGGGCCTGCACTCACTGACCGAGATCCCCTGGGAGTCCAGCAGCCTTCAAAGCTTACATATAATTCAAGTGACATGCTTGATTTTTTTTTGTTTCCACAGTTCAGGTCTTACACACAGTAGATACACAGAATACGAAGTGGTGTGTGTGTGGTTTTGGAGAGGGACTATGGGAAACACGGTCTTGTATAGCCAGGGATAATGTTGAACTTCCGCCCCAGGATTGGACTCAACCCTACTGCATGTTAAGCGAGCTCTCGCTCCACCAACTACACTATGACTCCAGCTGCAGGCTTCTGCTTTTAGAAAGACTTGCAGAGCTTCCCACAGGAAGATCACACAGAGGGAGACCTTCTGTAGCAACAGCCCTTGGTGGGCATCTGCGGTGGGGAGTGGGGGTGGGGGTGAGGTAGGGGGTGGGGGTCTGGTGTCTGCGTGTGTGTGCTCACATGTGGAGGTCAGAGGGGACGTTGGAGATGTCTTCTATTGCTGCCACCTGTTTGAGACAATCACTTGCTGAACCTGAAGCTCACGAATTCGGCTAGACATACTGGCCAGCAAGCCCCAGGTATCCTGTCTCCTCCTCCCCAGTCCTGGGATGACAGGCTTCATGTAGCTTCTTGTGTGGATGCTGAGGATGTGGATTCAAGTCTTCGTGCTTATGTGACAAGTATGTTACTGGCAGCCGTCTCTCCAGCGCTGGCCAAGTGGCTCTCAGTAAAGAGTAATGGGATGAAAGGGTTTGGGAAGTCTGTGAGTCGCTGTCATTAGTGGAGGGTGGGGGTTAGGACAGTGAATGAGAGGGACCAGAGATGTCACAAAGCACAGTGGGGTTCAAGGAAGATGGTTGTGTGCTGCCAGGCTTGGGGGCACATTCTTGCAATCCCAGCACTAGGATGCGGGAGGGAGGTAAAGGATCGAGGTTGTCCTCATCTGTGCATCCAGCTCGAGGCTGGGCAAGTCTACTTGTCTCAAAAAATAATTGTCATGAACCCCACATACCTTTAGAATGACACATTCGGCAGTCAGGTTGTTAGAGACTGTGTATAAACATCTGGGCCAAGAACCTAACTCTCTTTTACTCAGAGCCACAAAACCTCGGTGTTTTAATATCTACTGACTCCCAAGAATACAACCACCATATAAATAGGAGGAAGACGGCGCTCTGCACTGGCTGGAGTTTTATCAGGACATGATCACAATTTCAGAGACTCGGTTTACTGATGGCAGGACCGCCACAGGCATTGATATTGCATAAAGCCACCGCTGTCTACATTTGTAGCTGCTGGATTCATGACGATTCCGCGCTAAGGGCAAGCGCTAACCGCCTCCCCGCGTCTCCTGGTGCAGTCACACCTGAGCCTGTGTGTAATGAAGTACACATTTCATTATCCCTTTATTTTATGTTCCCGTTTTTGCTACAGTTGGGCATTATATTACTTTTTAAAATGATGAGTGTTGGTAGGTTATCTTTTACCTGAGTTTCATCTTAGGGCAGCAAAGGAGGCACTACATCTCATCCATTGCCAGGAGGAGATGCTGGGATGACGGGAGTAGAGCTGGCTGGGATGAACACTTTCCCAGCTCTTCCAGTCTTGCCGTTTAGAACTATGCCTGACTGGAGACCATTTTTCCTAGTCTATGCATCTGAGAAAGGACTATCTCAGTGATGCAAAGAATTCTCCAGAGACTGTTTTAGGGACAAAAGACAGGTGCCCCAAAACTGCTCTGGAAGCCTGCTCCTAGAGGCAAGACCTGCGTCCTCCACCTGTTTTTCAGCAAACCTCAAAGCTAGTGCGGTGGCACATGCCCGTAACCCCAGCTCCCCAAAGATAGAGATGGGAGGCTTAGAAGTTCAAGGTCATCCTCAACTATGTGAGATCTGGTCTACAGAAAAAAAGAAGAAAGGAATTAAAAAGAATGATTTCTCAATTCAAAAATCCTGCTGGACTACGCCAAGGAGTGTTCCGCATTCTGCCTTAGCTGTTCCTTGCCTATTCTCAGCTATCCACAGCCAGGTACAGAGGGCAAAGCCAGAAGAAGAAATGGCCCGGGGTAACAGAGTATGGTGACACATGCCTGTAATCCCAGCTGAGAGTGCTGAGGCAGGAGGATCAGGAGGTCAAAGCCAGACTTGACCGCACAGTGAGTTCAAGGCAGTTTCCATGAGACCCTATCTCTACAACAGAAAAGGCTAGAAATGTCACTCACCTGCTATCCTGCAAACGTGAACAATGAGTTTGGGGGCCACAAGAACAAAGGGGGGGAAGTAAGGTGAGCAGGGAAGAACAGGGCAGGGGTCAAGGGCGCTATTGCTATCTATGCCAACCGTTTGGGTTTGCACCTAGTCCCCAGTTTACTGCCTCTGTGACCTTAGACTGTTTCTCTAACTGTCCCTGGTTCCCATCTGCAAAAATGAAGACAGCAATAGTCCCCATGCTTCTGAGGGCTGCTGTGAGCTATGCCTGTCACATAGAGAGCCTGTTACTGTCTGCCTCAGGAAACTGAGGAGGGGGAATGATTTATTCTCAGTGGTCACACTGCATGCAACACCCAAGGGCTCTGAGGTAGAAGCAGAGGCCTGACCCTGGCCCCAGTTTCCCCGTTGATGGCTCTGTGAGCCAATTTCAATTCCCTCCTTTTTGCAGATTGGGAAACTGAGGCCTGGAAAAAGAACAGAACAGGGACAAGGTTCTCACAGCAAACCTCTGTTGCATTATCAGTCCAGACCCCCATGCAGAGGATACCCTGTTTCCTCAGAGGCTCTGCATCAGTCTGTACACCTGTAAATGGTGGGGGGAGGGGGGAAGGGTGGGGGGAGGGGGGAGGTAGACCCAGTGTGTCTAGAACCAAAGAGAAACAAGATTACCAAGAAGCTGACTAGCTCACAGCTCTAAGTCAAGCCCTGAAGTCTTCTGGGATGCACCTCCGAGCCCCTGTCCTCCGAGCTCGAAGACATCCTTCTCTGCTGGGATAAGGAAGTCTGCCTATGGCAGGTGTCACGCCAGAAAGCCTGAGGATGCAGACATGAGGCAGAGCTAACTGGTTCTGAAATGCTGTCCCTCAACTCCCCAAGCCACAGTATTTGAGGAAGGGATGCCTTTTGTCCCTTTTGTAAAAATAACAAAAAGTGACGGGAACCTACTTCCAAGCTCAGTGCCAAAGGCGACAGTCATAGATACAATCTGGAAGACTGGCCTGTTCAATAAGCAAGGGAGCTCGATGAATTCCCATCCGGCTATGCACTATGTATCCCTTATCCGTCATCTGCAGCACTGTCCAAGGCGGCCCGGAGCTGCTCTCCTGATGAGCCAGACTCGGATGTAACATTTGCTCTGTCCCCGGCCCCCGGCTCCGGCGCCCCTCTGTTCAGCGCGCGCATCATCTGCTCGGCTGCGCAGCTCCTGTGGCTCGGCTCCCGCGCCCGCACCCCCCGGGGCGGCGGAAAGCTGGCATCCGTTGTTACCATAACAAACTCAATTGTTCTCAGCAGGGCCCCGGCAAATAAAGTCATTCATTACGGGCCTCTCCCGGCCACCGTGGGCTGCGCGGCAATCAGCGGGCCGCGGGCTGCCCCCTCGCTGGCCGAGACACGCGCCAGCGCCGTTACCTGCCGGGGCCAGCCCGCGGCGCAGCGGCCGCCACGCTGCGCCCCGAGGCCCGCCACAGCAGCGCCGGCGGGAGCAGCTCCCGGTCGCCGATTAGTTTTATCTCGGAACGTCAATTGACTTATACTGATTGGCTTCCAGCCGCCAAATGTCAATTAAATTGCAAATGTTCAGCAGAGGCCCAGCGCGAGGCGCGATGGCAGGCAACCCCTTCCCGAGGGCGCCCGGTGCTGCCGCGGTAGGTTTGATTCCTCCTTCCACACCAGGTGCGGCAAAGCCGAGCCCTCCCGGGGCCAAGAACCTGCAGGTCCAGCCTGGGGATTGGTGGGAGGTCCGCGGGGGCACAAAACAAGCCAGTCCTGGAGTAGCTCCGGCTTCGGAAGAAGGGACCATCGCTAGGTGCCAAGGCAGGATCCTGGGATGCAACTTTTGGCGTGGCCTTTAATAAACCCCTTCTCGCTGCTCCCGCCTGTTTTTCCTCTCCTGCCAAGGCTCAGAAGGACTTGGAGGCTTGGAATCTTCCAGCCTAAGCCCCGGCTTTGAGTGTGCTGGAGGCAAGGGTTGGAAGCATCAGTCGGTTGCCTAGTGCACACACAGCCAAGTCCTAAAGCAAGGCCTGAGCGTCCCCCTTCCCCGTTCCAACCCTCGGAAGCAGATTCTGTTTGCTTGCAGGCTGGCTGGCTTGCTTTGAAACAAGGTCTCTTTTATCCCAGGCTAGGCAGGAACTCACTGAATAACTGAGGATGACCTTGAACTTGTGATTTTTGTTCCTGCCTCCACTCTCTGAGAGCTGGAATTACAGGTGTGCACCACCGCCACCTTTTTTGTGTGGATCTGGGGCTGAAACTCATGGCTTCACAGACCCTATACAAGGGCTCTATCCAGCCAGGAGGCACTACTTTTATTGTTGTTAAGTTCTGTTTTGTTTTTGTGACAGGATCTCTCTATGTAGGCCTGGAGCAAGAGATCCTCCTGCCTCCACCCTCTCCTACTGGAATTGTAGGCGAGCGCCACCATGATTGACTGCTGAAAAAGACCATACTGTCATTACCACTACCACCTCCAAGAGAGTACCTGGAACACAAGGCAGGAAAATTGTCCCAGAGTCCCCAGAGGACAAGTGGCCAGTTGGACCTGCATTCTCCAGTCTTGGCTTCATTGCTGTTTGTCTCCCCCATCCCCATAGATGACAAAACTCATCCTTAGGCAAGATCCCAAATCAGATTCATAAGATGTACGGCATTATGGCCCCAGTAGGTGATTGGTGCCCTAGCATTTATAGAGCACTTTCTTGGGCACTGGGACTCACTAAGTTGCCAGGCCTTTGAGGGACTTGTTTTCCTTTTGCTGGTAAGAAAACAGAGCTGCGTATGGTAGCACATGCCTGAAATCTCAGCACTTGAGAGGTGCAGGCAGGAGGATTGGGAGTTCGAGGCTGGCTTAGGCTACCCATCAAGACCTTGTCTCAAAAAGCAGAAAGAGGGGAAAGGACTGTGAAGATGTCTCAGTGAGTAAGATTGCTTGTTCTTCAAGAATAAGGCTCTGAATTTGAACCCCGGGCACCGGCATAAAATGCGGAGTATGGCTGCATGTCTGTAATTTTCGTATTAGGTAGAAATAGGTGGATCCTGCAAACTCAGTGCCTACAAGTCTAGGCAAAACAGTTGGTAGAAGACCTGTCTTGAGACAATAGCTGGAAAGCAATAGAGGAAGACTCCTGATGTCCTTCTGTGACCTCCTCACGAGTGTGCACAGGTGTGTGCACCTACACATTCACATACATGCACCACACACATATGCCACATACATGCCACACTCACACACCAAGAAGAAAAGGGGAGAAGAAAAGGGGAGGGGAGTTTGAGGCCCGGCAAAGCTTGCTCAAGATCAGCAGCAAGGGAGTGCAGAGGAAAGACTTGAGGGCCCAGCATTTGAGAGTCCGACACTCTCAGCCCTTTCTCAAAGGGGCCTTGAACTAGGACAAGCCAGACTTGGACTTTGCTGTCACCCCTCTCTCCCTGCAGGGAGCCAGGAGGACGACAGGTGAAGTTGATCTGGAAGGTGATCCGGAAGATTCTCTGAGCCATGCGGAAGAACAGGAAGGAGCCATTTGCTGGAGAGATGCAGCCTCGGGCCCCAGAGAGGCTTTGCTGTTCGCCTGTCAATGGTCTCCAGCAGACTTCCCTGTCTGCCTCTTCAGTCTGCCTCCCCGAGGTTGTCTCCTGAGAGAGCGCTATGAAGGTTCTTAACTGATAAAATGTCCAGCATTTAAAAGATACAAACCCGGCCAGTCTCCCTTTGCAGAGGAGAAATGTTCACTGAACAAAAGTGCCATTCAGAGGTACTGGATGGAGTCTGTGTCTCAGAGAGAAAGGACATGAAGAGAAGATGGTGGGGGGAGGGTGGGAGGAGAAAGGAGAGGGGATCCGGAGCTAGAAGACTCGTCAGGCTTCCAGCGTCCAAAAGGGAGCAGGACCACAGCTAAGGTCACACGGCAAGGCAGTGCTGAAACTGGGCAAGGAAACCCAGGCTCTTCCAGCCCTGTGTGATCTCACAGCCTACAGCAGCCTCCCGTCAGGCACAACTGGACTCCGCTGAGTTTCTGCAGGATGGGGCTAACATGCTGCCGTCTAGAGTCCTTGCTGCACCTACAAAGCACTGGGAACCGTCCTGTGCATGACATAAACCGGGTGTGCGGCACACCTCCAGTCCAGGTAATCTCAGTGGGAAAATCAGAAGCGCACGCTCATCCTGGGCTACAAAGCAAGTTCGAGATTAGCATAAGCGGCATCAGACCCTATGTCCATAAATGAATAACTTCTGGTTGGTTCTTTTTCTTCTGAACCTAGCCAGAATTATCTTATTAAGTGGATATGCCATTTTTAAACAAGAGAGAAAGCTAGACATGGTGCTTGCAATCCTAGCACTTGGAAGGCTGATGCTGGAGGATCACTGGGAGTGGGAGGCCAGCATGGCTTTACAGTGAGACCATGGGAGAAAAATGATGGGGTGGGGTTGGCAAAAGAATAGGAGATAGAGGGGCTGGGTGGTGGTGGCGCACGCCTTTAATCCCAGCACTCGGGAGGCAGAGGCAGGTGATCTCTGTGAGTTCGAGGCCAGCCTGGTCTACACGAGCTAGTTCCAGGAAAGTCTCCAAAGCTACAGAAAAAACCTATCTCGAAAAACAAAAACAAAAACAAAGAATAGGAGACAGAGAAATATCCCCTCTCAAGATTTTGTTACGGAATCTTAGAGTCAGGGTAAAACTCTGCTCTGATATTAAGGGAAATAATGATAATTTTATCTGGCCAGTGCAAATCAAATATTATAGGTGACATTTTTAGTTACCAAGGAAAGTGGGGAAGCCCCCACTTTTAACAAAGAAATCAAGGAAGACCTTCAGCCATGAACGCACACACAGCCAGTAGCTGGGAGGACCCCATACACCGATGGTGTCACCCATGTCAGTGGCCGGCCGATACCGAAGCTAACTAGCTCCAATGTGTCAGGGAAGAGCACAGAGCAGAGCGCTGCTGGAGAACTTTCAGAAATGGAGACCTGAGCAGGGACACAAGCCTGAGCTGTGTCCATCCAAGTCCCAGCTCGGGGCAGAACTGGAAAGAGCCGAGGACTTGCCCCTGGAGACTCTCAGCCCTACGCTGGCACTATCCTATTGTGACACTGAGAGGCGAACCAGAGTGGCAGATCCCTGCCCACCCTGCCAAACTCTGGGCTGAGCTGAGTGACCTTGGACAACTTCCTAGACCTCTCTGAATCTCTGTGAAAATAGAGGGTCTTGAGAGTACCCGTATGGTAACTGGTTGCAGGCACTGCATTAATCATTAAATGCATGTCATCAAAACTTGCCAGTGCTGGTGATTGTATTGTTTCTCATTGTAGTTCCTGGTCTGGGCCACAGTCCAGTCACACTAGGAACACATGCTCAGGCATCAGGCAAGAGGAGAATCGTAGGCCCACGTATGTATGCATGTGTGCCTTAGGCCAGAGGATGTTCCATCCCCTGTAGATTAGTCTTCCTAGCTCCCTTCTATGGGGCTTGGTGGTCATGCTGGAGGCTTTGGGTTGGACAGGAGACTAGGAGTCTGATGGATAAGGCTGTGAGTTCTATCCGACAGCCTCCCCTTACTAACCAGCCAAACCCATGCCTCAGCCACCCAGCCTCCCATATGGGACCTACATGCTATCATGCACCAGACCCGGAGCTGGGCACTAAAGTGACCATGCAGGCCTGAGCTGGGCACTAAGGTGACCTGGTGACCAATGTAGCTGTGAATTCCACCCCGATGGGATTCACTGCTTTTGGGAATCAAGGGAGATAGATGAATGACAGGTGTTTTATTTTTATTAACATTGCTGAAGGGACAGGTGGCCAGGGGATCCCTCTTTGTGGAAGTGACAAGCTGGATCCTGAAGTCCTGGAACGTCAGCTGGGTTATGGTGGGGCAGGGAAGGGACACAGTACCAGAATGAAAGGCCTTGGGAGAGTCCTTGGCACCCCACATGCTCAGTCTGTTCCTGTGGCTGAGCTGCAGACACAACCAGCGCCTTTGTTTCCATATGGGGAAACTGAGGCTCACATGTTGCTCCCAAAGTCACAGGAGTAGCGATGGGTGAAGCAAACCCCAGGTTGCCTGATGTCAGCAGGAAAGGGCAGATGGCGCTGAGGAGCTGCCGAAGGAGCTTTGGTTTGACAGCCTGAACCTGAAGTAGTGAGGGCTCCGTCTCATGAGTCAGCCAGTTTTGTTCAGAAGTTCAAAGGGCTTCTGGGGGCAATGTGTGGGTGAGAACGGTTAAAGTCTCCTGTGAGCCACGGCTCAGAACGGAATTGCAGAGGAGACACTAAGTGTGCTGTGCCAAATACAGTCGGGAGAAATGAGGAGGCAGAGACCAGCGTGGGCCGGAAGCAATAGTCCGAAAGGAACCATGTTTGGACCAGGGCAGATGCAGAGAAGGAGAACAACAAGGGGGTTGAAGAAATACTTAAGACAGAGACGCCATGTCTTCAAGCAGGCATCTGCCAAAAGGCCTTGTTCTATGTTCGTGGGCAGAGATTCAAAGCTAAGGGGGGAGGACATTGAGAACCCTGCAACAGTCCCTAGGGACCCAGACACACAGCCACACACACACACACACACACACTCCGAAGCATTTCCAATCAGATATTTTATCTAAAACCAGGAAGAGTTTTACTGAAAGATATTTCCCGCGAGAAGTGACCTGCCCAAGGTCACACACCAAGTAAAAGCTCAGGGTAGACCAAAGAATTCCTAGAAAAATTTGTGTTGAGACATCTGGACCACAAGGTGGAAAAAAAAAGGCACAATTAATCCCCACAACCATGGTCAGCCTCCCCTCCGGCAGAGAAGGGAGACTCAGGTAAATGGAATACAAAGGCAAGCCACTCCAACCCAGGAACAAGCATTACCAGTTCATAGATGTCCGGTACCCACTGCCCTGGTACCCTAGACAACAACTAAGCGGTCCTGGGTCAATGGTGCCACCTGGTGGTTGGTGCTGGGAAGTTCTAACCCCGCCTCACTTTTAATCCTTTCCCAAGGGGCCACACCTGTTTGCTCATAGCTCCCTTGATCTCACTATAAGCCACGTCTCTCACACCATCATCTTCTTGATAACTTCTTTCAATGCATCTGTTTTCCCTGGCACATCTCGGCTTGCCTCAGGGCAGGCTCTTCCTCTCCAGCTAAGCTGAGATGAATGCAAATGACACGCACGCTGGTGAAAGTGAAGACTGGGATGCCAGAGTGAAATCAGACATGAGCACACATTGTGCACACACGTGCATATGAGTCACCTCCCCTGATAGTCTAGAAACACCCAGAAGCCCCTGCGTAATCAGATCAAAAATCTCCTTTCATATCTGCTTTCGTCTAGTGCCAGGCATCAAGATAGATTCTAAAGACACTTTCTTATTTTATTATATTTCATTCCCAATCAGTATCACAGCTGAATTTTTCTCCCACCAAAAATATGTCCAGGAAGGGGCCTGCAAGCCAGTGCGGAACTGAACTGGGTAAAGAGATCAGTGGGTCCCCATCTCTGAGGGAGCACAAAGGATGCAAGTTGGAGACCTCAAACCCTACGGACATTCTGCTGGAATACAAAATGCTCAGTGGTCACGTTTCTCTGTGGAAGCAAAGGCCAAGAGAAGAGTCATAAACTACACTACACATTTTCTGTGTGGGAAGATTGACAAATCCCATGTGCCTTGCCACTCCCAGTTAGGAATGAGAGACCCCCGCGCCACCTCTTTTAACTGAAACAACGTATCTACTATCCCTGTCTGTATGAGAGATGAACAGGCACATTCCGGGTCAGGAGCAACCTGTGCAGAAATCCCCAAAGTGTAGTCCAGAGACTCAGGGGGTTCCCAGGACCCCTCGGGGGCGGGGGGGGTCTGTGAAATTGGAACGATTTTCACCATAATGTCCTGGTGTCATTTGCATTCATCTGAGCACACAGTGGCATTTTGCAGAGCCTGGGATGTGTGGCCTTATGCTACAGAGGCATCTCTGAGACTCCAGCTGTCCTCTGTCAACCCAGACCCTAAGGAAACTTGCACAGGTGTAGAACGGCCTTACGCCTACTAAATTTTCAGTTTGGAAAACAGTTCTTATACATGCTTTATTTATTACTATTATACACATCACTCGCTTAGTGTTGTTATTTTAATAAATACATAATTTAATTTTACCCACTTTAATTAGCCCAATAATTTAATTAGCCCTCAATGAGTTTTACATTTAAAGGAGTTCCAATACCCCAAATGTGAGACCTGCTTGTCATATCCCAGGGTTTCCCTGAACACCAAAGCAGTGAACGGATGTTAGCGTCTGGGAGACTGTGGGAGGCTTGGGCTAAGTAGGCATGTAAACGGGGGGGGGGGTGTCAGTGTTTCTGGCTCCCACGCAGGCTCTCCCTCACTGAATCAAAGTGAAACTGAAGGACCAGAGCTAGGAGGAACTGAAACCTGGCCCCCCACCCATGGGACAGGCCCCAAGCCCGAGGGAAAGACCCATGAAGCCGGCAGGAGACCACCTGGACTCTTTGCCCAGGAGCCCTTGCAGCTAGCTGCCTGGGTCTCAGCTGGAGAGCTCATGGTTTCAAAGGCTGGACAAGGAAGAGCTGGACTGGGAACTAGACATCCAGTCCTTAGCATCTCTATGGACCCCAACACGTCCTCGGGTGATATCAGAGCTTCTTGCCCTGGGGAGTATAACACAAATGACCTCAGCCCCACTGTTCTGGAAATCTACAGCATGGCTCCTTGGACTCACCCCAAGAATCTGACTTCCCAGCCCATCCACTTCTGGCCTGTGCTGGACTCTCCACACCCCTGACCATAATGGTGCACACATTTGTGTACAAGCTTACACACCCTTTGCCACTTCGGCCTGCCTCCCATGGCTCTAGGCGGGGTGAGACTCCTTTCTCTAGGGGCTAGGCGTGGATTCTAGAAGCATTAGGTTCTTGAGACCTAGAAACTAGCACAACTGAGGTGCTAGAGCAGGCTGGGAGCAGTCATCCAGAAACCCAAAGGGTGGTCATCACCCAGAGTTCCAGACTCCAACCTCCAGATGAAGCCACGACCTGCAGCCAGCCCACTGCCACCCAGCTCTGAACACTGCAAGTGAGGACCTTGGTCATTGCCTGGACAACAAGAGAATTCAGGGAAGGGGCCATCTAGATGAATGTACAGGACATCCCTCACAAGGCCAGGGAAGTCACAACAGGGGCCACAACAAAATGGCAGAAACCACCTACCTGCCCCCTAAAAGCTACTACGAGAATGGATGCCTCCGTCAGGCAATGATCATTTCTTTCCAGGCCTCCATGATGACCCTGGAAGCAGCCATGGCCTTAGCCAGTTGTGAAGGTTGAATGACCAGCACTGAGCATCCACACAAGGGAGCGAGCTGACTGGGGACAACCCAGACAGGCTGACCAAGCTAAGCAACTTCTTGGGCAACCCCGGCCAGACAGAGGGTGCTGATGCATAATGGCTGAGATGCAGGGCTCAGAGAACACTCGTGGCCTGGCAGCACTGAGCAAAGAGAGGAGGAGCAGGGAACACAGCTGAAAGGTCGGTGCTCATGGTCAAGTGTCTCTGAGCATCAGTGGCTGAGCTTCTCCTGCAGCAATAGACTCAAGGTAAGGTCACAGTGCCTTGTAACGGTAAGGACCCCAGAGGACACCAAGGAGTTTCTGGGGATCCAGGTTTTCTGGGGTTTACCACCTGACCCACTCGGACACCTCTTCCAGCCCAGCCTCAGTTCTCACCCGCACAATGACCTTGGAGAAGATCATTATGGTCCTAACCTCCTAGTTGCTGGCCATGACATAAGCTGGTGACTCTAAGAACCCCTGAGAGGCCCAGCCCTCCAGCCCTGGGCACTCTGCTTTTGTCCTCTACCCTGGGGGACACCAGGACACCAGATGGTGTGCACTCTGCACCTCTTTCCTCAGAAAACTGAGGCTTGCTCAGTCCTTTTTTTTTTTTTTTTTTTTTTTTTTTTTTTTTTTTTTTTCTGTGAAGGAGAGTGGGAAACTCAGTTCTGAAAGAAAAGAGAAAGGATATGGAGTGGCCCCTGACTTGGCAGCCAACACCTGGGGGCACTGTTGCTCAGCCTGGCTGTTTGTGGGCTCCCCGGCTTGTCCTCCTTCATCGCCCCACCAAGCCCTGACTGTTATAAACAGGAAGTCAGCAAGCGGGCAGACCTGTGAGTTTCAGCGGCCACGCAGCTTGAGCTGTGGCTGGAGCCTTCCACACGCCTGAGACTGTCCTCACATCTTCAAGTCCCCAGCACCATTTATGTAGTCTGTACTTAAACCCTCTAGGGAAGCCACTTCCTTTTAGCCTCAGGATAATCTACAAGGCTCTTGCCACCTCTTCTTCCCAAATGACAAATCACAGGTTCAGTGACCAGATTACTTGCTCAAGATCTTACTACAAGAAGTCCTCAGACCATTCCTCTCCTGCTCTAGAATGGCTCAGAACCGTGTCCCAGATTCAACATCGCGAAGAGGCAGGGCTCCCCAGAGATCACAGGTCTGTGAAATAAATCATGAGGCGAGGTCTATGGCTGCCACTAACTCCCTGACAGAAGAGCCTCAGCTTTGCCCATTTCTAGGAAATCTGACAGGAAGTTTCCCCACTCTTTCCATCCTCTGCCCAGACAATCCAGAGCCCACCAGCCTCTGGCTGGAGTGAGCGCTGGGCCTTGTTCTCCCATCCCTCCACATCACAGTCCTATAGGGGTTTGCTGGGTGGGGCACTGACCAAATGACGGACGTTTCTTATTGGGATTGATAAGAAAGAGAAATCAAAAAACAAACAGAAAAGATGTATGGGGTGGGTGGCTAATAGAAAACACACAGAACTAGGAGAACCCAACATGAGAGGTGCTTCCAGACAAAAGGGACCGCCAGAGACACAAAAACACCCTGGCAACAAGAACAGACAGTTGTGGGAGGAGCCCACAGCCAACTACCCCAACCTCACTATGGGGGTCACACTGAACTTGGCATTATTTTTAACAAACTGGCACCTCAGGGTCTTTCTGTTCTTCCTAAAAAGCCAGAAAGCTGTTTGCAGTGAGCCTGGCTGTCTTGAGAGGAGCTTCTGTCCCAAGTCTATACAGGTGCTGGATCGTTAGGGTTTTCTGAGCTAGTGAAAGGGTTCTCACTCCACTGACCTCGGGTATTCATGGCCTTTCAAACTCAGGGGAGGCGGGGAGGGAGGTTGAGGGGATCTGAATGGGGGCCCTTGAGACCAGCGGAAGAAGACAGAAGAAGGTCTCGCTAGAGATCAAAGTCCCAGGAAGCAACAGAGGGGCTGCCCTTTCACCCATGGCTGCTAATCACAGCCCCGCCTGATGCTCCCAAGTCCAGTCTGCCTGCAGTTCCTTTGGGTCTTCTGGAGACAGAGGTCTCGCCTCTGGCACTGAACCCTAAGCTCAGCAGGGTCCTGGGACAACTGCCACAGTTTTGTTTTGTTATTTTTTTTTTCCATGAAAGGTCACAGGTGAAACCAAGGGACCAGGCTGCCTCTCCACAAGATTCAACTTGCCCTCACCTTGAAGGTCCAGGCCTTCCCCAAGACTCCCAGACATCTCTGAGCAAGATCTTGGCAGGGGCTGGAACTGCCCAAAACAGAACCCTTACCCAGTTCCATCCCATGAAAAAGCAGATTCAGAGCCAGCCAAGATAGCAAAGGGACACATGAACAGGAAGGCCATTTCAAAGTCTGCACGTCACAGAAGCATCAGCTGCCTCAGCTGTCACAGCTTCCAAAAGTCACAGCAACCAAAACAGATGCCTCCTTTGATTCTCCTGCTCTTCTTTTGTCCAGCCCCTGTTCATCTCTCCCATCCTTGGTCCAGTCTAGCTGGTATGAGGGAACACACACAATACACTAGCTGCCTTCTGCTCCCCGGAGCCCCTTTTAACCACCCAGAGGCCACAGGGACTCGATGCTGCCTCAGTCACATAACAGTCCATCTGAACTTTGGGCACAAGGGTCATCTCCCCAGGTATGGTCCCAGACACATCCTGGAGAGGAAGCTGGAATTTCTAGTCTGAAAAGTCTCTTTCCGGCAGCTGTTTGTGTGGCTCTGAGACTCTACTCAAACAGGGTTTTCTGTAAAGGCCCTAACCTGCTCAACAGAAGCCTGGGATTGAAGCAACAAGAGACTCCATTTGCCCTCCTCATTAACTATGAAATCTGAAGGGACTGGTTACCCATTCTTCCAGTAAGCATTTATTGACCACCTATTACGTGCATGGTGTTGTTCAGTACAGTAGCCATTAGCCCACTGTGATGGGTAAGCACTGGAAATACGGCTCGTGCAGCTGACAGCTAAAGGCTTTTTCTTCTTGTTTTAAAACAGTTTGGCTACGTACCCTCGGCTGGCCTTGAACTCACTACACAGCCAGGCTGCCCTCAGACTCACAGCCACCCAGCCTCCTGCATCATTCTCCCAAGGGCTGAGATTATAGGCAAGTTCTACCATCACATTTGTCTGCTATGTTTTTCATTTCATTTCAGTGCACTTAAATGTTAAAAGCAGAAACCAGGAAGGCAGATTGCTTAGGGTGGAAGGGTCTGTGGCGCAAGCTTGAGGACTACGAACCCTTACAAAGGTAGAAGGAGAGAACCAAGTCCACAAAGCTGACCCTCAAGCGCCACATGTGCTCTGTGGCATGCGAAGACCCTAACTCACACACATCACCCATATACAACGGTAATACTAGTTAATAAATTAAAAACGAATAGCAAATAACAAAACGAAAGTCACACAAGCTATAAAACTTCATTGTTTTGACAGGATTGACAACATCCGGTTTGAGGTTTCAGATGAGATGTGTAGTGCCTGTAAAATGCACACCATACTTCAACAACTTAGCTCCAGCAGAAAGAGGCAGCATGGCATATCCTAAGGCTCGGCTATATGTTGGAATGATAATGTTTAGACTAGGGAAATATGCTAAGATTGATTCCACTTGTTTCTGTGTAAGTGTGCATGTGTGCATACAAAAGTGTGGGTGGGTGCACAAGCATATGGAGGCCAGATATTATTCACATCTATCTATCTATCTATCTATCTATCTATCTATCTATCTATCTATCTATCATCTATTGAGACAGGACTTTCAGTGAATTTGGAGCTTAGCAGTTCGGCCAGGCTGGTGAGCCAGAGAGCACAAGGACCCTCTGCCTGTTTCCCCAGAGCAGGATTATAGGCTCACACCACTGTTTGAAGCTTTTTAGGATGCAGAGGGTACAAGCCCAGGCTCTCATGCTTGTTTGGCAAGCACTTTACCAACCAATCCTTCTTCTCAACCCTTAATTCCATATCTTTCCTTTTCTATTTACTCATTTTCGGGTTGGGGTGGGGGATTGATTGGTTGATTGCATTTTTGTTTGTTTATTTTTATTTATATTTTGAGACTAGGCTCCCATAACCCAAGCTAGCCTCAAACTTACTACAGTCAGAGGCTGACCTTAAACTCCTGATCCTCCTGGGTGTTACCACGCCCGGGTTTGATTTTAGTATTTTTGAGATAGTCTTGCTGGTAGCCAGGCTGGCCTTGAACTCAATCCCACCTTTGAGTGCTAAGAGTAGAGGAGGACACGGTCACTCTTGTGTCCTTATTGTTACTCCAGAAAATGGTTAATTACACTTATGGCTTCTTTTCTGCTTCTAGTGAACAGGGCTGGTGGGCCAGTCATTTCCACAACCACATCAACACCTCAGACATTCAGCGCTGTATTTCTTTTTGGTTTTTCAAGACAGGGTTTCTATGTGTAGCTTTGGTGCATGTCCTGGAACTCACTCTGTAGACGAGGCTGGCCTTGAACTCACAGAGATCTGCCTCTGCCTCCCAAGTGCTGGGACTAAAGGCGTGAGCCACCACCGCCCAGCTAGCACAGTATTTCTTGAGTCTCTAAAGCTGTTCTGTTTTCAAACTAAAATTTCAGGGGCTATAGTCAGTATTCAGCACCTGACTTGTTTGCCACCTCTCTCCCTGTCCAAGTCCTGGGGCTGGCCCTTTCTCTGTACATGCTCACTGGAGTCCCAGACTGGCACACTCCATTACCCTTGACTGGCACGTTCTCTCTCCTTAGCCCTCTAATGCTCTCCTGAGATGAGCCTTCCTAGACCCCTTGGATCTAAACAGGCCGCTCTCTACCTTGCTCACTCGGCCCCCATGGAGAGTGTCACCTCACACTCTGCCCTGTGGAGAGACTTAGAGACTTCAGTTGATTCCCCTAGCCTGTCCTCTGCCTGAGATTGTATCCAATCACTGACTCCCCAGACCTGAGGTCTAGGTAGGAATGCTCACAGGGCAAAGCACAAGTCCAAGCTGGAGATGATAGTGTACCAGCGAGCCAAGTGGGGGACCTCACTAGGATGTCTCAGCTCCACAAGAAGATGCAGAGCAAGACTGTCTTCCTCCTGACCCTCGAATACCCCTTTCCTGCAGAGACTTCCTGAGGCCTGCTTATCATCCTAGAGGCCAGCACCCTTCTGTATCCAGAGTGAGATGCCTCATTCCAGCTGGTCCCTCCTGTGTCCAGTCACTCTCTCAGTTGCCCGGGTTACCCTCTGCTCCCAAACCCTTGACCTCAAGGTCTCACTTCACCAACACCCTCAACATCATCCAACCTACTAACCATGCTCTGCTGCCTGCCACTCTCTCAGGACCCACCACAGGTTCTGCCCAGCCACAAGCTGCTTCACCTCCAGAGGGGAGCTGGAGGATGGGGCAGTGACAAGCATCCAGATAACACCAGGGGTGAAGCTGCAGGGTTCTTCAGTCCCTTTACTTCCTAGTCTACACAAGTTGAGTGACTGCCAATGGCACAGAACGCCCTGGACCCTCGGTTACCTTCCCTGCTAAAGTGAGGGCGCTGGCTCTGCCTCTTCACCTCTCTTTGGGGCTAATGCAGAGATCCGGGGGAATACAGAAGAAAGGACGAGGAAGGAAGAGCCCTGTGCAGGGCCCCTGACCCTGAGACATCTCTCAACAGAAACCACTTCTCTGCTGCATCTACTCCGTTCTTGCTGAAGCAGGGCAGCCATGAGGGGCCTCACTCAGGTCTCCATTCTTTTCAATTCTACAAAACTTCTAAGACTACCAAGCCCTTCTTAGCCTCCACAGCACAGACTGAGATTTCATGCAAAGTCTTCCTAGGGTTCAAGACTACTAAAGTTTCAGGACTGGGAGGACCACAGAGCACCCATTCCTTCATCTCATTCTGAAAGGCCATGTTTTGTTTGTTTGTTTTTGTTTCTGTTTGTTGTTGTTGTTGTTGTTGTCTTTGAGACAGGCCCTTGCTGTGAAGCCCACACTGGCTCTGGGCTCATATTCCTGTCTCCACCTGCCAAGTGCTAGGATCACAGGCACGCGCCACTACATCCCGACTTCTGCGCGCTGTCCTCTGATCCCCACGTGTGTGCCATGGCACTGGTGCACCCTCACCCATAAATAAATAAAAGTTTTAATATCAGTCTCCCCAAAGCAGCTGCCATCCTCAGTAAACAAGCTGATTAACCAACCTTCAAGGACACCTGGCCCCTATAAACTACTATGTGCCTGGCTGAGAGGCCAAAAAGCTTCTTCTGGTCAAAGACAGTTAACCTTTAACTCTCTAGCACCATGGCCTCCCGCCGTCAGAACATGTCTGTTAGTAAACATTAAACTAGATTTTTTTTTTTTTTTTTTTGCTTTCTCCAAAAATCTCTGCCTGAAGTTTGGATGCTCACCTTACTAGACCTGGATGGAGGTGGGTGGTCCTTGGACTTCCCACAGGGCAGGGAACCCTGATTGCTCTTAGGGCTGATGAGGGAGGGGGACTTGATTGGGGGAGGGGGAGGGAAATGGGAGGCGGTGGCGGGGAGGAGGCAGAAATCTTTAATAAAGAAATAAATAAATTAATTTAAAAAAATCTCTGCCTGAGTTTTTCAGCTGCAAAGTGGCATCCAATAACCCACCCCTTCACTATGATCAAACATAGCCAGGCACCAGCTTGATACATCTGCTTGAAGTCCATGTGACACGGAGAAAAAGATGACACCATCAACTCCATAAACCAACAGAAATGGCAGGCCCACTGCCTCCCACAGCAAGCTGGCACAGCAACCCACTGAGTTAAACACTTCTGACATCTGTTCTGAAGTATGGGAGCAAGGGAAGGAGGTGAAGCTGACTTCGAGAACCATGAATCATGCCAACTTGGACTACCACTGCACACGGAGGCCAGCTCCAATGCCTGGGGCATAGAGACCCCAGGCCAATTCACCACTGGGCTCACTAAATTTTCTAGGTGCAGATGTTAAGTGATTAGGCCTGTATTCATGACAACAGGCAACCCTTACATGATGCTGAGGAAGAAATGTGCCAGCAGATACATAACTGAATCAAAGTTCCTGTCATTCTGCTCTCCAGCCCCAGACCACAGCCTGCATGCATGCACGTGCGTGCACACACAGACACACACACACATACACACACACACACACATGCACATTTTCTGATTAAGGTTTTACAGACTTCCGGGGGTGGGGGGTTTTAGTGGAAGGAGGCCAGGTTACGGCAGCCTGTGCCCTACACAGAGGTGGCCAGCTCCAACAGCACAGGTAGCACGGGAAAAGATGTCAGCTGTGAAATCCCCAGGAGACCCCAGTGCTCCTTCATCTCAGGTATAAGGGCACAAGGGGGATAGTGTGTTTCCCTCCACCCTTCATCATCATCTCTCCACAGAGGAGTGTTTCCAGTTCCTGCCCTTTCTCCCCACACGTGCCCCTCACTGCAGAGCAAAGCAGTGGCTGCCCCTCCCCAACCCATCTCCTGCCTCCAAAACCCAAAGAGGAGACATTGTTGCTGAGCTAAGACCATCTACACAGCAGCGCTGGGGTCCTCTGTCCTCAGGATCCTCTTAAAAGCAGCGAAGCACAGGCCACAGTGGCGTTTCTCACCCACGGAGTGAAAATGGGTGGAGACCAGCAAGGAAAGAGTGCCCCTCATAGACCCTATTTGGTCCATCCCTGACAGGGATGCGTAGCCATCTCTTACCTTCATCCCTCTTGCGCTTGTTGGTGTCGGCACTGGGGGACGTGATGCCCAGGATGCCGCTGATGGAGTATGAGGAGCCTGCAGAGTCGGTGCTCACCGACGACACCTGCGTCACCGAGCCCGTTGACACTGTAGAAGGAGAGGGGTGTGGGCCTGTCACAAGGGTGCTCACTAGAAACACAGGGCTGGGTACAACTGCCACAGACCCAGCAGAAAGGAGTGCAAGCACAGAATAAAAAGGGAATTGCTGCTGCCAGGCGGTGGTGGCGCACACCTTTAATCCCAGCACAGAGGCAGGCGGATCTCAGTGAGTTCGAGGCCAGCCTGGTCTACAAGAGCGAGTTCCAGGATAGGCTCCAAAGCTAGAGAAACCCTGTCTCGAAAAACTAACTAACTAAATAAATAAATACAGGGAAGTGCTAAGATCTCTGCCAGTCCGAGGGTGCAGGAGACAGGAGGGCACTGGAGGAGGGCAGCCGGTGCCACCTCCAATGCCAGGAAAAGACCTAGATGCATACTTAAATCACGTTCATCTCTGCTTGCATTCCAGCCGTACCTGCATACAGATCTTCTCTCTCTCTCTCTCTCTCTCTCTCTCTCTCTCTCTCTCTCTCTCACACACACACAGAGTAAATAACGTGTAATAAAGAATGCCCTCCACCGTGAAATATGGAGAAAGACAGCATGTCCCCCTCCCACTGCCACCCCGCTTTTCACTTGGCCATTGCAGCACCCCAGGGTGCTACCGATTGTTTTACTGTTCGCCCAACGAGGGGAGTTAGTTTCATATGGTGAAGAGCTTCAAAGTAGTCTAACTATGCAGCACTCATAGCTATCCTCAGGTCTAAACTTTCCTTTCCTGGAAGGGGAAACAGAGGTGGTGATTTACTGTAGCCAGGGCCAGGTCTCTAAGTCCCAGAGGGAAAAAGAGGAGGGACTTAAGCAAGTTTCACAATGACTAGAGTCCAGGGGATCTACGAAGGTCCTCTCTAGCTATGTGGCTGGATTTCCACTATGAGATGCGGGGCTTCTTCCTCTCTTCATCGAGACTAGTAGACGGCTCTCACACACCTCTCCCTGAGCCGCCAGCTGGAAGCAGATGGAGCCTTTACTCTGCAGAGCAGGGCACAGGTGGAGGAAGAAGCCACTTTTCCATGGAGCAGAGGCAGTCTCTGGCTCCAGAGACCTACAGGGTACAGGGCCTTTCTGTTCACATTCAAGCTTGAGTTTAGATCTCCCTTAAGAAACACCAATGCAGTGCCGGGCGGTGGTGGGGCACACCTTTAATCTCAGCACTCGGGAGGCAGAGGCAGGCGGATCTCTGTGAGTTCGAGACCAGCCTGGTCTACAAGAGCTAGTTCCAGGACAGGCTCCAAAACCACAGAGAAACCCTGTCTCGAAAAACCAAAAAAAAAGAAAGAAAGAAAGAAACACCAATGCAGAAATGGCTAACTTCCCTTTCCCTTCACCAGAAAAAAAAAAAAAAAAAAAGACTCCTCAAAATAGATGTATGCAAATCCCATGACCTCTCTGTATTGAGGTGCAAGAACAAAGGAATAAAGAGACCACGTGGCGTGTCAACAGCCACGCGGGAAAACAAGGTTGGCTGTGTCTCTGACAGGACGGATGACACTTGGTTACGTATTTTGCAGTCACACTGGGCACAGAGGACTCAGGTTCCAGTTCTGTCTTCACACAGGACTTTAGGGTAGCCACTGAACCTGTGAGCTCCAACTGTCGTTGATGCTCAACAAGTCTGTAAACTATATGAAGCTGCATACATGTGAGATAAAGTGTTCATAGAAATTTCTGGGGTAAAACAAATCATTCTGCTGAATTACTGTAGAATTATTCCTGTAATGCTACTGAGGGATAGTTTGATTCTTTTTCATGCTATGTGCCCTGAAACAGTTAAAGCCACAAGTGAAATCTCAGTACAAGCACCCCCTCACCACACCCAGGAAGCCCTTCTCAGCCCTGTCTTTCCATCCAACAGAGAGATGGCCCCTTCCTGCTACTCATGTAGACCTGTTTCCTGGGCTTTGGTTTTTTTTGTTGTTGTTGTTGCTGGTGTTGTTCTGTTTTGTTGGTGTTTTCATTTGTTTTTTGTTTTTCAAACTCCCTTCCCACTTTCTTCCATGGGACTGGAAGCCCTTGAGGACAGGGACTTTTGTCTGGCATTGCTCCCCAACCCCAGGGTTCTCATAGCAAGGGCATAGTAAAGTCTGTCTAATGGCAGTACAGAATGAAGAAAGGCCGTGGGCAGCGAGGACTTCTATCTTACCTCCCTTCAAAGAGTCACCCTTGGGGGATCAGAAATCACAGGGAACACCCGGTTTGTGCCCCTACCCATACAACAAGGGAGAAACTGATGCTCAGAGGTGAGACACTGGTCTAGTTGACTGGGTGAGCTAATGGCAGAATTAGAGCAATAAGCCAGGTCTCTGCCAGAAGTTCAGGTTTTTCTTTAAAGAAAGAATGGCAGTGGAGGCTGGAGAGAAGGCTCCTTGGCTAAGAGCACTTGCTAAGAGAACTTTCAGAGGACCTGAGTTCAGTTCCCAGAACCCGTATCAAACAGCTTGACTACCCTTAACTTCAGCTCCAAACACTCCATCGCCCTCTTCTGGTATCCTCAAGGAAGCACACACACATTGCACATACACACCGATTTACCTAGCAATGTAAATGCACTGAATACTGCACAACCTAAGATGCAGTGCTGCAGAATTCTTGGGGTCTGTGGTACCCAAATCGGCAGACGCCTGCCGAATAGCCACCTGCTTCCTTACAGTAGAGCAACTTTCCCCCAATAACCCAGAAGTACCCCCTTGTGCCAAGTGGAGAAATGACATCAAGAACTGCCTTGATTATGAATGTCATTTTCAACTCCTCTTAGAAAAGGAAGCAAGAAAAAAGTTTAGACTTTGGAGTGTGACAACTTAGGAGTCCACCCTTATGAATCATGGTCGCTTAGACTTCCCCTGTGGACCTCAGAAACCCCAGAGGCAGCCCTCAACAGTTGGCAGCGTACGAGAGAGTGAAGCGAGAGCAAGAGAGGAAAAAAGTTTGGGAAGTTTTGCTACATCTTCACTCAAGACTGCAAGTGCACAAAGAATTGCAGAAGGCTGGTTATAGAAGAAAAAAAAACACATTCAAAACTACTTACTGACTAATGATGCAGAAAATGTTATGAATAAGTATCCCTTTCTTGATTTATTACTTTAATTATCTGACATTCTATAGACCCCCATTAGTGGATTTTTTTTGGCTTAGATTTCAATTTTCTGTCTCATGGTGAAAGCTATTTATCATAATAATCAGTAAAATTCAAAACCTTTTAGCGGTATTTATAAAATTCATTTGCCAGGTTCAGCCCTTGGAGAATGACAAAGGGAAAGCATTAGGACGCGTGTGAAGTGTTTTATGCAGAATTATCTGTCCATAAGAATGATTAAAAGTTCTTTAGAATATTTGGAGCCCATTAGATTTTCAAATTTTTTTTAAAAGTTCTTACCTATGCTGTGACTGGAAGCTGGGACTGCCTGGTTGGGGGGCTGCTGTACTTTTGTCCGGATGATCCTGTAGGCAGTTAGGGGGGAAAAAAGAAAAACAAATGACTATTTACCATTGAGAAGGAAAGAGAGAGACCCTGAGGCTGGGGAGTGGCTCCCTTGGTAGAGTGCTCACCTAGCATGAGCAAAGCCCTGGGTTCCACCCCCAGCAAGGATGGAGCTGCACGTGTTGGTACCACACCCACAGTCCCAGCACTAAGGAGGAGGGGGAGGGAAGGAAATCAGAAGTTCAAAGTTATCCTCAGCTATATAGCAAGTCCAAATCTAGTGTAGCATACATGAGCCCCTATTAAAAAATAAATAAATAAATAAAAAGGAGGAGGAAGAGGAGGGGAGGAGGAAGAGTGAAAAAGAAACCTTAGCTAGTTATGCAGAGATACAGCAAAGGGGCCAGGCTGGGGTGGGAGATAATGGCCCCAACTGGGAACTGTGAGTTCCGAGTTTTCTCCCTGGGTGTCTTTGGATGGTTGGCATCACCCCTGAAACCTCGGTGCCTCTCTGTTCAGTTTTTTTGTTTGTTTGTTTTGTTTTCTTTGTTTTGGTTTGTTAGGTTTTCTGAGGCAGAATCTCACATAACTCAGGCTAGCCTCAAGCTCCCTAGGCTATCCTTGAAATCCTGATCTTCCTGACTCTCCTAGGTGCTGGGATTACAGGTGTGCCCTACCACACCTGACTGAGTGACTCCTTTTCTGGAGAAAGAAGCTGATGTGCTCCTGGTCCAAGTGGGCCGAACCGGCTCTCAGGTGTATCTTCAGCCCCACCAGAGACTCTTCCCCTCACTAGAGCTCAGCTTCCACCTGCAGGACTAAAGAACTGAACCTGTCTGTCCTCTGCCGGGGCTCTCATGTTGCTTTCTTCACCCTAAAGACTCCACAAATAGGATTAATACACCCACCCAACAAGGAAATTAGCTAGAAAGGACGTGCTTGACAAACTCTGTTGAAAGTTTCCAGCTGTGGTCTCTGAGAGACCGAAGATTCCGGTTCCCTGGCCGGAGCAGCCTTCAGGGCCACCTTAGCAAAGGTGCAAACTGACCACAGAGCACAGAACCCAAGTTCACACCAGAACCACAAAGGATGGAGACGCCCCAGCTACTTCCAAAGATGCAGGACTTGTAACAGCAGACTGCACACTTGTAAAACCAAACTTTATTCAATTAAAACCAATGAACTTTATAGAAAGGACCCACGCAGCTAGAGCCAGGAGTGTCCCAGTTTGCCTTCCCAAAATCCTTGTTGTGGTTCTGACATGAACCTGAGTCCATTTCACTGTGAGCCTCAGCACAACCAGGGAGTTCCCCTAGGTCGTTCTCCACTTGTTTAAGTAATCAAATACTCTTCATAAAAAATGAAAACCTTGCCGGGCAGTGGTGGCGCACACCTTTAATCCCAGCACTCGGGAGGCAGAGGCAGGCGGATCTCTGTGAGCTCGAGTCCAGCCTGGTCTACAAGAGCTAGTTCCAGGACAGGAACCAAAAGCTACGGAGAAACCCTGTCTCGAAAATCAAAAAAAAAAAAAAAAAAAAAAAAAAAATGAAAACCTCGCACGAAGGCTCGCTGTATTTAAGCAGTAAAGGCATCAGTGACTTCCCTGTGCCCAGAGTCTGGCAACACCGACACTCTGCAGGAGCTTGGGGAACCTTGGTGCAGACTTCCAGCAGGACCCACACCTGGGGCCTCCAGGAGCCCAGGGCACATAATAAAATGGTGACTTTCTCAAGAAAAGCGCTGTTCCAAACTATTACTTGGTAGAATTTTACGTCATTATTAAATTAGTGTGTTCATTATAGACTACTGTTTACATGCCTGTATATGTGTGCATGTCTGCATGTTCCTGTGTGTGCCCGTGAATAGTGTGTGAGTATGTGTAAAGGCCAAAAGACAACCTTAGATGTTGTTACGGGGCTAGGCCGGTGGCTCCAGAGATCTGCCTGTGTCTGGTACAATGGAGCTCAGAATATAAGTGTGTGTGTGTGTGTGTGTGTGTGTGTGTGTGTGTGTGAAAGAGAGAGAGAGAGTGAGAGACAGACAGACAGACAGACAGAGAAAGAGATAGAGAGACAGAAAGAGAGAGAGAAAGAGAGACAGACAGAAAGAGAGACAGGAAAACAATGAATAGACAGACAGACAGACAGAGGACAATTTTCTGGAGTCTGTCCTGTCCTTCACCATATGTGCTCCAAGGATCAAACAATCCTCAGGTTGGCAGCACGCACCATTGCTGGCTGAGCCATTGCACAGAACTCTACCCAGCTTTTGTAAATGTGGATTCCGAGGAATCAAACTTAGGTCCCTGTTTGCACAGGGCAAGTCCTTCACCTCCTGAGCCATCTCCCCATGCAGACTATGTGGATGACATGGGAACATAAAAAGACGATCTCTATCAGACATGGTGCTGCATTCCTGTAACCCCAGCACTTAGGAAGCTGGGACACAAGATTGAAAGTTTGAGGCCAGCCTGAACTATATATTGAGACCCCTATCTCAAAAAAATCGGGAAAAAAATCACTGACACTGGATACGTTATCATGCCCACATTCCTGCTGCTGTATGAAGACACCATTTCCCACCAACAAATCAGAACCAAGCTGTGCACAGTTTCGTGTCTTGCACTTTCCACACGGCATTCCACCAGGAACTCTTTACGTGCCAAACCATTGCATCTAAATGCTCATTTTGAGGCTGCCCCGGGTTTCCAGGTTCTGCTGGAAGTGGCAGGTGCCTCCTGTTAACCTCACTGGATGGCCAGCCCTGCCCGGCCTGATCTTACAGCTTGGCATAGGCACCCAGGGCACTTGGCATCGTTAGCTGATATCTTGGAATAGACTTGTTCATTCGATGCTATAAGCCTAATCATAGAGCATTTGCGTCTTGGCCACCTGAGTGAAGTCGTCTGCCCTTTTCTGACGAGTCAGCTTAAACACCTCCTCAAATGCAGCCAACATGTGCACACATCTGTTTGTCTGTCACAATATTTAAAATAGTTGTTTTCATTTGGCAAATACAGAATATATAGAATAAAGACCTGGAAGCAATAATTCCTTGACCTCTTGAATTATGTTGCTACTCAACCTAGTTGTGTTTTTATTTAAGATCACATTGTGAATGTGTGTGCACGTGAGCACATACGACCTCAGAACAATTTTCAGGAGTCGCCACCTTCCCCCTTGTGGGTCGAAGGGATCAAACTCAGGTTGTCAGACTCGGTGACAAGTCACTACCTGCTGAGCCATCCTGCCAGCCTTGGTCTAATTTTTCTGTGTCTGTCTACAGATGCAGCAGATGAGTGAGCATTCAGATATGCTAAATATATGTTCAATTTCCTACTGAAGTCCAACATAAATCCCTGCCTTTTTATGAAATTTGTCGAGAAACAAAACAACGTACATATTTTTACATTTCTTTTCAAATACCTATAAACCACTGACAAAGCATTATGAAAGGCCATAAACCATTAACAGGCCTCTTGCAGCACAGGGAGGAAGCAAACAGACCCCAGAACCAAAGTGCTGGCGCTCAAATCCAGCCTTCAGTTTCTCATCTCCACAACCTGGAGGTTGCTCATCTGAAAAATGGGAGCAAGAATCATTCCTACACCATGGAATTATTATTATTAGGGCTGAATTAATAAACTACTGAGATGTGGCCGATCCATATCAAATGCCCAATAAATGTCACATGTCATCATCCTCATTACTGTCTTCATAATGATGAACGAGCTGCTTCAACTTTAAAGCATTCAGATGCTTCCCATTTGCCTAAGGCACAGGGAGCAATTGTGATACCTCACCCAGGAGGCTGAGGCAGGAGGATTCAGAGCTCAAGGCCAGCCTGGTTTTAATAGTGAGACCATATCTAAATCAACAAGACCCATCCTATAATGCTAAGCATACGCATGGCCCAAGATAACACGGATGTTAACCGACATACAGATGAGGAGACTGAAGTCCAGCATGCTCCAGTGATCTAGCCAGGGTCACACAGCACAGGGCCAGCCCAGACTCCTAGCCCCCGGGCCTGAGCACTTTCCCCTGAGCTACATTTGAAGGAAGCGATCCCTCTGCTAACCACATCCTGCATGAGACATAAAAGCTATTTGAATTCAGAAACCCTTTTTCAGAATCTAAGGGATTTTTACATTATAAGCATTTAAGAATTCCATTTCAGCATCCTTCCTCCCTTTGGAAAAACTAAGTCCCCCTGACCACATCCGCCATCATCTCTCACACAGTTTTACTGGAAGAGATCCTGCAGTGAATTGGAAAAGGTGAGATGGGGGCTGGGATGTAGCTGGATGCTACGGTTCTCGCCTAGTACACACGTACACAGTGCTGCCTTCAGGCTCCAGGACCACCTGAGTTGGGTGTGATCCCAGTACACTCAGGTAAAGGTAGAAGGGCCAGAAACTCAAGATCATTTTTGGCTACATAGCAAGTCGAAGGCCGCTGTAGGTTAGATGAAACTCTGTCTCAAAGGAGGGGAGAGGGGCTGAGGGGACGAGGAGGTCGCTCAGCTATTGATTGCTTGCCATGCAAACATGAGGACCAGAGTTCAGAACCCAGGGAGACTCGTGTGAATGTTGGGTGGCCCGTCCACAACTCTAGCCTCAGAAGGTAGAGAGCAGAGGATGACCTTGGCACGATGGCTACTTAGACTGATCGTTAGCAAGCTTTGGATTCAAGTGAGAGACCCTGCCTTAGTCAATAAGGTAGAAAACCGAGGATGACTCCTGACATCAAACTCCAACTTCTACATGCACATACACACCACACACACACACACACAGCTAAAGAGGAGAGAGAGAGAAAGCCACTGAAGGGACTCCAGCCAGCCTGAGCATGACCACCATGGCTCTCGCAGGTTAGGACTGGTTGGCTGTGCGGTTGTGCCAAATACTGGTCCCTTCAACCACACGGCTAAAGCTACCATCAACACAGAGAGATGCACGGGCCATCAGCTACACTGAGAATCCAAAAGTCTGGGACTAAGCTGGGTGTATCCACAGCCACACTGAAGCCTGCCACTGGCATGAAGAAGGGGAGCGAGGGAACGTCTCAGAAGACTTGCTGCCAAAGTCGAGGTTAAAAAGCAGAAGTAAGGCTGGCACGGGGGCACATGCCTGCAATCCCAGCACTCGGGAGGCCAAGGCAGGTGGATCGGCAGTCGCAGACCTGTCTGGGCCACAGGGTGAGCCCCTGCCTCCAACAAACAAAACAAAAATAAATAAAGCAGTTAACAAACTACCACTCAGCAGGCTGCCTCCAGCTCCTGCAGATTATTTTATTGTTGTTTACTGAATAAATAATAAGTATGTGTAAGCTTTGAGCTTTTCCAAAGAAACCTGACCTGAACCAGTAACGCTGGCCCCACTTTCCACATGCACACAACCAGTTGGTGCTAAACAGAGCTGGTCTCCCTCCCCGGGAGTGCCACTCATCCTGGCACGTGGCCACTAGTTTAGGAGCCACAGAACTGGGACAGAAAAGGGAGGACCCCACTCTACCCACCATTTCAGTAAGCTCTGAGACAGCCACCTCCAGTTGACACCCTGCCTGAACTACAGGACTCTCCAGTGCGGCTGTGCAGCATCCCAGAAAGTCCCCACCAGCCTGGCAGAGGTGCTTCAGTGATATCTGGTTCCACATCAGCCCTGTTTCCAGAGGAAGTTCCTGCAGACAGCAGGATGGCACCTGCCTCTAGGGGTGAGCCATAGCAAGGACACTGTGGTCCCTAGGATAACTATAAATGCAGATATCGCCTCTCTGGCTGTTTAAAATAGAGGAATAGTGAGACTCCGCCTTGGTGGGAGCACGGCTAGGAGAGAGCTATGGACTCTCTTCCTTTTGACCCTTGCAAGCCGGTTATCTGAAGATGCATCATTCTCAATGCAGCGGGCTCTGCCTTCCTATAAAAAATAAAAGCAGGGGGGCTGGAGAGATGGCTCAGTGGTTAAGAGCATTGCCTGCTCTTCCAAAGGTCCTGAGTTCAATTCCCAGCATCCACATGGTGGCTCACAACCATCTGTAAAGAGGTCTGGCGTCCTCTTCTGGCCTTCAGACAAACACACAGACAGAATATTGTATACATAATAAATAAATATTTAAAAAAAAATAAAATAAAAGCAGTTCTGCAGTGGATGGCATAGGCTTTCCAGTGAGATTAGAGTCAAGGGGTGCACTGGTAAGAGACTGCATCACATTTGGGGCACTCTCACTGAAGGTGCAGTGAGGAGCCCCCAAAAGGAGCACTGCAAAGAGCTGGGGATCCCAGGGATCAGCAGTCAGCAAAGCACACCGTGATGCCCTAAAATAGGGAAAGAATGGGGGCGTCTCCTCCTGGCCTCCTTCCCACAGGCCTCATCTTATCATTGGTTCTACTCTGGTCTCCATCTCAATTACCCTTCCCCTGGCCTTCCCATCTGGGCCTCAGCGCTACACCTGCCACAGGACAACAGGTCTGAGGGCTGTGGGAGACCACAGATAGAGAGGTCACGTGGGGACACAATAACTGGCCACATGTGTGGCCTAAGGTACCCAGGAGTTCCCAGAATCTAGCCATGGCCCATCGCCAGCAGCAGAACCTCCAGTATCAGACGTGCCAGGCAGTCCTGGGCCACTCATCCAAGTCCACCCTCCAGGGCCTTTGCCACGTCTGTAACTACTTCTTGCTTTGCTATATGTGTCTCTTTGAAATGATTTACTCTGGACTTAAATGTAGTTTTAAATCACACTTGATTATTTATTTCCATTAGTTGCGACAGTGCATGTGGAGATCACAGAACAACTCCCAGGAGTTAGTTCTCTCCCTCTACCACGTGGCTCCTCAGACATGGCAACAAACACCTTCGCCCACTGAGCCATCTCGCTGTCCTTCAGATGGATTCTATAAGGCTACCAGACCTCCCTACTGTAAGAAGCGAGAAGAAGGCTCGCAGTGTTCAAAAATTCACGGGTGCGATATGGCACTTAGATTTTCCTAAATCGTGTGACGATGAATTCCACTGCATTCCAGAAGATCAAGCTGGAGCCCTGCTGTGTGCTGGCCTTGAAATGAATTGCCACCACGTAAAAGTCTAGATGCTTCTCGTGTGCATGCATCCACATTTGCTCGCACACAGAGAGTCGGATTTTAGACTCTCTGAGGAGTGGAAAGATTCTGGCTCGCTGACGCTCAGGAGTGGCTGCCACCCACAGGGCTGTGCTGTCTCACCTGCCTCAGTCCCTGGAGCCTCAGGAGTCACCTGCTTCCTTCATTAGCCATCTGCCTGCCCCACCCACAGACGCAATAAAGTTTGTGACTGCCGTGGGGCACCCAGGGTTATTCTGTGGACCATGTCATTGTGTGTGTACCCTACATTGGGAAACACGTGGGCTCCCCAAATCCTGGCCAGGTGTTTGTGCAAGGTTACCCTACAGAGTGGACCAGCTTCTCCACTACTGCCTCTATTCCTGTCTCTCCATTCTCCAGTGAGCCCCACTTCCTGCCTCATAGGGATCTAAGCGGCATGGTGCTTAAACATGGGGACACTGGACTATGTCTAGTATGAGTCCAGTTGTGCTGCCAATCACATTTTAAAGCTTAGACCAAAAAGGAGAATGTTAGATAGCTCATTAGTCATTTTCATACTGATCTTACACTGAAATACTTTTTTTTCTATGCTGGGTTAAGTAAATATAATCACAATTAATTATACATTTTTTTGCTTTTCTTAAAATCTACCAGGAAATTTCAAATTGTACCTACTAATAATAGAGTGATATGCATTAGTAAAATTCACATCTTCCACTAAACTTTCACCGGAAAGGTGGCTTGGATCTCTGATTTGCCAACTCTCTGTTCTGATAGCAAAATGTTGTCATTCTGAAATGCAATTTACTTTTAAAAATAAAAAAACAATAACCTGGATACTCGGAGAAAAAATCAGGTTTGTTCTGTGTCCTGGAAATCCTGTAATGAGTCAGGTGTGGAGAACTCGCAACTGTAACCTTTCATAACTCAGAGAAAAAAAAATAGACTCTACACCCCTCACCCCAGACCCCTGGCCTTGTCCCCTTCTCCTCAGTTCTACCCGCCTGGGCAAATCTAAAAGGATTGCACCCAATTTCTGTCTTCTTCAGCACCTTGCAAGACGGCAGGGCCTCAGTAGGGATTGGGTCGATGAATTAGCAGGACTTAAAAAGCCAGCACATCCATCCCATGGTGATGCTGTGCATTTGGGCCCACCGTGCTGCCATCGGGACCAGAGGAGACCTCGGAGACATTCCAGTCAGACCTCCTCTTTCTTTCAAGTGTAAGTAATTCTCTGTGCTCAGGCAGGCTCAGCACTAGCCGCAGTAGTGTGTGACTCTGGAGAAACTGGAATGGTTCAATTCCAGGACGCCCGACATCTTTTTCTATTGTGGGTTTTAGAGAACAAATGTCTCTGTTCAGCTCACCATTCCATCCCCGACTGTGAGCTTCTCAGTTTAATTGTTTATTTATTTTTTGGTTTTTTGTAGCAGGATCTCAAGTCTCTCACTTGAACTCTCCATGTCGTCCAAGGATGATGTGAACTCTACTGTAATTCCAGACACTGGGATTAGAGACCTATACCACACCAGGTTTAAGAGGAACTAGGGATGTAACGCAGGGCTTCCTGCACGCAAAACAAGCAGTCTACCAACTGAGCTACACCAGTTGCTCCTGCCTGCATGCTTACATGGGTCAGAGACTGCACTATCTATAATAGAAAATTACCTTCTCCAGGCAGTGGTACATCTATAAACCCAGCATTCAGGAAGCTGAGACAGGAGGATCATTTCAAGCACATAGCAAGTTCCAGATCAAGTAGAGATACAGAGTGAGACTCTGCCCCATTAAAAAGAAAGGAAGATAAAGGGAGAGAGGGGGAGAGAAAAAGGAAGAAAGGAAGGAAATTCTTCTTCTAGATTGTACTTTTCATTTTATGTAGTATTTTATTTTTTGAGTTAGTGGTCTTGCTATGTAGCCCAGGCTGGCCTCAAAATCACTGTTTCCCCAGCCTCCAGAGTACTTGGATTACACAGATGTAATACCACATCTATTCCAAGTCAGAAATTGATTTTTAAAGCTCTGATGGTATTGGGCAATATGCTTTGGATCAGCCTAAGGGAGAGAGAAGAAAGGACACCATGTGAACTCCAGGAAAACGTTATGCCTGGCACCATGGTGGAGCAGGCTTTTTTCTCTCCATGGGCAAGAGCTGAGAGTGCATGGAAGTAAGCATCTTTTTGACTCTGAAGCACCTGATATCCCTGAAGACCTACACTAGAATCATTAGAAAACCCACATTAGAGACCTGGGCTCTCAGAAAAACACAACACAACACACACACACACACACACACGCTCACACAAGATTTTGCTGAGATCTCACTTCATTTTGGCAGCAGGGTTAGAACAAAGAGCTGCATGTCCCCAGCCCAAAGGGAACTTCGTTTCCCACACCTTGTGCTTCAACCTCTGTCCAAACTGGAGGCTGGACTGTCTGCCTGGGAGCCTCTGAGATGAGTTAGCACTCAGGCCTGGAGCCCCTGGTGGGGACGGGGGTGCTTGTGAAAGTCTGATGAGGATAGTTCATACTATCGACAGTTCACACTATATCTACACAGGTACATAGTGAACTGGGTGGTGCCAATCACTCCTGGCTCAGAAAACTCAAGTGGCCTGGGTGTTGGCATAGCGTCCTCTCCCTCAGCTGAGAAGTCTTGTCCCTTTTAGAGAGGAGAAAGGTAACAGAATCCAGCAAGCACCATTGTTCTCCTCTGTTCACCTCTCCAAGGAGAACAAGCAGATCTTCAGAGAGGGGGAGCAGGGATCCTTCAGTAGGCCAGCCCCAGCCCTGCCCTGCCCTCACCTGTTGATGGAGCTGACGCTGGGCACCGTGTCATTGTCACAGACTCGCTCTGCCAGCAGCCGGTCCCTGATCTCCCAGGCAAACATGGTAGGATTTTGGCGTTTATACTCAGCGATTTTTTCCACCACTTTGGGAGTGGCAACCTTTGGTTTGGATCCGCCAATCACCCCCGGCTTGATGCTTCCTGTTTCATAATACCTAGACCCAAGAGAAAAAGGCCACAGTTAGCCATGGGAGCCCAGAAGAAAGGGCCATAGTCAGCCGTGGGAGCCTGCAAAGTGGATGAACATTTGAAACAAGTGTGATTTAAGATGTGCTGAAAATATAAACAGCAAATCAGATTTTTAAATGTAGTACCAAAAGCTATTAAATAGCTCGATAATCTTTTAAATCGTATGTCTTAAAAAATTGTATTTTGTGTGCATGCATGTATGCATGTGTGTGCATGTATGTGCCAAGCTCAGAAAGCAACTCCATCCACCGAGGAGTGTCAGGGATGGACACCTAGCCACCATGCTTGGCAACAAGCACTTTGATCCACTGAGCTATCTGACCGGCCCACTAACCATTTTCATATTGGTGTATGTCAAAATGACAATCTGTACACATTGGGTTAAATAAAATTCATAATTAAAGTAAATCATACTAGTTTCACTTTCCTAAGTAGTCTATGAGAAAATTTCAAATGGCCCACATGGCTCATATTACATTTTATAATATAATTATAAAATACATATATTGGACAATGCAACAGCAAGCTACATATATTCAAAATGTTTTCACATTCATCCACCATTTTACAGATTATTAAAAAATGCAAGTTAGTTTTTCCTCTTCTTCCTCTGAGAGCCCTGAAGCACACAAACTGTTTAAGATGAATGAATAAGCGCCTGGACAATGAGGGGAAGTCCCCTTCCGTGATAGTGAACATGGCTTTACAGACGTTAGATGCTTTCCCTGAGTCACAAAGGATTAGGGTACCAGGTCAGGACTCTGGTCAAGCCTCCTGAACTAAAATTTCCCCAGAAAGGTGGTGTAGACCTCCAGTTTGCTGGCCCTCCCATCCGCAGAACAATGTCCAGAGTTCTCTGAAGACTCTCTATAATTTTTTTCCAAAAGAGAGAAACAATAACCCTGATATAAAATTAAAGAGTGTTGGATTCCAGCGTTAATGGGACATGTGTATTAGAAATCAAATCCCAAGCAATCAGAAAAACCAACCACGATTCTCGACAGCTCTTCCAGAGGCCTCCCTGAGGTAAATGGCTGTTTCTAAGGACTTTTCCATGCTATCAGCTTTTCCTCATTAACGCAAATAGGATGTTGGGTTTTACAGCCAAGCCCTGCCAGAGAGAGGGGTGGCACGAAAGCTCATTTGGGGGGAGGGGGAAAAGGGACCCACTGCTTTTTCTGAATTCTAGCTATCACTGGATGTCTCTCTCAGTGTTTGCAGAGGAATTCCTGATTCCCTCTTCCAAAGAAGATTATCTTGAGGTTGAAAGATTTTTTTAAAGACATTTTAGAAATTATAAGTTTTAAACCTCGACTATTTATAAGAAGTAAGGTAAGGGTGGCACACATCTACAATCCCAGTACTTGGGGTGGAGACAGGAGGATCGGAAGTTCTCAAGGAGACGTGGCTACATATATGCTGAGAGGGTGAGGAAGAGAAGAAATTGGAAGAAGAAGAAAGAGAAGAGGAAGTGGAGAAGATGGAGGGGAAAGAGGGGAGGAAGAAGAAGAGGGAGGAAAAGAGGAAGAGGATGAAGTGATTTTACTGGATGGATGGAAATGTGTCCTAGAAGCAATGGTGGAACGTTTATAGGGTTGCTAAACTCTCAGCTTGGGTAAGTCTGTTTAGGGCCAAGTAAGCGAATATTCTGGAAGTGAAGACATATCTATTCATCATCGAGGAGAGTGAGTCATTTACAATTTTAAGCATAAAACAAAATCAAACTTATCTTCCTTTTTTATAAAGTTGTTGGAAGCAAAAATGTTCTTAATCACAAAAGGCTTCAACAGATACCCACAAAAAAAATATTTTTTGATAGAAAGTCACCTGAATTCTAGTACACAGCATCTCTGGATGACTCTACAGTCCTTTCAACCTCTCAAGAGAAAGTCAATTACTTTTAACTTATTTACTTTTATTTTACAAGCATCGGTGTTTCGTCTGAATGTATGTCTATGTGAGGGTGTTGGATCCTCTGGAACTGGCCTTACAGACAGTTGTGAACTGCCATGTGGGTACTGGGAATTGAACCCTGGTCCTCTGGAAAAGCAGCCAGTGCTCTTAACCTCTGAGCCATCTCCCCAGCTGAGAAAGCCAATTATTTACTATCACATAACAACTCCTTATTCTGGCACAACACTCTTGAGTATGGAGTTCTTCAAATTACCACAGTCCTCACACATGTTTTGAAGTCAGCAGGATTTTACAGAAGAGAATATAAATGATTGGAAGACTAAGGGACTCGCCCAGCTCCTCTAGTTACAGAGACAGCCCAGATTTCAAACCAGACTTTGAGTCCAATACTCTCCGCATTACCACAAGTTTCTGCTTTGATTATAACATTTTAAGCATTAGTAGCTGCGATCCTTACAATGACAGAGAGATTTACCATTTGCGGGGTTTTTTCTTCAAGCATCCTTCACTCATTCCATGAACCAATAATCACCTGGTCCTCTTAGGGCAAGGATAGTCTCGGGATAGGACTTACATATACGTAGACCACACATGTTCTCAGAATACATGAATCCAATAGAACCACAGTGGCCACGCAGAAACTCACCAGGCAGCAGAATAAAGTCCCCTGCTTACATGGCTGGTATGTGACAGCCCAGGGCTCCCTGCCCAGTCTGCTTGAGCAGTGCCAACTGTGGAATTCCGCAGTCTTGACACTCGAGATCTCTGTCTTGCATTTGACTGACACGTGGGCTAGGCTCTTAGAAGGCAACATAGACACTCCCGAAACACCAACTCAAGACTGCGTCAAGTGAGGATTCAGACTTAATAACCATCCTTTCATCTCAGCAGAACAGCCGTGCAGCCCTTCGGCTTTTACAGACAAAAGATAAACGGCAGCCACCAGCCCAGTGCCCCTCGGTGCAAAGAGCCACAAAGAGCGTTCAGTTGGGAGTGGAGAGGTGCCATGCCTGTAGTGATTCTGACACCAACTGGCTGTGTGATCTTGACCAACTCAGCCTTCCTCGGCCTCAGTTACCCTCTTCCTGTAATAGCGGAGGCTATTTGCCAAGATTCCTTTGCAGAGCTATTAGGGTAACAAGAATTCAGAATGGCCGTGAAGACTTTGGGGGGAAAAAAGGACACAGAGAGAGGATTTGCATAAAGTAGAGTGCATGGATGGGGATTAAAATCCTCACTTTTATTTTTAGTGTGTGACATGCCACCAATGTTCAAATGACCAGGCATTCACAATGAGAGGAGACAGAGGCCCTGCTCCGTGATCTGACTTGGCCTTCGTATGATGCCCAGATCCTCTACAGCCCTGAGTTCTAGACTGAATGTCCACCCTCCTGTCAGCCCACATACCTTCTTGGAGGGACAGGAAACCTTTCCTGCTCCCAAGAACTTTTCCTGCCTTGCTCCAAAGCCTTTGAAAACCACAGCTACCACACACCAAGCACTCTATAATCTGTCACCCCGTGAGCACCCATCAAATTCTTCTAGGGGGTGGGGGCAATCTGTAGGTCAAACAGGCCAAGTTCAGAAATTCCCAGTCACACTGTTTTAGGGCTGAACTTGTTTCTTAAAAGGCAGTTCTAATTAGAGTGACATTTTGTCCACTGTGGTTCTTAGTTATGAAAATAATGAGCTATGAAATTCCAATTTATTGTTGACAACTTAAACGGCCAGGCACCGGAGCGGCGCATAACTTCCGAGTGCCACTCTGCCCAGTGACAAATCTATTCTGGTCCACGGGAGTCTGCTGACCTGACTTTAGAAGGATCCCTGTCCACCTCAGTCTCCATGGGAGATGTAGAGGGCTTTGGGGCTCTAGAACATGAGACCCAGTCATTTGGCTGTCTGAGAAAGGCTCTCAGCAGCTTGAAGTGTTCAAACAGTGAACAAAATGTCAGCTCAGCAAAGATGTCTCAGGAAAAACAAAGGAAGGGCCTCCCCTCTTTTCCCCTTCCCACCCCCCACAAAGAAGCATCTTGCATAGAAGGTAGGGACCATTCGGCTCCAAAAGTGAGACTAGCGACTTCTAAAACAGCTTCCTCTCACCCTCTTTTCTCGTACGTTTTCTATTCTTTCTTCCCTTTGTCTTCTCTCTTCCTTCCATCTCCCTGAATGCTACTTCCTGTTGCTGCACCCTCTCCCATCTTCCCCTAACCCACCATCTAACATGGCCACCAGGCTGATTTCCTAGGCTCCTTCCTGAACTCAGGCTGGAAGTCATTTGCTGGCTGAGTGTTTAACAGAAGCGGACTGAGCCCTGGTCCTCCATGGCTGATATGACCCACGCTGGGCAGAAAGAAGATGAATAAGCACAGAGATAGGTGGTTCTAATGAAACTGCCAGATTCCTGTCCCTGAGACGTCTTCCATTGGCCTTAATCAAGATCCCCTATGTGGTTATTCCTACTATCATTAACAGTGTTGACACTGTTGGAACAACTTTAAATTCCAGCAGACAGAACAGAAAGTCATGGTGTAACTGAGAAAACTTGGAAAATACTTCAAAATGCTCATGATTAACAGTCAGGTGTCGATTGTTGAACCGTAATGCAAGCTCCAGGACAAAGACGAGGATCACTGACCCCAGGGAGAGAAATAGCAAGAAAACCCTGAAGAGCTGACCTGAGAATGTGCCTGTCTGCCCGGGAAGACCTAGAACAATGTCACATACCCAGGACATTAAAAAACAAGAACAAACAAACAAACAACAACAGCATCAAAACAACTATCAATATGTTTTGGGGTTATGGAGAGAGACAAAGTTCCAGAGTCATTTAGGCCCCCATCCAACCCAAGAGCTAACTTGGCCGGACATATGCTAGTCAGTCCTAGAGAGGCTTATTTCCTCATCTCGAAATCTTCCTGTATCGTGCTGAGGCTGGCAAAAAAAAAAAAGAAAAAGAAAGAAAGAAAAAAGAAAAATAAACATGAGGCTAACCGTCTGCACAGTCCTTTGAGAGGACTGTCATTGTAAGTATTTTGCTTGCAGCAAATTGCTGGGTCAAGTGGCAACTTTCAAATGTCAGATTTGAGAGTTAGTGTTTGTTGCTGTTTTGTCTAATTTAATGTGTCTAAGTAGGATGCCTGTCACTACAAAAAAAAAAAAAAAAGAAACAAAACACACAGAAAGAAAACCCTACAGCAACTTGAGAAGGCTGATGATACAACTGAAGATGATGCCTGGATTTTAAATATTGAGTGCTATCTGAAAACATTCAAAAAGAAAATAGTGAGGGCAGGCAATATAGCTCAGTGGTAGACAATCACTTAGCACGCACACAGCCCTGCACCAAAAGAGAAAAAGGAAAATAAGAAAATAAACAATCTATGGTTGTATAAAATAATGTATGCCCCCAACTCCAGCCATTCCCTTGACCCCAGGCTCACCTAAGAGGTTTGGAAGAAATTCCCAAGAGCCTCTGACTTATGGGTTCCCTAAAATAATCCACCAGACTTTTGAGAAACATATTGCTTCTCCTGACAAAGTCACCCTATTCCACATGTCACTGATAACAGAGGGTCCCACAGCTCCTTTGATTAGGAGGATCTCAAAAGATGATGCAAACTCTCAAGTACTGAGTGTGGAGAGCAAAATGCTGCTGTGTCTCACTGTCGACACTGGCACCTTGAGCAGCTCCGGACTGTCTCTTAGATCTTTCTTAAAACATTGAGGGAAGCCTGGAGCCCGTCCTTTACCTGCCAAGAATTTTGCTGACACAACCATGGCTGACCCGAAGCTGCCTGGAGATGTCGCAGGGCCTGACACCTTGATGGGCAAGTTCCACTATCCTTTGGCGGACTACATCTGGGAGTGGCCGTCCATTCACAAAAACCCCCCCAAGCTGATTCACTCCTCCATGTCCTGAAACAGATCAGAAACAAAGGCAAGGGGAAGGGTGGTTAGAACCAGTCACATAGTAGAAGTGCCCTTCTCAGCACCCAGAGCCCTCTGGTCACAAATGCTGGCAGGCTAAATGTCTTGCACCTGGAGTCCAATCATGCAGATGACATGAGGACCCTAGGTTGCTTTTTAACACCGGTCTTAGCTTTTGTTCATCTGCAGGCAGTCAGCGGAGCCGCTGGTACCTCCCCACACTGTTTTGTTTTTTTATTTTTCTTTTAGTTACTAGCATTTTCCTCTTCATTTGCGGGAATCGGTAAGGGAATGTGTAAAAGAAATCTATATGAAAGGAGCACAGTTTACTACACAATGCGGAATTTGAGGGAGATCCTGGGGAGAAAATTATATCTTAGGATAATCAAATTTAAAGAGGAAAAGAAAATAGTGGAATTCATTTTCTTTTTAACAAATGTCTTCAAAGTGAAACAGGCTGTTCTAAGATCTACATATCGAGGGGGAAAGTGTTTTTGCATCAGCAACCTAATTCAAGAACTGAAGACTTTCTTTTTAATGACCAGCATTTTCAGATCACAGAGACAAAACCTAACTGCTGCCTTAATTTAAAAATAGGAAAGAAAAATTTAAAGCCCTCCTTTAAGACGGTGAGGTTGACGTGCAGGCCTGACCGTTGTACCCTCTCAGAGCACACAAAAGAAATGAGTCACAGGGTATTCTGCACACGGCACACTCCACTGAACCAGGATTTGTTAGAAAGGTGTGCCCCTGGAATTTTGGGCAAGTTTTGCAATTTGCAAGCAGGTTGAAGTTGGTTAGGAGGAAATAAAGCAACTGAGTACCAGATTTTTACGAGTACCATGGAATGTATTTTAAGTAAAAGGAGTCAGAGAAAGCTCCCTTTCCACTCTGATGTTCCATCTGGTAATCACCTCCAGCTGAAAGGAAGTAAACTAAACCGACCGATACAATGCAGAGTCGTTGGCCCTTATAGCTTTGAAGTATGCTAACTTACATTGCTGAAGATTGAAACTGAAGCCAAGTTAGAGAATTATCCTGATGCTGTTGACAACTCAGAGGCCAAGGAGGGGAAATCGCCTAGCCTAGGACAGGCTGAACTCTAGAAGGGAAGTCAAGGCACCTACAAGGTCACACACATCCACCCCTCAACTTTAAAACAGAGAAACAACACCCACAGTTCGGCTACCACCACCCTACCCCAGTCCAAGACTGATCTACAAGCAGGCCCATGAGCATCTGAAATTGAGGGATAAAACACTCCTAAAACAACCTTTATCCTTCAAAGTATCTAACAAATTCACAAATGAGTTTCCCAAATCTCCAAGTTCAGGCTATTTCCAAGAAAACCACAATTTTTAAAAGGTAATTTACATCACTTAGTTCCAAACTACACTGGATTTTCCTCTGATTGTCAAAATGTACCTTTAAGGAATTTTGATTGTTCTGAAACATTGCACACAGGAGAAGAAAAAATAGGAAGAGAGAAAATTTTCCTGAACAGAATTTTATAGCTAGGGACATAATTGCATAGTTTACTTAAAACAGAAAGATTTCAGCAACCCTGAGCAAGAGCTTTGTTCTGGGACAGAGATCAATTAAGGGGGAAAAGGGTGAACCAGTTTTTCCAGAAGAGGCTGGATCTAAGTAAAAGAAAGTATATCCATAATTGGCGTGTGCTCATTGGGAGGACACATGTCAAGGAAAGGCAGCTAAAAGACACAGCGCACATTTGCTATGATCTAAGGATCCAGGCATTGCAGCCAATCTGCAATCATTGTTTACTAAACCACTAACAATTGAGACTTCCTGCCCAAAACACAGTGGCAGCCTTCAGAGCACTTCAATGCCAAGAGCAGTTCTGTAGGGAATCTGTAGGTTTTTACCATAAGAAAACAAAAACAAAACCAAACAAACACCAAAAGTTTCCTGGAGTCTGGTCTCCTTAAATCACAGGAGATCCCCCAAACTACCTCCCTTTGGCCACAAGGAATACTAAGGAGTTTGCAGACTCCAAGGCAAGTGCCTCCAGCTGACATGGACTAGACATAGGTGACTCTTACTTTTCTTAACTTTCTGGACAGGCCCCAGAACCTATTGGTCCTCTTGCCTCATTCATGAATCTAGCCAACAGAGCACTTTAAGGCAGGCCTCAGGAAAGGTGCTAATCTAGGATTGGTAAGAAAGGAAGTCAAGAGTCTGAGGGAGAGTGGAGGTGGGACAGGGAAAGAGAGGTATGTGCACAGGATATAGATGCTATAGACTCTCTATACTCTCTCTACCATAGAGAGGAGGGCCGAGTGAGACAGAAGGCAAAGAAGGGAAGGCGAGATAGGGCACAGAGACTAGATTAGGCAGGCAGAGGGAGTGGGGCAAGGAATGGAAAAGTCTAAATAGATTAACAAATGGAAGGGGATCTCTAGAGGGCAGGTCTCTATGGGTAGGGGTTTGTTTCCTCTCCCTCCTTCTCGGGTCTTTCTCCAGCTTTGTATCTCTTCAAAGACTGAAGTCCCATGTTCTACCGTGGGTTCCAGCTAGGTGAGGGCTCATCTGCCAGGAGGGCACAGGGCCAAGACATGAACTCGGCTATCATTCCTAAGAGGAGCAGAATTTAGAGACTGGCACAGAAATGGATGCAAACAAGTTAGGTACAAACTGGGAAACACACACAGATACAGCAAAAGTAAAGACCGGCCCCATCTGGAAGAGCAGGGTTTGAAGGCTGATAGAACGATGGAATTGTGGATGACCCTAGGACCTTTGTGTCTCTGCTCCTGCTCCGGAAGGAACTGGTTTCTGCAGATGCTCCTCAGACCTTGTTAGGGATATATTGACCACAAAGGACACTGCCCACACCCCCAAAACTATGATTAGGCACAGATAATTAGGAAGGTGATGTTTGCTGCCAGCTGAAGACTGAACTACAAGAGCCCGGATCATTGAAATTCTTTCTAAATGCACCAATGCAGAAGGCAGAGGCAAACAGGATCACAGAGAGCAGACAGCCAAGTGCTGGCACACATGCTGTGAAAACAGACACAGCTGGACTACAGAGGCAGAGCCTTGCATGTGTGTACACTCCAACTGGCCTCTCTGGGACCAAGTCCTTCTCTTCCCCCCCTTCCATTAATTCTCCAAAGCCGAACAGCATGCCTCTATTCCCAAGAACCAGCTGCAGCAGATCTTTGCCAGTCTTTTTTTCTCTCTAGCCTCAGTATCCTGTTCTGGAAAATGACTGGTAACTGACAGTTTGGGTCACTCTCAGGTGTAGCATTGACACAAAAGTACTTTGTTAACTAGCAGGCAAAATGCTTCGGAGGGAGGAACCATCTGGGGAAGAGTCACTGTGCCAGTGTGCTTGATGGAACTGGAGGAGGATGTGGGGTACCTCTGAACTCAGAAGACTGCTAGGCAGCAGGGCCTGTCCCTCCCAACAGAAGCTATCCTATGCAGAATTGGTTGGGGGCTGGGGGTGGGGGGGAGAAGGAAGGTAACAAGGAAAAACTGACCAGAGCCAGAAATAAAGATGAAGCAAAGGACCCTGCTATACCAGCCACCTTGCAGAGCCTGTTTTCTCTGCCCTCATTGCCAGCAAATTGGGACCCAGAGACAGACTACACTGGGCAAGCACACAGCTTTGGGCACAAGAACTAAGGGTCTTTCCAAAGAAGCCAAGGGTTTCCACTAGCTCTGGAAGCAAGGCTGGCCCAGCCCCCACTGTGCTGCCAGGGAGATTGAGAATGGGAGGAGGGAGCACTTCCCGAGGAGGGGGCAGATTGAAGGCCCGGCAGGAAAGCTTAAGCATTAGCAGTTGGTTAACCAGCACCTGGAAGGAGCTGCTTCTCCACACGGAGGCACACCGGAAGACCACCGAGTCTGATGCTATCTCCCCAAGGGCTTGGGCATGAACTCTGGGCAGCAGAATTCTGGACAGAGAGAGGCAGTGCGGGCCTTTGGACTTCCGCCAGTAAGGGAAGAAGCAGGGGAGCCAGCCCTACCCATCTTGTTTCCCAGTTGCTTTATGACTGAGCCAACACTTGCCCACCTCTCAGTGTGTTGCCCCCAACTCATTTGTTTTCAGGTTCGCTCTGAGTAAAAGCAGAGAGGCTCCAGAGCCACTTTGTGCAGGAAAATGCAGTGGAAGACGCTGGAGCCCTGGTGTACTGGAAACCGCTTAAACCCGGTCCCCAAACCTGGAGGAATCGTTGGGGCTGGGACCAGAGCAAGCCGCTTCTCTGTGCGAATCTTGTTGCCGCTTGGGAGGATTACCTCCAACTAGGATATTGACACAAAGAGAAGCTGACCGGCTTGCAGCCCGCTTTGGCTGCCTAAACAAACCTTCCCCAGCGGCCAGGCCACTCGTGGAAGACACGAAGATTCTTGCCCCGGCTTGCCTTCTCTCTAGCCGGGTCTCTGTTGCCTTTGTTAAATAGGGGACCCATGATGACTAGAGTAGATCCCGACTGGTTGAGGTTAAGCGAGCTTGCAGCCGGCTGCTAGCCACGGAGTTACTCCGCGATCTCCAGTCCACAGAGACCCGAGCTGGGCACCCGAGAGCAGTCTGCCAAAGCCTGGCGCCTTCCCCTGGCCGATTCTACAGCCAACAGAAGGAAAACGCGATTCGTTCCACTTGGAATTTCCTTGAAATCTCCGAATCTAATCCAGCGTTAACTCGCCTGAGAAGAGAGCTCATCTCACAGGAGGCTGTGTTAATGGGTGAACTGGCCGAATCCCTGCGGGTCAGCCAGCAGGGCCCTGCCGGTGCCCGAAATGACCCTGCCGGTCTCCTACACCGCACAGGCTTTCAGAAGGCAGATGCGCCTGCATGGGACTAATTAACTTCTTTCTTGCTTGCTTGCTTGCTTTCTTTCTTTCCTACTTTCTCTCTCCCTCTCTTTTTCTTCTAGGAGAGAAGCCATATCAAGGCAGGCACCCTACAGAGAACGACCCAATTGTGTCTTTAAAGGTCTCTGTCAGTACTGGCCGACTCCTAAACTAAAGTGTAGCTTAGGGACCCGGACTTCGTTGATTTTTTGTTTTTAAATCCCCTCTCCTCGACCCAAGAGACATTTGGAACCCTGGATCAGGTGCACTTTCTTAACTCTCACTTCTTTTCTTCACACATACAGGGACCGGTTGGGGCCAAGCATTAGTCTTGGTCAGGTCCATAGCTGAAAAGGACGCCAACAGTTGGGGTTTGGGGCGCTCTCTCACTGACCTCTGTTAAAACTTCCTGCCCTCCAACTGGCCCAGTTCTGAGCCTTCTATGAGTATGAACCAGGGTTTTGAGAATTAGCTTCAGGAGACCAGGAAAGGCTGCAGCTCGCCTATACTACCTCGTTGCTGGAGGCGGGATTTACCGATCAGGCACTTCGGCTTTGGCGGCCAACGCGTTCCGCGTCCGCTACCTAAAAGCCTTGCACTTTGCAAAGTTGTCTACGCAGCTACAGAGGTCCCGAGCCCTCCAGAACTTATTACCTGCCCCGTAGTCCGGCACCCCCAACCCGACCCCGGCCGGAGAGTGAGAGAAGCGAGCTCGCCGCCTACTTACTATGCATGGATGCAAACGGGTCGTGCTTACAGTGTATTTCCATCGGGGCGCTCCAGACTGCAGGTCGGCCCACGCCGTTGCCTCTCGGCGCCAAAGGGCTGCTCAGGGAACCTAGGGACCCGCGCCACCAGGCCAGGCACCCTGTGAGGTGGGCTCAGAAAACACCTCTGCAGCCGTGGGGTCCCTCTCCAAGCCTCTTGCGAAAGATCGCGGAGAGCTGAGCCGAGAGGCGGGAAACGGTGCTCAGGCAGTCGGTCTGGGAGCGGGCGCCCAACTCCAAATAGCTTCGCTCCTCCGCGGGCTCAAGCGGCGCCTCCCGGCCCACACCCGAAAAGCAGAGGCCCAGGCGCCCGCGGCGTCGAGGGCATAGCGCAGGGGCCCACCTCCGGGACAGCTAGGGGCGCTCGGCGCCGAAGCAGAAGCCTGCAAGAGGCCGCGAGCGCACGGCCCTTCGTCTCACTCTGGGGCAGCGAGGCTCGCGAGCTGCCAGGCTGCTTCGGTCACGCTGCTTCGAGGGTCTGTCCACCCCTCGGCCTCCGCCAGATCCTGTCTCCCGCTGCTCCGAGTCTCTGGGGCTGAACGTGCCCCTCTGCCTCTCTCCCGCCGGCTCTCCGACGTCTCCAACGAAGTTGTAGAAGAACTCCCTCTCCAGCCGCGCAGGGGCCGCGGCGGATTCTAAGACGCTGCCGCTACTAAGGCTGGAAGCCCGGAGCGCCCCGAAGCCCGGGACCCGCCGCCTTCAAAGTTCCCGCGGGCCCCGAGGCTCCCAGCCCATTCGCTCCTGGCTGTGCCCTCACGCTACCAACTCTTGGAACCCCGCTGCCCGCTCTTGGGGGTCCGGTTGGACTATCCCTGGCTTGCCTCTTCCGGGACAGCCACCGCGTCTGCCGAGCGGTGAGCAAGGGGCGCAGGAGAGGATGCGGGTCCCTGCCGCCGGGGCCGCTGGGGCCGCCAGGGCTGTCGGTGCTGAGATGAAGCCCCTGCGGGCTCTAATGCCCGTGCTGCTACCGCCGCCGCCGGCGCTAGCCCTCCGCCTGCTCGGCGCGCACAGTGCGCCACCGCGCCGCCCCGGAGCCGCTTTCAGGACCCGCTGCGTGTGGACAGCGCCGCCCGGGGCTCAGCCTCCCTCCGGGCGGGGGCGGGGCGGGAGCTCACCTGCCAATCACGCCTCACCAAGCCAATCAGAACGGGGGCATCCAGTCCTAGCCCGAAGTACTGCCCTATTGGCTAAGCAACCCACGGACTCCGCCTGATTAGCCGGTACCTGGGCAATGGGAGAGAATGGGGGGCGGGGCCCAAGCGGCGGCGCCACGTTCATTGACAAACGCGTGGGGAGAAGGCCTAGTGGATCGCGGATGGAAAATGGGGAGAGACAGAACAGGGCCCACTCAGTGTCTGGAGAGCCCAGCTCTTGATCCCGCAAAACCAACCTTTCTGCAGTTGGGATTCTGGGATTGAGAATTAGAGACTGAGGGCAACCAAGACAGGGACGAAGGGTGAGGATGAAAGAGAAGTCTCCAGAAGGCAAAAAGAAAGAAAAGCACCCACAGTTATTGGAGGAAGTCGTGTAGCGCAGTAGAGATTCGGCTTTCAGTCTAGGTGGAGGAGTTACGTGTGTATACCTGCCGCTTCAGACTCACTTTGCTCCTCGGTAAAATGGCCAGTTTAGTGAAGGCGTCTTTGATGCTGATTCCTTCCAATGGAAAAATTTCCTAATTTTATCAGGAATCTACTAAGTGACGGCGGCCGTCTCCTCTGTATCCCCCACCCCCCACTTTCTCGGTCTCTCCAGAGTCCCCAGTGCTGCATTAACCAAAGGCAGAGTCGGGGGGATATTACTTTGAGGTTACCAGAAACTGGGCAGTCTCGAAAACTTGGACCAGGTTGTCTCAAGCAACAGAGCCATAGATCCTTTTTGCAGTCTCAGCCTAGGAGCTGATAGGTCCCTTGGGAGCTGGTGATACGCTCAGCTCAAAGCTTCTGTCAACAAGAGGATTTCCGCATCTGGTGCAAGGCCTCCTTTAAAACGGAAGGCGTGCACTGGCATCCCGCGCTAATGAGAGCACCTGAAACTCGCGACTATGTGGTTGCTTCTGTTTACAAGTGCCTGGCAATGTGGCACCAAGATGGCTACAAATGCTGCAGTTTCCAATTGCCAGAAAAAGCTGACCTTCCCTCGCCATAGCTCCTGTAGACTTTAGGACAAAATAGAGTTCCAGCGGAATTCTGCTGATCCAGCAAAGTTCTTTAACCAGCCCATGGCTCAGGTTCTCGGGAGTGTAAGGCTCTCAGACTGTAATCAAAGCTGCTGGACTTTAAAAAAAAAAAAAAAAGAAGTATTTTCATTCAAGCAGCTATCCTTCCGTGAGCCCCCTAGTGTGCTCAGATCCAACACAGATACTGAACATTCCCCTGCCCCAGCAATTGTGGGAGTGTAGACTAAACACTCACCTCTTTGAATCATAAACATAAATCCACCTGAACAAGGACACTGAGATGTCTGCTTCAGTCATAACATAGAGGGGATAGAGCTCAAGCTGATCTTTGGAGGACCCTCAGGCCATTTTCCCTATTTACTTTCTGCCTAAATTTTTCCTCATTGTCCAGTCTTTTCCCCCTTACTCCACTTCTAACATCTCTATACTAGGTCGATCCTTGGGTCCACTCTCTATAGCTGTCTTGGTCACAGCTGCTTGATACATGTAGACAAGTTTCCCCTTGTTGACACCATCCCCACCCCCACTGGGCCACAGCTGCAGGAAAACGGCCAAGGCCAGTCTCTGGGGACTCAGAAGGCTGTGGTGTGCAAGGTGGTGGGTGTTAGCTTTCTCTCTCCATCATCGGGTACCCCTCCCAGTCCTGATCCTTTGCCCCCACATCCACCTCTGCCTTAGGGCAGAAAGGTTACAACAGGAAAAAGATGGTAGCCTAGGGTTCCTTTGGCTTTATCCTGTAGTTCCACAAGAATCACTTCCAGGCCAGGTATGGGACTCTTAATTCCTACTAGTGAGTTCAAGAGTGCTGCCCCAGAGAAGTAGTCAGTGATACCTCCTGCTCCTAACCATGCTCCTTGAGCTCCAAACCCAGATCTAGGATCTTAAAACTGAAAGGGTTCTGGGGCAATGCCCCCCCCCACACACACACACTTTACAGATGTGGAACCTGAAGGTAGGAGGCAGGATGCAACTTATCTGAGGTCATACTAGAGCAAGTCTGGGACAGAGGGAAGGCTGAAGGCTGGAAGGGGAGGTGATGTCAAACCAAATAATTCATCTGGACAACGCCTGAAGGGGCCAGTTGTCCTGTATTGTTTGGAAAGAATCCCCAGGGTACTCTGAGGGCAGGGTGAAACTGCAGATAGCATTCTAACAGGAACAGCCCAGATTCCCCTTTTTACAGGCAGTGATGTTCATCTGCAGATCTGCAGGGCTATGTTCTCCTCTGTGGAACCCAGCTTAACCAGTGAAGGAAGGTAGCCCCTCCCTATATTTAGTGATCTTGGGTCAGAGGAAATTTCCTTCTGAGTGGGTTTTCTTGTCACTCCTGGAGTACTTGTGCTCTGAGAACTTCAAATCCCCAAAGAAGTGAAGAGTCCTGATATGACCACCCTGTCCATCCTTACAGGCAGTGGCCCAGAGAGGTTCAACGACCAGTCTGAGGTCACACAGCTATTCCCTAATAGAGCTCTGCTTCCATGCCTCACTTTTGCCTTCATCTGCAGCCTGGGTCCAGGAAGGACTAGCAGAGAGCTACACAGAGGGCATAGACCTATGGAACCAAACCACCATGGAGACAAAACTAACAAAATGCACAACGTATTTCAATTGATTAATTGCTTTGGCAAGTTTTGTCTGATGGAAGAATGACCACTTTGAGAGTATTTCAGAAGCCAAAACACCTTTGAAGAGAGGGCATCTATCTAATTCTCTCTGCACTTGGAGACTTTACTTGACGGGGGGGGGCACATGCCACCCCCAACCCCTCCCCAGCTCCCCATCACTCCCTCCAGTCTTCAGAAAGTCAAGTTCTCAGCACACTGGTGCTGCTATGGAGTTCTAGCCTGAGAGTGACGCTTGCAGCTCACTCCCAGCCCATTTGCCTGCTCCTTCTTCCAGTGAAGCAAGGTCTTTCAAGACTCAGACCCCCGTGCTCAGTTGGGAAGGATCCGAGCTGCCTGGGCACTGCCGTTCTAACCTGATGGGTTCTTTTTAACCTTTAATTTGAAAAAGTACCAAAGAGGAAAAGCAACTGATCTGCGATTGCACAGCAAATGGGGCTTAGAGATGCCCATCTGATTCCTGAAAGTGGATCAAGAGTCTTCTCTCCCTGGCCTGAGTTACGTTGCAGGAGTCACTGGGGAGGAGAGCATTAAATCAATGCTCACATTTCCTGTGCTGGGGCTTGTCACCCCTACCAGCCTGTCCTTGCAGAGCTGGAGCACCAGGACAAAGTCTCTCTCCCAAGACTTAAGACTTAGCAGTCCTTTCTCCAAAGGCCTCAGCTTCTAGTGCCTGGAACAGAGAGGAAAGGATGCTCTGGAGTGTTTCCCAGAGCTTTCTGAGATGCTGTCCCATGCATGGGAAGTGCTATTCTCCCTGCATCTAGACCTAGTCTTGTTTGATGAGCATCATAAGCTCCTGTCCTCTGAACCTCCACTTCCACTTTTCCAAGGAAGGGGGAATCTGTTTAAGTGGCTCCTTGCTGTGTGCTGGCCTTGCTTAACATTGGGTTTTGAGTTACAGAGAAGCTAGGAGTGGGGAAGCTGGGTTTTGGCGAAGGGATTCTGGAGGAAGGACAGTTTGGTGGCCTATGAAAGGTCTAGAAGTTGAGGGTCATTTGAGTGCCTGGACAGTCCCTCAGTCCTCTCCCTCCTCTGTCCTAGGCTGGGTCTCAGAGACAGGCAGAAGGGTACTCTGGCCTGAGCTGTGACTCCACCCCAAGCAGGTGGCTTTTACCCTAACCCATCAGTAAGGGGTGTGACTTTTAGGATTGAAGCTCCAAACCCCCCAGGATTACCCCTACACAAACCCCACCTAGCCTAACCGCATAGAAGAGTGAAATGCTTTATTGATTAAACGATTATTCAGGCGATTGAACTAATCAAAGAGCCCATCGACCGCCATGAATTACATTCTTCGTGGTAGACAGCTTGTCAGGAGAGGCAGCCACTCAGACCCCTCTCGACTCACATGCATCCAACCCATTTCCAACAATAAACAACCCAGACACAAGTACCTTTGGGCATCCCACCACGTGGAGAAGGGAAAGTTGTCTGGGAGTGAAGAGTGGAAAGGGAATAGCGTCCCAGGTTTCTGCATCCGTCCTGTCATGACAACGCTCTTCTGGCCGCTGTCCTCACTCTTCTGTTGTGGCTTTTCTGGACCCACAAAAATCCTGGTTTGGGGTCTAAGTTTTCTCCTCTCTGCTCTTAGACTTTATCAAAAGCTGGAGTAGAACTGGGGTCTCACAGATGACCCAGGAATGAGAGGAGTGGGTTTCTTGCCATAGTTCAGAGTATTTGTGTGCACATTGGCACATGGCTTAATGAGAAAAGGGGGTTGTCTTACCAGGTTATGCCTTAGGGTAGACAGAGGCCTTCTGCTCTGCCTCATCTTCTCAGACATAAACACACCCCGCTACCCAGTGCCTGGGCCTCTGAGAGACACAGGGGCACTGTGCCAAGAAGACCTATGTACATACAGTCACCCCAGCTAAATGACCAGACTAGGCACATATATACATCCACTTGAGCTCTCCTCCATTGGAGCAGCACCCACAGGACATGGCCAGAGCATACAGTGTGACACACAGACACATACAATGTCAGAGGCTGGGTGAAAACCTAAAGGGAGTGGGTGGGGGCTGTCAACATGTCATCAGTAGCCCACAGACAGCTTCTTCTCACCCACCAAAGTTGTGTCTGCCATAGGAGACCCTTGTACACAAATGCAATTCAGTAGTACCCCAGGAATAAGACAGTACACAGTGCACAGTGAGGGCCCAATTGCCCTGAGTTCACATCATTTTTGATTCTGTCTCCCAATATAAGACTTGGGCCTGGCAGCACATGCTTTGGACACTATACCCCAGTAGGCCCAGAGCCATGCCTGTGCCTGGAGACATGCACTTTTGTGTGTATTGGCATGTATACGTTGGACAGCTGTTGACATCCAAAAATGGAGGGGTCGGAGTCACCACCTCTTCCTTCCTTCCAAAGATGCTTAGGAACAGACCCTCAAAGCAGCAGATGCACAATGAGTGAGGTGCTTATCAAAATTATATGTGAATATGCATATATATATGTATATATATATATATATATACACACACACAAACACACACACACTCGCTTTGGAGGCTTCAAAAGAACACCCACACAAGCACCAACTCTTAAGCATACACTAATACACCCAGGGCAAGATACAAGCTTGTGAAGACACAATCAAGCACACAAACTCAAGCAAAACACTCATTTAGGGGCACACAAACTCAGCCACACTCATGCACACATTGAACCTTTTAAGCAAACACTCAGACCCAAACTTGCACACCTCCAGATTAACACCAACACAAGCATCAGAAACAGAAACAAACAAAAACCAAAGAAAACGGGTCTCCTCGAAGACAGCAGAACAGAGCAGTGAAAGCCCTACAAACACACATAGAACGACAGGCCTTTCCCCCAGGAAACTCAGCACATCCCCTCTGTTTCACGTGGGCGCTAGGAATGTGTCCCAGAGTTAGCATTAGCATGTATGATGCCCGTTTCACGGTGGTCCTACCTGTCCTGATGGTCCGAGGAGTCGGGTAATTTTTCTCTAAATCCATTTTGATATTTCAGGACTTGATGAAATGGACAGGGGGGAAAAGTTTCCACTTTTTGTGCCCTTCCTTTTTTTTTTTTTTTTTTTTTTTTTTGTGCTGGGGCCGCTCACAAGTCGGAATAATTCAAGCCTTCCGCTCCCCCGCCGAGCTGGGGTAGCTGATCACTGAGCTGAAACTAAACGTTTTAGGTGGAAAAAAAGCGTCCGAAGGCACCGTGAAATGATTAAGGAACTAAAGAGCTTCTCGCCATGTGAGATCATGTCCTGTTCTCGCCAACATCACAAGATGTCCCCAGACACGCCGCGCCCCCGGCGCACCGCCCCGCACTGCGGGGCTAGGAGCCGGGAAAGGGTGTCGACTTTACGGCCTGCCCAGCGTGCCAGACGGGGCGGACCGGGCCGGCCGAAGGCGTGCGAGAGAGGCCTGGAGAGCAGTAGTGCCGCCACGGCTGCCGCGTCGGACTTTTTTTTATAGGGGGTTGGGGGGAGGGAAGGAAGGATTCAGACTGCGCCCCGCGTTAGTCGCGCGCCTAGGGGAAGGAGCGGACTGAGGCTAAACCCGAGCTACCGGGTCGCACCTGCTTCCAAACCTGCGTCTGGGGGTCGCGGCCCTGTGCGCTTTCGCTCTATATGCAAACCCTGCTTCGTAGGTGCCAGTAGGCCCGATTTTTTATTTTAAAGAAAGAGCAGTTCTACCAAGTAGGTGATTTTGAATACTATGCTAGCACAATTGTCAGTCACGGGGGACGTTCCAGCATCCTCAGATTCACCCCTAGGGCGGCGCCCGCCTTCGGAGTTCCCAATTTCCCCACCCCCAATCCATTTGCAATCTCCATAGTTTTGCTGGGCTCTACTTCTAGGGCAACTTCACGTCCTTTCTGTCCCCAGATTCCACTCAGCCTCCAGATCCCAGATCTGCTCTCCAGAGCAGGTTCCTTTCTGCCCGGAACTCAGAGGTTCAACAGAAAGATTGTGGATAAAACCCGGACCTTTGCTTTGGAGATCCCGGGCCAAGCAGAACCATCTCAGTAGATTCAGAAACAAGCGAAAATTATGGACACCTTACCCAGGCCCCTAAATGAAATCCCACTGCCCTCAGGCTAGGAGACCTTGTGGCATCCCCTGAGTTCCCAGACTTGATTCCAGAGGTGAAATCGGGTGCGTAGAGACTAGGCAAAGGTGTGGCCCGTCCAACTCGGCTCCCTGCGACCCAAGCCTCTCCTCCTGTCCCCTCCCCAATCTGGAATCTAAGCTGTGGCCTCAGGAAACCTACGGAGCCCCGCCGCGGGGTGGTCGCTGGGGAAGGTTCTCCAGGGCGGGGGAGCACTTCTGGCACGCTGGACAATGGCAGTTTCGGAAACTGAATCGTCCTCAGAGAGTTTGTTTGATTTTTTTGAGGGGGTGGTCACGAGGCTGGGCTGCAACCTAGAGGGAAGAGCCTAGAGTTCGAGGATGGGGGGAGGGGGCTAGTGGAAACCGGACATCACGAATCCACTGAGCAGATTTCGCCACAATCGGAAACGTGGCTGAGGAATCCCGAGCGGCCCCCACACCTAAAGGGGTCTGCGCAGTCCCCCCTGCCACCTCCTCCCTCTGCTGCCTGTGGGTCCCGGTCCCTACTCCGCGGTTTGATTTTTGGCGGTCCTGGAGCTTTAGACTCCGGGCCTCTGCTCTGGCTTCCCGCCCTTCCGCCTAGGACGCCGAGAGGCTGCGCTGGGGAGGAGCGGCCTGCCTGCTCCAGGAGATCAAAAGCCCTTTCGGAATTGACAGTTCACCCTGGGCTGGGGCGGGAGTTGTAGGCTTTTCTTTTCTTCCTATTTAGAGGTTTTGTTTTGTTGTTTGTTTCCTGTGAGTTTCCATTATCTGTGAATCTTTTGTTTCTTGCGTTTTGCTTGTTGGTTTTCTTTTTTCCTTTGTGGAACTGATTTTTTGCAGGTTTAGCTCTGGGATGGGTATTGTTGTCTGTCTTGACTGCTTTGATTTTGTGTGGGTTTTGTTCTTTGCCCTTCTAGACTGTCTCCTTGCCAGGCCTTTCCTCTGAACAGTGCTTTGATATGCTCTATATCTGTAAGTGACTTGTGTGTGCTGCGTTGGTAAATGTGTTTATTTTGTTTTATTCGATTTTGATTCCTTTTAATGAGCTGTGTTTTTGGATGAGGGTTTGGGATTTGTTTTGCTGTGTTGGCTTTACTTGTATATTTGTGAGACGATATGATGAGTTTTGGGCGTATATTTTGGTTTTGTGGGGGCTTTGGGATTAAGGGAGGGCACACTAACCATTATTTCGTTCCTGCCTACATCTAGCTAAGCACCAGGATTAGGCCAAACACTACGGAATGGCGGGGTTGCCAGACTCCCCAAAAAGTAGATCCGGGGGAGCTCTGTGCGCCCTGTGCGTCTCGGACCAGTGTGGAACGAACATGCGTTCCCGAGGGGGCGCCCGTTGCAAGCCACAACCTAGCGGGTCGTGGTGCAGAATTCAGAATCCCCTTCCGCGGTACCCAGGCCTAGTTACTGTTCCCTTACTCACTCGACCAGCTGTGCTTTGACGTCTTCTTGCGACCGGTTAGCGTGCTTTCAACTCCTCCAAACCCCCTGCCAGCAGCGTTGAAAGTAGAGGCAGCTCCCCGCTGCGGAGCAGGTGACCAAACTAAACCACTTCGGAGGACACGGAATTGATGCTGAGGCCCTAGAGATACCGCGTAAGGGCCAGGAAGCAAGGAGTCTAAGCTCAGAAAGGAGTCCGAATCCCTGATTGCACCCTACTTCCTCGCCTAAAACTCTAGAAACCTGTGTTCAGCTTTTGGGCTCGGAGTGCCCGCCCTGTTTGCAACCGTGGGTCTGTATATCCACAATTGAACACATACATACACACAGCCAGCGGGCTCCGCAGCGGCGGCCTGCAAGGTGAAACCAGCGCTGGCATCGCCTGGAGAGGAAACCAAATCGTAATGACTGGAAATATTCTAAGAACAGAATAAGACATTTTTTTTTTCTAATCACGTTGCCGCAATAACACACTAACCTCAACGTGTGTATTTTAATTCCACGCCAAGCAGTGAGGCGGGGGCGGGGGGTGGGGTGGCGGTAGCACTTAGAGTCAGAGAATCATGCTAGTTAAGCCGGTTAGGAAATGCTAGGAGAATATATAGAGAAAGACAGAATGGCAGAGGCGAGGCAGGGAAGAGGCAGACTGGAGGCCCAGGAAAGGGGCTGGTGCCACGGCTCCCAAGACCCCGCGTGTTCCGTCAGTGTGTAAGAGGGAGAAAGCAGAAACCGAGAGCAGAGAGTGACAGGAAAAGAAAAGAGCCCGCAGAAGGGGTTGGCCGAGGCGCGCAGTGAGCTTCCCCCAATCCAGAAGGCTAGAGTCAAGGAGGTGAAGGGGGAAGGCTGACAAGGAGAGAGGCCAAGTTCGAGCTCTTCTACTAGGCAGGGGAACACCACCCAGGAGCAGAAACTGAGATTCGGTTCTGGCCGGGCGATCTCCCTCCCCTGATCTTGGGGTGCTAGGGAGGGTTTGGGTCATCCTTGGCTGCCTGGGCAAGCCCTGGGGGCAGTCACTCGAACGACTCTAGTCCTAGGGCTTCTCTCTGTAGCCGGTGAGGTTGGTGGGTGGGAGCAGCTGTCCAGGCAGGAGGCGAGGAAGAGGCCCCGCCCTAAAGTCCGGACCCCAGGTCAGCGAGATCCCGCGGCCTGAGCTGGACTGCCGGAGTCGAGTCGCGCAGCACACACGTGGTACCGCACCTTCAGCAGGCGGTGCCCGGAAAGCCCAGCCCCGCCCTGCGTCGTCTGCCAGGCCCAGGCTGTGGCAACAGGGAAAGTGGACATGAAATCAGAACCCGTAGGGCCATTGCGTTGAGCTTGGAACTTGCCTAGGTACTGTGCCTAGATGGATGGGGTCGCCCTCCACCTTCACTTCTTGGGGCGCAAAGTGCAAAAAGGACACAACATTGGTCACTTGCTGCGGCGGGTTTTTAGGGCTGACTTGAGTCAAAACACTCATTTCTGCTGCTGTTAAGTTCCTCTGCTTGTAGGGGGCTTCGAGCTCTGGAACTCTGGCTGCTGGTTCGCTGGGGTACCATGTGACAGCCACTCGCCGGCTGGAAATACTCCGGTACCGCGGAATATATGATGGGGCTATGTGCTCCGGGGAACTGATGCTTTATGGTGGGTTATCTCGATTATTTTTCTTTACTGGTTTTCTTGTTTTAATTAAAAAGGTGCAGATCAAAGAGTGCAGACCGGGGTCGTTTGGATGGGTTCATTTCAACTCAAATCCAATAGTTCAATTCAGTTTCACGACTGGTTTCCAGTGCACGGGAACACATGGCAGACGTCAAATGTATATGCTGTATACATATGCACAGAGGCCCGATTTGACGGCAACTCTTAGAGAATTCCGAGGTTAAATCTACTCTCTTAGACTTTCACTTGCAATATATGAATACAGAAAACCGTCAGCTGTATTTAAAATTTGCTAACACGTCCAAGCGATTGAAAATACCTTAAGAATCCAAAGCGAGGCGTTGAAAGATTTGCAGGGATTCTGATTGAAAACAACTGTGAATCCGTTGGTTTCTTTCTATGTTTTCTTTGAAAAGTAGCAATACCAGAATTGTCAGTAATAAATCAATTTTTTTTATAAAAAAGATTGAATGTTTATTTCTGTCCGTATTTGTAAATGGGCCTTTCGTTCTCTCTACTCGTTTTTCTTCTTTCTTCGTGTCGCATGTGAGCTTTAAATATTCATACACCAGCCCAGACTTACATTTATTCAATGTGTTTTAAGTTAATAAAAAATTAATGTGATGAAATTTGATTCCATGAAGTATTGGAATATAAAGGTACTCACTTCACAGGCGGTTTGGAAGTGAAAGCAGCAGGCTAAACCGTTCTTTTGCTTTTTAATGCCGATAACAATACTAAATGGAAGTGAAGCTTTAGTAGGCCCTTTAATGTTCTCGCTTACTTTATTCGGTTTCTCTGGATAACTTGGAGCTATGGCAGGGGGGTGCAGCAGGATGGGGTGCATTCCTGAAGCCTAAAGTGGGAATCTGCAATGTGGACTGGTTTTGTTTTTTATATTTCTTGTGGGGAAGTACCTTTATGGGGGTGGTCAGAACCTTGCTGGGTATAAAGTCTGGGCTTGAAGATATGGCTAAAATAAAACCATACTCTAAAAGTCTTTCAGATTTTGTGGATACCTGCTTTCTGTTGGGAGCGCCTTCCAGAACTCAGCCTAGAGTGAGGTGGACACAGAAGTGAAGCTGAAGCCCCAAAGGTCTGTGAGCTGCTCCTGACACCAGTCCCACAGCCACAGAGACATTTCCAAAGTGTTCAACTTTGCTTTGTAGTGGAGGTGGGGGCTAGACCGTCCTACGGTATTCCAACCTGAACCAGTTTTCCAAAAGGAAGAAAACTAAAGATCTCTCCAAAGAAGTCTTCAGTCAGCTGGAAGCTGTTTGGAACATAAGGTTAGTTTGAAGAGTCTGTAAACATAGAAGAAATAAAAAAAAAATAGCTATTTGAAAAATCATGATGTGCTATTCTCTTTATGAATGCCCAGGGGTCTACCTATCACACAAGGGAACCTAGCAGTTCACTATACCAAAGAAACCAAGATGAGACACTGAAAAGACTTGAGGTCCAAGGACAAAAATTCCTACTAACATAATCACACCAAGTCATTTGTGCTAAAGTGCTGCCGTCATTTCCATTCCAACAAGCTTTAGAACAGCTGCTGGCAATTTTCTGGGGAAATCTTTATAAGTTTCCCCAGAAAAAAAAAAACTAATTAAGCAACACACACTCGGCTTTTATATTGACAATAAACATTCCTATCTAACCATACAAACTTATCTCCACATGCATACACATGCTTATATTTAGTTCTCTACGCTGATGGGCTTAGCATTCAGGTGGGTTTTCCTTTTTCTGGACAAACTCTTACACAAAAAGAATAGGAAAGGGAAACGTTTTGGGGAACTTAAAGAGGACCCAGTTTTTCCTAGTTTGGGATCTCATTTCACAGGCCACTTGAACACAGATTCGTGTACCCCACGAAGTGACAAAAGAGAATTAGGCAAGAATGAAAACCTGCCTGCTGGCGCCTTCCCGGCAGGACCTCAGAGCACTCCTCCGGACACACGTTCCTGGGGGTGGGGAGCTTGCCGCCTCTAAACCAAGCCCAACCTTTTGTCTTTTGACCTCTGATGCATGAAATTAGGTAGCAAAAGAAAATTCGAAGAATAGGAAACAAAAACATGGAAAAACAGCCCTCTCTGACAATAGTCATTGTATTGGATCATAGCTGAGCTGCCCTGCACAGCCGAAGCGCTTGTTTCTAAGGCTGTGGGTCTTCCTGGCCACTGGGGTTCCTGTTCTCCTTTGTGGGTGATTTGCATTTGTGGGGGGAGGGATTAAGCACTCTTTGTAATTAAGCTTGGAGTGGTGTTTTGTCCTGTCTGCTCTCACCAAAGCCTGTTTAGGGAGTTAGCCTTTGGTCCCTCCTACCTCCTAGGCCCTCTCTGTCCTGGCTGGGTACCTGCTCTGCACCAACCAGAGCAGTTTCCAAGATCCAGAGAAAACTCTGCCCCTAAGGCTATTCTAGCCACGGGTCTATGCAGGATTCCTGACTGATGGGAAGGGAGGGTGGCATTTTTGCATGCTTGCCCGTTTTAAAGGACCACCTATTCCAAAGGTACTCCTCTCCCCCTGAGCCAGGCAGCAGCCTGAGGTACTAGAGATCCTTGCTCTCTTGGCCTAATGGGTTCCACTATCAAGAGAGCCAGGGTGGAGAGTAAAATGTTTCCTGAGAGGGCCTCAGATAGCCTCGGCATAGCATCCTCTGCTCCTCATAGGTTGTGTGGAAGGGTCACAGGCACATGAGTCAGAAGCCAAGAAACAACGTCATCTGAGACCCAGGCCCTGTCCAGAAGGGAGACAGGCAAGGAGAGTGTAAGATTAGTTGTGAACAAGAGGGAGCTTTGAGATAAGACCCCAAGGTGGCTTCCTGACTTCCACAAGTGAGCAGACAGGTACCAGAAGTACCTAGTCATCCATTGAGAGATACTGATTTAGACAGGTTTCCAGAGCAGGTCTGCAGCTCAAGCACTGTGAGGGTTGAGGCAGGAAGACTATGGGTTTGAGGCTAGCCAGGGCGATATAATGTAAGTCTGGCTCAAAAACCAAAACAGAAAGAAAGGGAGGAAGGGAAGGAGGGACAGAGAGAGGGAGGGAAAGAGGGAGGGAGAGAGGAAGGGAGGGAAGGAGGAAGAGAGGGAGGGAGGGAGGGAGGGAGGGAGGGAGGGAGGGAGGGAGGGAGGGAGGGAGGGAGGAAAGGATGACAGCAGAGAGGAAGGAAAGCTTTTCAAGGAAAATGTCCCAAACTATTGATTGTCTCTGCCTCACTTACCAGGTCTGCAACTGTCCAAATATCAAGAACTTGGAACTTACCAGAATGGCAGCAGCCAGACTTAAACACTTATTTCCAATCCTGCTTTGGAGACAGGCATGTTCCCTCTTCTTGTCCTTAATTTGATTCCATTCGGTAAACAGCAAAATGCTTAGGGCTGAGTGCTTCAGGGAGAGGAGAGCCTCCTGCCATCAATCGCTCATAGGCAGAATGCAGAAATAAGCCTAGAACACGGGACAACCCAACCAGGCTTTTAACTAAGTACAGTAAAGAAACAAAGGAGGGGTTCTTCCTTTCTCCTGCTAGGGGTATTCATAGACATTTGAAGATTTAGGGGCCACAGAAGGTTAAGAGAGAGTCTCATGCAACCCAGGTTATCTTAACTCACCATATAGCTGAGGCTCACCTTGAACTCCAGGTCCTGCTTTCATCTCCCTAGTGCTGAGACTACAGGTGTGTGTCAATACATCTAGCTTACAAAGATCTCCAAAGGACAGCATTTTACCCGGCTAGTGGAAGGGTGAACTGGAAAAGATAAGACAAGAATGCTACATCCCGAAGCTTCAGTAAGAGCAACGGGGCAGGAGAAGAACAAATACCTTAGCCTAGTTAGAAACTGGCTAGGCAGGAGGATAGAGAAATTCCTGGGACCAGCTGAAGAGACAGTCCCCAAAATGTAGAATTGTGCTCATCTTAAGGTTTGGTCCACTTACCTGTCAGTCCCAAGGAGCACCCATAGGACTTCCGCCAGAGCTTTGCAAGATGGCCTTCCTGGGTGAGCAAGAGCTACCTAATTTCCTGGGCTTCTGCGACTACACGGGGTATCATGGATTTCTTTCAAGTACCTGGCTCTTTAGTGGGGTCCATGAGCTGTCACACTGTCACAGCTCCCTGTCTACCTCTTGCCTTCACAGTGCATGTTCCATTTCCAAAACCCTAGGAACAGCACAACGCTCACTTTGGTGAGTCACATGGATAAATAAAACTTCTTTGGATAGGCCTCTTTAACCCTCTTCAGGCTCCCTGGTCTCTGAAAGACAGCCTCACCTCTCTCCTCCCCAGTTTACTAACCTTGACAATGGGGGACATAACTGCCCCCCACTCACCTTACCCTTCACTCCTGTCCTAAGAACCAAATGATAGAATGCCTGGCTAATTCCTCCACAAAATAAGGATGCGTTTTCTTTGACTCCTTGGTGCTGTTAAGGAGAATCTATTTTGGCTGACTAGACACAGTTCTCCTTTCGTTCAGGAACCTATGGCTCAGCATTTGACAGGCGCTGAGTGGGGTTTGGATTGGAAGAGGCCGACAGAGCTCACGTGTTGAAAAACTGTATGTTTCCTTCGAAAGGATTCTTTTCTTACACTGGGAGAAAGGAAGCAAAGAAATTCAACTCAAGCACATCTGAGGGTTGTGAGGTTAACAGCTGTCATGATACTGCGGGATGCAGACTTGCTGGGTTAGCACACTGCTGGGCAGAACTAACGGGGAGGTGGGGAGGAAAGCCTGGGATCCTGAGGGGGAAATGAAGATATGATAGAGGTCAGTACCACATTAATGAGGGGCCCTCTGCTGTGTATATATACATATACACCACCACCACCAGGCTAGAAACTGAGGAAAGTATTTCACACTATAGGTGAGTCACGAGTATTCTGTCCCATCCTTCACCTCCTATGGGCATTCTCTTCAGGGAGACATTGAATAGGGCGGAGTCTCTGTAGATGGTTTGATGTGAAATGTTCCCCCACAGGCTCATGTGTTTGCAGGCCTCATCTCCAGACAGTGGGGTTCTTTTGGGAGGTTCTGGAACCTTTAGGAGGCGGGGCCTATCTGGAGGGAATGAGGCACTAGCCTGAGGGCTCTGGCACTGAGAGTCATAGCCTTGGTTCTTTGCTTCCTACTCCCCAAAGCCGTGAAGCATGAGGAGACCCAGCTCTACACTGCCTCAGCCATGGACTCCATCAGGCCTTCTCTGCCATGAGGAAGGAGACCCTCCCAAACCATCTAACCCTGCCCCCATCTGCCCTCTCCTGTTTAAGTCAGATATCTTGTTACAACAATGCAAAAAAACTAAGACATCCTCCAAGAAGCTATAACCAGTAGTTTATCAATTAGTGGTCTGTTAATTAAGCAATAATTGGTAAATAATTCATTAACAGAAACAGAATTGGAATAGTGAACCACGTTAAATTGAACCATCTGCCTCTAGGCTGGCTGCTCTACTCCATCCCAATAAGCAGATGTTCAGCCTACAGCTGAGTACTTCCAAGGACAGTAAGCGCTCTAGCCCTTTGCATTGTGGGACACCCGGTAAGACAGCCTTTCCTCAAGAATGAGTCGGCTTCCATCTACCTTCTGTCCACTGCTCCTAGTTCTGCTCTTCGGGGATTCACTGAGGATTCTTTTGGAAGCATCTGCTCAACTAGCATGAGGGAAGTTCCAAAATCTGCCCCCTGTCATTGGATGAATAACCTCAAAACAAATGCTGGAGCTTGAAATACCAGTTGGAAGAGCACGCTCAGGAGGCAAGCAGCGGCCAGGCTTCTGGGCCCACGAGCCTGGTCTGCAGGAAATCCCTAGAATGTGCTCCTTCCAGTGCCTGTGTCCTCCTGGAATACACACTCCTACACAAATATGTCTGAAACATATTTGTGTAGGAGTGGCTGGACTGGGTGTGGCTCGGAAGCAGAGCATGGGCAAGGCCTCTGGAAGGATGTTGCTGCAGCACAGCGGGAAGCTGCGGGTTTGCCTGAGCTCTGCTGAGACAACCCCTTGAGCACCAGCACCAGTCCTTCTCATTCAACAGATGTTGACATAAGAGACCCAGAGGAGACAAAACTGTCACTTTCCCTGGTAACTGACATTTGTTTTTGTTTTATTTTTGTTCTTTTTGGTTCATATTTAGAGCTTTTGTTTTTTAACCCTCCCTCCCTCCCTCCCCCCCTCCCTCCCTCCTTCCTTCTTCCTAAGCTGTCACTGTGTAGCCCAGCCTTCCCTTGAAGTCATGATCCCCCTGCCTTGGGTTTTCCTAGTGTGGTCGAGACACACAGCACTGCCTGTGCTTTTGTCTCGCTTCCTCATTTAACTGGGATGTCTTGAACATTCAGGGGATGCCCCACCCTTATTATCACAAACTGTCACCATATGTTTAGCAGGTTTTACTAATGATGGCTTCACAGATGAGACCTCAACGGAGCCTCAGACACAGCCTGATTCTCTCCCTGCCCATTGCATCCCACTGACTTTTGTATTGTCCTTTGAAACCGGACCTCGCTTGGCCCAGGCTGGTCATGAGCTCCTGTTCCTGTTGGAAATAGAACCCAGGGCCTCACCAGACAAGCCTTGACTTGCAGCCCTTCTCTTCTAGCCCACACTGATATTTTCAAAGAACAACGATCCAAACAGTTTGTCCGTGCCTTCCTGCGAAGTCCTCAAGGAATCCTGAGAGCAGACGGAGGCTCAGCTGGCTCAAATTAGACGCTCATGTCACAGTGCGGGCACTGTGGGTCCCTTCGTTCTCGGACCATTATCACCACCGCCTCTAACACGTTAAGAAATGTGTAACATAGAAATGGTGACCCAGTTCCTGCCAATGGGGAAGAACGGACAGTGAGACTGGGCTGAGCAACTCTTAACCCAAAAGAGAGGAAGGACATATTCCTTCTCTTTATGTGTCTGAAATAGAATAATGAACTAATCCTGGATTTTAAAATCTGCTGTTTAGGTATCAGGGTAATTGTAGCTTCATAAAAGGAATTTGGCAATGACTCTTCTGTTTCTATATTGTGAAATACATTAAAGAGTATAGGTATTAGCTCTTCTTGGAAGTTCTGGTAGAATTCTGCATTGAAACCATATGGTCCTGGGCATTTTTTGGAAGGGAGATTTTTCTTTTTTTTTTTTTTTTTTGGTTTTTCGAGACAGGGTTTCTCTGTGAATTTGGAGCCTGTCCTGGAACTAGCTCTTGTAGACCAGGCGGGTCTCGAACTCACAGAGATCCACCTGCCTCTGCCTCCCAAGTGCTGGGATTAAAGGCGTGCGCCACCACCGCCCGGCTAGGAAGGGAGATTTTTGATAAGTTTCTAATTCTTCGTGACTAACAGGTCTATTTAGATCGTTCACCTGGTCTTGGTTTAGCTTTGGTATATGGTACTTATCTAAAAAAATGTCCATTTCTTTTGCATTTTCCAGTTTTGTGGCATACAGGCTTTTGTAGTAAGATCTAATGATTCTCTAAATTTCCTCTGTGTCTGTGGTTATTCCCCCTTTTCATTTCGGATCTTATTTATTTGCGTGTTCTCTCTCTGTTGTTTAATTAGTTTGGATAGGGGTTTGTAGATCTTGTTGATTTTCTCCAAGAACCAGCTTTTTGTTTCTTTCTTTTATTTTTTTTTTTTGGTTTTTCAAGACAGGGTTTCTCTGTGGTTTTGGAGCCTGTCCTGGAACTAGCTCTTGTAGACCAGGCTGGTCTCGAACTCACAGAGATCTGCCTGCCTCTGCCTCCCAAGTGCTGGGATTAAAGGCGTGCGCCACCACCGCCCGGCTCAGCTTTTTGTTTCATTGATTCTTTGGACTGTTTTCTGAGTTTCTATTTTGTTGATTTCTGCCCTCCGTTTGATTATTTCCAGTCTTCTACTTCTGGGCGAGTCTGCTTCTTTTTTTTCTAGAGCTCTCAGGTGTGCTGTTAAGTCCTCAATGTATGCTTTCTCCGTTTTCTTTAAGTGGGCACTTAGTGCTATGAACTTTCCGTTTAGCACTGCTTTCATTGTGTTCCATAGGTTTGAGTATGTTGTCTCTTTATTTTCATTAAATTCAAGGAAGACTTTAATTTCTTTCTTAATTTCTTCCTTGACCCAGGTGTGGTTCAGTAGTTGACTGTTCAGTTTCCATAAGTTTGTCGGCTTTCTGGGGGTAGCATTGTTGTTGCCTTCTAACTTTAATCCATGGTGATCTGATAAGACACAGGTGGACACTGATATTTTTTTGTATCTGTGGAGGTTTCCTTTGTTTCCGAGTATGTGGTCAATTTTCGAGAAGGTTCCATGACCTGCAGAGAAGAAGGTGTATTCTTTCCTATTTGGGTGGAGTGTTCTATAGATGTCTGTTAAGTCCATTTGCTTCATTACCTCCAACAATTCTCTTAATTCTCTACTAGGTTTCTGTCTGATTGACCTGTCCATTGGTGAGAGAGGTGTGTTGAAGTCTCCTACTACTAGTGTATGTGGTTTGATGTCTGCCTTGAGTTCTAGTAATATTTCTTTTACATAAGTGGGTGCTTTTATATTAGGGGCATAGATATTCAGGATTGAGACTTCATCCTGATTAATTGTTCCTGTTACGAGTATAAAGTGTCCATCTCGATCTCTTCTGAGTGATTTTAGTTTGAAGTCAATTTTGTTAGAAGTTAGTATGGCCACACCTGCTTTTTTCTTAGGATTAAGACATGGCTGGACTGGGTGAGGCTTGGAAGCAGAGCATGGGCAAGGCCTCTGGAAGGATGTTGCTGCAGCACAGCGGGAAGCTGCGGGTTTGCCTGAGCTCTGCTGAGACAACCCCTTGAGCACCAGCACCAGTCCTTCTCATTCAACAGATGTTGACATAAGAGACCCAGAGGAGACAAAACTGTCACTTTCCCTGGTATACAATGAGTTCCTTGCTCGTGCTCTCTCTCCTGACCGCGAGGGGTGCACCCACACACGGAGACAATGGGGATGTTCTATTGGGAACTCACCAAGGCCAGCTGGGCCTGGGTCTGAAAGAGCATGGGATAAAACCGGACTCGCTGAACATAGCAGACAATGAGGACTACTGAGAACTCAAGAACAATAGCAATGGGTTTTTGATCCTACTGCACGTACTGGTTTTGTGGGAGCCTAGGCAGTTTGGATGCTCACCTTACTAGACCTGGATGGAGATGTGCAATCCAGATGTGCAAATCCAGATGTTCGCCGGGCGGTGGTGGCGCACGCCTTTAATCCCAGCACTTGGGAGGCAGAGGCAGGCAGATCTCTGTGAGTTCGAGACCAGCCTGGTCTACAAGAGCTAGTTCCAGGACAGGCTCCAAAACCACAGAGAAACCCTATCTCGAAAAAACAAAACAAAACAAAACAAAAAAAAACAAAAAAACAAACAAAAAAATCCAGATGTTCAATCCAGATGTGCAAATCCAGATGTTCGTTCCAGATGTGCAAATCCAGATGTTCGTTCCAGATGTGCAAATCCAGATGTCCGTTCCAGATTTGCAAATCCAGATGTTCAAAAATCCAGATGTTCAAAAATCCAGATGTGCAAATCCAGATGTTCAAAAATCCAGATTTTCATTTCAGATGTGAAAATCCAGATGTGAAAATCCGGATGTTCAAAAAATCCAGATTTTCATTCCAGATGCGCGAATCCAGATGTGAAAATCCAGATGTTCATCCCAAGTGTGAAAATCCAGATGTTCGAAAATCCAGATATTTATTCCAGATGTGCTGATAAACAACTTTTATTATGTGGCAGGATACAAGATCAACTCCAAAAAAATCAGTTGCCTTCCTATACACTAAGGATAAGGAAGCAGAGAGGGAAATCAGAGAAGCATCACCTTTCACGATAGCCACAAGTAGCATAAAATATCTTGGGGTAACTCTGACCAAGGAAGTGAAAGATCTCTCCCTTGCTCTTGGATTGGGAGGATCAACATAGTAAAAATGGCAATTCTACCAAAAGCAATCTACAGATTCAATGCAATCCCCCATCAAAATCTCGTCAAAATTCTTCACAGATCTGGAGAAGACAATAATCAACTTTATATGGAAAAACAAAAAATCCAGGATAGCCAAAACAATCTTATACAATAAAGGATTGTCTGGAGGCATTACCATCCCTGACTTCAAACTCTATTACAGAGCTACAGTATTGAAAACAGCTTGGTACTGGCATAAAAACAGAGAAGTCGACCAATGGAATCGAATAGAAGACCCTGACTTTAACCCACAAACCTATGAACACCTGATTTTTGATAAAGGAGCTAAAAGTATACAATGGAAAAAAGAGAGCATTTTTAACAAATTGTGCTGGCAAAACTGGATGTCAATCTGTAGAAGAATGAAAATAGATTCATATCTATCACCATGCACAAAACTCAAGTCCAAATGGATTAAAGACCTCAATATCAGTCCGAACACACTGAACCTGATTGAAGAGAAAGTGGGAAGTACTCTACAACACATGGGCACAGGAGAACACTTCCTACGTATAACCCCAGCAGCACAAACACTAAGGACATCATTGAATAAATGGGACCTCCTGAGACTGAGAAGCTTCTGTAAAGTAAAGGACAGTAAGACAAAAAGGCAACCCACTGACTGGGAGAAGATCTTCACCAACCCCGCAACTGACAAAGGTCTGATCTCCAAAATATATAAAGAACTCAAGAAACTAGACCGTAAAAGGCTAATCAACCCAATTATAAAATGGGGCACTGAGCTGAACAGAAAATTCTCAACAGAAGAAGTTCAAATGGCCAAAAGACACTTAAGATCATGTTCAACTTCCTTAGTGATCAGGGAAATGCAAATCAAGACAACTTTAAGATACCATCTTACACCTGTCAGAATGGCTAAAATAAAAAACACCAATGATAGCCTTTGCTGGAGAGGTTGTGGAGAAAGGGGTACACTCATCCATTGCTGGTGGGAATGCAAACTTGTGCAACCACTTTGGAAAGCAATATGGCGGTTTCTCAGGAAATTTGGGATCAACCTACCCCTGGACCCAGCAATACCACTCTTAGGAATATACCCAAGAAATGCCCTATCATACAACAAAAGTATATGCTCAACTATGTTCATAGCAGCATTGTTTGCAATAGCCCGAACCTAGAAACAACCTAGATGCCCTTCAATGGAAGAATGGATGAAGAAAGTATGGAGTATATACATATTAGAGTACTACTCAGCAGTAAAAAACAATGACTTCATGAATTTTGCATACAAATGGATGGAAATAGAAAACACTATCCTGAGTGAGGTAAGCCAGACCCAAAAAGAGGAACATGGGATGTACTCACTCATATTTGGTTTCTAGCCATAAATAAAGGACATTGAGCCTATAATTCGTGATCCTAGAGAAGCTAAATAAAAAGGTAAAGCCAAAGAAAAACATATAGGCATCCTTCTGAATATTAACCTTCATCATGCGATGAAAGGAGACAGAGACAGAGACCCACACTGGAGCACCGGACTGAAATCTCAAGGTCCAGATCAGGAGCAGAAGGAGAGAGAGCACGAGCAAGGAACTCAGGACCGCGAGGGGTGCACCCACACACTGAGACAATGGGGATGTTCTATCAGGAACTCACCAAGGCCAGCTGGCCTGGGTCTGAAAAAGTGTGGTATAAAACCGGACTCACTGAACATAGCAGACAATGAGGACTACTGAGAACTCAAGAACAATGGCAATGGGTTTTTGATCCTACTGCACGTACTGGCTTTGTGGGAGCCTAGGCAGTTTGGATGCTCACCTTACTAGACCTGGATGGAGGTGGGTGGTCCTTGGTCTTCGCACAGGGCAGGGAACCCTGATTGCTCTTTGGGCTGATGAGGGAGGGGGACTTGATTGGGGGAGGGGGAGGGAAAAGGGAGGCGGTGGCGGGGAGGAGGCAGAAATCTTTAATAAATAAATTAATTAATTTAAAAAATCTGCTGTTTATATTTTAATTTATTCTTGGGAGGGTAGGAGGGTCTAGAGAAAATGCAATCTGTGGGTCTTATTTTAGGATTCATGATGGTAAGCCATTTCTAATCCCTTTCTCCAGTGAGGAATTTATGGACGCTACAACAGTCTATGCCTATACGGGGCAGTTTCTCAGATTTTTATTTAGTTTAAAACATTTGAACAATGAAGGAAATTGAAGGAATGAAAATTATCCCTAACTCTGCCACCTTAACAAATGAACTGTTGCATGTGGCGGGATTACAGGGTGGTTTATCATTTATACATCGTTGTGTTCAGCTCTTCCACCATCATTTCGTCACTATAATGTCCCATGTTCTTCATAATTATCATTTAAAAATAAATGCTTTAACAATAATTTTAATAACCACTTAATGTCCTCTTAAGGGGCTTGCCATCCTCTTGAACTGAGTATTCTGAAGGACTCCAATTTTCCACTTTCCCAGATAATTCCATGTGTGGCCTCTTACAGATCACTTTCTTCTATTTTTGTCATTTCCTTAATATCCCCAGATCTAGATTTTCTGGGTCAAAGGCCCTGAGTTCCTGCATGATTCTTAATGTGTGTGTATATGGGAAAATCATTCTGTGAAAGTCTTTTCATGAATGTATTTTGCCTCTGGTAATGGACAGTTACCACGACTTATACTGTGCCCTTGCAAGTGCATAGAAAAATCTATTAACAAATGGAATAAAACTTGATAAGCCACCATTTTAATTCATTTAAAACAGCTTGACAAAACTTCTGTGGGCTGTCTTCTCTTAGCTCTCTTTCTGTCATAAATGTCTACTCTAAGAATTTGGGAGTAGTTATTTTACCCATTTTATAGCTGAGGAAACTGAGTCTTACTTACTTCAGGGTTTTGCTCGAAGCTGCCAGTGAACAAATAGAAGTGCTGAGACTCTGCTAGGGACCAGGAATATTTCCACTGCTTTCTTTTAACCTCCAGAAGTTTTGGTGCTGGGGATTAAACCCAGGGCCCAGTACATGCTGAGCATGTGCCCTACCAATGAGCTAAATTCCCAGGTCCCCTCATCTGTTCCACCTCTGGATTCTTAAAGAAGAAGGAGAAAGACATTCTAACCCCGGGTACCTTAGGTCTCTTTGCTCCTCTCTCTACCATGCCCATCCTTTGGAAGGGACTTTTGATACTTTATTGCAGGACCTGACTTTAAGGCCCAGAAGGGATGAAAGAGATCCCTTCACACCACTGTTTCATTTTGTGGAGCTCCTGAGACCCAGGTGGAAGAGCTTTAGGTTCATCACTGAGATGACAGCAGAACTGAGACCTATCTTCAGGTTAGAAATGTTGCCTAGAGCCTAGAAAGGGTTACCAACTTCTTTTTAAAAAAAAAAAATTATTTATTTATTATGTACACAGTGTTCAGCCTCCACGTATGCCTGCAGGCCAGAAAAGGGCGCCAGATCTCATTAGAGATGGTTGTGAGCTACCATGTGGGTTGCTGGGAATTGAACTCGGGAGCAGTCAATGTTCTTAACCTCTGAGCCATCTCTCCAGCCCCCTAACATCTTACGTTAGTAAATCAGTGCTATTTTGGTTCTTTTGCTTGTTTTTTGTCTTTAAAAAACATCATAGTCAAAAACCGTTTGAGAAGCACAGGAGGACCAGAGAAACGGCTCAGCTGGTAGAGGCACTTTCCACCAAGCAGGATGGATACTGGAGCTTGGTCCCTGGATCCATGTGGCAGATGTAGGTTAGTGCATGCCTGTAAACCCAGCACTGGAAGTGTGAAGACTCAGAAGTTCAAGATCATCCTTGCTTTCATAGTCAATTTGATGCTAGCGTGAGCTATGTCCTAAAAACAAAAACAAGCAACCAAGTGAACAAGAGATTTGTTTACTAATGGAATTTCCAAAGTTCCATATCCCAAAGGACTTTTTTCCCTTTTATTTGTTGTATTTGTTTCTGGTTGCTTTGATTTGAGAAATAATTCTCACTTATTAGGTTTTGTTTTTAAAATTAGCATTTGTTCTATTTCTTTTTTTTTTTTTTAAGAAAATTACTGAGTAAATACTAGCTCAAATTCAAAAGGTGCAGCAGAAATCTGAAAGACAACCTATTCTTTTAAAAATTTTTGGCTTTTTCAAGGTGTGGTGGTGCACACCTTTAATCCGAGCACTTGGGAGGCAGAGACAGGCGGATCTCTGTGAGTTCAAGGCTAGCCTGATCTACAGAGTGAGTTCCAGGACAAAGATACAAAGAAACCCTGTCTCAAAAAGCCAAAAATTAAAAATTGAAAATAAAAGAAATAGAGGTTAAAATAAAGCCATGTAAAGATGGAAAATACACAGAGAGTCTAGATACTGTATAGTATTATAATTGTGTTTTTTTTTTTTTTTTGGCTTTTTGAGACAGGATTTCTCTGGGTACGTCTCCCCGACTGTCCTGAAACTTCATCTGTACACCAGACTGGCCTTGAGCTCAGAGATCTGCCTGCCCCTGCCTCTGGAGTGCTGGGATTAAAGGCGTGCGCCATCACCACCCAGCAAGACAACCTATTCTTACCAACATCTGCCTTTTAATCACCCAGCATCCCTCCCTGGTCACCTTGGTAGTTAATGTTGCCTGTGTGCTGGGTGTGCACAAACATATTCTGTATATATATGCCTGACTATGTATTTTAGTGATTGCTCAACCTAGCGCAAAAAGAAGTGGTTTGTTTGTTTGCTTGCATGCTTTTTTGAGATAGGTTCTTGCTGTATACCTTAGATTGACTTGAAACTCAAGATCATCTGGCCTCAGTTTCCCAAGTGCCAGGATTAGAGGTGTGTGATGCCACACACATTACAGAATGGAAATCTGATCAATATGCCTTGACTCTCCAAATGGAAATAGTCTCCATGTTACAGAACACATGCCCCTTGGAGGTGTTCATTTTGACTAAAAGAAGGCAGAAGACCAGCAGAGATGGCCCAGCACTAAAAAGCTCTTGTTACTCTTGTGGAGGGCCTGTATTTGGTTCCCAGCACCCACATCAGGCAGCTCACAACCACTTCTAACTCTAGCACCAGGAGATCTGACACCCCAGCCTCTGAAGGCACTGGCACTCACACACATGAATCCACACACAAACACATAATTAAAAATCATAAAAATAAATTTAAAAAGAGAGCATAAGGTGTTGGGTAGGGTGGGCATATGACATGTGGTGGCCAAGCAGAGGAAAGAGGCCTTTCTCATCTGGGTTTGGGTAGAAACTGGGACCTGAGGAGGTGTCTGCTGTAGGTGACTCTGGTTGAAATGTTGTGACAAGCACACTGACCTTTGTTTTATAACAAAGGGAAGGGAGCGTGGAGCAGCATGTGTAGCTCCGGCCAGCGCCAACATTTAGATGCTGAGCACAAAGACCCGAGTTTCATTAGCTATATCTGTTGCTCATATATTGGCACTGATCTTAAAGCAGAGTCAGACGTGTGTATCAGATATCATTTGGAATAATGAGTGTATTTTCCTAATCTTTCTAACACCAAGCTAACAGCTCATCTCCAGCTGCATGCATACTAATTAATTTGTTTTCCATATAGTAATAAGATTAACAACCTTGCATTTACACGGGGTACTGAGTCATATTCAAATAAAACAAGTTCTAATGAGAAAAATTGGATTCGGCAGCAAATCATGTCCCACCCGGCAATGCAGGTTTATGTGTGTTGTCTGTCTTTGGTACGCATATTTTTGTCAGGAGCTCACTGTAAACATGATGATTTCTTTCATGTTGGGTTATTCTGGGTAAATTTGTTTAATGAACAACAAAAGCATTGTAAACACTGCACAAATATGAGTGCCTTGCAGCATGGCTGGGAAGCTTTTAAGCTGCTTCGAAAAACGAAACATGCTCACCACAAAAACAACATTGGGGGAAAACACTACTAATATGTCAAAAAGGCTTAACTGTGCAGCCTGGCTTAGTTCTGTCTTGGATAACGGAAGAGTTTAGAGTCTGCATAGCCATTCTCCAGTCCCTAACCTTGGACTCAGTTTTTCCCTCTATCAACTGAACAGAGCTGTAGAGGATTGTGAACACACTTCCTGCTACATGGACATCAGCTGGAGGTGGATCGTGGGCAGCAGATGAGGTAAGAACTCACAACCATAGGCAGCTCTCCTAAATCCCAGTCATTTTAGGCCCACAAACACGAATTCCAGATTCTTTAATTTCTTAAAAGAATTATTTATCTTTATCATTATCATTGTTATTGGTGGCCTTGAACTTTCTGTCCTTTGCCTGAGCTTTCTACAGGGCTGAGATCACAGACATGAGCCACTACACTGAACTGTTTTTGCTTTTTTTTGTTTCTGAGACAGAGTCCCATTGGATTTAAGGCCCAGGCTGGCCTTTAACTAAAGATTTTCCTGCCTCTGCCTCCAAAGTCGTAGGACTACAGACATGTACTATCATGGCAAGCGCTGCAATCTGTTTGCTTACTTGTGCCGTGAAGAGATTCTGTGATTACAGCAACTCTTATAAAAGAAAGCATTTAAGTGGGGCTGTCTTACAGTTCAGAGGGTTAGTCCATTATCTTCATGGAGGGAAGCACAGCTGTAAGCAGGCAGACACGGTACTGGAGAGGAGCTGAGAGTTCTACATCTTGACCAGTAGGCAGCAGGTACCACACTGGGCATAGCTTGAGCATATGAGACCTCAAAGCCCACCCTCAATGACAGGCTTCCTCCAACAAGGCCACACCTACTCCAACAAGGCCACACCTCCAGATCGTGCCAGTCCCTAAGAGCCTATGGGCCATTTCCATTCAAACTACCACAAGGAATATGCCACTGTGCCTGGCTTTGGAATCTGTACTTTAAAAACTTCATCAAGTGGCCTGACACCAACCAGGTTTGGGGTACAGTGGAATAGACAGATCACCCTTAACATCTTATATTTGTTTGTTTTTCAAGGCAGGGTTTCTCTGTGTAGCCCTGGCTGTCCTGGACCTCACACTGTAGACCAGGCTGACTTCAAACTCAGAGATTCAACTGCCTTTGCCTCCCAAGCACTGGGATTAAAGACGTGTGTGCCACCAAGCCTGGCTCCATTAAGATCTTTTACAGCTCTTTTCTTCTAGCTGGGCAACAGTGGTGCACGCCTTTCATCTCAGCACTTGGAAGGTAGAGGCAGGTGGATCTCTGTGAGTTCGAGGCCAGACTGGTCTACAAAAGCTAGTTCCAGGACAGGTTCCAAAGCTACAGAGAAACCTTGTCTTGAAAAAAAAAAAAATACAAAGCTGGGCAGTGGTGGCGCACGCCTTTAATCCCAGCACTCGGGAGGCAGAGGCAGGCGGATCTCTGTGAGTTTGAGGCCAGCCTGGTCTACAAGAGCTAGTTCCAGGACAGGAACCAAAAGCTACAGAGAAACCCTGTCTTGAAAAATCAAAAAAAAAAAAAAAAAAGAAAAAGAAAAAAAGAAAAAGAAAAAAAAAGAAAAGAAAAAAAATACACCTCTTCTATCCTTCTGATTGCATGGCTATTAAAACATGTGATTTGGGGTTGAAGACATGGCTTGGAGCTTAAGAGCACTTACTGCTCTTGTAGAGAGTGAGAATTCAGTTCCCAGTACACAGGTCAAGAGGCTCACGGCTGGCTGTAACTCCAGCTCCAAGAGATCTGATGGCCCCTTCTGGACAACAGGGCATTAGCATATGTACACATACACACAGAAACAAATCAAAAATAAATCTTTTTAAAAATGTGATTCTAAACATTTATCTTGGAAAATACCACTCCAAACATCTAGGCAAGGAAGAGAGAGCTGTTTATGCAGGCAGGAGCCTAGAGTCTGTCCTCTCGGGCTACCCGGGGATGTTGGAAAAGTCACTCTACTCTGGACCTCAGTCTCTGTGCTCAAAAATACAAAACAAAACAAAACAAACAAACAAACAAAAAAAACAATGGCTTTAGAAAAGGGAATTTCACAAGACTAGCCTAATTTCATATTCTGGAGTCTAAATCTGGACCATTTTTAGATCTATCCAGATGCAGAGAAAGTACTCTTTAGCTGTCTTTGGATAACAGAGCCTGGCCACAAAGGTTAGCTGTGTTCATCATCAGTAATGTCCCCATTCTTCCCAAGGCCCAGAGAATCTCTTCTGCCTCTGTCCTCACAGCGGGTCCACCCATTCCAGATCCTGCAGAGTGATCATCTTCAGAACTCCAGAAGCCAGATCACATAGACGTTTTCTGCATCTCGCTTCTTCCATTTCTAGAGAAGGTATTGCCAGTGTTGGCTTTTATTTAACTATACACACACCACACAGTAGCTGTTTTTCAGAATGTGTCAGACATCACAACAAAAGAAGAACAAACAAAGCAATCCCAAACTGTTTTTGTCTTCAAGATGACTGGGGGGAAATGATTGCCTTGGAGTGCCCCATCACTCCCTGCCCCCATTCCGCACCCTCTGCCCCACCCCTGGCTCAGTGAACTTTAGGTCAACAGTAGCTCTGCTTACACAGCACACAGGCTGTGTCTCTGCTGGCAAATAACCTCAACAGCCTGTGCTTCAGTTCCTCCGTAGGTAAAATGACGGCACAGTTGGCAGCATGATTCTGGGACAGAGCGGGGTACACTCATAAATAAAGTATGGAAGTCCAGCTTGCCAGACCTCTGCTCGGGTCTGAATCTGCACCTATGACCAGGTAACAGTGTGGAAAATGAACATTACGGGCTTTGTGTTGATGAACCACAGAAAACGTGAGGGGAAATCTTTTTCCATTAGGAGACCAGTTCAGCAACATTTCGGTATTACCTGCCTTGTGCGCGGCTCTGTGGGGAGTCAGAGTTTAATGAAGTAGGATAAAGCGCACGCACACATTAGTTAGCCTCAGCACAGGCAGGATTAACTTTACACTCCATTTGCAAGAGCAAAGCTGCTCTCCTTGAGTTTGTTATAAGGGGATTTAGAATCTGAGCGATAGAGCTGGAAGAGAGCCCCTAAGACATCATCATAATCCTCCCTCGTCATTTTATAGAGGGTCAAACCCAAGTCCGGAGAGCAGAAGGGGCGTGCCCAAGGTCACCTACTGAACCAATGGCAGAGCTCGGGTTACCGTCTGATTGCTAGGTCTGTGTCCTATTCATGGATAACATTACAGTGGGCTGGCAGTAAGAGTGGATGCAATTGCTGTTCTTTGTCCAAATTGCTCCTCCTCAAGGGCTCTGCTCGGTGTTGTCTCTCCCAGGAAGTCTTCTCTAAATCATGCCCCTCCCATCCCAACAGACGGAGGGCTCCTCTAGCATAGGGACCACTCCTTACTTGACTATCAGCACTGACTAGCAAGGGCTTGCCACATGAAAGAGACAGAGTGCTTCGAGGTGAGTCCCCCAGGGACCACCACACAGACACTCTTTCTCCCCCAACATAATATTTTTACTAATTATTTGGGAATTTTATACAATGCACTCTAATCATGTTTTCTTCCCATTCCTCCCATGCCCACTCTCCCGCCCTCATATCCTGCCCCCCCAAAACAAAAATATACCAAATCCATTTTCTCTCTCTCTCTCCATCCTTCCTTCCTCCCTTCCTCCCTCCCTCCCTCCCTCCCTCCCTCCCTCCCTCCCTCCTCCCTCCCTCCCTCCCTCCCTCCCTCCCTTCCTTCCTCCCTTCCTTTCTTCCTTCCTTCGCTTTTGGAGGGCCAGGGGCTCTCTCTGTGGCCCAGACACACCTTATATTCATATCTCACTGTCTTAGCCTCAAATGCTGGGGATATAGGTATTCACGCTGTACTTTTAAACATACTCTTACCTAGCTTCCTTTCACTCTCAGTTCTCCAGGGAGGCATCACCTTCTTGCATAGGACATCCCAACCTGTCCTGGAGTAGGCTTTTCTGACCCGTTTCCTTGACCGACCAGCTCCCAGGTCCATAGCACTCACTGTACGTCTGAGCACTTAAGTGACTTGGTTTTGGCCTCTCCCCTCTGCATAGGCTGAAAGTTTCCTGAATGCAGAGTATTTAGCCCAGAAAAAATGATTGCAGGTGTTGAAAAATGCCATTCTCCCTCTGGTCTCACTGTTTCCATCGGTATGTTGAAGGGTCTGAACTAGGACATCTACAGATCTGCACAGAGAGAAGAGACAGGGTGGATCCACATGAGAGAGGAGAGGTATTACACCAGTATCTGAAACTGATATTGGCTGAACTGGTTGATTCTGCCCAGGACTCAGGCCCTCCTCCTTTATAATCAAACAACAGAGCTCCCAGTTAGCAGTCACAGACCCTGGGTATGCTCTTGGCTCAGCCTCTACCTTATGAAGCCCGACCCTTCCCTCCTCTGGACTTTACTCTTTGACTGAGGTTCCTAAAAATGCCCAGAGATGGCTGTACACTGTAGATCAAATCCAAAGTCACATGGACCAAGGATTTGGGATTTACGCTTTATAAGTGAGTCCACTTTTTCCACTTTAAAAGTCATTCTCCATTCCATCTTACACCTGTAAGAATGGCCAAGACCAAAAACACTGATGACAACTTATGCTGGAGAGGTTGTGGGGTAAAGGGAACACTTCTGCATTGCTGGTGGGATGCAAGCTGGTACAGCCTCTTTGAATGACAGTGTGGTGAATTCTCAGAAAATTAGGAAACAACCTTCCTCAAGACCCAGTAACACCACTTTTGGGTATATATCCAAAGGATGCTCAATTGTGCCACAAGGACATGTGCTCAACTATGTTCATAGCAGCATTGTTTGTCATAGCCAGAACCTGGAAACAACCTAAATGCCCCTTGACCGAAGAATGGATAAGGAAAATATGGTGCATTTACACAATGGAGAAAAAATAACAGCAGAAAAAATATAGCAGAAAAAATAACAACATTTTGAATTTTGCAGGCAAATGGATGGAGCTAGAAAACATTATTTTGAGTGAGGTAACCCAGACCCAGAAAGACAATTATCGCATGTACTCACTCATAGGTGGTTTTTAAACATAAAGCAAAGAAAACCAGCCTACAAACCACAGTCCCAGAGAATTTAGACAACAATGCGGACACTAAGAGAGACATACATGGATCTAATCTAGAAAAATGTAGAGCTCAATAAAAAAATCAATTAAAAAAAGGAAAAGAAGAAAAGTAAAAGTCATTCTCTGTAAAAGTCTGATGAAGCTCACGCCCACTTGAACAGACAACTCACTCTACATGGAGTCGCTTGTACTTTGACAACAAGGGATGTACATCCGGGCTTTTGCAGCAGGAAGGTGTGCTCTTCTTGTTTTCTAAGCACTAGACAGTCATGGAGAGGACAGGGAGAGGACAGCTGCTCCAGACTTTTGAGAGTCTCAGCTTAATTCTTATTGGATGTATAACTTGGAGTATATTGTTTAACTTCTCCAGGTCTCAGTTTCTCGATCTGATAAATGGGAATAGCAATAACCACTAAGGATGTAGAAGACTGATGGCCAGCTTGAGAAGATCTAGAACCACCTAGATGACAAGCCTTGGCAGTGCCTGTGGGGGAGTGTGGATTAGGTTAGCTGAGCTAGGGTCCTCTGTGTCAGGGAGAGTCAAAATGCTTCCAGCCAGTTTCTGGTTGGTTAACATCTCTTCTCAAAGGGAAGAATTAGGAATGGAGTAAGCAAAGCATTCTGGAGAGAGCTGGAGAAAGCAACAGGAGGGAAAGACAAGGGGGCAGACATAATGGTCTAGGTCCCAGCTGCCTGCAGGAAGGGCTGCAAAGGGTGGGGAGCTAGTGTGGTCCAGAGGCTAGAACCAGGCTGACCCCAGAGAGGTCACTAGAAGATGAAGGTTTTTTTAGGGACTGTTTTTCTAAGCATCTCTGTGGGTAAAGAGGCTGAGAGTTCTTGTTGCTCTGCTGTGGATAAAGCAGCCATCTTAGGGCCAAGGCGGTGCTGTTATGGGAAGGAGGGAAGGATCCCGAGCAGTATTCCCAACAGTACAAAGATGAAAGACACCGTTTTGTAGTGTAGTAAGACATCCACCATTGGTCACATTCAAACAGAGGCCAGATGCCCACCTACAAAGGAATCCTAATGGAACATAGTAGAGCATTGGCCAGTCCCACAACCTCCCCCTTCTTACCTTTATTTTCTATGATGTCATTGTTTCTAGCTATGCAATTCCTCTCCCAACCTAGATTAAGCACATGTGTCATTAAACTGGAACAACAAACATACGAACTTCAAAGCATACTTGGTCTGGCACGCACTGAGGCGTCCGACACCATCCAGTTTATCAGCGGCTGCATTTCCCGCTTGCATCTGGCCCTTCGCGGTACACCTTTGCACCTGCGCCAGAAGCGCCAATTGCTAAATGTGGCGGGAGACTTACAAGTTTACTTTCAGCTTTTGGCGGAATCCCAAGCTAGATCATTAAAGTTTTGTCTTCCCTCTTTGAAACTCCCCAAAGAAAAGAAATCACAAGAATAGATCTTGGCATAGACAGAAAATGAGACAAAAGAATGCAATCATAATACTAGTGAGCGGTTTTCAGACTGACATCTGTACATTAAGAATATGTAAAAATACCAATTTCATGCTCTGACAGCTTATTCTGCATCAGGGTGGGGTGATGCCTGGGGATTGCCAAATGTCAAAGCATTACATAATGTCAGCTATTCATGTGCTCCTGCAATGAGAGATCGCTGGGTATGTGGGTTCCTTAGGGAGAGATGACTTGAAAGATGGAGAGGAGCAAGAAAAGAAAAGGAGAGAAGGGGGACAGGGTCAATTCAGAATAAAAGAACGTCTGTGTAAAGAAAACTTAATGCATAAAACAGTACTTAAAATCCCTAATTCACGCCACCATATATGTGCGTGTGTGCTATTTACCTCTGTTTAGCTTCCTAAAGATGAGGCTTTCATGTTTAATTTTTCTTTCATATGTAGGGGGGCTTCTTGATTGATGTAGGAGGACCAGCCCTGAGTGGGTGGTGCCACTCCTGGACAGGTGTTTCTGGTTGTAGAAGAAAGCAGGCTGAAGGAGTCAAGGCAGCAAGCCAGTAAGCAGCAGTCCCTGCCTCCAGGCTCTGGCCTTATTTGAACTTCTACCTTGACTTTCCTCAGTGATAGACTTTGACCTGGGACATTTAAGTCAAATAAACCATTTTCTTCCCCAAGTTAGTTTTGGTCAGTGTTTTATCACAGTAATAGAAGACAAACAAAAATACTTAGCTATCTCCATGTATCCCCGCCCCTCTCACCCCTGGCCCTGCACTCATGCATTGCTGAGGATTGAACCTATGGTCTCATTCATGCTAAGTAAATGCTCTACCACTGAGCTATAGCCTCTCTCTCTCTCTCTCTCTCTCTCTCTCTCTCTCTCTCTCTCTCTCTCTCTCTCTCTCTCTCTCTCTCCCCTTCCCATCCCTCCATCTCTGTGATCTGTGTGTGTATATGTATATGCTCGCATGCACATGTGTGCTTGTATGTATGCTGTGCACATGAAGGCCAGAGACCAACTTCAGGTGCCATTCCTCAAGACTCAAGAGTACTGTCTACCTTGTTTTGTTGAGACAAAGTCTCTGACTGGCCTAGAGCTCACTCAGCCAGCTAGACTGACGGGCCAGTGAGCCCCAGGGATCCTCTCATGTCCTCCTCTCTAACTCTGATGATAGGGTGTGCCACTACACACAGCTTTGCCTTGTGGATCTAACTTGGGCTACCATGCTTGCTTGGCAAGTGCTCTACTGACTGAGCTGTCATCCCAGCCTCTACCACGGCTCTATTTTTACAATTTATTTTGAGGTTGATTCTCACTAAGTTACTCAGATGGCCACGAACTCACTATGTAGCCCAAGAAGGCCTTGAACTCATGACCCTCTTGTTTAAGTTCCTGTGTAGCTGGGATTGTAAACACGTGCCACCACACAAGCCTACTTAGCTATTCTATGGAGGCCCAAAGAGACCAAAGGTCAGAGAGTTTGGGACTTGCTTTTAGTCCATTCAGGTTATTGGGCTTCTAACTAAAACAAAGGTCCCACCTAGTCGTAATTCAGAGTTCTGCTCTCTCAAGGCTATTGTCAACAGGTGTGGCTAGTTGCCAGACCTTGTGCTCCTGAAATAGGGTAATAGTTGGTTCCTACCTAAACAAAAGTCTAAGGATCCAACTAAATTCCAGTTCCCTTTATAGAAATAACTTGGGATTCCACCCAGGGAGTGGTTTGCCTACAGAGTGTTTGGTCTAGGGCTTGAGTCTGGGGTTTGAGCAATGAGTGTAGCCTGTGACTTTCAATTTTATATTAATAGTCTTTTGTTTTACTCCTACGTTTTAGGGTCAGGGGTATATTAACCAGTTGGAAATTAAACACAGGTGAATTTTCAGTAGTCACTGAAAAATTCCCTCCCGATATTATCCTATATGTTTCTGCGTTTTATTATTTTTGTTTGCGTATTTGTATTCTTTCTTTAAAAATATTTACTTATTTATTATGTATACAATATTCTGTCTGTATGTATGCCTGCAGGCCAGAAGAGGGCACCAGACCTCATTACAGATGGTTGTGAGCCACCATGTGGTTGCTGGGAATTGAACTCAGGACCTTTGGAAGAGCAGGCAATGCTCTTAACCTCTGAGCCATCTCTCCAGCCCGCGTATTTGTATTCTTTACTGTATTTCTAAATTCACACACCTCTGCTCTGGAAAGGGTATTTTTGTCAGGGCTGGCCCCCGACACTATCCTACTCTTAAAATTCCTGCCTACATTTTCATAGCTATCCTTAGTATCATAGTTAGCTCCAGCAGTCAACATGACATAACCAAGGTCTCTTGGGAAGAAGGAATAGAAATTCTAACTGGTGTTAATAATAAAAACTCAGAGTCAGCTATCAGGGGGTGAGAGCTGAAGGATCTGAGAAACAGAGCTGCCAGACACTAGAGTTCTTACCTCTACCAATGCTCAGACCAAAGGGATGATCCTGTCCCTGTGAATCATCTTTATAAGTCCTCAGACTGCCTTGTGCTCCTGTCTCCTCCCACCTTATATTCCTCTCCCTGCCCAGCCACATCACTCCTGTCTCCACCTCCCTAGTTCTGGGATTAAAGGCACATGATCCCAAGTGCTGGGATCACCATTGTGTGAGCTCTGTTTCTCTTTTAGACAAATTCAACCTCGTGTAGCCCAGGGTTGATGTGGGAATCCCCTCTGTATGCTGTGAATACAATCGGTTAATGAATAAAGAATCTGGCTTGGCCTGTGGTAGAACTTAGATAGGTGAGGAAAACTAAACTTAATGCTGGGAGAAAGAAGGTGGAGTGAGTGAGAAGCCATGTAGCCCCGCCAGAGACAGATACTGAACCTTACCAGTAAGCCACAGGCACGTGGTAATACACAGATTAATAGAAATGGGTTAAATTAATATGTAAAAGTTAGCCAATAAAAATCTAGAGCTAATGGGCCAAGCAGTGATTTAATTAATACAGTGTCTGTGTGCTTATTTTGGGAGGCCAGGAAACAAACAAGCAGCCTCCTACAATATAGGGTGGCTTGAACTCAGAGAGATCCATTTGCCCCTGTCTCCCAAGTGCTAGAATTAAAAGTGTGTGCCACCACTGCCTGGCCTCTATGGCTAACTAATGGCTTAGCTCTGCACTCTGATCTTCAGGAAAACTTTATTTGTTACAGCATAAACAAAATATCACCACACCCGTGTAATTGTTCTCATTAGAGTGGCCTGCGGGTATGTCATGGGGTACCTTCCTGTGAGTGTAGCCCAGCACACAGTGGGTGGTGCTGTCCCTGGATAGGTGGCCCTGGGAGTCTCTTGGCTGCCATGAATGGAGGGGGGACTCTTCAGGTTTTTGTTTTATCTCTTTGATGTTACTGGATACCACAATCAATCCTGTGCCCAATTCTGTTCCCAAAGTCACTGTCCCTTTTGGCATTCACTGTGTCCCTGTGTGTTACAGCAAGAGTCATTTCCGCCCGTGAGCCTTTGTTGCCAGCTCCTTGATGTGCCCCCTTAAACCTTGACATCTGATACTCAAGAGTTCTAGCCCTGTTCTTCTCCCTTTACAAATGTCCCACAACACATTTGTTTTTGACCCAAAGGCCACCTCTTAACCCAAGACCCCAGCTGTATAACCTGGAGCACAGAGCTCTTGCTTTTGAGTTCCTTTCTGTCGTGCCCCCAGGCTTTCCAACCTGGATGCCAGTGAGTCAAATGCCAGTGAGTAAAGATACACTTTTCTTCTGGGCATGGTGGAACATGCCTTTGATAGGGCTCAGGAGGTGGAAGTAGGTGACTCTATGAGTTTGAGACCAACTGATCTACATAAAGAGTTTTAGGCTAGCCAGAACTCTGTATTAAAACCAATTATTTTCTTTCTCTGACTTCAGTCTTAATTAATGTTCCCACCAATCACCCAATAACTCTCATCTTCCATTTGCACAGTCATTCTGTGTTATTGATTCTTTCTGTTTCATTGTTTGGGTCCATAACCTAATTCCATCTCTCTGGTTTAGTTATTGTCACTTCTTCCCAGAATGACAGTCACAGTTGTTATCCTGCCCCAGCTTCAATTCTCCTTACCCTATTCTCCAAAGTAAAGTGATGGTGTTACTTATAATACACAAATATTCATGTTTTACCCTTGTGATCACTATTAATATACCTGTCCAAGGATATCCAGACCCATCAAAATCTTGGGGAGGGAAGGTAAAGACAGGGAATTTTGGCGATTCCACTCATTTTAGCTGTAAATTACCAAAATAAATATCACCCAGCAATGTTCTTGGGAAGGCAAGACTACCTACTCCTACTGCTGGTCCTTGCTGGACTTAGCACAGCACTGCTATGGAGGAGGGCTACTGAAAGCAGGCTTTCTGCTTTCCGTTGTCCTTTAAACTAGCACACTATCTGTCCGATAATACTACATTCAGGCTATGGTGAACCTATGCACTGATGGTCTACAAACATCTAATAGTAGACTCTCTCAGTCTCTCAGTCTCTCAGTCTCTCAGTCTCTCAGTCTCTCAGTCTCTCTCTCTCTCTCTCTCTCTCTCTCTCTCTCTCTCTCTGTGTGTGTGCGCGCGCGCGTTTGTAAGGCTGTGACTTAAGCAGCTTCTGGAGCTTGCAAGATGATTCAGCAGGCAAAGCACTTACTGCATAAGCATGAGGATCTGAGTTTGGATCCTCAACACCCACCCATAATCCCAGGCCTGAAGGTTGACACCAGCGGATCCAACCAATCCGTCTAGCCAGTTTAAGTTGATTTTTGTCTGATATCAACACAGTTACCCAGTTCTCTTTTTGTTAATACTGGTGTGAATACTTGTGTGAAATGAAGTTTTCCAACCTTGCACTTTTTAAAAAAATTATTTATTTATTTTTATTTTACGTTCACTGATGTTTTGCCTGCATGTGTGTCTATGTGAAGATGCCAGATCTCCTGCAACTGGGATTACAGACAGTTGTGAGCTGCCATGGAGGTGCTGGGAATTGAACCCAGGTCCTCTGGAAGAGCAGCCAGTGCTCTTAACTACTGAGCCATCTCTCCAGCCACCAACTTTACACGCTCAACAAAATTCACAAAAATTGAAAATGACCAAGAAGAAAAGAAAGAAGAGATAAATAACTAAAATTTGAAATGAAAGTGGAGAAATTATTGAATTTATGCAAATTAAAGGGTTATAAAAAAGCACTGTAGAAAATTAATCACACAGCAACTTATTAACTAACAGATAAAATGGATAAATTCTTAGAAGCAAAAATCACCAAGACTGACACAAGAAAAAGTGGAAACTAATAAAAGCCTATAACAATTAAGCACACTGAATTACTAATTTAAAAACTAGTCTTTCAATACATGAAACTCCAAGATGAGCTGATTCCATTGGTGAAATCTACCAAACATTTGGTATTAACACCAATCCTACTCAAAGTCTTGCCAAAAAATTGAAGACATAGTTTATGAGCATTCTTTGATACTAAGGCCCAAAACTAATCTACTGAATGAAAAGAAGATGACAGAGCAATATTCCTTATGAATATAGACAGGAAAATCCTGGACAAAATACTAGAAAACCAAATCCCAGAGCAAACTAAAAGGATTATACACCATGACTAATGGGATTTATGCTAGGAAGGCAAGAGTGGTTCAACACAGGAAAACCAATTGATGTAATACATAATATTAATAGAACTTGGAGGGAAAGCCACAGTGTCATCTCAATAGACCCAGGAAGGCACTTAACAAAATGCATCGCATATCCTTTCATGACAAAAAAAATTTCTTTCAGCAAACTAGGCATCAAAGGAATTTTGTTAGCATGACAAAGAGCATTCATGGCTAACATCACACTCAGTAGTGAAAGAGGGAGAACCTTCTTTCCCCAGGAGCAAAACAAAGCAAGGGTGGCTGCTCTCATCTCCACTGCTTAGCATTTTACTGGAGGTCCTAGCCAGAGCAATTTGGCAAGAAAAAAAAAAACAAAAAATCTGTCACCCAAATTTCCAAGGAAAAGTAAACTATTTTCAGTTGCAGGTGACACGGGACCCCAAGGGGTACGTTACAAACCCACTAGAGCTACTATTTGAAACAGTCAAGTTGTAGAGAATGAGGCCAACACACAGCGCCACTGTGTTTCTATACTCCATTAAGAAACATCACAGGGGCTGGAGAGATGGCTCAGCGGTTAAGAGCATTGCCTGCTCTTCCAAAGGTCCTGAGTTCAATTCCCAGCAACCACATGGTGGCTAACAACCATCTGTAATGAGGTCTGGTGCCCTCTTCTGGCTTACAGACATACACACAGACAGACTATTGTATACATAATAAATAAATTTTAAAAAAAAGAAGAAGAAAGAAACATCACAGAAGGAATGTCTATGGTTTTCCACTTAAAGTGGCAACCAAAATAATTTTAACGCACATGCATCCCCACTTCACAGGACACAGGCTCAGGGCATGTATGCACTATGATACTGATTTATGCCGTCAACTCCTAGGAATAAAGGCTAAAAAAAAATTGTATATACTGAAAACTGAAACACTGCTGAGGGAAATTAGAGATGATTAACTATGCCGGGCGTGGTGGCACACGCCTTTAATCCCAGCACTCGGGAGGCAGAGGCAGGCGGATCTCTGTGAGTTCGAGACCAGCCTGGTCTACAGAGCTAGTTCCAGGACAGGCTCCAAAGCCACAGAGAAACCCTGGCTCGAAAAACCAAAAAAAAAAAAAGAGATGATTAACTATGTGGAAAGATACATATCATATTTCAAAAGCAATTGATTTTATCTAGCACAAATTCCAGTGAAATCTACACATATAGAACTCAGATTCAAAGATGTATCCTCAAATTCCCATGAAACTGAATAGCGCTCCAATAAACCAAAGCAATATTAAAAAAGAAATTCAAAGTTTATGGACTTCTATTTCCTGATAAAACTTACTACAAAGCTATAGTAGTCAAAACGGCATGGTACTGTCATAGGACAGACAAGTAAAATATAGAAATATATTTAACAGAATAGAATAGTTCTATACAGTACACTTAGGATTAATTTTTACCAACAGTATTATGCCAAGTCTATGGGGAAAGAATAGTTCTCTTCAAAAAGCAGTGTTTGGTCCCGGTTAGAATGACAATTAAAAAGACAAAGTCTGATAAATACTGGCAAAGATGTGTAGAAAGAACTTTTGAGGCTGAGGAGATGGCTCAGTGGGAAAAGTGGTTGGTGAACAATCCCGATGGCTTGCTGAATAGCCAGTCTAGCAGGATGGTGAGTTCTAGGGTCATTGAGAGACTTTGTCTCAAAAAATAAGGTGAATAGGGAGCTGGCGAGATGGCTTAGCAGTTTAGAGCACTGATTGCTCTTCCATAGAGCCTAGTTTCAGTTCCTAGACCCATCTGTAACTCCAGCGATGGGGGATCTGATGCCATCTTTTAGCTTGTGTGGGCATCACGCATGTGATGTGGTATACAGACATACATGCAAGCAAACACTCATACACATTAAAATATTTTTTTAAAAGATTTATTTATTTATTAAGTATACAGTGGTCTGCCTGCGTATGTCCCTGCAGGCCAGAAGAGGGCAGCATATTTCATTACAGATGGTTGTGAGCCACCATGTGGTTGCTGGGAATTGAACTCAAGACCTTTGGAAGTGAAGCCAGTTCTCTTAACCTCTGAGCCATCTCTCCAGCCCCAAAATAATTTTTTAAAAAATCTTTAAGGCCGGGTGTGATGGTCCAAGCACTTGAGAGACAGAGGCAAGCCGATATCTGAGTTCAAGGCCAGCCTGGTTTACAGAACAAGTTCTAGGACAGCCAGGGCTACACAGAGAAACCCTATCTTGAAAAACAAAACAAAATAAAATCTTCAAAGATTATAGTAGAGGCAGTGAGATGGGTCTGAAGGTCAGGGCACTTGCTACAAAGCCTGACGAACTGAATTCAGTCTTTAGAACTCACACGGTAGAAGGAGAGAACCGTAACCCACAGTTGTCTTCTGACCTCCACATATGCACCAGGGCATTTGTGTACACACACACACACACACACACACACCAAAAAGAAAAAAGAGGACAAAAGAAAGAAAGAAAGAAAAATTCTTACATACTGTTGACGGCCACGTATATTAAAATAGTTTTTATAGAGAACAGTACAGAGATTCCTCCAAAAATTAATAGTGGTAGGCACACACTTGTAATTTCAAGGGAGGCTGAGGCAGGGGAATCACAAATTCAAGGCCAACCTGAGTTACATTGCAAGTTCCAGGCTGGCCTGGGCTACTTACCAAGACCTTGTCTCAACAAACAAACAAACAAATAAATACAGAAGTTTTATATAATCCACAATCTCAAAGGAGGTGGAATCAAATGCCAAATAATTCCAATAAATGGAGTATTTTAGAATTTTCAGACACACAAGAACCAGATGCCAAAGGTAGAAAGTGCCAACAGACTAATGAAAAGATTGAGCAAATCCAGTATCGCCCAGAATGCAAATTATTAGAGACAGAAAATCTGCCTTGGATGACAGCAAGAGAGGAGAATCTGGGCTAAGGATGTCCTTCAGGGCTTGCCAATCGTGCACAAAGTCTTGACTTTATCTCCAACACCACATAGAAATTAGGCATGGTGGTACATTCATGTAATCTTAGTACCCAGGAGGTGGAGGCAAGAGAAATATAAATTCAAGGTCATCCTTGGCTACATAGCAACTTTGAGGAAAGCCTGGGCTACATGAGACCCTGCCTCAAAACAAAACATGAGAGAATTCCAGAAACCCAGAGTCAGAGGAAGGGTTAGTATGCTAAGTTAGACCCAGGTGCGCTGTAGTTAACCAGGCCGTACCTGGGCTTTCTTTCATTCTTTTTCTTTTTTATGTTATTTATTTTTATTTTATGTGTAAGAGTGTTGGCTTGCATGCATGTACCACGTGCATGTAGTTTCATTGGAGGCCAGAAAAGGTCTTCTCATCCCCTAGAACTGGAGCTATGGACGGTTGTGAGCTGCCATGTAGGTGCTCGGGTCTGACCTGGATCCTCTGCAGGAATGAAGGGCTTAACTGCTGAGCCATCTCTCTAGCCCTTGCACCTAGGCTGTCTCAGAAAATTATTAACATGTCAAGAGATTTTTAAGAAATGGTTCAGGTGTTAGTCAACAACACAAAAAGTTCAGCTCACTGTGCTAGGGCTCACTTTAAACCATGAGGTTTAGAATGAGAGCCAGAATCCCTTGATGGGAAAGACACTGGTTATGACCAGACAGCTATAGTTGCTTCCTGTTGAATCCCTACAGGGGATGAAGCCACAAAAAGGAGATAATTATGCCTTTTGCAACAATATAGACGGAACTGGGAGATAATAACGTTAAGTACAATATGAACAGTCCTGTGGGAGGGGAGGAAGAGGGTGAGGAAGACTGAAAACCAGAGGAGGCCACGCTTCACAACTGCCCGAAAGCACTAAGAGTTTCTGATTTATACACTATAAAGTGATTCTCGGAGCTGGGCGCTGGTGGTTCATGTCTTTAATCTCAGCACTCAGAGGTGAGGCAGAGGCGCTTGGATCTCTGTGAGTTTGAAGCCTGGTCTACAGAGCGAGTTCCAGGACTGGCTCCATAGCTACTGGGAAACCCTGTATCAAAACCCAAAAAACAAAAAGACTGCAGTGATGACTTAAATGTCATATGTGTCCTAGTGAGGGTCACTACTGCGATGAAACACCATGGCCCACAGCAGCTGAGGGAGGGAAGTGTTGATTTACGCACAGTTCCAAATCACAGTTCATCATCACTCAAGCAGGGAAGGAACCTGGAGGCAGGAGCTGATGTGGAGGCCCTGGAGGGTGCTGCTTACTGGCTTGCTCTCCACGGTTGGCTCAGCCTGCTTCCTTATAGAACCTGGGACCATCAGCCCAGGGACGGTACCCCCCCCACTGGACTGGGCCCTCCTCCCTCAATCCTTTATTAAGAAAATGCTGTGCAGGCTTGCCTGTAGCCCCTTCCTATGGAGGTGTTTTCTTAATTGAGGGGCCCTCTTCTCAGAAGACTTTAGCTTGTGTCAAGTTGATATAAAAGTATCCAGCACAGTATAAGAATATTGCAGGGAGGGGCTGGAGAGATGGCTCAGTGGTTAAGAGCATTGCCTGCTCTTCCAAAGGTCCTGAGTTCAATTCCCAGCAACCACATGGTGGCTCACAACCATCTGTAATGATGTCTGGTGCCCTCTTCTGGCCTGCACAAACACACACAGATAGAATATTGTATACTAAATTAATTAATTAATTAATTAATTAATTAAAAAAAATATTGCAGGGAGCTAAGAGCACTAGCTGCCTTTTCCAGAAAACCCAGATTCACACATGGTGCACAGACATACATGTACACAGGGCAATCATACACTGAGAAAAAATAAATCTTTTTTATTTTTGCAAATCTACAGAGTTCACAGTGGTGCAAGATTTATCAGTGCAGTACAATGATAGCCTCAAAAGAGCTGAGTCAGAAGTTGTCTCAGTTAAAACAATAAATTCATAAATTTTCTATTACAATTATAACAGGAATTATTTAATCAGTTGTTTATTGACAAGCATTAAATTTGTTTCCAATTTTTAGCATTACCATATGAATATGAGTGTGTGCATGTATGTATATATATATAATACATTTATAATTTCATTTAGCAGTAATTTAATTTTTGTATGAAATAAGCTATTGGTTTATTTTTATTTTTACTCTTTTACTATTTTGGGGACCCACCACCCAGTTCCCAAATAAATACACACAGAGACTTATTACTCACGGATGACTGGCTTTAACTTGGCTTGCTTCTAACCTTTTGCCTCTGGGCTTTTCCCTTTCTCTGTTTATGTGTATCTTTTCTTCTCTCTTCTTTTCTCTTCTTATTTCATGCCTAGCTGTGTGGTTGGGTGCCTGGCCCCTTCTTTACTCGGTCCTTGATCTTCCTCACCCTTTCCCCCAGATTTCTTCTCTCATTTATTCTCTCTGCCTGCCAACCCTGCCTATCTTTTCTCCTGCCTTGCTATTGGCTGTTCAGCTCTTTATTAGATAAATCAGGTGTTTTAGACAAAGTAACACAGCTTCTCAGAGTGAAACAAATGCAACATAAAATGAGGCAATGCATCTTTGCATTGTTAGGCACATGTTCCACAGTATAAACAGATGTAACACATCTTTAATATTCTATAACAATAGGCTTTAACTTTATTTCTGAGTTCTCTTAGCACCGTTTATTGATGACCCCATTCTCATCTTTCTGAATTAAAATCCCATCTGTATCACACACTAAGTGGAGCCGTGATCTTGACCATTACTTCTACAAGGGGTGGTTGAGGATTTATCCACAATCAATATATCCAGGATCCTGCTCAGCCTCGCACAGCTGAGACCGCACTGCTGGTGCTCACCCTTACAGTGTTTTTTGCGACTGCTCCCACAGGCTTGTCCCATTTACCCTTTACTGCTAGCCATACCTGCCTCCTGCTTTCTTGAACCACATCCATAATTCTTCCCTGGAAAATGTTGTTCAGTCTTTGGAACAAGAAGTTGAAGCCCTTAATGATTTTTACCAGAATATAATTCATGTTAGTGTCTCCTAAGCAACCTACAGCCTTCTTTGGATAATATTCAGATAACTAGACTTGTCTGTTGCAAAAATCCAAGGTAGACCAAACTTCTCTCCCAGTTCCCACACATCTGAGTGCAGGCTCAGAAGAAAGACAGAGAATAAGCCCTGAGCACAATAGCACAACACGCAGAGCTAGAAGACGTTTTCAAGAAAAAGGCATTAGCCAGGCGGTGGTGGCGCACGCCTTTAATCCCAGCACTTGGGAGGCAGAGGCAGGCGGATCTCTGTGAGTTCAAGGCCAGCCTGGTCTACAAGAGCTAGTTCCAGGACAGGCTCCAAAACCACAGAGAAACCCTGTCTCGGAAAACCAAAAAAAAAAAAAAAAAAAAAAAAAAAGAGAGAGAGAGAGAGAGAAAGGCATTGAACATTCACAAGAAAATGTTACTGGTTCTAGGGCTTTAACTCACCTGCCCGGCAGCAAAGTAAGACAAGAGTTCACCAGAGCCATGCATGCCCAGTTCTGAAAACTGCAGAGGAAGTGTGAGGTGCTGCAGCCAGGGAGACAGACCTAGTAGATAGCGTGGCGAAGAATTACATACGGCAGCATATCCGTGGTTTCAGCCATATACAGTCAGGTTTAGTCTGAAAAATTAAAGGGCAAGCTGCAGGCACAAACCATGCACACATTTTAAAAAACAATCATCAGAGCATTTTGTCATAGTTTTCCATTTTTTTATTAGTTACTAATCTCTTGCCCTGCCAAATTTATAAATTATATTTTACTAGAGCTAAATATGCATAGAAATCAATATAATATATATAAAATTTTGTACTAGGTGTAATATCAAGCATTTTAGGGGGGGGTGTTGAAATGTAACCCCCAAAGATGAGAGGGGACAGCTATACGCTGATATCAGTGTATCAGACTCAGAATGGAGGCAGAAGTGGATATATTAGAACATATTGTCCGCATTAGAACAGAGACAATCTTTTTTTTGTTGTTGTTTTTTTTTTTGGTTTTTTTTTTTGGTTTTTCGAGACAGGGTTTCTCTGTGGGTTTTTTGTGGAGCCTGTCCTGGAACTAGCTCTTGTAGACCAGGCTGGTCTCGAACTCACAGAGATCCGCCTGCCTCTGCCTCCCAAGTGCTGGGATTAAAGGCGTGCGCCACCACCACCCGGCCAGAGACAATCTTTTTAAAGCCCTACACTGCAAATGGTTTCTTAACATTAGCAAAAAACTGTGTGGTAACGAAACACAAAGCATGTAACACTGTTCTTAAGTTGACTGGGCAAACTGTATAGGCTAATTAGAAATTAAATTTAATTAGAAATTAAAGTATAACTTTAATCTCTCTCTGTGTGTGTCTCTCACTGTTGTCAGTAGAAAGTTCTGAATGAAATAAGTCTCTCTAGCACTGCCGCAAACATACATCTGGGTTCAAAACTGTGGGCATGGGGGCTGGTGAGATGGCTCAGTGAGTAAAGGCACTTGCCACCGAGCCTGATGACCTGAGTTTTACCCCAGAACCTACATGGTGGAAGAGAACTGACTCCTGAAAGTCATTCTCTGACCACCACCACATACATGTTATGACATGTGCATGTGCACGCACAAATACACACACACACACTACATTTTAAAAAGAATTTTACAGGCATGATTCTGCGGTCCAGGACGGGACCCGAGAAAAGCTAACTAAGGTGTCCCTGTCTGGGCCCATGCATCACTTTACCCACTGAAATCTCTGGATACAGGGTTCATGGGTGTTTAAAGCAAGAATGTGTGTGAGGAATATTCAGTTTGACAACATACAACTGCTGACGTGCTCCAAGATTACTCATTCTAATGATTCTTATTTGGGGAAGAGGGGCATTGAGCATTGAATCCAGCACCTCAGGCATGATAAGCAGAGTACTCTCCCACTGAGCTGGGTCCCCAGCCCTACCAGTTCTTGCAGACATTAGAATGGCAGTCTTTTCATGAGTGGATGTTCATTAATGAATCCTTAAGATCTAAGTTTCGAGGGAAACAGCTCCAAGTAGGAATAATCACAGGTAAGGATGGAGTCCATGACATACTAGTTCCTGATCCCTAGGATTTTGTGGTAATGAAAATATTATCATATATATAGCTTAATTTATGGTATATGCATTTTTTACATTTCAGTCTCCAAAAAAAATTAAAAGCCATCTATTTATATGAATCCAAATTTTCAAGGCAGATTTCATAGTCTGGTTGAAAATTGCGTGCTCTCTCCATCACCTTGCAATTTGAAGAACTGCAAAATCATGAATAATAAAAAAGCACGTTAAACTTTTCAGCAAATCCAGATGGGTACCAATGTCATTGAGAATTCCTGGGAATCACCTTGATTGCCGCTTCAGATGCAGGAGCCTAAATTGTTTAGCACTTACCAGTTGCAGTTGCAGGATAGTGACGTTAGGTGATAACCGCGGCTGCTATCATATTGCACCAACACTTACTTTAAAAATTGTACAGACATTAAGTCTGCATTTTGGGCAAATGAGAAACACTCAGACCTAAAGGTAACACTCTGTCGCTTGCGGGCTACAAGTCTTCCTTGTCCGCTGTATCCTTGAGATCATGGTATGGCAGAAGCTAAATTAGAAGCCACTTTGAACGCTACTAACTCTAGATGGGAATTGGCAAATCCCTTCTGCATTTGGGATCCCCCTTTTGCAAAACGGGGGTGGGGGTGCTGGATTGGATGTTTCTTTCATTCAGGACATTAGGGTTTCCTAGCGTTCTCTAGGCTCACTGGGTGGAACTGACAGGGGAATACCAGAGCTGTGGGAAGCACCGCGCTCATCTCTTGCAGGGTTTGCTGTGGGAAGCACCGCGCCCATCTCTTGCAGGGTTTGCTGTGGGAAGCACTGCGCCCATCTCTTGCAGGGTTTGCTGTGGGAAGCACTGCGCCCATCTCTTGCAGGGTTTGCTGTGGGAAGCACTGCGCCCATCTCTTGCAGGGTTTGCTGTGGGAAGCACTGCGCTCATCTCTTGCAGGGTTTGAGGGTAGGTACACAGACGGTTGCCTCTATTAACTTGTACATCTAGATGGCGTCAAGTGTGTCCAACTTGAGTCAGTTGATTATCATTTCTCCTTTCCCTCCCCCCACCACGTTATTGTCTAGACCCTCAGAGTCACCCACCATATCTCCATACTGAAGACTCTTGTGCTTAGCAAATCTCCTCTACTTATTGTTTCATTGCCAGCAGAGCCTCCTGCCTTCTCAGTCTTGAGAACTCACCCATTCTTTGTTTCCCCTTTTAATTTTGTAATTTGATATAATTTCAGGCTTAGAAAAAATTACAAAAGCAAAACAAAAATTCTTTCAGACCCTTTATCTAGAGTCCCCCAAATATCAATCTCTTCCCAGATCTTCCTCTCACTTAAAGCCTTAACAACCCAGTTTCAGACAGGATGCCCCTTTATCTCAGGTACTTCTGTGTGAATATCCCAGAAGGAAAAACAGCAGAGGTATCTTACCCTCATAGAACAAATGTGGAAATCAGGAGAAGAGCACGGGTTCAGTACTGTCTTCTTGAATGTTGCTAACTGCCCTAATAGCCTGTATTATATAATCCAAATATTGCATAACAAAAGAAAACTCCAGATCATGCAATAGAGTTTGTTCATCATGTCTCTCAAGGTGCTTTAGTGTGGTCCAGCTCCTCCGTTAGTCTCTGCCTTGTGACATCAGACACTTTTCTCTTCTTTCCATCTCCTCCAGTCTCTTCCTTCCATACCCCCTACCCCCTTCTCCTTCGAAGCCAGGGAGAACGCAGGGCCTCGCACCTGCTAGGCCTCTGAGTGGGTTGCATCCCCAGCCCTGACGCTGCTCCTTATGAAAAGACCTGGCGACTATTTTGCATGATATTTGACCATAATATTTAAATGATACACTTTTGGTAGGACTACCACAGAAGTGATGAAGGAAACTATTGGGACTCATCTCACTTTTCTTCTCCTTCTTTTCTCTTTTTTGTGAAATCCTTTATTTCTCACCCCCACTCTCCCTCCCAGTGGGAGGAAGCTCAGCACTGTGACTAGCTGGGATCTACACTGCACTTTCTCTATGCAGTTATATACAGGCAAGCCTGTATTCAGGCATATACACTTTTGTTTTGTTTTGTTTTGTTTTGTTTTTTGAGACAGGGTTTCACTGTAGCTTTAGAGCCTGTCCAGGATCTAGCTCTTGTAGACCAGGCTGGCCTCAAGACTCACAGAGATCTGCCTGCTTCTACCTCCCGAGTGCTGGGATTAAAGGCATGCGCCACCACTGCCTGGCTTTTTTTTTTTTTTTTTTTTTAAAGAGATAGGGTTTCTCTGTGTAACAGTCCTGGCTGTCCTGGAACTTGCTTTGTAGACCAGGCTGGCCTCAAACTCATAGAGATCTGCGTGCCTCTGCCTCCCAAGTGCTGGGATTAAGTACATGTGCCACTATGTCCAGCCTAAAATCATAATATTTTGTGATAGAGTCACAAACACATTATTCAGGAAAAATAATGTCTTTTATCCCCCATGACATACATAGAAAAAAATTAGGAAAACAGCTCACTTATCATTCAGATACGTATTACCAAACAGCTTTTCCCAAAACATATTTCAGTCTGTATTCCCATGCACTGCATATGATATAAATTTCACTTTTCTGATTGTTAGTGACGCCGAATACCCCTTATCATACGTGCTCCATGACCTTGGGATTTTGTGGTCTGTGAGTTGCCAGCCAATGCTCTTTGCTGTTGAAATGATGGATTTTCTTTTTCTGACTGACTACTTATTTGCCTGGGCTCATTCAGTTGTCCCCCTCTGTGAAGTTTTTCCACCTTCCCTAAGCAGCCAGCTGTGCCCTCCTCTGATTTCCTGTCCCTTGCTCACACTGTGCCAATGCTTCCTTTCTGGCTCTTACTTGCATATCAGTATGTGAGCTCTCAACTGTCCCTGCCATCATGCCTCCACTCTGCTACCATGGACTCTAGTCCTCCAAAATCATAAGGCCCAAATTAAATGCTTTCTTTTATAAGTTGCCTTGGTCATGGTGTTTTATTACAGCAATAGAAAAAACACTGAGTTTGGTTCCCAATACTTACTTCATCTGCCTGTAATGCCCGCTCCAGAAGATCTGATGCCCTTTTCTGGCCTCTGCAGTCACCTGTGCTCATGTATATATATTTTACACACACACACACATGCCTGCACACACACACACACACACACAGAGTTTATCTCTTCATTCGCTAAAATAAACTTTTAATAAGGAAGTTAAAGTGAAGCCTGGCTCAATGGTGTCATCCTGTAGTCCCAGCTACTTACTTGGTTGAGGCAGGAAAATTATGAATTCAAGGCCTGCTTAGGTTGCTTAGCAAAACCTTGTCTCAGAAAAGAAGAGTGAGGAGGGGTAAAGGCCCTGGTTTCATCTTTAGCACTGCCAAGATTCTTAATTAATTAACAAATTAATTAATTTTAACTCAGATGGTCAGGTTTGCATAGCAAGTATTTTTATTCATTGAGTCATCTTCCCAGTTCAAATAAATAATTTTGAATAACCAGAGTTGGGTTCTCTTAAAGGGAAAAATTTAAAGACAGATTTAAGCTCAATGACCAGTAGAAAGACTGAGGAAAAAATAAGGCACATTCGAGGTGTAACCTTCTCTGCCCATATTTAAGAGGATATTTTATTTATTTATTTATTTATTTATTTATTTATTTATTTATTTATTTATTTATTTATATTTTTGGTTTTTTCAAGACAGGGTTTCTCTGTAGCTTTGGAGCCTGTCCTGGAACTAGCTCTTGTAGACCAGGCTGGCCTTGAACTCACAGAGATCCGCCTGCCTCTGCCTACTGGGATTAAAGTGCTGGGATTAAAGGCGTGCACCACCACTGCCTGGCAAGAGGACATTTTAAAGAGGCCTAAATAATTATTTCTAGTATCTACTGATAAATTGGGCTGGGGAGGAAAGGAGGTTGAACCTCTCTGCTCTGAGAGGGTTAAGGCTGAACAACACACACCCTCACTTAATCCTCTACAGGAGCTCTTCCCTCTTTGCCTGCCTGCTGGAGCAGGGTTTGCTTTGTCCCAGTCCCTTAACACATCCAGTTGCTATCTGAGGTAAGGTTATCATTGCTCTGGGGAGAAAATAGGTGCTTCCTCAGATAAATGGTTTCTTTAGAATAGTCTTCTCAAGAGGAACTTCAAGGAAACTTATACTTACTGTCATCCCTTCCTTCCTCCCTTCTTCCCTTCCTTCCTTCTTTTCTTCCTTCCTTTCTTCCTTTTTGCCCCCCCTCCTCTTCCTTCCTTCCTTCCTTCCTTCCTTCCTTCCTTCCTTTCTTTCTTTCTTTCTTTCTTTCATTTTTTAAAGACGGGATCTCACTATATAGATAGTTCCAGCTGTCCTGGAACTCATGTAACCCAGACTGGCCTCTAACTCACAGAGATTGATCAGCCTCTGCCTTCCAAGTGCTGAGGTTAAAAGTGTGCACTACCATGACTGGTCTGCCACTTACAGTTTTAAGCAGGGACTAGAGAAGTGCAAAGAGAAATGCATTATGTGTGTGTATCGCACATGCACACGTGTGTGTAACTGCAACAGACTCAGAATAACCAAGACCTGGATTCCAGACCCAGCTCTGCCTCCACTGACTCTTGGCAAATGTCTTCTTTCTTGGCTCAGTTTCTAAATCACTGCACTAGAGCTGGAGCTCATGATTCCTGAAGAGCTTCTCAATGAGAACTTGTTGCATATAAAGATATATGTGCTGGTGTGTATACATACATACATACACATATACATTATTCTCTTAGAAATCTCTCAATTTTAGAAATCTCTCAATTTTTTTTATTTTAAAAAGCAGAACTGGAGCTAAGAGGAGATTTAAATACAGATGTAAGTAAGCATGGGGTTAATAGAGAGGTGTTTAGGAGAAGGAAAGAACACACCCAAGAGGATGGTGGGTTCTAAAGTTATATCTCAAAGATACTGAGAAGCTTAAATAAAACAATGGTGTGGCTTTTGATATGTGTTGCCAAAGACTATAGGTAAAATCCTGAGTTCAAAGGGGTAAGATTTTTGCTAAAGATTTATTTATTCATGTATTTTATGTGTATGAGTGTTCTGTCTTCATGCCCATCAGAAGAAGGAATCTGATCTCATTATAGATGGTTCTGAGCCACCATGTGATTGCTGGGAATTGAACTCAGGTGTTGTAAGGAGGAGTGGGCTGCGTCCCACCGCCTGGCTAGCTCAGCCCCTAAAATAACCACACAGAAATTGTATTAATTAAATCACTGCCTGGCTATTAGCTCTAGCCTCTTATTGGCTAACTCTCACATCTTGATTCAACCCATTTCTAATAATCTGTATGTCACCACGAGGTTGTGGCTTACCAGGAGAGATTCTAACCTACACCCGTCTCAAGCTGGAGATTCATGGCATCTGCCTATGGAGAGCTCTGTGTGATTTTCTTTGGGGATTGCGGCTGTGGGGCACTGGGCAGGCCATAAACCCCACCTAGCAGGCCCATATGTTACAGAGTTCCCCCCAGGAACTCACGGGAGACCGTCCTTGCTGCAATTACACGAGGTTTATTAACAGGACAGGAACCAGTGCACTGGGGCCGAAACTCATTTCCCACGCAGGGGTAGAGAGTTTGACCCCAAGTAGCTGGGAGAAGGGGTATTTAAGGGAAGAAACCATCCAAAGTGGGTAGGGAGGGCATCATTGGAAAATCCCGAAAATACTAGTGATCATTGAAAAATTCTGAAAATACCAGTGATACTCTCTGTTTCTCAAGATTATAATCTAACTTTATCTTCGGCTAGTTCCTAAAACAGAGTCACTGAACCGGTTAATCTAGATTTTTGATTCTTCTCTCCCTGCTTAGATTTTTTTCTGCTAGAGGGGTCTGGATTTATCCAGGTCTTTCAAATTCAAGGCTAGACTAAGCATTGTAGTGGGACACTGTCTTAAAAACTAACAAACAAGCAAATAACAACACAACCTCAATGGTTGCTGAAATATGAAAGATGATAAACAATATACCAAAAGGAGTAAATATGGTGCTTGATAAAAGCCATACGCAGAGCCTTACCTTTACTCATTCCCTGATCAGACCAGACATGTGACCCCCTTCTGTGCCACTTCCCTTAGCTCCCAATTTTGCCTTTCCATAATGTCTTGGGCTTTTCCTTCCTAGTACTTAACTATAACATTAATCGTTTTTTTCTAATTATTTCCCCCGTCAAATTCCTAATACTGTAACAAGCCCTTTAAGTTTTTCCACTTTATCCAAACGTTCGAGCATAGCTGCACTCTTTCCTACAACCTTCTCCCTTTTGTTTTTCCAGCTTAAGTAATAATAGGCTTATTTTTCTAATAATGTAGAAGGCTGACAACTTGGCTTCTAATATATTCAATAAAAGTTGGCAAAAAGACTTAGTCACGCTCATCTATCAGGGATGTTCTTAGTACCTAAACAATTGGTTATTTGTAAAGTTGCTCAGAGGGATTTTTCTGCTTTTATTTTTATTTTTATGGAGTTTTGTTTGTTTCATTTTGATCGGGACAGCTCAGGCTGTCTTTGAATGCTCCATGTAGTCAAGAATGAACTTGAACTTGAATTTTCCAGCCTCCTGAGTTTTAAGGTCACAAGCTTGCCACCACATCGGTCTAGGAAGAATGAATCCAGGGCCTCCAATACGGTAGGCAAGCACATTTTTAAAGGTGTGACCAGGGGAACCAATGCTGGAAGCAGCGAACACTGTCTCGTAGTACCCAGCAAGAGCAGCAGTGATTGGACTTTTGCAGTTCTTCAAGGTTCATAAGGGGTTAAAAAGGAGGAAGCGCCACAGCGTCCACTTCACTCCCAAGCCCTGAGGTTACCTGTCACACTAGTGGAGGGTGGGTGGGCAAAAACAAGAGCCAGGCACTCTCAAAAAAACCTTTTTCCACGCTGCGTTCCCAGGAGCCCTCTCCGAAGTCACCTACCAAGCCTGTCACTTTTACCAACCCAGATAGGTTCCAGATCCGCTCTGCGCCACGTGCTACTACCAGGGCGTCACCCAGCGCGAGAAAAGAGGCGGCCCCAGTCGACCGCCCACGGTGTCATGGGAATTGTAGGTTTTTTCCTGCCCTGAGAAAGTGAGTTCACACTTTTGCCCTGCAAGTGTCATCTCTTTCGCTTAATTCAATAAGATAAAATATGCACCATAATTTTTTAATCCGAGATACTTTTCGAAGGAAAGCATGAAGAAAAAGGAACAGAACCAAACTTAAAAGTTTACAGGCGGAGAACACAAAGGGTTACTAGCCGCTACGCATGCGCTCGGAGGACTCGCGGGTTGGGCGGAAGGACAGCTCCCCAGAGCTGTGTTTTCCCCGGAAGTGCCTCCTCGCCTCTGGAGTCCGCGCGGACGCGGTTTCCTTACCTCATTTGTCCTCGCCCCTCCCCGTTCCTCTACGTGTTTCGGTTCCTGGTTGGTGCTTCCTGGTCGCAGCCGCGGCAGTGAGTATGTGTGTGACGGACCCCGAGCGATCCGCGACCGGGGACCCCCTGGCCCCCCTCGGCCTCGCTCGCGGGGCTGCGGAACTAACGTGTGCCCCTCTCTGGCCCTCGCCTCCCGCCTCCCGGTCCTTCGTGGCGCGGGGATGCGCTGCTCATGGCCTCTCAGCTGCGCGCTGCTCCACGCGGCTCAGCGATCGAGCTGGGCTTTCGCGGCTCCCTGACCCGAGACCCGGGCTCGGGAAAGGCAGGGCGGCGCTGGCCTTGACGGGCACTTCTTCTCTGTCCGCTTTATCCCCCGCCGCTTCCGTGGTTCCCCTGTCCTGGGGAAGCGGGTCACTCCGAAAGCGTGGCGGCCTGGCGCTCAAGGGTGCGTCCGCTCCGGGGCCACTTTAAGCTTGTGCTGTCAAGTAGCCGCTGCAGGAGTGAACCACAGAGAATCTGGGAACTGTGCCCCGTTCCTTCTATAGAACCCGTAGAGTCTAAGTATCTTTCCTATGATAACCTTTTCTTTACCCCTCATACCTCAACAGCAGACAGTTGTAGTCAACTTCAGGCAAGAGCTGCCCGACACTGGGAGCTCCGCGGTGGGGAGTTGGCAGGCCTGAGTTCCAGCCGTCACTGATGAGGTGCTGACGCTCAAAATACCTTTAGGCCAGAGTGTGATTTCAGGGTTGAATGTAGAAAAATTTCAGAGCCCTTTAGCCATTTTCTCTGAGCGTGGTTTCCCCAAGTCTAAAACCATCCTTAATTTAATGACTAGGCTCCTTTAAAAACCTCTTGATTTCGTTTTGAACAGTTGACCCTTAAATCCAGCCGTGTCTATTTAAGACAGTGTTATGTTTTGAGAACAGTTTAGTATTGCCTTTCAAGGCAACCAGAGGATGGGGAATGAACTGAGAGAGAATTGGAAGTGAAAATTGTATGATAGCTACAAAGTTACCAGTGCATGGGAAAAGGACAACAGCTAATAGGGAAAGGCATTGTTTCCAGATAGGGTCCTAAGGGTAGTTGGATGTAAACCTAAGTAAATTGAGCCTGCTTTTCTTCTACTGAGACGCGGCTGTCCTTTGATGTGGTGTATTGGGATTCTTTACCTCTTTTGATTGGAGGTTGTAGTAACATTTGAAAAATGGGCAGAAATTTTAACTCTTGGACCTGATTTTCTTTCTTTTGTCATTGTCAGTAGCACACTTAGACTCTTGTCAGCCTAAGTTGGGTACCCAGCTTCAGGTGGGGCACTGGCTGAGTGTGCCCATGATCCTGGACACCATCCCCAGCACCGAAAATGAATAAAACCAAATTCTGGCTCTAAGTCTACTTGAGATGATCTGTGATATCCAGAAGGAAGATCTAAGCTTTGGAAGGAAATGACCAGTAGATAAACGTCTAAGGAGGAATAGTGGCTTTAAATTCTGAAAACTTACCCTTTGTTTAACTTAAAGAAGTTCAGTCACTTTATTTATTACATTTCTTTATTACAGTGAGTGCTTTAATGTCATTTCTTTAGATGATCTTCGTTCCCACTTTTGATATTTCAGATTTTAAAGTACGGCCAGTCTTCCGTAGTCACAGTACTTTGATAAAGTCTTTGTTTATTTACTTTTTGGGAATGGGGTGTAGAGGGTTGAGACAGAATCTCTTGTAGCCCAAGCTGACTTGGAATTTGCTAAATAGCCAAGACTTGCCTTGACATCCCGATCTTTCTGTCTCCATCTCCCAAATGCTAGGATTACTTTGTGTCCCTGTCCACCAACACACAGAACTATTTTTTTTTTTTTTTTGGTTTTTCGAGACAGGGTTTCTCTGTGGTTTTGGAGCCTGTCCTGGAACTAGCTCTTGTAGACCAGGCTGGCCTCGAACTCACAGAGATCCGCCTGCCTCTGCCTCCCAAATGCTGGGATTAAAGGCGTGCGCCACCACCGCCTGGCAAACACACAGGGCTTTGATAAAGTTTTCTGAGTGCCAGTTTAGGAGGGTCTTAGATAGTACATTTATAAGTTTAAATGTCTACTCCTAATTAAAATGTCTGTTTCAATGTTATTCCTGAAGGCAGTAAGTGGATATGTCAGATAAATTTAGGTGTTAGAGCAGTACACATATTGCAATATTTATTTGATTTTGTTTATTTTAAAATCTTAGTGATGCTTGGCTTAGAATCAGGAACATGTGAAGTATCCTAGCTGTGCTCTTAACTGTCCAGCCTTGGGTGGGTCTCATTATGACCTAGGATCTGTTTCTTCATATATATATAAAAGGGGCTGTGTTAACTAATCCAACACCTACTTTCTAGATTTGAATGTTTGTCATAAACATGTTGTGTTACTAGTTATGTGTGGGAATCATAATGAACAAAGGCTACGAAAATCTAAATCAAGGGATATGTGTGTGTACATATGTCTATATACATTATACTCATCTCTGAGTAGACTTTAAAAATTTAAGTGAATTGATTGTAATTAAAGTTGTAGCAAACCAAAACAGCTTGAGGCAAACCTTCACCCTGGCATCCATGAGCTACATGAATAGAAGAGAGCATGTTATGCCAGAACACAATTTTCAAGTACAGAAGGTACAAAATCCTCTTAACAACCATAGGGGCTAAATTGTTAAATTCATTTTTCTACATTTCATGGAAAGAGATAAATCCTTAGACCCAAAGAAGTCAGTTTTTATTATGGCTCTGTAGTTTATTTTTGGCATACATTCACAGGTGTGCCTATGGCTCTATTCTTAATCCCTTTCCTTTGGGATGGCTCCAAGAGTAGTACAAATTTGTAACTCTGTAATTTAGCTCTTTAATTTTTTCTGTGCTGCCCTGGAATTAGGTTTATCTTAAGTCCACACTGGATCCTCAGGATGGATCCACTGAGGATTTTGAAGGAAGCATAATTCCTTTGACTTCTTTTAGAATTAATTTACCTATTAAATAAAAAGGAAAGAATTCATCTTTCATTTGAATTCCTCTGAGGCTAACATTTCAATATAAACCGATAAATGTCATAGCATTATTATTTAGACAACCACATTCAACTTGTGTGACAATAACAGCATAGCAACCTGAAAGACTACAAGGAAGGAAATGTATACTGTATCCTTTAAAAGAAAAAAAAGAGTATTAATTTTGTTTTGTTTTCTCTCCCTATTTTTTTTTCTAAATAGGGTCTCACAGCTCAAACTTACCTTAGAATTTGCTTTGTAGCTGAGGATGACCTTGAATTTCTTATTCTCTTGCTTCCTTCTGGAAGTGCTGGAATTACACCAAAAATTAGTTCTTTATTTCTGGAAAACAACACCCAAACTAACATGAGTGGAATGCATTTTTTGCCTCTTAGATTCTTGGAGTCTGCTAGTTCTCTTAGTGAAGCAGATATAACATCTGATGTTCTGGCAGAGATTCAAACCTACGAAAACAGCCACTCTCTCTCTCTCTTTTTTTTTTTTAAATTTATTTATTATGTATACAATATTCTGTCTGTGTGTATGCCTGCAGACCAGAAGAGGGCACCAGACCCCATTACAGATGGTTGTGAGCCACCATGTGGTTGCTGGGAATTGAACTCAGGACCTTTGGAAGAGCGGGCAATGCTCTTAACCTCTGAGCCATCTCTCCAGCCCCCAGCCACTCTCTCTTAATTGTATCTATGGAGCTGAAGGTGCAAGGAAGAATAAGTTGGCAATGTTACTTTCTTCTAGGATGCTCCCAGTTCTTAGACAAGTGTTTCTACTTTCCCCAGAGCTAGTATTTTGATCAACATTTTACTGGTAGATAATTGAAACATCTACTGTGTAGATTTTGTTTAGTTGTTTTTCCAGGCAGGGTTTCTCTGTGTAACAGTCCTGGCTCCTGGAACTTGCTTTGTGGAGTAGGCTGGCCTGAAACTCTCAGAGATCTGCCTGCCTCTGCCTCCCCAGGGCTTACAAGTCATGCCCCACCACCGCCATTTACCATGTAGATTGTCGGCTAATGCTTTGGAATGGTTGAAGACAACTAAGAAGTCATCTTGTCACAATTTCTATATTCTTGGTCTGTGTTAGACTTTTTTGAAGCTAAAGAACAAGGGCTTAATGATAGAATTCATGCTTTTAAACATTTATAAACATCTCCAAATTCTAGCTGCTCTGCTTGGCTACTGTGTCCTATTGTTTAACAAAGTGCACAAGGTCCCTGTCCTCCTGGGATTTGTGATTTGTACTCCTGGGACATTTACATTGAATAAATAATTAGAAATGTGAATGGTTTATAAATACTATGTGAGCCTCTGAAGTAGGCCACTTGACTCCTTTCGGTGAGAAGTCCTGTTGAAGCAGAGCTAAAAGATACACAGGAAATTTTTTAGACATATTCCCAAAGCTATGATTTTTTTGTCTCAATTTTAGGTATTTACAAAATTTGTGTTTCAAATGCATTTTTACAATCAATATGGGACTATGTATGTTATCACAGTTTTTTTATACATTCTTTTGGCCAAAGATCTGAAGTCCATAGGATTGGTATTATCATTATTGTTAGTGGTGATAGTACTTTCAACATTGGGGATCAAACCTAGTCTTATTTCACATACTAAGCTTGCGGTTTACTGTTGAGCTACACTCATCTGTTTTTAAGTTGAGAATAAATATACTTGAGGTAGATGTGAAAAGGGCGCCCTGTTGTGACGTTTAGCATGTTTAGTCATACTTGAGGTAATATCCTTGTTGAGAAATTATACCTGGGAAGAGGCGATACCGAGTTAAAGGATAGAGTGAAGACAGGTGGTTCTGTTCTGCCATGTTTGTTCTCTTACAGCATGATAAGTAAACTTACCTATTTCCTTGTAAAAAAATTTTGCCAGGTAGTGGTAACACAAGTCATTAATCCCAGCACTCAGGAGGCAGAGGCAGGTGGATCTCTTGAGTTTGAGGCCAACCTGGTCTTCAGAATGAGTTCCAGGACAGCCAGGGCTACACAGAGAAACCCCATCTCAGGAAAAAAAAAAAAAGGAAAAAAAAAAAGAAAAAGAAAGAAAAATTAATAGAGCACTTTAATTCTAGCACTCAGGTAGGAGGATCACTTTAAGACACCATTTAAAAAGAAAGAAAAAGAGAAGAATGAAAAGGTCATCCCAAGGTGAATGGACTAGGAAGAGAGACTTTTTAGAAGTCTTAACTTTTTTTTTCCTTGTTTTGGTTTTTTGAGACAGGATTTTTTTTTCCTGTAGCCTTGACTGTCCTAGAACTCACTCTGTAGACCAGGCTGGTCTCGAACTCACAGAGATCCGCCTGCCTCTGCCTCCCGAGTGCTGGGATTAAAGGCGTGCGCCACCACCGCCCAACTTGGGAGGTCTGAGTGTCATTCTAGTAGAGCAGTTCTCAACCTGTGCATTGTGATTCCTGTGGGGACTAAAACGACCCTTTCACAGGGGTCACCTATCAGATAGTTATAATATGATTTATAACAGTAGCAAAATTATAGTTATGAACTAGCAAGGAAAGGGTTGCAGCATTAGGAAGGTTGAAGACCACTCTTCTAGAGGATGATAACAGGATTTATAAACATGGAAAATTGATAGTCTTAGGAAAAATAAAAACATTTTAATATGCTAGGAAAAAGTGGTGGTCTTCAAAGTCAGCTCTGGGGTGATAGTAACTAACTAAACAAGATTGTAGCTTTTAAGTACCTTCTGGTATGACTTTCTCTTACAGCATTACAGCGACTGACTTTCCACAATGTTTGGCGGCTATGAGACTATAGAAGCATATGAAGATGATCTTTATCGTGACGATTCGTCTAGTGAGCTGAGTGTCGATAGTGAGGTGGAATTTCAGCTCTACAGCCAAGTTCATTATGCCCAGAGTCTGCATAATGCCGACAGGGAAAGAGGGTCTGAGGAAAAGAACTGTGAGAGTCCTGAGATACCAGGGGCTCAACCAAGTCAGAAGAACTTAGTCGTTCTTTCAGATAGTGAAGTCATCCAGTTATCAGATACATCGGAGGCCATCACATTATCTGATGAAGATAGTATTTATAGATGTGAAAGAAAAAATATTAAAGTCCAAGCACAAGAAAAGAGCCAAAGTCCTGCTTCTCCTCGTTCTAATACATTGGCTAAGAAACACAAGAGGGATAATGAGAAGCCTGAACTTGAAGAGAGATCAAGTGTGGTCCGAGAGGTCATGATCATAGAGGTCAGTTCAGAGGAGGATGAAAGTACCATTTCAGAGAATGAAAATGTGGAGAGCTGGATGCTACTGGGCTGTGAGGAAGATGATAAAGACAATGACATCCTTCTCAATCTTGTGGGATGTGAAAGCACTGGTGCTGAAGGTTAGTATCATACTGACTAGTTTGAAAAGTACTACCATCTCTATTAAAGGCAGACTGCTTTTCCTAATAAAAGACCAGTAGGGTCTTTCTTTCTTTTTTAAGATTTATTTATTCATGTATTTTATGTATATGAGTACTGTCTTTATGCATACCAGAAGAAAGAATCTGATCCCATTATAGGTGGTCATGAGTCATCATGTGGTTGCTGGGAACTGAACCCAGGTCCTCTGGAAGAGCAGTCAAGTGCTCTTAACTGCTGAGCCATCTCTCAAGCCCTGGGTCTGATCCATTTCGTTTCTTACTTTTTGGTCTTGTTTCTCATGAGATTCTCCTACCAGAGGCTACTCTAGTGGTGTTTTGTTCGAACATGATAAAGAATCTGTTAGAGTATCAAGGAAGCTGCTTGAACTGTAAAGCAAGTTCATAGCATTTCTTCATGTTTGACTCAAGTCATTGTGGACCAAAATCTTAGTTCTTTTCTCTGTTGACACAGGTGAGAGTACTCCATCTACTTTGCTTTGTGTTCTTATTTGGCCAGCTCTGTTGGAACTGCCTCTTCCGTGCTTTGCCTCTCCAGGAGTTAGCCAGATAACGAGTCCTGGAGTGCTACTACTAGGGTTAGTGTTTCAGGAACTCCAGATCCGGTAAGACAGGAGGTAGCGTAGTAGATTGGAGGAAAAAATGCAAATTTGAAGCACCACATTCTTGAAGGTGAAAGTTGTGATGTTTTTGCTCTCTTTGTTACATGTAGTCATCTGACTTAAAAGTTCCCTTCATTTTCCTCCCTTTGTGTCTAAAGGTAAGTCACTAACCGCCGATTTCTAAATGGTTTTATAATCTGCCCTGCATGTTAGTATTCTTGAGATGTCCTGTGACTCAGAGTATTTGGCTAGTATTTCAAGATTTAGTGCCTCCCTACTGTTTTCTGAGAAGATGATGACATTCAATATAGATCATGCTTGGGTCCCCAAGAAGTGTCAGACTTTTTTTCTTTTTTTAAGGAATCAGTTAGGCTTCCAATTTCTTAACTATTCGACCTTTTGTTGGGAAGTTGACTTGGATAGTTCTTTTTTTTTTTTTTAATATTTTATTTATTTATTATTTATACAGTATTCTGTCTGTTTGTATGCCTGCAGGCCAGAAGAGGGCACCAGACCTCATTACAGATGGTTGTGAGCCACCATGTGGTTGCTGGGAATTGAACTCAGGACCTTTGGAAGAGCAGGCAGTGCTCTTAACCGCTGAGCCATCTCTCCAGCCCCTTGGATAGTTCTTAAAGAAATAGGGGCTGAGGATATAGCTTATTTATTATAGAACCCATCTGTCATGTGTCAAGGCCTAGGTTTGATCTCCAACACCTTGTAAACCAGTTGTGGTGATATCACCTGTAGTCCGAGGCCAGTCTCAGATACAAGAGTCCCTGTCTTTAAAAAAAAAAAAAAAAAAAGACAGGAGGCCAGTAATTTGAACCTCAGAAGTTGAGAGCAAGAATTACTGCTAAGTCTTCTAATATTTCTAGAGGTAGAAGGTATATGATTTTTTTGGGATAGTACCATGACTTGAGAATAGAGAAATGGGAGCAGACAGTATAGGATGGTGAGTGCTGTGGTAGTCGTCCTGATGGTTGGAAGATGCCATTTCTTTAAAGCCGCCGATGGAGTCTTCTGTGCCTGTAGTTGTAGCTTTTGTATCTGGTGACTGAGAAAATATGTATTAGTAAGCAGCTGCTGATACTCTCTTACAAGACTTAGTGCTTTCTAATCACAACACTGTACATTGGTTAGTGCACATATGTGGAAGATAATCTTTATATGTGACTCGGTACCCAAGTTGTAATTAATTGTGTAACTCTATAGGAGTCTGACACTCAGATATTAGAATTCTTTACGCTAGCACATCAACAATAAAAGAATAAAAATATTGTATAGAAGTAATGTTCAGGCTGGGAGGTGGTGGTTAACACCTTTAATCCTAGCACTCGGGAGGCAGAGACAAGCAAATCTCTGTGAGTTCAAGGATAGTCTGATTTATAAGAGCTAGTTCCAGGACAGCTAGGGCTGTTACTTGGAGAAACTCTGTTTCGAAAAACAAAACAAAAACAAACAAACAAAAAAACTGAAGTAGTGTTCAATCAAAATTTGAAAAATAATGAACTTGTGAACTCACTTTGAAGGACTCCTTCTTTTTGGGGGAAGGGGTGGTCTAAGGTGACAGAAATCCAATGGTCCTCTCTAACTAGTTTCTTGTCAGATTCCTGTGTATTTCTTGCTGAGTATTTTGATTTGGTGCCTTATGTTATTTTAGCTTTAACATATTGAAGAGAAAGTTAAAATTTTGTACCAGGTTTCTGTTGGTTTTAGGATCTGCAGAGATGGTGAAGCTAAAGGGAGTGTATAGATAATTTGTAAAAACATGAAGTAGGCATTGACTTTATGGAAGAACTTGAAACTGGGGAAGGGTGGCCCTGAGAAAGAGAAGTTGCTAGCGATATGGAGGTAGTGGTAGAGGATGGACACAATGTGGCAGTGGAGTAGGAGGACAGTGTGGAGGCAGGGTTACCTTTCTCCTTTTGGATGGTGAGGAGACCCAGTTAGAGAGAAGGTGTCTATAAGAGGGCATTAGTAAGACAGGTTGTTGTTTAAAAAGTTTTAATAGAGGAAAATGTTTATTTACTTGTAAATTTTTACTTTTAAAAATTACATTTTTAGTTTTATCTCTTTGTGTGTTTATGCATGCATGTTGTGCATACATAAGTTTGGGCATGTGAATGTCATGGCAATCTTGTGGAGACCACCTTGTGGGTCCTGGGAATCCAACACAATTTACAGAGTGATTGCTCACTAAGCTGCCTCGCCAGCCATCATTCATTAAAATTGTGTAAGTGTTGGGGCATAGAAAGTAAGGGTGGTGCTAATAGAACTAACTGTAGATTTTGAGAACCCTGAGAAGAAAGGATTGAGTAAAATACAGAATGGCATGAGTACATGGAAGTGCACTTACTTTAAATGAGAGAGACAAATTGTTTATTTAACAGATAAATATAATAAGCTGAGTAATTTTCTAGAAATCTGAGCCATTGGAGTTAAGTCTCTCAAAATTCTAATGATAGATGTTGTTGAAATTTTGTGTTCTATAGACAAATACAATTAGTGAATTTGAACTAGTCCATAAGTATGGAAGACTATATAAATGCATATATTTAGTATTTTCCCTCTAGATATAATTTTACAGATAGTTCATAGGTGCCATAGATTTTTAGCAATCTCAGTATACATTTTTGTCCAAAGGAAGGGCTTTTACAAAATTTTCTCTTTAGCATGTTACAGTTGCCAGCATCACTATTCTTAAACTTTAGGACTGCTGTTAAATAAAATTAGGGAGATGTAACATAAGCTTTGTGATGTCATGATAGCTGATCTGAGAACTGGAGTGCTGGGATACCAGCCTCATCTCCCCGCTACATATCTCCCTAGTGTTCCTCTTCCACCTTCATGTCCTCCTCTTTTTAGTTTTTCAGACACTTGGATTATTTGATTTGATTTGGGCCTTTACATGTGCAGTTTTTCTTTTTGGATCAGTCTCTGCCTTGCCTGACTGATGCCTCTTTACCCTTCAGGTGTCAGTTTAAAGTTTACTGAATGAAGGACTGCTTCTAGTTTCTCAGTATTAGATGTCAAGAGTCTACACAGTTGACTAACTGTGACTGAGGTAGCTTATACAAAAAGCCCAAGTAGTTGTTCTTGTCTCTAATATAGTACTTTCTTTAGATATATTTTATTTGAGTTGGTGACATTTTGTAATCTACTAGTTTATGAGACAATCTTAAATCTTAAAAAGAAACAAACCATTGTGCAAGCAATTTATTTATTAAGGTATTGGGATTCAAGAGTTGTCACATAGTCCCTGTTTTAGAAGCTTTAAAATGCTTGATAATAGAGAAAACTCATTAATGTTGTATTTAGGTACATTTCTAGAAGAACAAGAGATGTTTATTTAAAAGGCTTCTCCGGTAGAGATAGATGGCTTGGTAATTTAGACCACTTGTTGCTCTTGCCTGAGTTCTGTTCCCAGAGTTTCCATGTTGATTTATAGCCATCTGTAGCTCAAGTTTCAGGGCATTCAAAGCCCTGCCCTGATTTCTGTGGGCACTAGGCATTCATATGGTGTACACGCACATATATGAAGGTGAAATATGAATACATATAAAATAAATCTAAATTTAAAAAGTAAAAAAACTCTGTAAAGTACTTGCAGTGCAAGCATGAGGACATAATTTTGTTCTCTAGCACCTGAGTAAAAAGCATGGCATGATTGCATGTACTTGTAATTCTAACACTGGGGAGGCAAAGACAGGCAGATCCCTGGGGCTTGCTGGCCAGATAGCTTAGTCTAATTGACAAGCACCAGATCCCAACAGGAGACTCTGTCTCAAAAAACAGTACAGTCAGTTCCTGAAGAACAACTCCCAGGGTTGATCTCTGGCCTTCATGCATGTGCACACATACACTTGCCCATCACACATGTGCACCTGCACATGAGCACACAGGGAGGCTCCGGAGGAAGAGTGGTGCCTGCAAATGAAAAAGCTTGCTAGCTTGGTGTTTTGTCTTCATGTATGTCTGTGCACCCTGTGTATGCCTGGTGCTTTCAGAGACCAGAGCAGGGCATCAGATCCCCTAGAACTAGAGTTATAGAGATTGGTAAGCCACCATGTGAGGGCTGGGAAACGGACTTGAGTCCTCTGGAAGAGTAGTTAACCAGTGAGCTATCTCTCTAGCCCCTTTATGCAGAGTTTTTGAAAGTAGAACATTTAAAAAATGTAATTTTGGCTTTTTATAGGGTGTCATCTTTTTTAATAGTGTGAGCATAAGAAAAGAATCAAATTGTTTAGTTTGGAATGATTAATAAATTAAGCTTTACTTTCTTTCAGTAGTTCTTCAGATCTCTAAGGTAGTATTTTCCTCCCTTTTTTTCATTCATCAACTTAATTACAATAATTACAGTTCTCATGACTTTCTAGACCTAATTGGTTATAAAAATGAGTTACCATTTGACACACTTCTCATGGATGTAGTTTAATATCTGTTTTACAATAAAAAAAAAATAGCCACATGCTAGAGCTTCAGTGACCAAGAGCATCCAGGAGTCCTCCCCAGTGTGTTCAGCTTTTGTAAGCCTGGACTACACAGTTCCTAAAGCTGCTTTGAGCTGTGTCTCTAGTTGTGCATGTCACCTTCCACTTAACTGTTGTAAGGGCATCTTTTTTTTTTATTTACTTTCTAATTAGCATAATGACTTGAGCTGTGTTATTCAGTTGTCGTAGGAAGAGAAGAAATAAAAATGTTCAGATTCAACTTTACTTGTGAATGGAGTGAAGTTTAAAAGCCTCTATGGCTATTGTTCAGCAGACTACAAATCTTATTGGAAACCCACAAAATCCGAGGCAGCTTTGGGTAGGATTTTAATAACACTGTGGAATGTTGCTATTGAGTATCATTAATTTAACTGTGATTTCGTGGTACAACCAGAAATTTTGGTATGTATTCTTTCAAAGTCAGTTTATGACTTTCAGTCTAAATTCATTTCATTGCTTAAAAAAAAAAATCATTGTTCAATACCAGGGAAGAGAATTAAATTTTGCTTCTGATTCTCATAGATGTACTAAATTCACTAGAAACTGCTCAGTGGAAAACTACCTTGATATATTTATTGAACTGGTGACAGTACAGTGCTATTTAAAATGTTACTTTATCTGTAGGTTTACTTACTGCTTTGGAATGGAGAAGCATAAAATTACGTGGACAACATTTTCATTCTTGTCAGAGGAACTTGAGTCCTGATGTGTTTAGGTGCAGTGTTTAAATGTAATTTTCACATAGCTTCTTGCTATAAAAATAACCTATTGTATATAAAAATCATTTGTATAATGTTATTAAGTATAACTGATAGGCATGATATTCTTATGGTCAGGATATAAATTTTATATGAATGACAAATGTTTAAATTATGAAATCTTTTTCAAAAGAAATACTGAACATTTGATCCTTTTTTCCATGAGATTGGGTACTCAGATAATTCCTTTATTTATAGATTTTATTTTTAAGACTTGGCTAAATTTATGTGAATTTCAAGTAATTTGTTGCTTTCTTAAATGCTCCCATTGTGGCTAGTAATGAAGCATTGATGGAAGTTTCTCTTTCTAAAAAATTTCCTTTGTTTCATTGCTTATCTTTGTTTGATTATGTATTAAAGGTTATTGTGGTTAAGATTTTGACATTTTCAGTTACTTGCCTGATTGCTGTTTCTTCTGCTAAGAATTAGAGATAACCATTTTAGTTGAGCAGACACCATGTGTAAGGCCACATTTTCTTTTAAAAATGTACAGAATACATAAAGGCATACCTTTGATTTTCCTTTTCATTTAAGTCTTGGTCCAGTCACGTTTTCTCTGGTGTCTTTGGTTTAATTCTAGAGATAAAAATTTACTTTGTAATACCCATTTGGATTCAAGGAATGGATGAAATAAATTATTTTAAGTAACTCTTATTCTGCTGAATGTGTAACTTTAATTTCTGGGACAAAGTCTTAACCTTAGAATTTCAGTTTTTGTCAGTTTTGAAAGTTAGTTCACTGCGAACACATTTTAAAGGAAGACAGCAAAACTGTGTGATAGTGAAATAGTTTGTGCCATTCTTTGCTTTAAGCTAGTCATATGCCCGCAGGTGAGAGAACAGCATTTAAGAAACTCAAGGGCTATCTATTAAGGAAACTGTTTTTTATTGGCAAGTTTCTTGAAGTGAGTCTGTCACATTCACTTTTGCTCTTTAACTGTAGAACACTTGTAAGAGAATTATCCACTCTAGAAAGACCTACCTTTCTAGAGAATTTTTCAACACCCGTATTTGTAGTTAATAAGGAATTCTGAGAATCAGGAAAGTTTGGTCATGGCTGATAAATGAGTTTGCTTAAGTCCTACAAGTGCTTTAAAAAAAAATCAGGTGAGAAATTCAGGATTATAGCAGATACATTTAACTGAAGGAAAGTGGTTTCTGAAGAGTTGTGGAACTACATTAACCCTGAAAGTCAGTCTTCACACTGCACCAGCTGTTCTCACGTGTTAAGTTGTCTGCTGTAAGCATAATGAATTTTTAGCAGACTTTTAGAAATAGTACTACTTTATACATTTAAGGAGAAATTTCATTTCCAGTAAAATTTCTTTGTTACAATAAGAACTTAAGCGATTTCTTCAGTTCCATACAGGCACGTATTTTGATCATTCTGTTGTCTATTCCTGCTCATTCGATTTGCTCTAGATGTCACACAGACTTTTGTGGTGAATATATCTAACTTAAATATTGTGTGTTTCAGTATTGCCTAATAGTCATTTAAACCTGATATCATGGGGTGTCAACTATTTGAAGAAGTTTACAACATCTAGTTTAAATGCTTCTGAGTCTTTAAGTTCTTAGTAAAAATTCACCAGGTAGTAGCTTGTAAAATTTTTGGGTTAATACCATGAGTCTTTTTGGTTATTTGTGCTTAAACTTTTCTATTTGAAATGTTTACATTTGGAAAATCATCATGATTGTCAGGTTTAACAAAAGGAATGTAATAGTCAAACCACAAACCATCTCATTTTAAACGGTGTTGGTTAGTTGAACTGACTCTATGTGAGCAGAGGCCCCGTGCTCTGCTGTGGGCTCATGCAACCACTTAGGGAGCGGGAGCAGCAGAGGCTTTATTTTATTGGGTGTTTTTATTCCTTTGATTATTTAACCTAGAAGATCACAGGTTTGTGTGCAAGCTTCTGAAGGAATATTAAGCAGTGAGAATGCTTTCTCTTCCTTTACATATGCCACATGCATGTGTGTATTTTAGCTAAAAAGGGAAAACTTAATCTTCTTTTGAATCTTGGTAGTTATTCTTACAAAAATTGATTAAACCAGTAAAGTTTGTTTAGGAATCTAAAAAGATCTCCAGTACGGTACCTGCAGCCTCAGCAGTCTCTCTGTGCAGATTCCCTGCCTATTGTCCCGCTCGCTCATTTAAATTTCCCATGGCTTTGGGTTGCAGACTTGGTTTTCTGCAAGAGTGCCCATGCTTATTTGGTCATATATTCTGAGTGACTTTTCTACTTTTTCTTTCTTCTTATTTTGTTGATTGCTAAGAGGACAGGGAATTTTTTTTTTTTTTAAATTCCAAAGTTATTTCTTTGTTAGAATTTCTTTTTTCCTCAGCCCATCTTTTTCTATGTTGTTTTGTTGTGCAGATTGGAAATTATGGTGTGGTACTTAAATCCATGGGGACTAGCAGAGAAAACCTCATTTTGTTCATGGTTTTGTTTTCTTAATAACAATAACAATTTAATTCCTGAACTATTGAGAAGTTTAAAATGTTAGGTTTATGCATGAAATTGATGAAAAGTTATTAATCCTGAAAATTTCTAATCATGCTCATTTTACTGTTAGAATGAATAATTATTTGTTGTTGAATCATTTTAATAGTAAAAATACTAATTGTCAGTAAGGAGTACTAGTGTGAAATTTTAGTTTAAATACTGTATACTAAAATACACCCTTGAAGTCAGTTGTAATCACATATGATTTCTTTTTATATTGAAAATTCGTTGTCTACACCATGTATAGACATTTGGATGTGCATTTACTTTATCAGTGATAACCTTGACCTTTTTATAAATTTGCCATTTTAAAGAATGCAGAACATGCTTATTTTCACTCAAAGGTGATTGATTTTGTTTTATGAAATAACAGCTTTATGCTGCCAAATGCTTAGTACTTAGAGAACTGTGGTGTGGCAGGTTAAATATCAAATAATTATTGTGTAAGTGAAAAATAAGAGAATCTAGTCCCAACAGCTTTACAAAATGTTTTTCTCATACACGACATGATACAGTATTATATGTTACTCTAATATATGATAAATAAAAGTTCTTTTGCCATTTAAAGGTTGTAATAATTTTCTGATTTAGCCCAGGAAAAATGATGTGATAAATTTTCAGTTAGCAGCCTGAAAAACACTTTCTGGTGATGGTAAATAGAAGGAAGAGGAGAGGCATTGTGATAATTTATCATTTTGGAATTTTTAATGTAGGTGATTTACATTATGGCATATCTAGTCATTTTTCTGGATATGGATCCTGAAGGAATGGCCATCCTTTCTGTGTTGAAAGAATGGTTTTTTGTTTTTTTTTAATTTGATAATTTTAGCATCTTAAATTACAGAATTCATGATTGCCAAGAAACAGCATTTTTATGTGTTGTTTTACTATTTTATATTTATCATTTCTCACATTCAATATTTTGATTTTACACTAATATTTTTATTGATATGAAATGAATTCTCAAGAAACAATTTATTTTAAAATTAGTTAATTTCAAAACAAGGAAATGTTTCCTACTATCTAACTAGTTGTTGATTATTCTAAATAAAATAGTCATTTGAATTTTTACTCTTTGATCATATAGTTATAGTCTTCATTAGTTTGTAAAATTATTCCCAGGATTCTGAACAATATTTAAAAGATACTTTCTAGTTGATCTTTGATATTTCTATCATTTTAAAATACAGCAATTTCAAATAGTACATCAAATCAGGATATATTCTATAATATAAAAGTAATAAGACTATAAAAGTATGCATCTTTAAAAATCCATTTTCATGGCAAGTGTAGCCCTCACTGTGTGTGAGCCCAGCAGCATAGCACTGCAGATTGACTGGAAGGAAGTCTACGAGGAGAGAAGCTGGGATGCTTAGTGCTGCTGAAGCCTCACAGGCAGCTGCCACACAACCTTTGTTTCTAAAGGTCATGATTGCTGTTGCCTTTCCCAGTCTTTATTTGCAATTCTGTTTTGTGGCATTTCTTTTTTATATTTTTTGTTCTCTTTTTCTTTTGGCAGTGGATGGGATGTTCTTTTAAAACTGAGTGGCAATATATATATATATATATATATATATATGTATATGTATATGTATATAGTAACTATAAAGTATACTGGAAATACTTTTATTTACTGTGGTATTTTTTCAGGCCAGAAAATGCTGTGACGGTAAGCTAATGAGTATAAAATTAATTAATTAATGAGTGCTTTGGAAACTGATTAGCTTTGGATTTTTCTGTTCTGAGTTACAATTTAAATTGGAGCTATTTGTGAACTAAGTCCTCTTACTGTGTTTCTGTGTTCCAGTTGTGTGTTGGTATTTCTTGAAAGATGATATTCCGTGAAATGAGAGAAAGGAGGAGATGAGAACAGAATAAAAATTGGGAAGGAAAACATATGTCCCAGGTGATCCTGTCTGACAGATGTAAGACTGTATCCATTATAGGCTTTCAGGGAGATGGAGTGCTGACACTCTAAAGTAGTAAAAGGGTTGACCGTGGTTGACAAGGTTTCATAGTGATAAGTATTAAAACTTTACTCTGGTCTTTATTCTAAATCAATGTAGGCTTTTAAGAATTGACAAAAATGCCTTGAAACTTATTCCTACTATCTAAAAAGTGATTGTACTTATAAAGCTTATTACCATGAAAATCTAAGTTATAGAAGGTCTATAAGAGTCTAGAAAGAGAAATGTAAAGCTTGATTTTTATGTTTTACTTTAGAAACCACCTATAATATATATTTATATGTAATTTAAATATATATAATTTATTTCTTAGAGTTGTAAGAATATCTGTTGGTTTTCAGCATTCAGAAAATCTTGAACTTCAGTTTTAAATATTGGTATAAATTGGAGCCTTATTTTTAAATTGCAGTTGGCTTTTAAATTTTTCTAATGATTACACTTTGTGAAATAGGACTACAGCCCTGGCCTTATTTTCAGGATATACATGCATAATTAGCAATATTAATACTAGAAGAAAACCTTGTGAAGTATGGCAGATTGTGTCCTTGATTATCCCCTTACTAGTAAGAAAGGAAAGTGAGTTGTTTGGTTTCTTAGTTGGGAGTTAAATTGTATTTTGGAAACGGATAAGAACGAAAAGCTATTTTCAGATGGGTTTGTATCTTGGCACTATAAGTTCTTTGAAGATTCATGTCATGAAAGCTTATGAGAATTCGAAAAGTATATTTTCATCTAATTGGCTGCTGAAAACACAATCAAAAATGTATAGTTTAATGATTGTTCTTACATGTCTTTTAGTTGATTTTGTTAATTTGGATGTCTTCTGAATTTGGTTTTTAAAGTTTCATATTCAGTAATGTTAATACTTGCATAAAATCTCATCGTTCCAATTATATTTCATCCAGGTATTTTATGAGCCTGCTATAACTACCTTAGCATTCTTTCTTGGGCAGGTGTAAGCACTGCTATATATTACAGTGTATGTGACCATTTCTAATTTGACCTGTTACTGTAAAGAAGGCTAACAAGTGTGTGTGACTAGCCCACCCCTTCTGGAGCAGTTGAAAACAGGCCTCCGAAGGCTCAAAGGAATTCTTTTAACTCCTAGCAGGGCCACGGGGTCAATGTCAGATTTAGTCATGCTGTTATTTTAGCCCAGTGGTCCAGAGAGATGACTGAAAAGTGAGTCTTTTATTTCTTTTTCTGTGTGGTTATTAACAGGATTAAATGTAAGCCATTGTGTACTTAGTACCAATTAGTTTCTCATCTGAGAGGTTCATTAGGATTTTTTGTCAGCCTTGTTCTTGTAATATTTGTTTTATTGTTTGATTATTTAAAGGGCTGGATGGGCTAAAGAAAAGTTTTCTAGCATGCTTTGCTGGTCATTGAGAATTTTAATAAACAGTTAATTTTCTTGATTTAACTCTTGATTAAAAATGGACTGTACTGAAAACGGACATGAAAATGGGAACGTTAAAGTATTTAAAATTTCCTTTTTTTTTTTTTGGTAGTTTCTGTAGTCTCCAAAAGGGATAATTTTAATATATCAAATACTATTTTAAGTTTTTAGAAATCTACTTCATATTTGTATGCATATTTCTTAAGATTATGTTCATTTTCTTGTGAATATATAATTTATCAGGAGGAATGTATATAAAGAAGCCCCAAAGTGTAAAACCCTTTCTTTTCATTTTCTATGTTTGAGCTACTAAAGCAGAATGTAAGAATTCTAGAGTAAAGATAATTATTACCAGGTATAAGCAAACCTTAACCTAAAAAGAAGGAATCTGAAGGTTAATTCTTTATGCTGTTATAAATGAGTAAAAATGGCAGATTTCATGAGTTCAGAAAAATGAAATATACCCAACTTTTTTTAGTTGCTTATTATGTTGATGATTGCTTTTAAAACTTTGAAGTAAAAAGTCTTATTAAAATTAGTGCATTATCAAATAATTTCTCACTTAGCATATTGAGATATTTTGGTAAAATTTTGGACAGAATTATTCTAACAAGTTGGATTGGCAATGGTGATCTCATCTAAAAGCAAGTAGTATAACCCAACTTAAAAAGTAGGTTGTCTGCTAGTTCATAATTTTGTATAGATACAGATAGGTATGAGCTTTGTACTTGAAGGACACAGCATGTATTTGCATATGCATTCACCCCTTGGGTAGATGGATAAGTGCTTTATACAGTTTAAATGCTAGAAATAAGAGCAATTTCGGCAAATGTGATTACTGTTTGAACTGAACTGTTAGGAATTGCTTAATCTCAGATTGTTTAATGTGTCATATTAGATTATACAGTTGTTTTAAAGACTTGCTATATACCAAGATTACTGTGGAATAGAGTCTATACGATTTTATGATACAACTCCTGAAATACAGCTTTCCCCCACCCACACTGGCTAGCCTTTAGGATTGCAATTTAGGATTTGTGAATCGAATTTTTTAGGAAAAACATTTCTATAAAAATGTATATATGCTGTTTTCTTACTTTTCTGTTTAATTGAAATTGAAAAATGCGTAGATTTTCCCAATGAAAGCTTGGAACAAAGTGTATGGTATCTGTATAAAGCTGCCTGAAGATTTTCTAGGAACAGGAAGTAAATAACAGTGGCTTCCTCTTGTGATTTGTCGTTCATTGCATAGGGAAGCAAGTAGCTTTTACAGATAAAACATGTAGTTTGTCAGCATTTTCTTGAGATCTTCAGAAAATAAGAGGTCAGTCATTGGTGTAATAGCATGGCAGTACGGAAAAATACCAAGTTCTATTTTACCTTTCTGCATTTGACTTCAAAGGAAATAGAAAGAAGTAGAATAGATATTAAGTTGAAAATCAGTATCTGACTCAGTATCAGATTCACTTCTGAATTAGTAGAAATTAATTTGAATCAGTATTCTTATTGTTCTGCGTAATACTTTTTAGACAAAGCAAGCATTACCCCTTTGTTATTTTTCTCTTATTTGATATTTAACTTTTAAATAACTTCTTTTTTTTTTTTTTTTTTTTTTTTTTTTTTTTTTGGTTTTTTGAGACAGGGTTTCTCTGTAGCTTTGGAGCCTGTCCTGGAACTAGCTCTTGTAGACCAGGGCTGGCCTCGAACTCACAGAGATCCGCCTGCCTCTGCCTCCCAAGTGCTGGGATTAAAGGCGTGCGCCACCACCGCCCGGCTTAAATAACTTCTTATTTGGGTGTCAGTACCTGGTACATAGTAGTTCTAGGTATTAACATTCAACACGAAATATAAAAAGTGGATGAAACTGGAAAATAATATATTGAAGAGATAATCCAGGTTCAGAATGTCAGATACCACATGTTCTCTCTTAGAGTCTAGCTTCTAATTTTATATATGTGTATTTATGTGGGGATGAGCATGGATATGCCAGGAAGACAGAAAGGTGCTCATGAAAGGGGGAAAATAGACCTCAAGGGAGGAGTGTGGAAAGGGTAGCAGAGCACACGTGATATGGATGTGGACAGGAAAATACTGGGGGATGAAGGGAACATGGGTGGGTCAGGAGGTAGGTATCAACCAAAACTAAGTATGTATGAAATTGCATAAGAAAATCCATTATTTTTGGATGTTAATAAAAAATGAAAAATATATCATGAAAGGACAAGCTGTAGTAAAGATACCTCATCAGGCTCTTGTGCGTTAGGGCCCCTCATGCAGTAGTGGCTGCGTAGGCGGTTGACGCCTGCACGCGTGAACAGTTGTCCTATTAGCTGTCTCGCTCTTCTGTTGTCCAGTGTGCTGCTCGAACAAATAGTAGGCATTGTAATGGGATTGGTGAGTGCTAAGTAAAAATTACTTTTATATAATACTTTTCTATTTAAATAAAAGCCTACCAAATGTAGCGAAAATAGGTTGAAAATATTTAATATTGGGTGGTATAGAGATGTAAGTTCATTATTTATGATATCAATTAAAACAAAGGAAAAGTATAAACCTAACATGATAACTGAGAGTTGTGTGACCAGAATAAAAACTGGATTAGTTTTTAAATTTTCAGGCTAACTTTTATATAGAGTTATATATATATATACTGTGCTTTTGATTAAGTGTCTCAGATACCACTAATGTTTTAGTATATAAAACTTACAACTGATTTTTTAATAAAAACTAAATATTTGTGCCATTTGTCTTTAACAAAATATTTGATAGGTTTTATTTAAAAATTTTAGCACATTGCTTAAAAGGTATAAGATAGCTACTTATACACTATGATGTTGTTAATGGTTCAATAAGGCTGATTGGCCACTGGAACAATAGGCTTGAAAATCCTGAATATTGGTCAGCAAATTTTACCAGGACTTATTTATTTCTAGAATCTATTATAACATTGGAGTTTGATTAAAAAGGAAATTTTACTACATTGAGATTTATTAAGCTCCATTTAATGATGTTTATGTTTTTTTTAATTTGGTATCTCTAGCTGTAAGTAATTGTTTCTTCTTATTTCGGTATCAGAAATTATGTTTACTTTGTTACTTTTACTATTTAATAATTTAATTATCAAGTCTGTAAACTTTTTGGTTATCTTTTACTGATGGAGAACCAAGACATAATCTGAGACAAAAGATAACCAAAAAATAAGATTCATATCTATTTATTTTAATCAACAAATAATCAGGCCTACTGTATTACTCTGTAATATGTTCTAGATGAGACGTGTATCTTGTCATGTTGTAGAAGACAAGAGTTGTGAAAGAAAAATCTAGAGGTGGAGACTATCGGGTAATGGGTTGGGGGACGGTAGATTATCATTTCTGACAGGACACTTGTTCCTCAGATTCCTAGTGTTTATCTGGAGAAGAAGGCTATAGAATTTATCAAAAATTTTAAGATTTGTCTTTTATTTTGGCATTGAAAGGTTTCATTCTTGCTATGAAGATAGCCCTTTATGAATTGAGACATTAGTTTCTTAAGCTACTGTTTCACATTCCCAATTTGGGATTTGCCACAGATTTGATTGATGTTTAAGAGAACTTTGTTTTTCTTAAGAGGAGTCATATGTTTCTTAAATTTGATACACAAATTTTTATTAATTTGTCCTCTTTGAACAACAAACATTCAGATTGATATCATGAAAGTAGGTGGCCCAGAGGATATGAGTGGGAAGGGACTCATTGGGGATTAATTATAACTATCTCTTTTCTAGGGTTCTGTGGAGTAGTCAAGGCCTTGTGTAATTGGTTGCTTTTGGATTCCCAGTTTTACTTTCTGTCAGCACTTTTGCAATGAATTAACTGTCTAAATAAGTTAACTGAGCCCGTTATCTTGTAGAATATGTGTAGGGTGTGTCATAGACTCGGGGCTTCTTAGCAAAGAACAAGTGAGTACCTTATGATTTATTCTCTGTAAGAACATTTTAGTTCTGTAATGTATGCTTAAAATATAGTAAATTTAAGAATATTTGTAGTAAAGGTCTTAAATATTGTACTGTTTTTGGGGAAAAAAGCATTATAAGTAAGCTTTCCCTTCTAAAAAAAATATTTAATGGAAAAAAAATCCCCTTTCCCTTACCAATCAAACAAAACTGATCAAAGTAAGAATGGCTTTTGGTTATACATATTCTGAAATCTGTTCAAGCTTTTAGAATGTGAAAATTCCTTGGAAACTGCTGTTTTCCATGGGGGATATTTTGCCCTGGGAGTAGAGGTTAGATGACATTATTTGCTTATATCTTACTTAGAATAGCTCTAGAGTATCTTTTTTCTTAGTTCCTTATGGTATTCTGCATAGAACACATTTTGTTACTATAATGGTTCTATAATAATTCTTGTGTCAACTTAGCATCATTTAAAACATATTTTTAGTTGTTTTTGATCAATGGATACTTTAAATGGCTAATAGGAACAAAAAGTGCAGTATTGTTTTCTCCTTTCTTCCTTCCTTCCTTCCTTCCTTCCTTCCTTCCTTCCTTCCTTCCTTCCTTTCTTTCTTTCCTTCTTTCTTTCCTTCTTTCTTCCTTTTTTTCTTTCTTTCTTTTCAAAGCTCTGAGCATTTGCAAGCGCCTTGTAATTTCCTATGTGTGGAAACTCCAAAACAGGAGAAACTGCTGAAAGACTCCCGAAGACACCACTGCCTGACTGCAGACATTTTTAAGAAGTCACTGGCTGTAATGAACACAGCCTTTAATGGCAGTTTTTCCTCTTCTTTTCAGAGAATGTGACAGAGTGTCATTAAGGTTTTAGAAATGAATGCTCCTGAGGAGAGGAGGATCACAGGGACCACAGTGATGCCCAGTGTGTGGCCGGGATGGGGGTGGGGCTCAGTTAGGCTCTTTTTAGGTTTTTAATCAGGTGTGGGGGTGGGGGTGGAGAGGAAGGAAGGGAAAGGGAATAGACCAGAGCAGTGGGCACCTGTACACCCGAGGATTTTACTTTTTCAGTGATGTAGATGTTGAATTTGTTGGGTTTGATGTAAAAAGGGAAGCCAAACTCTAGGTATGTTGAAAGCCAATAAACAATCAGCCTTAACTATCTATATTTGGAAACATGATTTCTCTTTGAATTTAACAAATGTTTGAATATATTAAATCTGAAATTTCATTTAAATTGTAATTCCACTTTTGCTTTGAGGATCCTGTTTTAACCTATTGTTCTTTTATATGGTGACAGTAATTGCCCTTGAGGTGTTCTGCAGGTAAATCAGATTGTATCACAAAAGAGGGCAAATAATAAATGTAGGCTAGAACAGCTATTTCTTAGAATAGGAACAGAAAAGCTTGCTTTCTTGTTTTGCCTCAAACATTGTAATACTATCTAAAAGACATTTCATCACTTATAAATACGATCGTTTTTAAAGCAGGGTAGAGGACAGAAAGAGATTATTCCAAAATAATCGCTCAGCCTTTCTTCTTTTCGGTTTCTTAAACACTTGTATTTAACGACTAACGTTTGCCATCCATGTAGTGTTCCGTGTTGCTTTTAAGATTACAATGCCTGCACGGTGCTTCTTTTTCTTGTCTTGTAGGTCATAACAGCCTTTCTGAGCAGGTGTTTTCTTTCCTACGAATCCCTGTAGTACTGAAATTTATAAGCATGTAACTTATTTATCCCTTCACTTTTTCCTATTAAAATCAGAAATTTCTATAAGGATTATGATTTTGTAGCTTAGTGATAAAGAACTTGCCTGGCATACATGTAAAGTCCTGGGTTCAGTTTCCAGCACATTCTTATCCCCAAGAAACAAATGACTGGTATACTTTATATCTGTTTTCTGTGAGAATCACTATGTAAAATGATCTTTCTACACTTGGAATTTTACTTGGAATCTTTTTTAATTTATTAGATTTTTAAAAAAAATACCAATCCAAGTTCCCACTCCCTCCCCTCCTCTCATTTCCTCCACACACCCTCCCATCCTACCCACATCCAATCCTCAGAGAGGGTAAGGCACATTGTTTTGTTTTTAAAACTGACTTTGAAAAGGGTAGCTTTTGCTTCTTTTTCATAGCTATGTAGGGTTATGAAAAACTATAAAGTAATTTTCATATGTTAAGTATTTGAAAAATTATTTTCCTTTCGCTTTGAGAAGATAATCAGAGCTTTGTGGACTTCAGAGAGCTTGGCTTTTGTGGACTGTTTTTTAGCTTCTTGCCGGTAGCTGAGTGCTTCACTGAGCCCTGGCCATTGTATATCTGATACAAAATAAAAACTCTAGAATGTTTCCCTTTCTTGTAAATGAGAGTTGAGACCAATAATTCTCCAATCTGTCCTGAGAATTTGGACTTATGAAGACGGAATTAGAGAATTCCCATCCTAAGGAGCTCTACAGCAAGGTTTCTATTTATCTATACAAGATTAAATAACCTTTCGGGAATTTTTTAGGATTATTATGTACTTCATTCTTCCCATGTGCTCTGTTTGTCTTTCCTCTGCTGAACTGTACAAAGAAAGGGTCATTCTCATTGCATCTTTTCAAGTATATGTACTAAAATATGTTATGTATTATTGATGTTGATAGTCATGGTCATCTGGCTAAGGTAGTATTCGGGCTTTAAAAAATATTTTACTCATTAAATTGTGTGTGTGTGTATAAGATTGTGTGTTGAGAGAGTGCTCGTGTTATATGGAGGTCAGAGGTCAGCTCAGTGGTGTCACTTGTCTCCTTCCACTTTTATGGGACTTTCAGAGGTAAACTCATGTTTCCAAGGAGTAGTGTGTTTGGCTCTGCCTCCTTGAGGGTAGAGTATGCATAAAAATGGCTTAATGGCTTAACTCATCTATCTGTTCTTCCCCATTCCTGTTTTTGTTTGTTTGTTTTTTTGTTTTTTGAGATAGGGTTTCTCTGTAAAGCCCTAGCTGTCCCAGAACAAGCTCTGTGGTCCAGGCTGGCCTTGAACTCAGAGATCCTCCTGCCTCTGCCTCCCAAGTGCTGGGATTAAAGGCGTGTACCACTGTTGCCCAGCCCAGTCTTCACTTTTAATATATGATAATTTATACTTTGGATTCTAACCCAGCCTGCCTCCCTACCTGCCCTCCCTCCCTCCCTCCCTCCCTCCCTACCCTCCCTCCCTCACCTCCCTCCCTTGCTCCCTCCCTCCCTCCCTCCCTCCCTCCCTCCCTCCCTCCCTCCCTCCCTCCCTCCCTCCCTCCTTCTCTCTCTGATTTGACTTTTGAGACAGGGTTTTTCTGTGTAGCCTTGGCTGTCCTGGAACTTGCTGTATGGACCAAACTGTCTTCAAAATCACGGAGGTCCTCCTGCTGCTGCCTCCTGAGTGCTGGGTTTACAGGTATGCATCACCATACCTGTCTCTTTTTCTCTAAACTGTTCTGGTCTTGATGTTTGGGAGTGCATTGATGTGATTTATATTTCTTTGACATGCCCCCACCATTTCTTACTCTCTCAGGTGGTAGTTACTACATTTTGATATGCCATCTTTATTCTCTTCTCTAAGTACTTGTGTGTATTTCATTAACTGTTAGTTCAAAGAATATTCTGTTTGGTACTGCTTGTTATGATGGGTTAACGTCCCTTTAGTCTACAGATACATATTGGGTACTTTTGTTAGACACTAGATGGTCTTACAGAGGTCATTGAGATTGGAGTTCCTGTCAAAGCTATCACCATGTAGTCTGCTTCCCATCTTAGATTATGTAGCAAAGTGGTCCCAACTTTCCTATGGTTCACCAGACTCCCCTTGCTCTTAGTTTGACTTTATTAAACGTTCATGTTTATTAGCTATTAATTTTTATCTTTGCTCTTTTTTGTAGAGATTCGCTCAAAATCTTTCATGTCTCTATATTGGGGTGTACTTCATCCTCTAGTTCTTTTAATGACTCCTTTGGTTTAAGCTTTGATTTTCCTTTGTTCTTTTCTTTCATTCATCCTTTTTCCTTTTGCCAACTCTTCTTAATTTTCTCAAATATTTATTTGAATTAAATCTCTCCCTCTTTTTAAAATTTGAGCTAGTTTTCCAAAATTTCTTAAAGTACGTATGTATATATTTGGATATATTTGGACTGTAAGGCGGGAGGAGACAGGAGCTCAGATGCAATCTCAGGATTTGTAGAGACAGGAACAGCCCTATAGTCTGAGCATTGGTAGAGTAAAGAACCAATGGTTGGCTGCTCTGCTTCTCTTATACTTCAGCTTTCGACACTGATAGCTAGCTGACTCTGGGCTTTATTATTAAGAACAATTAGAATTCATACTACACAGAACATTTAATCATTAGCAACAAGAAACTCTCAGTTTACTCCCTCCGTCCTAACTGAACCAGTTGAAAAAGATGCATGCCAAGTGTATGTTGTGCATATTCCAAAGAACATGGATGTGAAGCTATCTCTTTAAGAGAAATATCTATTAGATTTGGTGGATCATTTGCTACTTTTCAGGTTTTTTGAGAAATTTCCATACTTTTTCTTACAATGGCTGCACTGGCATGTACACAGGTTCCCTTTTCTTCACATCTTTAGCAACCCTTGGTGTCTTTATCTTTTGAATATGAGCCATCTGAATAGGAATGAGGTGACATCTCAGGGTAGTTTTAAACTTCATTTCCCTATGATTAGTGATAATGAGCACCTTCATGTATTTTTTTAGCCAAGTATATTTATGTTTTCTTGAGAAAGATGGTCTATTCAGGCTTTTTGACCATTTTCAACTGGGTTATTTGTGTTATTATTCTAAAGGCTATCTGTTCCTTACATGTTTTGTACACTAGATCACATAAATGGTTTACAAAAACATTGTTTTCTCACTACATAGGTAATTTTTTATTTCATTTCCTTTGTTGATCAAAAATGTTTTAATGTCGTTCCACTTTTTACTTTGTTTTTGTTCTCTGTGCCTTGGGTGTAATATCTAAGGAATCAATTGCTAAGGCCACTGATAAGAGCTTTCATCCATCTCTTCTAATACTTCTAGCTTCATGTCTTACATTTAGGTCTTTAATACATTTTGAGTTAGTTTTTATGTACCACTCAATTTCTTTCTTTTTTAGGTAGATATCCAGATTTCCTAACAACATTTATTTAGAGACTAACCCTTTGTCAAAGATTAGCTGACCTTCATGGGATAGATTTATTGCTGAGCTCTTTGGCACCTATGTCTTTGTGACGGTTCCATTCTGTTCTGACCACTTTAACTTTAAAACATACTTTGAAGTCATGTGAGATGATGACTCCACTTTTGTTCCTTCTCCACACTGCTTTGGATATCTGGGGGTCTTTGCTGGTTCCCTATGAATTTTAGAAATGTTTTCATTTCTATAAAAAAATAACAACAAAAAAGTCACTGGAACTCTGTCAGGTATTTCAATGAATCCATATAGATTATATAGTATGGATATTTCGACATTAAATTTTCTTGCGTATGAACCCAGGATTTCTTTATCTCTGTATAAACACACACACAGAGAAAGAGACAGGGCAGACAGGGACTCAAACTCCTTCAATAATTTCTCTCATGGATGGTTAAGTTTCCATGAAGTCTATCATACATGGGGCCAGAAAGAAGGCTCAGCAGGTAAAGGTGCTTGCTACCAAACCTGAAGACCTGAGTTTGATTGTCAGAACCCACTTGGAAGAAGAAGAAAACCAACTCCCATAAACTGCCCTTTGATCTCTACTGTGTTATGACACATATATACACACATTTATGCACAAATAGATGTTATCACACTTTCTTGCCACTCTTCTGATGCTATTAGCCATGAATTATTTCTTAGCTTCCTTTTCTGAAAGCTCACTGTTAGTGTGTGGAACTAGAACGGAGTTTGGACACTGTTTTGTACTCCTGTTTCTGTACTGACCTCACTTATTCTGTCAGTAGTAGTCTTACAGGGTTTCCACATGCAAACACTATCAGAAAATGATTTATTTTCCAATTTTGATATTATTGCCCTTTCTCCTTTACCTGACTCGAAACCTCCAGTGCTATGTGAAATATAAGTCACAGTGAGGAGGTTCTTGTCCCAGCCTTGAGCTACACGAAAGCTTTCCACAGTCACCACTGACTATAATGTTTTATTTAGGACAGTCACATGACCTTTGTTGTACTGAGTTAAGTTTAGTCTACATCAAATTTGTTTTTACCTTGAAAAAAATACGGTGCTATTTCAAATGCTTTTTCTGCATCAAGATAAGAGTTTTCAAGTTAGACAGGTAGAAAATATGTGTAACCTCAGCATTTGGGAGAATCCTGAGTTCAAAGTGAGTCTGTAATACATAGACCTTGTCCCAAAAAACATGCATCTGAGCTCCTGTCTCCTCCTGCCTTACAGTCCTCTCTCTGCCCAGTCATATCTCTTCTGTCTCCGCCTCCCTAGTGCTGGGATCACCTTCATGTGAGCTGTTTCTCTTTTAAACGTATTCATTCTCACTATTCAATCTCAAGTAGTCCAGGGTGACCTTGAACTCACAGAGATCCCTCTGCCTCTGCCTCCCAAGTGCTGGGAGCCACTATTGCCTGACCTCTGTGACTAACCAGACAAGTATCTTTGCTCTGCACTCTGATATTTAGGTAAACTTTATTTGTTAGAATACAAAATATCACTAAAGCTAAGTATCTTCAATATGTTGTATAAAACTAGTTGAGAGCATTGATCAAGTTGGCAAATTAAGTAAAGATTTGTGTATATTTTGACATTTTGTGAGAATACAGTATCCCTGGATAGAAACCAATTAAAATGCTCTAAGGCATGGATGTGTTCTACACGCATACATACGTACATATCCCAAAGAGTTTGCTCATGTCAGAAGAAAATTGTTTGATGTTAAGTACTTAGCACTAATTTGAACAAGAACTTGCGGCCTGAACAGATCAGATGAATGAGGCAAAAGTGAGAGAAACAGACCCTAAAACCAGGCTTTGATTATGTGGTAGTAGTGCAGGAATAGAGAAGGGTAACGCATATGAGAACATTTGTACCCTCTGACTCACAGTGATGAACAGAACAAATGCATAGACTTGCCCGATGTGGAAACAAATGTTTTCTCCTTCTGGGTAATTGAATAAAATGTTTATTAAGAGATATGTAAATTATAAGAATCATTATGATTACATTTTCATCTTATAATTTTCCTGACGATCTGTTCTTACAAGAAGAGAGGAGTAAATTTGTATACAGTATGTGAAAGATAAAGGAATATGGGGTATCCAGTAGTTGAGTTGCATGTGTTAATACAGTGCATTAAATTTGGTAAATTAATCTTACTTTTCTTTCTGTAGCATATTAATTGTATTATTGTCTGCCATAGTCATTTCCAGTACAATCTCTCTAGTCTTGGAACAGCAGCCAATTCTAGGAATTAAAAGAATTAGGTTACTTTGCCTGGTGGCACAAAACCACACAAGGTATTAAATCATTGGCTGTTGGGGGAACAGCCAGAAATAAAGTTTAGAGATAAAAAGCAATTTGCATGCTGTTCACATTTATTCCTACTTTAACAGGTATATTTTCTCTTTCTCCTTGATCGGTATAATCTTTTTGAAACAGATTTTCAATTGCCATTGTGTCCAGAGGAATGGAATTTTTGGGATAAAGTCTAAATTTAGGGTTCACCTGTAATGACACAGTGCTCCTGGCTATGAAAAATATTTTAATCTCTCTCTAGAATATTTAAACACTTCATATGATCACTTGACATAAAACATTTAAAGCATTTATCAAGTAATAAGAAACCAGTTTGATAATAGAAGACTTATAGTTTTATTTTAAATATTTTAAAGTACTATTTTGTACTAATAGCTAACATGAGGGGCATTCTGAGAGCCCTGTGGTCTGTGTTAATATTTTGGATATTAAATATTCCTTAAGGCTCCTGTGTTGGTTGCCAGCTGATAGGCTTTTGAGAAGGGACTGGATAACGAGGCTTCTGAATCTATCGATGGATTAAAACATTGATAGCATTATTTGGAAGCAGTGGGAAATTTTGGTGATAGACCTCGTTGCAGGAATCAGGCCACCAAGACCATGGTTGTAAAGGGTATCTATCTTGTTTCTGCCTCCTCCCTCCGTCTGATTTGTTCCACCATATCTGCTGTGGTGCCCTGTCTTGTGTCCTGTTTTACCATAGTCTAAATCCAACATATCCAAGTGGCCATGGACTGAATGAAACCTCTGCAGTCATGCACCATACTTAATCTCTCCTCCTTCCAATCGATTGTCGGGTATTTTGTCACAGAGACAGAAAGATGGCTGGCATGTCTTGCTAGGGCAGAAATGGGCTGCACAGTTGGTGCTGGTACTACAGCCCAGTGATAGTAGAATTTTTGTTTGGACTCTGTTCCAACAGTTTTAAGAGTCTTACAGAAATCCTCGCCTTCCTGCTCCTGTAACTGTTGCTGTTTCCTTTTGAAGCTACAATAACTAGAGACATCTTTGCTCTATAGAATCTTTGTAGAACCATCTACTCTAAAGTCTCCTTAGATCGTAGAATAGAGAATTTAGTATAACCAGAAATATACCAGGAAAATGAATCAAGCAGTAGTGTCTGTCTGGCAAGTGCAAAACGGAGTGAAGCCAGGGAAGGCAATGAGTAGAGTGCTCTTGAGTAAACTAGCACTTAGCCTAGAGTATCAAACCTGCCTCTCCAAGGCCAGTGGAAGTCTTGGTCCTAGGCTTTCTGAGCAGTGTGGTTTGCAAACCCTGCTACTTCTTTAAGCCTTATCAGTGCCATATAATCCTACTTGGATAATCCTGTTGCAACCTATAGAGATTATGCTTAAAAAATGCTGCATCTAGACAGCATTAAAACATTCTCTAGCCAGGAACTCCCCCACTCTGATTACCTTTAATAATGTTTCCAGCTTCTGCATCAGTCCTGATAAATTACAGTGTGTTAGTTATTTTTGTCTCCTTGTGACCAAATGCTGGATGTGAAACAATTTAGGAGTGAAGGATTGACTCCAGCTGACTTATGAAGCTTACAGTCCATCATGGTGTGGGAGGCACAGCTGTAGAAGCTGCTTGCTCCTCTGGAGGGATTGTTAAGTAAAGTAGGGTGTTATGGAGGGAAACACCTGAAGTCAGCCTATGATGGCCTCTGCACACATAGACCAAACATGCATATAAATATGCAAAAACCAACTAACCAAAGAAACATACTAAAATAGCCATTTAATGTATAACCATGGCGAGTATAAATGTCGTTTTTGTGAAGGCTCAAGTTAAGTTAGGACATTGGAAGAGTGCTATGAAGACTAGAAGCAGCAAGAAGCTGTTGAAAGTGTGTGTACTCAAGATGTGAGGATGATATCACTGAAGTCTTCTTTCCCCACCTGTACTGCTCCTGCCATGAGAAGACATCAAATAGACCCCAGTTGTGGAACATGATACCAAGTTAATAGGTCGTCACAAAGTTTTAGATAGTTTCAGAACTCAGAGGAACATTAAAGTACTGTGTCACCTGAATATAATGCTTTTGTATGTGATCCTAGGTCGTGTGTGTATGTGTGGGGGGAGCCTTTAGTAACAAAGATATCTGAATAAAGTTAGACTTTGGTTAATAATGAGGTTTTAGTATTGGTTTGTTAATTTTTACAGACATTCTGTACTAATTAGGATGGAAGTAATAGAGAAACTATGATTGGAGCATCTGAAATGTCCTTTCTCCAAGTATTCTCTAAAGCTAAAATTGTAGCTTGTAGTGTGAATGTGTTCTCTAAAAGTTCATACATTAAAATTTTAATTCCCAAAAATAATTTTAAAAATCATGTTAAAGGATTTTGAAGTAGAGGCCCTTGATAAACAATTGAGATTCCTCAAGGCGCTAAGGGTGGGGCCCCAACCGTGAGGTAACTGACTTGCATGCTTGTTTGTTCTACTAATGCCTTCTGCCATGTTATGACTCATCGCGAAGACCTCACTAGATGTGCATTGTCACTCCTTACCTGGGCCTTCCCAGCCTCCAGAACTATCAGAAAAAAACCTCTTTAGAAATTACCCAGTTTGAGGTATTTTGTTATGGTGACACAAAGTGAACCAGGCAGAACCCTAAACAGTAATTTGTTGGAATGATGCTTTGGTAGGAAAGACACCGTTATGATGGATGCACTCTTTTTCTGCCTCGCTTCATTAATTAACCCTTTGACAGGGTGTTAGTGGGCCATTCTTAATGAAAAAATCAATCTATATAAGAACTATATCATTAATTAAGAGCTATATAATAGAATTTTTCGGTGGTGGCGCACGCCTTTAATCCCAGCACTTGGGAGGCAGAGGCAGGCGGATCTCTGTGAGTTCGAGACCAGCCTGGTCTACAAGAGCTAGTTCCAGGACAGGCTCCAAAACCACAGAGAAACCCTGTCTCGAAAAACCAAAAAAAAAAAAAAAAAAAAAAAAACCTATATATAATAGAATTTTTAATATGTAATAGAATTAAGAACTATATAATATAGAACTTTTTAAAGAAAAAATAATTAAGAACTATATAATAGAATTTAAGAACTAAAGAATTTTGTATAACAATTTATACTTGTTATAATTATATTAATTATAATAATAATTTTATATAACATAATAATAGAATTTTTGTTTATAATTTAGACCAAATGCTAGTGGTTTGTTTTATTTGTTTATGGCCATCCCTATCCCATACCAACCCAAAAAAGCAGAGAACAAAAGAAAAAAGAGAATGTAATCCTGAATTAAGCTAGGAAGGAGGCAGCAGAAAGGAGAGGCAGAACAAGCCTTTTTAGCATAATTGAGATGTAAAAGATACAGCAGTGTTGGAATTATTCATCATTAGTTATCAATAGGGTTCTGAACAGAAGTTCAAGTGTGGCCTCAAGCATTTGAGCTTATAGAAACTAAGCAGGAAATGAAAAAAATACCTATTGTTTATAATTGTGAAAATAGCTTTTGAAGGTATTTTAAGAATGTTAAGTTACCCACTTAGAAAACTACAAGGCGTAGATATTTTATAAATCTGATGGAGTGGCAAGTTTTGGATGTGTTCTGTATGTAGAATTAATAATCTGTAATGATGAGTAATGGGCATCGCATCTTGTAAATCTGAGTGTGTGGTGTTTATTTTGTTCTCGTTGAAAGGTTTTATTCACATTTGCTTTATGTCTGCTATATTCTTGGTATTCTGGTCATTGTTTCTTTGCTCTTTGCCCATATGATATTTGCTACTTTTCTTAGTCTCAGTTGTATTATGATCTTCAAAATAACCAGGCATGCTATTTACACAAAGCAGATAAGTACAACCCTTGTAAGTTCTCATTGTATCTCTGAGAGGTGGTGTTGATTTTTCCTCTTTTCCTTTAAAAAAAAAATTGTTCATTTTTTGCTGGCGGCGTTAATAATGTTTTCATAAAATATGATTGATTTATAAGTCTGTTTAACATGCCTTTCCCTTTTTGTCTTAGTGCTTTGCTACTGAGTTGCAGATGCGGTGACTGAACAATAAGCTGTGTGGTGTGACAGGTAAATTTCCCAATTTACCTGCCGCAGTAGTGTGCTGTGTAATGCCGCTCAGTCATCTCGGAATTCTACTTGCCTGATTAGTTGAGTGAAGCAGATTTTCAATTTAAATGTAACTTCATCTGCTTGATTAAAAATGTAACAGAACATTATCTGCTGCAAATAAATTTCATTGGAAGAGATGACTTTTCCTGTTTAAAAATAACATCTGTTTATATTGGCTGGAAGCAGACGACTAATGCTTCTCTAATTTCGAGGTTTACCAGTCCAGCTCACCTGTCTCTTTGCATGGATAGTTGAAATTGATGGGTGTCGAGTATAAACATTTACCTGTTGATGTTTAGTTGATGGATTTCTTTTTTAAGGATAATACAGAATCCCATCATTGGGCATTCATTTATTTGCTGCTCATCAAGATGATTGACAGTTTTGCCAACAACATGGAAAAAGGATCTGCCTTCATGATGCATATGAGAAAAATTTTACCCCTCAGTGATGAGTGCCCTACAGAAAGACAGATTCTTGTGAATTCCTTTTCGTAGTTGGTATTTATTTGAATTCTGAGTTTAGAGGCCCTGAGTATAAATTTAAGTCAAGTGTGTAGTAAATGAGAGTACTATTCCCCTGCTGGCATCTCATCAAATGATTATTTCTGTTGGCCACACTGAGGAGGAAGAAGGAAGATAGGGAAACCAGAATGGTGCTTTTTGTTTGTTTTGTTTTGTTTAAACCCATAGTGCTTAGCATAGTGTTAGGCATGTACTAGATTACTCAAATATTATTAAATTTGAATTAAAAATTAGGCCCTGAGTATATTTGATATCCTACAAGTGTAATACTAGATTTGGTATTTAAACATGTTTGTAAAACCATAACAAAAATATTTGCAGTATGTTGACTTTTTTATTTTAAAACTGTTTCTTTTAGGAACAGAAAAATCTTAAAATTCAGATTTTCTCATAAATATTTTCTAGGTAGGCATTTTTCATTGTTAGTTTATCTGCCTGGTTTGGAAAGTTGTAGTTGAAAAGTATAGTTGTGAAACATTCTGATGATACATTCTAAGGTGCGTGCAGTTACTGGTCTTTCATATATTTGGTACATGTTTTAAAACATGTATTATTCCAAAATTGGCATAATCTATGCCAGTCTTGAGCAGTGGTCTCAAGAAGATCTTTAAATTTGTATTCTTATATTTTAAATTTATTTTTAAGTAATATATAAGAGCATAAAATTGAACATACTAGTGAGAGTTATTTTAATGTTGCGTTTTTTAAAAGAATATTTTGCCATGCCATTTAATAGAGGAATATTAATTGTTGATATTTATTGTTCTTAGTCAAAGTTGATAATAGGTTAACTACAGGTTTTTGTTTAAGTTGTAACATTTAGGGGTTTTGGCTACATATCTAAAAGAAATCAAACTTTTTTTCATCTGAATATTTGTTGTTTTTTTACCAAATTAATTTTAATCACTAATCAAAAAATGAATTAATGTTTAAGTTGATTTTTGCTTTCAAATATATAAGGTTATTTAATCTCATCAAGTTGATTTGGACATATTGGATGATTTTCTTCTTTATTTACGAAATATTGGTATTGGGATTGTTTTTTATATTTAAAATCCTAGATTTGCCCTAGTACTTTAGAAGAATATACACATAGTTATGTTCTTATCTTTTCTTACAGATTTGTAAAGAGTTTAATTTAGATTTAAATACTTAAGTTACATTCAAGATGAAAAGGTCTCTTTTTTTTAAAAAAAGATAAATATCAGAAATTATGAATACTTTTTGGGAGACTGAGGCAGGAGGATCATGAGTTTGAGGCCAATCTGGGCTATATAGTGAGACCCTATATCAAAAACGGAAAAAGAAATTGTGTCATGTGTTTCAGCGGTTTTTATTGTTGCCTTGTTCTTTATGCTTATGTATGGTTTGCAGAGGGTAGATGGAAATTTTTCTTTCCCCCATCCAGATAACCTTCATGTAGAATGAGTAACTCGGAGTTTATAGCAAAAGAAGATGCTGCAAGTTTTAAGGATCTCTAACCTGGGAATTCGCAAATAACCAAATCTGAAACTTTAACACAACATGTTACCGCTGTGGAAAAGTCTAGCCCTCACGGTTCAGATGAATACCACAGATTTCATAAGATTATTTTCAAGCCGGGCGATGGTGGCGCACGCCTTTAATCCCAGCAGAGGCAGAGGCAGGCGGATCTCTGTGAGTTCGAGACCAGCCTGGTCTACAAGAGCTAGTTCCAGGACAGGCTCCAAAACCACAGAGAAACCCTGTCTCGAAAAACAAAAACAAACAAACAAACAAAAAGATTATTTTCAAGCCGGGCAGTGGTGGCGCACGCCTTTAATCCCAGCACTCGGGAGGCAGAGGCAGGCGGATCTCTGGGAGTTCGAGGCCAGCCTGGTCTACAAGAGCTAGTTCCGGGACAGGCACCAAAGCTACAGAGAAACTCTGTCTCGAAAAACAAAAACAAACAAAAAAAAAGATTGTTTTCAAGGTGTGTGTATAAAATACATGGATGTATTAGACAGAAGTGAAATTTTTTTAATACTTGAATCCTATCCCCAAGATACTTCATGTACTAAAAAAAAAAATGAAACCAGAGACTTTTTCTCAAGTGTTTAAGAGGCATTCAATGTGTATCATAGAAAAGTCATATTATTGTTTAGTTTGACTTTTTATGCTAATCTTTCTGTGAGTTGCTTTAAGTTTGAAACATTGTTACATAACTTAAAGCAGAATAAAGAACTCACATGGTGATGTTAATACTATTATCCAAGATTTAGAAATAACCCTGAGGCCATTTACTAATGAAAGGATGAACTAAATCTGTAGATCCTTGCAGTAGAATATTGTTCATCTATAAAAAATGAAACATGGATGGATATATGTTAAAATATAAGTGAACCTGGTTAACATTCCAAGCAAAAGAAATCAGACTCACAAGGACTGTATTCTATGGTTTCATTTGTGTGAAATGTCTCAAATAGGGAGATCCATCCATTTAAAGAGAACAAATTTGTGGCTGCTAGAGACTAGCAGGAAATGAGAGTCGACAGTGGCTCAGCTGGGCAGGGCGTGCACAGGCGGTGCCTTAGAATGGGTGGTCATGGCTATAGATAGAACATTTCACACCATGATAGGTAAATTATATTCATTTAACAGGAGTGGATGGGGAGATATGTATGTATGTGTGTGTATATATATATATATATATATATATATATATATATATATATATATATATACACACAAACTGTTGATTGATTGGGAGATCATCGTCAGAAGGGCATCATTTTTTTTTTCTTCATTTAGTTATGGCGTCATCTGCTGGGAAGACTGACGTTTGGTGACAGGGAAGTGAATGGATTTGAGGACCGTTATAAGATTACAGTCTTAAAACAATATTTCCATTTTATCCTTATAGACACATACTTACCTATTATTAACTCTTTGGCTTAAGTTTTTATACATCTTATATCTTTGCATCTCTTTTAAAGAATACAGTTTTCTTTTAGTCATTTTTAAAGATGTGCATGAGACAACCTTGAGGAAAATCAGGCTATCCTGAAATTGTGCTGTCTGTGTTTTGAGATTTCAGAACTCATTTCTGGTAGAGAGGTTACAGATTCAAAGGTAGATTGTAAATATATTGTTAAATTAAAGAAATTTACCCTTCTGTGAATACTTAGAACAGTAAGAGTATGCTAATAAAATCCAAGTAAATATTTATGAAAATGTAAATACATTCTTTGTATTTAGTCACCAAAGTTATGTTGACTAAAGAGTTAGCAGATTTTGTGTTAAATTAATAAGCCAGCATTAATTTTGTAAATGTTCATAGAATTCTTTCTGTAGACCAGGCAGGCCTCAAACAAACTCACAGAGATCTGCCTACCTCTGCCTTCCAAGTGCTGGGATTAATTAAGGCACTGAATGACTTAACTGCCTGGCTCGATATGTGTCTTTTGAAGTTGTGATAGCATTCATTTTGTGAGTTAAAGGAAAATGACGTCTATTTAAATATAAAATACACCTTTCGGAATCAAACCATTATCAAGTGTTGTTGTTTTAGAGGTTACTGGATTGTGCATTTTTTTTTTGTTTGAAGTATGTGGTTTGTTTTAAACCTGCTACAGAAATCATTTACTTTCAGTTATGTTCTGGAGCTACTGTGTGAGTATCCTCCTAAGTTAGCTCTAGCTATTTAAAATTACATTTGCTCTTTCGTTTTGCATATGCATTTTAAGTATGGGCATTTGAGTACCAAGGTGCCCACATAGAGGTCAGAGGCCAACTAGTAGGGGTTGTTGATCTCTGCACCATGTGTCTCCCATGGATCTAACTCGGGTCACCCAATGAGCCCTCCTTCCAGCCAGCTATAGCCTGGTTCTTGCCTGCCATGTACATTCTTAATAACTTGCTTTTTTGCAATTATTTAACTAATTTGAACCATAGGAACATATCCAAATTTTAAAGTTCTGACCTATGAAAGTAGTAAGTAATTTTATGAGGTTTAATAACAGTAACTTATATTGGCTTCCCAGATGAGAATGGTAATACTCATAGCATGCATTGTACTGTGTCCAGCAAGCTGGATGCTGAGGATTTGAGCCCAAGAGGTGTGTTTGAGACCCCAGGCGTTTAAACAATTCTGAGGATGTTGCCTTTACTCTTGTGACAATTCCCAAACCTCTGGTTGCAGTTTGAAACCCTATTTCGTCTCTTGGTTGTATGGCTTGACTCTTAAGTGTATTATTCTTGTATTATAGCTGTGATTTTTTTTTTCCCAGAATGTTATGTGTTATAGGATGATGTGAGCATGAAGGAAGCAATCATCAAAATCTACCAGTATAGGGAAAAATCCAGTTTCAACAAACACTGAGATGAGAGGTCATAAGGAAAGGAAACTTATAAATAAGAAACTTATCAACAGGAAAATACAGTGTCCACTTGTAAACATACATTGTGTTATTGATTGTGGGTTACAACTTATTATAATATAATATAATATGACTTTTTCCTAAAGCTTTGACATATATAAAAATATCTTTAACAAAAATATATTGAGACCTCCACTCCTCAACTATTACTGCTTTAATGTTTCTCCACTGTGAAACTCTTCATAATCTAACCCTACACAAGACTAATAGTTTTATGTACTAAAAAGTCGTTAAAGTTCAATAAACTATAAAGTTTGTTTGTTTGAGGCAGGCCGTCAAATATTCCAGGTTGATGACAAGCACTTTGTAACCAAGGCTAGCCTCATGCCCTTGCTTCCTAGATGCTGAGGTGACAGGCTTATGCTAACATGCCCAGCTTATAGTATAGCTTTAATAACTTCTAAAAGCACTTGACTTTACCATTTTCTACATTTAAGGTGATTTAGACTATTTTAAGTGTCTTTTAGGTTAACTTGGTTTTAAGAGGTTTTCTTTTTTCCCACCATTTGTGAATGGCATTTAAAAGTCTTGAAATTTGGGACAGTAGAAATAGAAAAGGTTAATCCACTTCTGAGACAGATAATTTTTGGAGTAACTGATTCCAAGATAAAACAGGATATGTTTTGTTTAATATCTATTAGAGATGGATTTTCATAAACTTTTATCTAAACTAACTAGGTAGACTCACCCTTTCAATGTAAAGGGTGTTATGAAATTGTAAAGTTCATTAATATGCTGTATGTTTTTATCCCCTTGAATGTAATTTAGAGATTATATTCTGTAATAGGATTTAAGACATTGTACTGTTTAATCTTTAAGGTGTTACAAACACATCAAGGACAGTTGGCAGTAACTCAGGTTTGCCTGCATTTTAACAATGTGTTAATATTATTAAAGATCAAGGAAGCAAAATTTATACTGTTAGAATGTTTACAAATTTAAAGGTAAATTTTTCTATAAGCTCCTACTAAATGTTTAAAAACTAACAAGATGAAGTAAGAATGAAATGATTTATTTCTTGTATTGGAATTTAATTAATACATGAAGGATGATACATGTATATGCGAGTGCATGTGCATGCACACACACATATAAATGTAGTATGCATGTGTGTATGTATTTTATATATATGTATGTATGTCTGAATTTGCATGTTTTCAATAACCTAAACTTAAAAAATGAAACACTCTCTTTCTAACTCGGTACTGTAAAGAAGTTCTGACTTAAAAGGCAGGTGTATTCAGATTTGTTTGTTTGTTTTTGTTTTTTAAGGAATAACTTGCCATTCTAAAATAAAAGATACAGAAGCAATGGCAAGGCAAACCTTCCTCGGTGGTTTTTCTTTGTGTAAACAAGTGTATTGTTTTAAACAAGTATATTTAAGACTATAAAATATGCTCATATCTTTCCTGTTTGATCTGTGTAATTTAGACTGCAAACATTCAAAGGACAAGAACATGTTTTCAGTTGTGCTCACAGTGCCATGCGCCGTTAACGCCTTACAAGCTGCTTTATGCTTTGATTTCCATTTAAGGAGAAGGATGAATTTAGGAAAGAAATAAGCAAGACAGCTTGACTTTTAAAGATCTATGGGTGTCTGGTTTTCGTTTTTGATTTGTTTTTAATTTTCCTTTTTTAAAAGTTGGAAGTAAGGCCAGCAGGATGGCTCAGTGACTAAGGGCAGTTGCTGACCTGGAACCTACATAGTAGAAGGAGAGGATGGCCTCCCAAGTTGTCCTCTGACCTCCGTGTGTGTGCTTCTGCACAAAGAAATAAATAAAATGCAAGTTGCAAGTAGTGGGGTTAGGAAGTCTGTTGTGTCATTACCCTTCTGTTTAAGATATTTCTGTGTTCTGTGTATCTACACAGCATATCCCATTCAAGCCTTTGCTTTCTGCATATAAATGGGAAAACTTCAATGTCAACAGGAGAAACTCATTGAGTTTCCCCATTTTTGTTTTGCTTTTTTTAATGATTTTTCCAGTTTTTTTTATATTTATTTATTTATTATGTATACAATATTCTGTCTACATGTATGCCTGCAGGCCAGAAGAGGGCACCAGACCTCATTACAGATGGTTGTGAGCCACCATGTGGTTGCTGGGAATTGAACTCAGGAACTTTGGAAGAGCAGGCAATGCTCTTAACCGCTGAGCCATCTCTCCAGCCCAGTTTCCCCATTTTTGATGTCTGATTTTCTTCTGGCTTCATAGAACTTCTTATCTCCAAAAACCTTTTGGTAATCCTTTCATTTTTCTTCATTTTCCCTGAATTTGCACTTAAAAGGTCGCAGCACATCCCAATGGACCCTGATGAGGAATTTTGTTTTCCAATTGTGTTTGGTATGAATATGGTGGACAATGAGGGCTGCTGAGAAGCCAAGGACAATGGCACTGGGTTTTGATCCTACTGCACGTACTGGCTTTGTGGGAGCCTGGCCTGTTTGGTTGCTCACCTTCCTAGACTTGGATGGAAGGGGGAGGACCTTGGACTTCCCACAGGGCAGGGAACCCTGACTGCTCTTTGGACTGGACAGGAAGGGGGAGGGGAGTGGGGGAAGGGAGAGGAGGGGAGGAGGCGGAAATTTTTAATAAAAAAAATAAATAAATAAAAATATATTACTAAAATTAAAAAAAATCAATACAACTGTAGCGTAAGATTCTAAACTTTGAATTTATAGCCTTCTAGATTTTCTTCTTCCTTTCATATCCTGTTATTGTCCCATAAGGCCTGAGCTTTTGCTCCTGTCTCCCTTTCCTCTCCTTTAGATGGGTTTCTTTAGCACTGGATACTTTCTCAGCCACTGTCTTCAAGCTCTCTGCTGAGCTCTTCAGTATCCTTTCTTCTGTCGAGACTGTCTAGTGAGGGTTCCATATAATATTGCATTTTTGTTGTTGTTGTTGTTGTTGCTCTGTTTAGCCGTGGCTGTCTTGAACTTGCTCTATAGACCAGGCTGGCCTCGAACTCGTGTACCTGCCTACCTCTGCCTCTCAAGTACTGTGATTAAAAGCACGGCTGATACTGCATTTTTTTTGGTGTCACAAATTCCCCTTTATTTCTTCATGTTTGTTTGTTTAATGGGCATTTCCAGCTCAGTGTGGTTGTGGTAGTGCAAGCTTACAGGCCCACCTTGGAAAATGAAGGGTCACACATTTTAGTCAGCCTGGGCTACTGCAGATTTGCCAAAAAGGAAAGAAAGAAAGCTTTGTCATCTTTATGTTCACACTGAGTATATGCTTTGTTGGAACATTTTCATGGTAATGCCTTTAAGGTAATTGACAGGTAAATCTGACACATTGTTTTGGCATAGGTTGTCTTTATTCATAATTCACTTTTTAAAATTATTCTTCAAGTGTCAAATTATTTTAGACTATATCATAAACAAATTATTGTAGATTATGAGACAATGTCTTGGTTTTATAGTGAATGTTTATACTTTGCTCTTAGGATATATAATCTGTGGTTGGGTTCAGGTAGCAACTTGTAACTAGTCTTCTAGATTTAATGCCACTTTCTTTTTTATAATCCTTGCAGTCTTATTCAAGTTTATCATGCATGTGTGGCAAGTATTGGTTTGCTTGGCAACTGGGTAGTATTTGCAATTTCATAAGCATGTGGTCTGCTATTTTAACATCAATTCTATGAACACTTGCACAGCTTGGAGTGATGGTTGAAGTGAGCCTGGGAATTCATAAGCAGTTTTATGGGGCCATTTTCCTGCTTTCCCTTTTGCTTATTTTCTTGGTATATTTTAGTTGCCTAGCTCTTCCAGCCACCAAGCTACGTAGCAGGAAGTCAGAGAAAAAAATTTTACAGTTTAGGGCATCCCAATAGAGGATTGTTTCCTCACTCTAGTCTTATAGATGCATGGGCCCTCCTGCCACTGTCATCAAAAGGGTAATGCCATAGAGAACAGTGTGGGATTTCTTCCACTCTGAGCACCAGGAGGTGCTTTCCTGGTCAACAAGCTAGAACTAAAAGTGTACTTCTAGAATTCTCTCTCTGTGGTCACACAGACCCTAGTGTACACGCCCAGACTCTGACTGCATTAAGTCGAGGCCAGGGGACACCAAAGGAGAAATGGGTAAACTTGATACCAGTTTGATAATAGTTTAGATCTGCCTATACGAGCTACTTCATGTATTGTATCCAGGTTTTCTATCTCTGGGAAAGACAGAAAAGAGAGTATACTCATTTTGGCTTACCTCAAATTAGAACTCTGATGAAATCTTTTCCTTAGGTGAAAAGGATCTTTTTTCCGTATTTATGTCTTTCTGATTTGCACGAAGTAAGTTTCTAGTCTAAATGTCTTTTTGTTTGTTGTCTTTTTTTCTAGTCTAAATACCTTAGCATTTATTTCTGGCAGGTCTTTTGTTGTTGTTGTAAATATTAGAAGCACATTAGTTTTTTCTGCATGCTTATACTTGCTTTCGCTCTCTGTCTTTCTCCTCCCTCCCTTTAAAACACCAATACAGTATAGAAGTATGTTAAAGCTGATTATGGTGGCTCACATCTGTGATGCCAGTACTTGGGAGTCCGTGGTAGGAGGATCACCATGAGTTCCAGGTCTGCCTGGGCAGTGGAATGAGACCCTGTCTTAAAATAAAGAGGAAAAAAAAAGTAAGAAAATTAGTCAAAATCAAATTCTCTCTTATCTCACCCTTCTTCCTTGTCATAAATTTTTACCCTTTGTATTTCTTCAGGACCTTTACTGATGCTCCCTGCCATGCTTTGCAGTACTCCCAAAGTGGATACATAGAAATTCTGTAGGGTGCTATTCTCAGTGGAGTTTGAATTCTGAGAGAAGGCTCCCACTCCTCCCCAAAGGCTGTCCCCCAACTAATTATAACTCCAAAGGGCGTTAATAACCATTTAAATTAATCCGATTATACCTGCAATTACTAAAGGTGAGGTTCAGGCTATTTAACCCCCTGCTAATGAACTCAAACATGAATCAAAACAAGTTAGGAATTTTGCATTTTATTTTTGCCATAAGGGGAAATAAAACCTCCACAAGTTTTCCTGCCTTCTTGCAGCCAATCCATTTTCTAGTAATACTAAAAAAAAAAATCTTTGTCATTAATACAGCTTTCATTAAAAGACCAAAACTAAATAGCTTGATTTATTTTTAAAAGCATTTAGATTGATTGTGCGTCTTTTGAGGCACAACTGTGAAGACTACCTAACAGCAGTTAAAATGTCAAATTTTATAAAGAACTAGAAATTCTCATTCTAATAAGCAATAGCAGTCTCCCATGGGGCATTATGCAGATGACAAAACAATTATAATTCACAATTCCAGATAAAGAAGATTGGAAACTAAATGCCCACTTTTGAAAGGGAGGAGGTCAGTATAGTTTGTCCAAAGCAGCTCCTTCAACATCACCTCATGTAAGTTCTCCTTCCCCAGCACAGTGGAGCTTTTCTTCTGGTTTCTAGGTAAACATCTTAGTAGCAGTAAGCGTTAAAGAAGACAGCTTGCCTCACAGTCAGATAATATCATTTTTGGTAAATTCTCATCTGAAATCAGTAAACTTTGTTTTCTTTCATTTCATCCCTGGGTCACAGTTGTTCCCGCACAGCACATTTACTCTTTCTCTGTTACCTGACTTCATTGGGACTCTCTTTAGAGCGGGTGTGTACTATGGCAGGCTTTTGGATTTCTGCTGGAGAGTAAAGCTTCAGAAACTGGGTCAGAGAACAGCATTCTTCTACACACTGAGGTTGGAGGCCTGCAGCAAGAAGAACACATTCTGGTGAAACGCTTCTTTCTGTGCTGCAGGCCACTTCTCAAAGAGTTATTATTTTTAATGCTAATAGGTGTGCTAGCCTCGGGAAAGTCTGATTCAAGGTCTAAGTCAGGAAAATTGTTTTGAGAAAAAGACATCTTCTGGAATCTACAGGGCACTCCTTCAACAAAGATATCTTTAAGTCAATAGATGTCACCCCAACACCTGTCTTTAATGGCTCATTTCTTTTCTTGATTACCATGTACAGATTTTTCTCCTTAAGAAAAAACTTTAGACAAAATGTAAACTTCATACATTTGGGATTATTCTTTGGTCTGAATCTTTTCTTTGAATCAAATGAGCTTTGGGATGCTTATTTAGATGTTCAATGGAACAGTGTGGAGAACAGTAATTGTGTTTGGGCTAAAGAATTAATCCATTTAGTCATGGGAAGCATTACTTAGCTTTTTCTTAGTAGCTGAATTGTGGTGAAACTTAGGACCTATTTTAGGACTTTAGACTCAAATAGAAACTTAGAAAGTTTATTTTTGTTGATGAACATATGCTTTTGAATAATGATCCATTGACTTGATTTCAATGAATATGAAATCATTTTTTTTCAGTTCACAGTTGTATTTCTTTGTATTATCCCAAAAAAGTATCATTGTCTGAGAAAATGCCTTAATGCGTTAATATCTCACAGGATTGTAACTTTACTGTTTTTAGTAGTTACAGTAAAATGACTCTTATCAACAGCAATAATTCTCAAATGAAAATCTTACTGCATCTTAGGCTGCAGAAGGGTATCTTAGAAAGTCTCATTTTTACTTTAGAAGAATAATTATTGTGTGTTTAGTGGAAAGCAGTGGCTTAAATTGTTAATTTAAATGTGAGACAAAAGATAATTTCTCTGTTGAAGTAAGTTGCATATGTACACCTGCAGCTTATTTTGTCAAAATCTACAGCCTGAAGAAAGATACCTTGTTAAAAAAAACTTTATGCTTGCTTATCATAGCCTGTTCCAGCTTTTGGATTTCCCATTGTTTCATATATAGCTTCAGATGAACAATCAGCGAGCAAGTTGGCATTGAATATTCACTGTTTGCTTAGTACTCGACTGAGATGAGTGGATGGATAAAACAGGAAAAGGAACAAGTTGTAGTTCTCATCCACTTTCTCTATACATTCCATGTAGACATTTCACAGAGATAAAATCATACAACATGTTATTTTGATATGCTTCTTTCATGTGCAGTACTTTTCAGAGGGATCCATGTTTCAGTGTCTGTCAGAACTTAAGGCTCTTTTGAGGGCTGAATTATAGTCAGTTTGCGTGCAATGCATCTGTCATTTTTTGTCTCAGTTGATGGACATTTGAGGTAGTTTTTTGGCTCTTGTAAATAATGTTGCTTTGTACATCCCTGTACACTTTTTTCATACACGTTTTTAATTCTGTTGGGCATATACATGGGAGCAGAATTGCTGACTCTTACTCATTTCCTCTCTTCTTGAATTTAAAATTCATTGTGTAATGTTTCTTTCCTGCCTACAATCTCATTAGAGATCTCCAAATCAGATATTAATTACTTTCTTGATCACCCTCTTTGTTTCTGCCTGAAGAAACTGTATTTACTTTTCTAGGCATGTTTCAAAAGCATTTTCTATGTAAGAACTTTGCTAGCTCCTCCACAAAAGGATTATTTTGTATTGATTTTTAATATGACACAATATGCCATTTTATCAGATTTTTATGTATCTAATAATTATACATATTAATTTTGCCAGATTTTGAATTCCTGAATACAGGAATTAATAGAATCTTTCTCTGATGTATAGCAAAATCCCTGACACTTTGCTCTTAGTGTTTTAGTCATCTTATTCGGTTTCTTCGAAATATAAATAAGTCATTCGTGAACACTGCTAACTTCCCTGTTCTCAAACTGGCATTTAGAACTTAGTATTTCTTCCTAGGCACTGAACGGATTTAACTTCCCACATTGTTCTTGCTTTCTAGAGTTCTGTTTCCTGTTTTTTCCTTTGTGCAGAATGTTCCTTTCCATCCTGCCTCAACCTTTTGACAACCTGTCTGTGGTTCAAGCCATTTGTTGATCACAACATTGGATGTATTTCTAAATGATATTTGAGCATTTTTGTCTATATCCCCTAGATCAGCATAGGCTTTAGACTTTATTTAATATTAATATAATTATTTTGATTTCTGGGGCTTCATTTAAACAATTTAAAATATATTTAAACAATCCCTCTTTTTGTCTTTCTGTTCATCCATCTGTCCATGCCTCAGTGTGTGTGCCACATGCTCACACTGGAGATAGACACTGGGTATCAGTGTGTGTGCTACATGCTCACACTGGAGATAGATGTTAGGTATCAGTGTGTGTGCCACATGCTCACACTGGAGATAGACACTGGGTATCAGTGTGTGTGCCACTTGCTCACACTGGAGATAAACGTTGGGTATCATTGTGTGTGCCACATGCTCACACTGGAGATAGACGTTGGGTATCATTGTGTGTGCCACATGCTCACACTGGAGATAGACACTGGGTATCAGTGTGTGTGCCACATGCTCACACTGGAGATAGACGTTGGGTATCAGTGTGTGTGCCACATGCTCACACTGGAGATAGACGTTGGGTATCAGTGTGTGTGCCACATGCTCACACTGGAGATAGACGCTGGGTATCTTCTACTGTCATCCGTTTTGTTTTATGGTTGTTGGTTTGGTTTTGGTTTTGGGATAGGGTCTTTCATCAGCTTAGCTGACTAGCAAGCTCTGTGTATCTTCCTTTTTTCTCCCACCTCACCCCATATTACCATACCAAGCTTTTATATTGAGGGTCTCTGACCTCAAGGCCTTATGATTGTACACAGACACTATCAACTGAGCCATCTCCTCAGCCCCCAGACTTATTTTTAACATCTGTAAATTATGGCTACAAATCACCCTTTAACACATATATCTCCATCTCTTTAGCCCCTGGTTTTTGTTTTTCCTACTGACTTAATAAGGCTTCTTTAGAAATAAAACGTCTTGTTTGTTTTGGGCATATGCTCTGGTTATCTAGTAAGAGTAAGGGAGAACAAGCCTTATTCTTTGCTGGATAAATTGATTCCTGGAAAGGTGATCATAGATTTGTCCAATAACTTACCACCTTTCAATGGCAGACATTTTCTGGCTCTGTCATACTGGATTTCTACTTTTCTAGAGGCCATACATTTATTTATGGCAGTTTACACTTCTAATTAGTCCCAGCACTGAGGTAGGGGATTCACATTTGAGACCAACCTGGGCTACATATCAGGATGCCATCTCAATAAATAGATAAGAATATATTCTAGTGTTATTGACGGAATCAATATTAATCAGATAGTCAGATGGAAAAGATGAGTGTGATGATATGACCAACCCATTCTTTTTAAAAAATTTTTAATTGATTTTTATTGAACTCTACATTTTTCTCTGCTCTCCTCCCTGCCTCTCCCTTCTCCCCCAAGGTCCCCATGCTCCCATTTTACTCAGGAGATCTTGTCTTTTTCTATTTTCTACTTCCCATGTAGATTAGATCTACGTAAGTCTCTCTTAGTGTCCTCATTGTTGTCTAAGTTCTCTGGGATTGTGGTTTGTAAGCTGGTTTTCTTTGCTTTATGTTTAAAAATCACCTATGAATAAGTACATGTGATAATTGTCTTTCTGGGTCTGGGTTACCTCACTCAAAATAATGTTTTCTAGTTCCATCCATTTTCCTGCAAAATTCAAGCTGCCGTTATTTTTTTTCTGCTGTGTAATACTCCATTATGTAAATGTACCACATTTTCCTTATCCATTCTTCAGTTGAGGGGAATTTAGGTTGTTTCCAGGTTCTGGCTATGACAAACAAAGCTGCTATGAACATAGTTGAGCACATGTCCTTGTGGCACGATTGAGCATCCTTTGGATATATACCCAAAAGTGGTATTGCTGGATCTTGAGGAAGGTTGTTTCCTAATTTTCTGAGAAATCGCCACACTGACATCCAAAGGGGCTGTACCAGCTTGCATTCCCACCAGCAATGCAGAAGTGTTCCCTTTACCCCACAACCTCTCCAGCATAAGTTGTCATCAGTGCTTTTGATCTTGGCCATTTTTATAGGTGTAAGATGGAATCTCAGAGTTGTTTTGATTTGTATTTCTCTGATGACTAAGGATGTTGAACATTTCCTTAAGTGTCTTTCAGCCATTTTAGATTCCTCTGTTGAGAGTTCTCTGTTTAGGCCTGTACTCCATTTTTTTTTTAAACAACCAATCCATTCTTAATGCTGGTAGTATATGTGAATTTTGTGACTCTGTAGGACAGAAGTGCCATACATACATAAATCCTGTTCATGAATTTTACTAAACTACTTCCATGAGTTGCTAATCTTAGCAGGTTTGTCCAGGACAATTTGAAATCTATCTTTTTAAAAACATTTTCAGAATGACTTGTGACTTGATTTCCTCCTCTTTAAAATACAAGGTTTGAGTCACTGCTTCTCATTATTTTCTGGCTCAAACTCAGACATCAATATGGTTCTTTGAAGTCCTCTGGCTCTTCCTCCTCTAAACCACACAGTTAAGCACTTGGTTGAGTTTGTACTCAGTTGAGTTTGAAAATTAGGTTTTCATACAGATCTGTATATACTAAGGACAAGCTCTGAAAAATTGGGCCACAGTAGCATGTGGATATAAGGAGGATTATCCTAGCTCTGTTGGGGTGATGCTTTTACTAGAAGACTGGATGGTAGTAGATTGGAGTACCTTATCCACTGTGATTCAGATGATAGTTCAGAGAGAGAACCTATTCAGTAAATGGGTAGAGTTTATAGTTAAGTAGAACCTTGAAACTCAAGAGCTAGAATCTTAGAACTTATAGGTAAGAAGCCAGCAGAATGAAGCAGAATTTAGTGTAGCAGAGAAGTAATCCATAGTGTAGAGTTAGAGTGAGACTGGATGTAGAACTTGGGTGGCACAGACACCATCCATGCTTTGACATTTAAGTAATGTCATTATTATCATGGACATTTCTTCTCAAAGGAAAGATTTATTTGGGTGTTGTCCTGGTTAACTTAGGAAAAGCTTTGTGTGACATTATGCAGGAATTGGTTTTAAGAATGTAAATCCTGTAAATCCACAGCTTGGGTAACAAATTGAATCTCTAGTAAATACAAGAAATTTAAAAGAAAAATCCCATTTATTAGAGAATAGTTAATATTTATTATAAAGAGTTATTATTTAGAAAAAATCTGTGTCTAGAAGACATCTGTGTATGTATCACTGCCTTCTGGTTCCTAGCAAGACTGAAACAGTTCTTGCATTCTGTTATCTTCTATGAAAAGAAGGCTCTGGTAAGTGTACCAAGTGGATATCCAAGTGTCTAAAAGGCTTGGCTCAAAAATGTCATGCATATATTTGTTATGTTATGAGGGATTGTGAGCACTTGAAGGGAAAAAAGCAAACTGGGTTTTGTTTGTTTGTCACCTTCAGAAATATGAAAAATATTTGTCTCCTTCAGAACTATGAAAAATAACACCAGAAAATATTATTTATTACATGACCACATAAACTCATGTTTTATGTCTTTAAATTAGCAACTTGGTCAAGAGAAAATTGATTGTTTTGTTATAAATCAGGTTTGCTGCATGGGGGCAAAACAAGTTTGAATGCTGAAAAAAACCTCTGGTATCAGAAGTATCTTAATTGTGGAGAAAGTGAATGGCATTTTTAGCCAGAAAAGGAGAAAAGCAGAACAGTAGGAATAAGTGGGTTTACGGAAGTAATGCCAGTATGTGCCATGTTTCCTGTGCATCAGCTCCTAGAAACATTACACACGTTTTACTGTAGTCCAGTGTCTGAGAGGTAGTTTAATTATAGTCTGAAAGTAAATATTACCCAAATAATTTTGGACTCAAAGTCCCTTAGGACTTGATACTATGATTAAAACTATCAACCAGGAACAAGTTGTAAAGCTTAACTTTTTAAATGGTTTTTAAAATTTATTCTACTACTGATAGTGAATGTGAAATTAGAAAACGACCCAGTTTATTAATTGGGTTGAGTTCAAATTATTTGTATTTAATTTCAAAGTAGGAATTGTGAAGGTGCCTCAAGAGAAAGAATAGAATGTTTGTATCCAAAATTAAGATCGATCTATCTATCTATCTATCTATCTATCTATCTATCTATCTATCTATATGACTTTTCTAGTGCAAAAAAATAACAAATGCTAGATATTCAAAAAACAAAATAGGAAAAATTAAATGAGTATATATATGTATATATATATGTATTTGGTTCTGGAAGAACTCTTAAATATCATATAATCTACCAACTTTTTAATTTTTGGCACACCCATATATCACTTCCATTTGTTTTATCTTATTGACACTCTCTAGTACAGGTATGTTGAATATTTCAAATGAGTAATGAAAGAATGAACTATTACTCATTATATTATAGTGAAAGTTTATCTTTAGGTAGAACCACTGTGCAAAGCTCTCTGATGATAACAATACTGTTTTTCTTTTAAGTTTCACAGCAAGTCTTTTGCAGATTGTTGTTCAAATGAACAAACATTGCTTAAGGTTCTATACCAGATAAGTGAACAATATTTGAAATTGAAGGGGACCAAATATAAAGAATCAGGCAAAAATTTATTTTGAGACCTGTACCTTATAAAACATATGTTTATTTAATTTTTCCTATTTTTAAAAAATATCTAGTACTTGTTATTCTTTTGGAACTAGAATAGTCAGATATAGTGATTCAATCAGCCTTAGTGGGATGCTATTTAAAAGTGGGATTTAAAGTTAACTTTTCTCTTTCGCATGTTTCATAATTAAACTCCCTAGTTTTTTTTTTTTTATAGAAGTATCGGTTAGAAGCATTGTTTCATATTATGGTTATTTTAACATTTCTTGAGGGCATTAACAAAAATGGTTTTCACCAGATATCTATGATAGCCCCCAAACCAAATCTTTAGTAATCTAAAATAATTTTAGGTCATTATTGAATAGTTATTAAAATTATTATTAAATTTTTATTGTTACACTCTGGTGACATAGTAAATATTCACATTAAATATTATCAAGCCTTTGAAAGCTTTCGTTCTTACTATTTGAATATATCACAGTACTTGTTTGTGTTTTAGGAGGTAGTGGTCACCACATTCATATTTTATTCTTATTTGTAAGAAGGAAAAAGCAATCCAGAACAATCAAAGCCACGCTGAAGCAACTTGTTAAACACTTTAGAATTAGGCTCTCTCTCCCCCCACTTCTGATGTGATACTTTGAAAGCAGCTGCTGCAGATAAACTCTGGAGCCCCAGATGGTGGTTGCCTAATCCTCATGAGAATTCATGTCCTGGAAGCAGCTCTTATCTCTCCAGACCTGACATTGTCTGTGAGCTTTCACTAAGGAGGGAATAATATAAACATGCTATGCATGAGTTTCACTTCTTGAATATGTCAAAGACACAGGAAGTTACAGCAAAGTATAACAAGAACAGAGTTCACATTATTGAAAGTATTATTTAAAGCACTTGATGGTGCTTGGATTGAGTGATGGTATATAGTTGGCAGGAAATGCACAGTGAATTCCTTTTTTAAAATGCCACTGCCTCCAATAGAGAGCATGAATTCAAAAATTCAAATTTGTCAATAAAGGTGCAATACCCAGAAGAAGTCACTGTTAATATAATTTGCATTAGAGTAATAATTTCAAATAATCCTTCCTATTAATGAATATTGTGGCTTTTATTTCTGATTGAGTAGCTCTTTGTTTGGAAAATCAACACACTAATTTTAGTATTTAATAAATTCAGACTTAATGTTTTGTTTAAAAATATCCCAAGAATCTGATGTGTAAGATCTGGGCCAGTGAGAGCCCAGTGTGTTTGTCTTTCTTCTGTGGTAGCCACATGTTCTGAAATGGGGCTGTACAAACCATCTGCTTCAAGCAGTGTTGCATTTAACCTGTGAGCGAGGGACATCGACACCGACACCAAGAAAAACTGGTAAATCACACACTACTTGGTAATGTGACTATATGTAGATAGTAAGGAAGGGGTTGTCTTTCACAAAGATTGTCATCAAATGAAAAACTATAGTTGTCTTTCGTAATAAAGCATAAGGCTATGTCAAGTCTTTGGTTTCATTCTTTCTGAAACCCTCTTTTCCAGCCATCTAGGACCTCCCACTAGCTATAGCATCTTGGGGCCCATTTGTATTTTCATGCTGTTTCTCATCCTATTTCATCAGCTTATCTTGTCCTTCCTGAAAGAGGCAGCTTTAGATTGTAGCTCTGTCCTTCCACCATGTACGTTCTGGGATCACCGTCAATTTACAAGGCTTGGCAGCAGGCAGCTTTAACCTCCTAAGCTGTCTAAGCAGCCGTTTTCACTTTTTCCCCCGCTTCCAGAACTTTATAGCCAGAATAATGTTTTAAAACTATAGATTTGCCAGGCATTGTGGTGACATGTGTCAAGGCCTACATAGGCTACATGGCAAGTTCAACAACAGACTTATCTGTATAACCGGACCCTTTCTCAAAAGTAAATAAAAGGGCTGCAAGCTGGGTGTGGGTGTATACAGCAGTAGTCTCTGCAGTCTGGAGACTGAAGCAGGATGCAGGTATGAGACCAAATCCTATTTCAAAAGTAAACAAAACGAAGCTTGGGGTAGCTGGGATGGATGGTGGGGTGAAGGAAACAGTTCCAGAGACCCATGTTCTATAGGTAGGTTTTTTTACATTAAGCTAATTGATGGTTCATGCTGGTGCTTGTTGGGGTTTTTCTTCTTCTTGCTGTATCCAGTTCTTTTGCTTCTGTGCAGTAGTGCAGCCTGACATTAGGTGCTTATCATTTGTCTCCACTGTAGCTATCGTGGACCTCCTTTTCTGTTGCTTCTCTCTCTCTCTCTCTTTTTTTTTTTTTTTTTTTTTTTTTTGTCTTATTTGCTTCACCCTGTCACCCACGTGCTTTGGAGGGAGGGCAGGTAGGGCTCTGTTTCCTGTGTAAAGTGAGGCCAATGGAAACATGCCCCAGATGTCGCTGTTCTTTATCACAATCCTCATCACATTGTTTTCCTTTTTTAAAAAGTAGAACAAAGAGATACTGCTGGCTATGGCTGTGATTCCTTTCTTTGGCGGTCTTTAACTTCTTTGTAAAATCTTTTTATATTTTTTCTTGATTGTATTACATGAGCTCTTATTTTTGCTCCCAGTCTTACTTTTTCCCCTCTCCATTTTCTGTTTCCTTCTAATTTGCCCGCCTTCCCAGCCCCTCAGACACATGCCACCCTGTGGTGTCGGGATGGGACAGGGGCCCTGCACATTCTGTTATCACTCTCTTTTTTGTGTTTTGTTAGACATGCCCACTTCTGCCTTTATGGACCCTCATCTTGTCTCTTCCTTCCACCCCTCATTATATGTCATATCTCCAGCACATGTACAAGCCCAACCCTACATTTAGGCCTATTTTATATTTTGTTTTCATGGTATCTATCAATTTTAATTAAAACTGACTCCATACTTCCCATTTGGTTTATTTTCTTATATTCCTTGACTGGAATAAATCTTTAAAAATATTACTATCAGCTAATTTTTATCATTTTCATTCATTCCATGTGCTTCCTCCCATCACCTTCTTTTGTTTTAATATGTGCTTTTATTGAATCTGTTAAGATGAGGATGGTGTACAGTGAGTCCTGTGATATTTTCTACCGCTTAGAAACTTTAGTGGCAAGTTAGAAACAGGAGTTAATGCAAAAAGAAAAACAAGAGTCCATTAAAAAACTGGAGGAGAGCTGGGGCGATGGTGGCGCACACCTTTAATCCCAGCATTCAGGAGGCAGAGGCAGGCAGATCTCTGTGAGTTCGAGGTCTACAAGAGCTAGCTCCAGGACAGGCTCCAAAGCTACAGAGAAACCCTGTTTCAAAAAACAAACAAACAAACAAACAAACAAACAAAAAGGGCGGGGGAGAGATGCCATGAATTTGAAAGAAAACAAGGAGGGGTACATGGTAGGGTTTGGGAGGAAAGGTACCTCTGAGGGGCCCAGACCCCAAGGAGGTCAGAGAAACTGGAGAGGAGATGCAGAGTAAGAGAACCATTGAACAGATGTACATGGGAACTTTATCTGAGGGCCAAACTTAATTCTTGATTTTATTTTTCTCTCTGCTGGTTGATCTTCCGTCTCTGTTGTCTTCCTTCTACTTCTTCCTGGATGTTCCCCTTCACGTTTTCTCTTAACCCTTTTAACTCCTAATGCAAAGGTTGAGATTACCTCACAACCGCAAGTTACAGATTTTGCTTAGAAGCCCACAAGTAGTTAAACATTTTTCTTCAAATTAATTTTCCCATCATAACATCTTCACCTCAAAACAATGAATCTTTTATAATTGATTAACAAAGTTTTAAGCAAGCTAAGTATGTATCAACCAGTCCTTTGTAGTTTCAATGTAGTAGATTTGTTTTCTACTATAAAGAAACTTTAAATAAGTGGTCAGTTTGCCATCTATTTTCTTTTACACATAATAGGGTCGTTTAATTTCCTTTCCCAACTTTGTTTTTTAAAGATGTATACAGGGGCCTGTGATTAATTCTGTAAGCTACCTGACCGAAGAACTCAGGCCTAACCTTGGGTGTAGGGACATAATGGTTTTCTTTAATCATCAGCCTTTTTTTCCGCAGACAGAATTCATGGGTTTATAATGCATGAAATGTTCATGTTTCTATTTTTCATCCTCTGCAGATCTCATCTGTAACAAAGAGGAGGGTGACTTTTAGCCTATTTTTGCCTTTTATTGGAACACTTGGCAAAATAACCTAAACCATTTTCCTGATCATCTTTACTGTCTTTTAGGCTAACTCAGAAAGTCCAGATGAATCATAGATCTAACTAATGATTATTGCTCATATAAAAATCATCTTCTTTATGATCTACAAGTAAATTACCCAGTGAGGAGTGGTATTTTTCCCATGAAACAGTCACATTATACTAGTTGTGATGAGATTCTTTCATGTAGCAATCCCATTGTGCCAAAAACAGGAGAAACATGACAGCAGTAAGCAGGAGGAAGCATAGCAATAGCAAGGGGCATTCTGGAAACAATCCTTCTAGCACTTTGCCTCTCTAGGATGGACCCGGAGTGGCTTTGTTAACCTCTGGGCTCTATTCCACAAGTTTCACTGTGGTCTGAAGCTCCTCTGACATGGCCACAGGCAGAAAGGGAAGAGGGAAAATGATGTAATTATGATCTCAAAAATTTTTTTGAAAAATCTGGAGGACATTTAATTGGCATAAATTATGCTTTCTGGAAAGTGCTTCAGAAGTATGATCAAGAAACAAGAAGTAAGAAAATGTAGCGCTTGCATCTCGTGGGAGGTGTCTTTGCCCAAACATGTAATTCATATGTACCATCAAGTTTTATTTATTTGAAATGTGTGTGGTGTAGGTTAGGTACATGCCTATAGTCTCTACACATGGGGAGGCTGAGGCTGGAGGAGTTCAGGGTTAAAGTGAGCCTGCATTAAGTAGTGAATTCCAGGCAAGCCCGGGTAACATAATGTGTCCTGCAACTCCCACGCAGCCCTTAAAAGGAAAAAGAAATCTATGTGGTTTAACTGATCTTTTCAGTTCATCTTGCAAATGTCCTGCTAGTCAGTCTCATCTAGGCCTTGTTTGAATTAATCTTATATTGTAATAGGGATTTTAATTGGAGTGTGAAGGACAGTGGAGGAACAACAAGCTGCAGTACATAGAAGGAGCCATGTAGACAGGGACATCATCTCATTTAGGATTTTCATGTTGAAGTCATTGAAATTTTTAGGTGAAGGAGGTGGAGGTTTGGCTTCATATCTTTATAAAGGAAAAAAAAAATGACCTAAAGAGATTGATTGTTTGGGGCCTTTGGCTTGTCAAAAAGGATAGATTCTGTCCATTGTTTTCCTCTTTGCACCATGTTGTTTTTGTACTGTAGTGTTGATTGCCACTTGACATGGAGAATGAAGCCTAACTGCATTGCAGCGATGGGCTTTAGAATATTCATGTGAGAATTTGTGCTTCATCAAGTAAAAATAGTGTATTGATGAACAAACTAGTATTTATGGTATTTGGTATAGATTCAGAGATAAGGTGGCTTAAGAGTGGTGTGGTCACTGTGGAAGGATCTGTATATATTCTACATCAAAGTTTTATTCTTACGGATCCTTTTACATATAATAAATAAAACATGGCAAACACTAAGAAATTTGAAGACTAGTGACTAAAAATGAGCAACATTTATGCCCTTCATTTCTTTTTTACATCTTTTTGATTTTCTCCTGTTTTGATAGTTTCAAGTGTATCAGCAAATAAAATACTTTGGCCAGTCCATTGAGGCAATTCATAAAACCCCGTCCCCAACCCAGACACACCTTGGAAAGTCTTACTTCTCGCCTCCCTCCAGTAGTCCTTTTGTGCCTGTTTCCAGCTTTCAGTTTCTTCACAGCCTCTCCAGGCCTGTCTGGAGAGGGAAGGTTCACGTAGTCCTGAGTTCTTCCCCTTCCTCAGCTACAGCCTTTAGCTTCTAATCTCTCGTACACTTATTTACTTCCAATAGAATTCTGTAAGTGAAAGAATGTTGAAAGTCACTCCATTTGCCTGGGTAAATGATGAGCCATGTCACCCTTCTCTTTCTCTCCCATGCCTGTTTACTCACACAGTCACTAGAACCTCACTACCACTCCTGTAGCCTTCCCTCCCTCCCTCCCTCCCTCCCTCCCTCCCTCCACAGTTCTTCTTTGCTGTTGTCTGCATTCCTCATTAGTATAGCAGACTCTCTGATTACTTTCAGTAGTGTTGCAGTTGAGGCCAGCATGGTTTTAGAGTGACAATGTACAGTGGATAGTGTGCTTTAGCATGCATGTAGATGTTTATGCTATGTTGCCTTGATTTAGCTTGGTGTTATTTTAAAATATACTAAGTTGTGTATGATACCCTAGGTAGATTGTTACTTTTTTTGTAGAGTTTTGTAATTTCAGATTTTGCAGAAAAATTATTTATCCCAAGAATTAATTGTTTTTTCTTCCTTAGCTCCTGGACAAATGGTGGCCTATAAATTTCTAACAATTACTGGAAGTTTTTAATAATTATAGTACATTTTAAATGAATCTATTTTCTTTTTACTTTAGTGATAGAATTATTTTCTAAAAATTTTTAGGGCTGGAGAGATGGCTCAGCCATTAAAGGCTAGGCTCACAACCAAAAATAAAAATTTTTAATCTGATATAATAGGCTTTTTTGTATTTACATGGTAGATAAAAAGTATTTCATCATGACAGTTTTTTTTAATTTCTCTTTGTTTATTTTTAATTTTTATGTGTTGTAATAGGGAGGCCGCTTATTGGTTCCCAGCTGCTCAGCTTTGAAATAGAAACACAGAAATTATATTATTTAAATTACTGCTTGGCCCATTAGCTCTAGCTTTTTATTGGCTAACTCTTATATCTCAATTTAACCCATTTCTATTTATCTGTGTATTGCCACAAAGCTGTGGCTTACCGGAAAAGTTCTGGGGAGCTACATGACTTATCCCTGACTCTGCCTCCTTTCTCCCAGCATTCCGTTTAGTTCCCCCCCACTCCAGCTCTGTTCCCCTATAGGTCTGCTATAGGCCCAAAGTAGTTTCTTTATTAACCAATGATATTCACAACATACAGAGGACAATCCTACATCATTATTGCAGTGTGTTGAGGGGGTGGCTTTTAGGAGTCTGTTTCCTCTTTCACCACATGCATTCCAGTTGACAGGCTTGGTGGCTAGCACTTTTACCTACTGAGCTATCTAGCCAGCCCTGGAAATGTTTTAAGTTTCAGTTTTTAATGTTGTAGAAGTAGGATGTCAGTGATGTGTTGCAATTTTGTTTGGCATTTTTCACAGTGGAAAATAAACTTGCACAAATGATGCTCAGCAGTCTAAAGTTAAACACTAATACGTAAAGTACTCAAATCATTTCTCAGGAAATCTGTGATTGAATCAACAGTGATTTTGCCCCTTCCAAGCCATTGAGTTTTGTTTGTTTGTTTTGTTTATAAGGTTTGAACACAGTTTTGGTTGTTAGAGCTAAAGTAGTATAGTCGTTACAGGCTTCTACTGAGTAGCCACTAATGTCATACCTTGTACAAGATACTCATGCAACAAATACTTTTCTGGTCCAGAATGCCTGTAGTACCAAGTTTGTGAAGTGTGAACTTTGTAAAGATAAGTGTCACTCTTCTTTCTGACCTAAACAACACTTATTTACAAATATTTTTATGTTTCTGTGTAGTCATACAGATTTAGTAACCCTGATCATTCCCTTTAAAAGAATTTTTGAAAAGAATGTTTTCTTACTTGAAAAAGCCTACTGTGGCAGCACACTCCTTTAATCCTAGCACTCGGAAGGTAGAAGCAGATCAATTTCTGTTGAGTTTGAATCCATGCTGGTCTACACAGTGAGTTCCAGGACAGCTACAATATAAAATAGCTTTGTGTGTATTCATTCTTATATCTGTTAATTATCAATATTAATGAGATCACATAAAAATTAGTTTTAATGACTATTTCCACCAACAGTGGAATTTGGAAGCTTTTGTATGAACTTGAGGCAGCTCGGGTAGGCTTCAAGTTTACCATTGAACAGAATAGCCCTGTTACCTCATTGACAGAATTGCTTCCTACTAAAGGTTAACTAAAACAATGCTTTGAGTTGATCTTATGCCTACTGTCCCAGTGCTTGAAAAGCAGAGACAGAAGGTTCATAAATTCAAGGCCAAGCTAATCTACTTAATATAGTTTAAGATTAGCTTGTGCTACGTGGGAAGACCTTGTCTCAGAGAAACAAAAATTTTTGTAGTATTTCCTCCTCAACCACCCTCATTACCCAAACATTATTGACAGCTTCTATGATTAAGTTAACACCAAAGTATACCATTGTTAACATCTATATTTTCAGTACCCTTTCTCATACATGTGTAATCAGCATTGAAATACACACAGGTAGTTTGTTTTTACTTACCTGACTAAAGCATATTTTTCTCACTTTTACACTAAATGATTTCTTTCTTGGTTAATATGGTACTTTTTTTAATTCCATGTATGTGAAGGATTTGGATAGACTAGGATTGAAACTGGGACTTCTCTTGTGTTAGGCAAGAACTGAACCACCAAGCTGCATGCCTTTCCTTGACTTTCCTTTCTAACGAGTACGCAAGCATTCATTGAACTACTCTATAATGTGCTTAGTTGGTTTCAGCTTTTAAAAACTTTTTTGAGCAATGTCATACCTAAATTTGCTTTTCTCACAGTAAAATTGTTTAATGATATTTAGTATTAAGGAGTAATGAGGATGATGATAAGTTATGTTTGTCCTTGATCTTTTCTGGAATTTGCATTTGACAAATATTTCAAACTGTGTGATAACATTTTGCCACAAGGAAAAAAAGCTCTGCCTTTACACAAATTTGAAGACAAACATCATTAACTGCACAACTTGAATTGATCAATGTGTGCGTGCGTGCGCACGCGTGTATGTGTGTGTTTAAAGGAGACATGCAAAGAAGACAAAATTTAACAAAAGTCCTGCAGGTCTGTTGAATGTAAACGGAAATGCTTATAAATGAAGTCGGTGGATTATTTTAAGAAATGTTTATAATTCCAAAAGCAGGGAAAAGGTAAAACAGACCAAACAATGAATTGCTTTTTTATGAAAAGATCCTAATGCCATCTGAAGATTGGTTTCTCAGTTTTTAAATGTTTTTTTTTGTTGATAGTCTACATTATTATTTATTATATATTATACTATATATTCTAATATAATCTTAAATATTAGAATCATTGATCTGCAAAGCAGGTTGTGAAATACGCTGGATTCTGCTTCTAGACGTGCAGCTGTTGACTAGTTACCCAAATATGGCAGGGTTTCACCTCCTGCTATGAATTGTTTCTAAACTTTTCAGTTCTTTGGTGTTCTGGTCTATTAACTTGCACATTCTTTTAAAGGCATGTGTGATATAATCATACATTCCTTTAATAAGGCTGTTTCAGATTTACATTTCCCCAAGTCATTGCAGAATAGATCAACAGCATTGAAAAGCCAGGAGGGAACTGGATATGAACAGCATTTACACCTAAGAGGTTTTTTGGTCCTTAACCAGCATTTGGTATGATTCTTGCTTAGGGGTGCATGTAGTGTGTGTGTGTGTGTGTGTGTGTGTGTGTGTGTGTGCGCGCGTGTGCGTGCGTGCGGGCAGAGAGAGAGAGAGAGTTGGAATTCATCAACCAAGATTATTTTATAAAATATCATTTAGTTATTCTGTTTTCCTTCCCCAAAAGACATTTGGAACTCAAATTTGCATATCTAAGTGACAAAGCGCTAAACTTCAATTATCCAGTAGTTTAACATAAAATCATATTGCAACATTCATTAACATATTTGAGATAGTATATAAGTTCAGAATATAAATTATGTATTAGTGAGCAATGCAGCATTGAGTTAATTTTTATGTTGTTGGATTATGCTTATGTTAAAAAAAACACTTTTTACAGATGATACTGTTTCCAGATGTTCAGAAGAATGTTTATATGGTATGATGAGCAGGCTATGCAATTTGAAAGTCTTATACTTTCAAAACATTTTATGAGGCTTTAGCTATTCCGAAGATGGATTTCATTGTATTATATCTTTTTAAATTCATTTATTATATTACTATCTTAAATAAGAGAATATATTTTTGTTAATCTGTTTTTTAGTAATGTGCTGTTTCCCTGATCAATAATACTTGAATAGAATTAGGCTTAATAGAATGAATGCTTCTGGACTCTCCTACCCCTAGTAGTCATATTTTAATCTGTATTGCTCTTTCAGAATTTTTATTATTATGTCTGACAAATCTGCATTAATTGTTGTAAGAAGTTAGTTAGTGGCAAGCAGATTTAAGGCATGGAAGATAATTCTTTTCCGGCACTGAAAATGAAGCTTAGTTTCTAAGCATACAGTTTTGTTTTTGTTTTATTTTGTTTTTGTACTTTTATGAGGGTTGAATGATTAGCCTTTGTGAGGCTAATTTCATAACTAAAGTAGTAGAAGATGGAAATTTTTGTTGTAATGTCAGAAATTAGGGTCAAGAGAATAAGAACTTTATAGGTTATATTAAAATTTAATAACATTGATATTCTGCTTGCTTTACAAAACCTTTATTACAAACAGTTATGAATATGAACATCTCATTTGACTGCTGATGAACAGAGGGGAAAATCTAAATTAAAACTTTAAATACCACTATTTAATTACCCAAATGGCTTTGACTGTGTTAAAGAGTGCCTGGGATTATTCTGTTTTTCAATTTGTTTTAATGCTTCCTTGGTAAAAGCTGATGGATTCCCAGGCCCATTGCTGTCACTGATGAACTATATAAAGATAAATGACATTATGGTAAATTCCACTTAATGACACATTTTTAATTTTCAGAACACAGACATTTTCAGGCTAGTGAATGAAGGCTAATTACCTCAAGATCAGAACAAAATAACTCCTCATTTCGAAAGATAATAGAAAAGAAATGTTGCAGATTAATGATGCTATTTATCTTTAAAGGAAAAAAATTTTATCTTTATCCAGATAGCTTAGCTCCCGGAGGAGTGTGGTTATAAAATGAATCTGAAGTCGCAACTTAATAGGTTATTAAAATTGTGAGTGCAGGCTCTCCTGCTTAGTCTTTCCATAAATTTAAATTGAAGGTCTGCTGTATTCAAGAAGCAGCAGCTTGTTTATGAGGCCAGGGGGAGCAACATTGGCTCCTGACAAAAGAAGCGCTTAACCCCATTCTCACATCTTCTTCTTTATTTCTCTGAATGAAGGCAGACTACTTAAAAAGATATTTGAAATTATGTTACCACTTTTAATTGATACCTACTTGGAAGAACCTCAGTTGAACTTAGTCAATTAAGATTAAAATAAAAATGAATACCAAATGCCTGTTACCTTTTCTGAATACATGTACATCATTTTGTAATCTGATTTTATTGTATATTATATGTATGCAATTTTGAACATTTTAATTTTGTTACATAAGGTGTCATTTTTGTGGTCACAGTTGAAACTGATTTAGGAATTGTTCAATAAACTATTATTCACAGTTCTTTCAGAAAAAAGCGTAGTGCTGCAGGGACTCTTACTTCAGACGTCGCCTTACATCTTACACTGTCATCTTTCACATTGCTCTACATTGTCATATTTTGCTCTGGTACTACAATTTTTTAAACTAATGAAATCATTAAGAAACGTGTATATTTTCATATTTTTAGATAATGTGATTTGCTTATGTATTGATAGTATTTCTGGGATAAGTATATGGTCACTATACCTTGGAAATAAGTATGTTTCTTACATGTTATAGAAATTGCATTATATCCTTTTAATCATTATTTTTCCTCTGCAATTTTATTTGCCACCAATAGTTAGAAAATACGTGTTTTATCTCTTAGGGACAACAACATCATTCTGTTAAGATATTTCATAGGCCAGTTAAGAATAGAATTTCTTTGTAATTGCATTTTTACTGTCATTTGATATCATGTTAGGTACTTTATTTTTGAAAGCCTCTTTATTTTTTTAAGCACATCCTTAATTTTGATTTTGTAGTCTAGAGGTAACTTTAATTTCTGATAAAAAACAATGTAAAATTATTTACTCTGAAGCCACATAATTCATTAAAAAGAGGGAAATCCTACAAAACCACTTATGTATCCAACCCTCTATCCTAATACAACCACCACCACTTACCAAATACTAAGAATCAAACCCAGAGCCTCACAGATGCCCATAAGTGCTTTATACTGAGTGGTAAGTTTAGACCTATTTCACTTTTCTCAATGTTGATACTTAATTTATTACCATATGCTTGAAGTATCAAACCCTATCCTTTGCTTTTTTTAAAAAAAATTTCATTTCTTTTTTTTAACTCATTATTTGCTATAGGTGTAGTCATCTTAATTGTGTCTTGGAAAAGAAACTGATAAAAATTCTGAGGTTTAATTTTTAAAATGTTAATGTTTAAATACTTAATAGAAGAGGATGTCAGAAACATTAAAATGTGGGTTTTAAAAAAGAATTCTGAGGTTAATATTTTATAATCAGATATTCTTACTGTGGAAACAGGTGAATTACTTATCTTAATACTGGACAGATTTGCCTCTATAATGATCTTTCTAATCCCCAATAAGAATACTTTCAAAAATAAAATAAAAGGATGTGCTGTGCATAAGAAAAATCTCTATAATGTGTTTTTCTGTAAATGCATTTCTAAGTGTGGCGGGCTGTGTGTTCTGTAAATCACAGACTCTACATCTGTGAACAAGACACAGCTGCTGTTCTCAGTGACATTAGAAGTCCAGATACCTGTGCAGTAAGAACAGAAAGGCAAACAGAATGGAAAGGAAGTTAGGATGGTCTTTAGTTTGAACAGAAAGGCAAACAAAATGAAAAGGAAGTCAGGATGGTCTTTAATTATAGTTGACATAATTTACTTTGAAATCATATTTAATTTATGTTAAAAGCTGCTTTGGAGATGGAAAGTTGGCCCAGTTGTTAAGACCCCTTTTCACTTTCCAGGGGACCCAAGTTCAGTTCCTAAGCCACAACAGATAGCTCACTCAACTGCCTGACAGTTCCAGGGGATCCCGCACCCTCTTCTAGCCCCCGGCACACATGTATGCATGTGTACACTCATCGTCATCTTTTTAAAAGGCTTCTGGGCTGGAACTGATTAAATAAATTTACCAATATTTTCTAGGAAACACGGTCATATACAAAATACTGATTTTGCTTATTAGCAATGGTAATACTAAAATTTTAAAATGCCATCCTCCAAAAATCTGAAATATGAAAAGAATAATCTTCTGTAAAGATAGGTAAGACCTTTACAGTGCAAACCAAAACACAGAAAAAAATTAGAGATCCTAAAATGAAAAGCCATGTGTACCGTATTTATTGTTTTTAAGAAATCAGATCTTTCCTGATATACCTCTCTATGCCAGTGGAAAGGTGAGCAGGTCTTGTTTGTTTTACTTTGAGTGGGATTATATGAGTTAATGTTAATATATTTGGAAATACAGAATTATGTAGGACACAGTAAAGATATTGTGATGCTGTAGACACAGGTATTGGATTGGAATTTCAGTCAGGAAAGGACAGGAGCTACAATGCTGAAAATCAGCTGGTGTCTTCCATCACATGTCATGAGCAGTTGACTTGAAACATTTCATCAGGGTTAAATGCAAGATCTAAACACAAAATGGATAACCTTGGCTTAATCCAATATTTAAAAAAAAAAAACAGAAACGAAAACAAATAAGACCTAAGAAGCACAAACTAGAGGCAAAAAATGTTACATGTTTATTCTTCAGAGATATTAAAGAAACTGAAAATGCAAGCCACAGACTTGAAAAAAAGCATTTACAAAAGACCTGTGTCCAAATTAAATAAAGAACTTCACAACTCAATAGCAAGAAAATAATCTAGGATAGATTGGGTAAAGGACTTATAGATATTTACCAAAGAAGATGTTCAGATAGTATAAGTGTTCATGAAAAAAAAAAAAGCCATTAGTAACTAGAAAAATTAAACTTGAAGCCACTTGTGTGATGTGTGCAAGTCCAAAAACCAAAAGTCCTTTAGGATGGAAGAATAAAGTCTTCTTTATTTACTCTTTCATGTGCATTTGTAAGTATACTTTATGACTTTGCTAAAGTTATTTGGTATATCATTTCTAGGTATATTTTGATTTTATTGGTATTTTAAAACAATCTAGTTTCCTTTTTACATTATGTTTTTCTGATATTTAGATTGTTGAGTTTTGTTATCTTTCATTAGACTATTTTACTTAAAATCATATATCTTAATTTATCATTAAGTTAATGAAAATCAAAGTTTAAAATATTTTAATTGCAGTATTTATGTGTGTGCATGTGCGTGTGTGTATGTGTAGTTACATGCATGACACAGCATATGTGTGGAAGCCAGAGGACAATTTGCAGGAGTTGACGTTTTCCTTCTACCGCGTTGGTTCCTGGCATCAAATTCAGGTCACCAAGCTTGGTAGGAAGTACCTTTTTATTCACTGAGCTTTTACCAGCCCGAAAATAAAAGGTTTTATAGCTTATAAAATACATGATTTTATAGTTGAGAAGTCTGTGTAAAGCTGAAGAGATCCTGAGTACAAATAGATGTATGGTAGTACTTGGGTGAGTAGCTTACCTCCCCCAAGACATTAGGCCAGAATCCTGGAAAAGCTTTAGGGATTAGTGTGTGTCTCATTTCAGCAAACGATTGTTGAGCCACAGTTAATAGATGAAAGGTGGTGTCCATGTTTGGGACTCTGTCACATGAATCCACAAGTTATTTCTTAACATCTTTTCACTTTTTCATTCCATTGCTGCTGTCCTGTTAATTCCGGAATCCTTTCTTTTGTTTCTGATGTTTTATTCTGTTTATTACACGTGTCTATTTCTCTTAATACACTTTCCATTAATTTCTATAGTTTTTTTGTTTTATAAATTGTGTGTGTATACATGTATGCACATGTGATTTATACTACTCTTTCCATCTTCTTTTGAGTTCCTGGAATCAAACTAAGGTCTCCAGGCTTACACAGCATATGCTTTTTTTTTTTTTAATATATATTTATTTATTATGTATACAATATTCTGTCTGTGTGTATGCCTGCTGGCCAGAAGAGGGCACCAGACCTCATTACAGATGGTTGTGAGCCACCATGTGGTTGCTGGGAATTGAACTCAGGACCTTTGGAAGAGCAGGCAATGCTCTTAACCACTGAGCCATCTCTCCAGCCCCCCACAGCATATGCTTTTATCTGCTGAGCCTTCTCACTGATATCGTGCCTGTATTTCTTTTACTGTAAGTTCTTTAAAGGAGAGGAATGTGCTATGTATTAAAAAATCTATTAATCACATCTGTACAAAACATTGTGCAGTGCATCATAAGAAGGGAAAGTTAACAGGAATCACTTGTATATCAATCAATGATGCAGAGACTCAGATCAAAGATTCTGAAAGAGTAAGTCTGGCAAAGCTCAAGAAGCTGCATATTCTCCATTTGGTGATATGTATTCTGTACCTTTCAATCTTGGGTACCCATTAGAATCATCTAGATAATTTAAAGCCTATGTCCATTCACCTAACCTCTGGCAGATTCTTAATGTGAGAAATCCAGATGGGATTTAAAATTCTGGTCTGTAAGTACGTCCTGGTCCATTCTCACCTCCCTGCTCTTAAACTGATGCCAAATCCAGAGCCTGTACATACTGAGCCAAGTGTTTGTCACTTCCTATATTCCCAACTCTGAGTTTCCTTAAAGACTTTGGAATATTTTGATATGTAAGTCAAGAAATAATTTGAAAAGATAATGTATTTTCTTCTTTCTTTCCTCTTCTCTCCCCTGCCCTGGCCTTCTCTTTTTTTCAAGATGATCCCTCTTTAGGGCCTATGTTGACTTCAAGCTGAGAAGTCAGATCTACAAGACTTTTTTAATGGACATAGTTTAAAGTTTTCTGTCATTTCATCTTTCCATCTTCTCTTTGATGCTTGTATAAGTACATAAGTTTGTTACTTTGATCCTTAACACTGGAGCAGAGAAATTACTGGTTCAACAATCATTTCAAAGTGAAGAACTTGGTTTTCTGTTTAAAGTTATCCATGTTGAATTTTCACAGTATTATATTCTGAATTTGGTGCTATTGGTTTACAGGTTTAAGGTAACATTTAATTTCCCATCCTATTTCCAATTGGACATGAGTTGCTTTAGATCAGCTCTCCTGAGGACAGTACTATTTTCAAGGTAAAGCTGTCTTAGATATTAAAGTACATCTGTATGCAAATTATTAGAGATTGAATTTTAAAAACATTTCTTATAAATCTCCTTACTTAGCAAGTTAGACAATGAAGTTCCCATTGTGTGTAAAGGATTTCTCTGGTTATGATGGAGTAGATTCAGTTTTGACTCCGTTTTTTGTTTTGTTTTGTCTGTTTGTGTTTCTATTTGACTTGTAAGGATAGGAATTAAGACATCCCAAATGCCGTCCTTTCCCTTAGTCAGTAATCTGGGATGTATGCTGCACTCTGAATTATTTCTTCTTCTTCTCCTCCCCCTTCCTCCCTCACCCTTCTCCCTTCCCCTGCTTTTCCTCCTCCTTCTCCTCTTCCTCTTCTTTTTATCTTTTGGGCTTTAGTGTTATAAAATAGACTTATAAAAGTTGATGAAAGACCTTTCTGTGAATGGTTTGTCTTCTCACTAAGTATGAAGTCACTACTATATGTGAACTTAGTAATTATGATCTCCTGTAGGACTTTGAGACTGTGGTTTCCTCATCCTACTACACATCCTTTCTTAGTGATGAAGTTAGATAACAATAGAGTTAACAGAAATATCTGCCATTCAGGCCTTGCTCTACTATCTTTCAGTAGAGACAGGAACTGTTGAGAATAGCAGAGGATGGTACTATATGAAGGGATGGCAGACACAGACAAGATGAAGAGAAAACGGTAGTGGTTTTAGACCATTGGACCCAGACTGACAGACAAGGAAGAGTGAGGATTATAATTCATTTCTTTATATATGATTAGGAAACCCAGGCATTTGTGACTTCAACATGGCTGGATCATTCTAAAACCTCAATCAATCATACCATTTCTTAGTTCTGCTTTGTTATGTGCTGGCTAATTCTCTCTTAGGTTGACAGTAGCTAAAATAAAGTGGACTTTCACATCCTTAGCTCTTACATGAGCCTTAGGACCTCTGTCTCAGGGGCTTTATCAAAGTGCCCTGCTCCTGGGGATGCAACTAGGAACAGCTCAGCTTGTGTTATTCCTAACTACCCAGTGGATACAGAGAATGTGCAGGTTGAAGTTGGACCTGCGGCTACCTCCCTAAGAGGTGCTGCAGACTATGGTGTAGAGATTAGTAATCATCACTCAGTGTCCAAACTCTTTGTGGGTAGTTCCATAGTAAGACACTGTACTGTTGCCAGAAGAAATGGAGAGAATGCTGCCGAGGAAAATATTTAAACATTAAGCCAAAACTTAGTCCATGTGGCTTCTGTGTGAAACTGCGTATGTATTGCAGGCTGCATTTAAAACCAGAGCGTGCGTGAGTAGTCGTTACAAGCCTGCTGATGTCAGAGAGTATGCGTGAGTAGTCTTTATAAGCTTGCTGATGTCAGAGAGTATGTGTGAGTAGTCTTTATAAGCTTGCTGATGTCAGAGAGTATGCGTGAGTAGTCTTTATAAGCTTGCTGATGTCAGAGAGTATGCGTGAGTAGTCTTTATAAGCTTGCTGATGTCAGAGAGTATGCGTGAGTAGTCTTTATAAGCTTGCTGATGTCAGAGATACTGAGGAGATCACTCGGTCAACATAGTGCTTGACTTGCATACATGAAGACCTTAGTTCAATCCCCAGAGCCTATGTAAAAACACCAGGCATGGCAGCATGTGTTTAAAATCCCTGCTCTGATGCTTATGGTCAGTCTTAGTGTTGGAGAGGGAGAAAATAGGCAGGTCTCTTGGAGGTGTCAGCTAGCCAGCCTAGCTAGCTTGACAAACTCTGAGCCAATGAGTGACCCTATCTCAAAAGACAAGGTGGGTGGCTTCTGAGGAAGCATTTCCAAGGTTGACCTGTGGTGCCATATATACATAGGCACAAGTGCACACACACAGACTGTCAGAGTCCAGACCTTATACTTCTCATTGGAGTTTCTTAGCATAACTGTATAAAAACATTTTAGCCATTCTTTCAAAGAACTTTTATATAGAGAGCTAGGTCTCAAGATTATTTAGAAGTGATTTTTTTCTCACATTTTATCTTAATTTATCAAATAACCAGTCTAGAGGATTTATGCAAGCCAAGTACCAAGTTATATTTTAAAACATTTACCCAAGCCTCACTGGGTATCTCCCTACTTTTTATTTATCTAAAGTGCTCTGGGATTTTAAATGCCTACACAAAGCATACAGTAAGCCTCATCTGGAAGACCCATGCCTAGCACATTGCAGGCTACTCAATTTATCTACCTTGGAAGGATGAAAGGCTAAGTTGAAAAATCATTTATCAGTTCTGCTTCAGTTGTTACATTTTTGCTTCAGAAACATCCTTCATCTCCTGAGTCTCATAATCTCTTGCCTTTGAGGTTGTTTCATAGACATGCTTTCACTCAAACGCTTTCAATTTGAACTTCTTCAAGAGGGGTGCCTATCTCCCAGAAGTCGCCTCTAGGGACTGTTTTATAGCTGTTATTTCAGCTCCTCCCATTCTAACTGTTGAGGAAAGCCCTCTAACCAAAGGCATTTCTAATAGGAACCATTCAAGTCAAGCAGTACAGCTCCTTTTTCAAGACTGAGCCCCCAACCTGGAGTACCATGAGGGAGGCAGGGAGGAGACAGAACAAGGAAACCCAAAGAGATACCCGAGATACCCTTTGCTCTTCAAAGTAAACATAACCCCTGCTTTCTTGTTTTGTTTTGACTGTATCCCACTAAAATGACCTGGTCTTGGTTTCTACATGAAAATAATTCTCTGAGAACTGTGCCATTTTAGCCTTATTCATACCATCCAATGCATACCGCCAAACTGGGAGAACTCTCTGTGCTGCTTTTTGGTGTTTTTTAAAGTACAGTTTCAATTGAGCGTGTAGTTGAACCTGTTCACGTGTTGGGGAGTCTGTCTTCATTATTCCTTCCTTCATCCAGCTTCCTGGATCCTTAGAATTGGTTTTGCTTTATATGGTCCCCTCTCTGTGTTACATACTCTCACTGAGGAGCTCTGCTCTGCTCTGTATCTGTGTTTTTATAAAACGGGAAGTAACTATTACTGTTTGGGATTAAGGTCCCTAGTTTAAATAATATATAATTTCATTATGTCATCTGTCATGACAGATACATTGAAGAGTGAAACATAGTCCTTGCCTTCAAAGAGCCCTTACCCTGCCGGGCGATGGTGGCGCACACCTTTAATCCCAGCACTCGGGAGGCAGAGGCAGGCGGATCTCTGTGAGTTCGAGACCAGCCTGGTCTACAAAGCTAGTTCCAGGACAGGCTCCAAAGCCACAGAGAAATCCTGTCTCGGAAAAAAAAAAAAAAAAAGAGCCCTTACCCTTAGAAGCTTTGTTACATTTATGTCTCCATGTCTCATTCAGGAGAGGGCAGTTTCACATCAGGAAAGCAGGGCAGCTTTCATGGCCTCAGTGGCCGTGGGTGTTTACTGGTATATTTTAACTTAATGGTCAGTTACGTAGGTCAGTCATTATAAGAGACTTTGAAAAGGAAAGCAGTAGTGACCAGTGTCCCTTACATGCGTAATTCTTGGTGGGAAAAACTCTTAAACATTTTTCTTTCAGTTTGCTTCTAACCTAAGAATCAGCAGAGATTATATTCACTGTGGATGTGTGAAAGTCTCCTGTGCAGCTTCCAAAGTCCTGTCCTGTTTTCTGATTTGATGATCAGAAAACAAAATTATCAATCTTGACTTTTCTGCTGTGGTCTTTTGTATTGAGATTAACACTCCAGAAGAAAGGAGAGGTTTCTTGTTTCTGGCATCCGCCCTGACAGGTCAGCACTGATCCCATCCTGCTTGACCAGATTTGTTAATGACTTTTTTATAATGCTATCACAACACTCCTTTTGTGTCCTTCCCCCAAAAAAAATAAAAGAGGAAATTTTGTTAGTCTGGCTTATTTGTGAATTTCTTGCCACTTGCATCTGTCCATTGTTTCTAGAAAGTGGTTTTGCCTTTTTGTACAGTGTGCTTCCTATAATATGTTGAACTGTTGTGGCACTGTTTTGCTATATAATCTCCGTTAACAGAATTATATTTTAATTGTTTGATTCTTTGTTTCCTTTTTGCATTAGGGTAATAGACGAAATCTTATTGAACTAGAGTTTTTTATGTTCCCAGAAAACTTCCCAGTAGATCACTGTTTTCAGCCCCCCTGATGTCTACCTGCTTTTAAACTGGCCTTTTCCTGAAAGTGAATTTTGATTTTGATTTTGTTAAAATCAAATTTTATTCCCTTTACATTATTCTGGACCTGTGTCTCTCCCGGATGATCACTCTATCTCTCTGTGTTTCACATTGTCAAAATCCATTTACTCATGGCAGGATTGGCATGAGAAGGATTGTAATGGCAACAATTATGTTACGACTGCAATAAAAACTTGTAAGTAAATAGAAATCTCATTAACATCTAACATTTCTTTGTCCACATTGTATCAGTAATAAGTGGTAGAGGAAACAAAACCAGGAAAAGCCGCATTTTATAAATAATTGTGACGTTATTTTCATTTTCCTCCTTGGATTTCAAAAGGAGACAGTTTTGTGCTTATTTTCCATGTTGATTGCTTCTACCACTTGGCTCTAGGTTTTATTATTGATTGTAGTTAACTTCATTTTAAACTTTAGAAACAACATAGTGAATAAGAGGAGTCAGTGTTCTACATAGATTAAAATAAATGTATTATTAATGTGAGATAGAGCCAAAAATTAAAGTATGCTGTCACCTACACATAGATTTAGATATATTGCTTCCTAGTTAAGAGGTCATTGTTTTCTTCTATTTTATAGAATGTGATTCACTTGAATTTGAAAGTAAATAGTGGGTATTGTTTATTTCATATTGAAGAGTATCATCGATACATTTACCAAGTAAAAACAGCCATTCTTGGCATCGCTCATGTTTGCTATTTCTCATAGTTACCAGTATTTTATATAGACCTTTCTTTTTGTTGGAATTAGATTCTTATTGTAATGCCTTATTTCTTTCCCCTGTGATGTTGCTTTGTTGGCTTGTTCATCTACCTTGTAGACCTTGGTGACCCTCATGTTCTAGTCCTTTTGACTTTTTAGTAGACTGAACCAAAAGAAAGCCCTTGGTTGCTGGCAAAAGAGCTGAACAAAGACAGGAAGGAAGGGCTTTGAGCATGGGATTCTGGCATGGAAAACAGCAGACTGTATTTCAGCTCTGCTTAGGAAGCCAGCTTTGTAAGGTTAGACCACTGCAGCATCAGTTTTGTTATTTGCTGCCCTTTAGCCTCTCTGCACTGTTGAAGAAAAGTTATTTCATTACAGAATTGTTTGAAAGTGAACAGTCTGCCTTTTAACCGTGTTGTGGTTTAGCTCTGTGTTTAGAGTGAGACTGATGAAACAAAGACCTTTAAAAAAACAAACTTCTTTTTTTTTTTTTTTAAATATCAGTATTGAAGAAAAAAATGTATTAGAGCCATTCAAGCATGGTCAGGAGACATAAAGTTAAGCGAGGATACCTCTACCCAGTAGAAGAGTCATAGCACAGCTCAGCGACTGGGGCGGAGGCTTGAGGAAGTAGTCAGGCGTCTATAGAGCAAATCATATATTACAAGGTAATTATTACCGTGGCGAGCAACATGAAAACCTGGCTTATGCACCATTGGAAGATAAATTGCTGTTGATAGTTTTGGACCTAACAATCATTAATATATCTTACATTATACATTTGGGTCTGTCAATGTTTTTGTACCTATAATGTAAAAGTAACAAACAGGGAATTTCTACCAACCTTTTCTGCGCTCGACTTGTGGAAGCCAGTGCGAGTCTTCGCGCTCTTGTCACAGTAAAATATGCAATATATTTTTCTGTTTCCATTTACAAATTTTAAACAGTTTTTGAGACATTATATAGTTTTTAAGTTTTATGTCCTATTTAAGTATTGCTAGAGATGTTGTTTTATAGAGGCTACAAATAGATGGACAAAACTTGTTCTTCTAGTCAATAGACAGCACTTTTGCATAGCATTGTTAAGACAAGAAGCTACCCAACTAGGATTAAAATAACTTTAATAGAAAAAATTGAATGTTGATGCAAGGGAACTTTATATATTTTTCAGTTATGTAGATAATTGTAAATAGGACAATTTAGATATTCTCAGATTTTTAATAAGGATATTATTGCAGCTGTATTATAGGATTATAATGTATTGGATAAATTTCCACATTTTAAAAACAGTTCATTTAACAGAACAATTTCCAAAGTTTACCACAGCACAGTTGGACCTTTCCTTTACTTACCAAGGGATTCAGAAGCACGCGTGAGCTTGTGTGTGTGTGTGTATACACAAAAGGGTTCGTGTGTAAAGGTAAAGGAGTAAAAAAATGGGTTTTTTTGCTTTTATTTTAAGGCTCATTTAGGTATTTGGTTTATAATGTATCAAACTGAGCCACTTGGATATGTTCCAGTGTTGGTCAAATTTTTATGCTGTGGCTGGCTTGTGTGTTGGTACTAGTTGGTTAATGAGTGTTTAACAAAGTGCCACAAATGGAAAACTATTTCTAATTTAAACTCTAAACTCTATCACCTTGGTGTTAATGTAACTGATGTATTCTTAGTTCCCTGTAGAAGTATTTTATAATGCCATAGTAAAGCATGGTTGGAAATGAGAAGTGCTGTCTCCCAGAAGTTCTCTCATATTTCAGCTAAAACATACTCAGCAAAAAAGATATGTAAATTAAAAGAAAATCTCCCAATTTCCTATTCTGAGCAAAGCTTTGATTTTTGCTGATTCAGGAAGTAAGGTTGACATTGGAGCTTCTCATTTCATCTGGAATAATCACTTTTTCCTTTTGAAAAGTCTTTCATTTTAGCAGCAGTATCTTCTAAAACAGTCCATTTTGCATGGATGAATCTGTTTTTCTCTAGATAACACAGAAAATACAACTATCACAAACGGTAGCCTGCCTTTTATAGTATTGCTTTCCTGGGTGTCCAGTGAGATACTAAAGTGCCAGGCTGCTCATCCTGCAGGTTTCACTGATTTTCTTAGCTGCCTTTCTACCCCGAACCCAAATAACAAGAATTTTATATCTTCCAAATTGACCACTGCTATAATATTTAACTCTAGGGTTAGAATAAGATGCTGACAAGCTAATGAATATGGCTGTTTATCAGTGGGGTTCTCCCCAAGCCTGTGTCTCATCAGCTTAGGAGCATTCAAAATAGCGTAGTTCTAGTTTTTGAAACATCACACTATTTGCTTAAAGTAGATGCTGGATTGTCTTACTAATTCCACTATTTTCTCAGTTTTTCTTGTGTCTTTCTCTTGTGCACAGCAAGGTACAGCCAAAATGTGATAATGAGCTTGCTTTTACTGTGAGACGGGGACAGAGATGCTCATTGTGTCCTTCCTATTTGGCTGCCACATATGGAAAGTATTAATGCTTGTTTGTTTATATTGGTAGTAAAAAAAATTACAAGCATTTGAAAATAAGTTTGGGCAGAATCTACATAAAATCTCAAATTTTCAAACAAAGGTCAAATTTTTGTTGCTTATATTTCTGCCAAATTATGCTCTAAGCAGTTTTTTTTGGTTGTTGTTGTTTTTTGTTTTGTTTTGTTTTATGGGAGCTATAGGAGATAGAAATGTATATGTGATGTCTGGCTTTGACCAGAGGTTTATGCATGGATCCATTGTGTGCCAGTTATTTAATTTGTGTGCTATATGTATGAGGCACATCCTTGCTTTCTGTAGTACTTGGGACATACTCTCAAAGGAATATACATACCATTGTTCACTTATATAATTATAAATACTATATTTCTCATTATATTTGTACTGTTATTGCTTTGTGCTACTTAGTACTTGTATCAAGTTTTGTATTCTGTATAGACAGCGCTTTTACATTTCTTCCTGCTAGCACATTTTCCTGTATCCATACAATAAAGCCAAGATGACAGGCTGACAGAGTAAAGTTCTTATTAAAAACATGTTCTAATTGTTGCAGAGATATTAATGGAAAGCTAGAGCCTATTGCCTCCAGTTATTTCAAATTATGTATTTTATATTTACAGTTTACATTTACATACTAATTTTATCTGTTAAGAATTGCTTTCAAATTAAAAGATTTACATATGCTTAAACAAAAGCATGAAATATTACATTTGAACTCCATAAATGAATCCATTGTATCAGCAAACTGAATGCTTATTCTATATTAAAAGGAAGGTCAGATTCAGTGACAAGTTTGACCCTCACATTTGTAAATTAGGACGAAGGAAGGCAGCCATGGGAGTTGTATATGTATGTTTATATTTATCTGTTGTTGGGGGGAAAACACGTTTATTTCATCCAGAGAGCCCAAATGCGCAGATTATTATGAGCATTTAAACTTCAGAGCCAAAACAGAGAGAATAATTAGGGGTGGAAATTTGGAATTATATCTTAGCAAAGTTTCCAGCATATAAATTGTTCATTTTTTAAAGGCATTGATGAGCAGTGCATTTTAGATGACAAATAATGCATTTAAATTATATGTGTGAATCTTATAAAATTTAAACATTATAAAAATCAATTTAAGGCCTTTTTTGAAAAATTCAAAACCTTTGTTACAAAATTAACACTCAGTGTTTTAAGGAGTCTAATACATGTCCTTTGAAAAGAATCAACATTGCTTCATCCTATATTCTGTTTTTGAAAGCCACTATTTGTACTTTATTAGTAAATTAAAAGTACCATAGAAAACACTGTCAAGATCTGCACACTCATGGTGAAAACTGCATTTCTGTAGACACATTTATAAATATGTGAACTACCATTTAAACCAAAATGTGGCTTGAGCTAGGATAGTTTGTGTGCTTTCTTTGCAGACATGGTTGACTTGAAGTAGCAGCAAAAATGATCCAGGCAGTTCCCTGAAGCCCTCTCAGTATTTACATAGAACTGTAACTGCAGAAGTGTTATCAGAGTTCAGATGCAGACATTATTTGTTGTAGCTTCTCTTCAGTGTCTTCTTTAGTTCACCCACAAAGACAATGATACCCTACGTGTTTGTGTGGTATTAACAGATTGCTGTAAAACCGTGTAGTATAGGACCTTTTTTTTTCGGTGTTCTTCTGCTGTGCCTCTAAACTTTCTGTCCTGTAGTGTGATTCTGGTACTATTCTTGTGCATTCATCAACACAAGACATACCTTTTAAGCATGTTAGGTCTGCTTATTGTTTCCCAGGACTGCTTTGTAGCCCTATAGCTTTGCTGCTTGGCTTAGAACCTCAGTCCTTTTGCTTCCTATACTGGCCATTTTTGAAAGACAGCCCTAGCCTCTTCATGGTACTAGTTAATCCTTATAGAGTGAAGTACAAAGAAAGGGATCCACTGTGCTTGGTTGTCTTTTATAAATAAACAGCAAACACAACAAAATACAAACTGCTGCCCCAGCCTTTCCTTCTTCAACAAGAGCATTTCTGATATAGAGCAAGCTGTTCTTCAGCAAGGTGTGCTAGAATATAGCACTTAGGTTTTGTTTAGGTAGAATGGCTTTTTAAGACGACTCAGTTTACTACAAAAATGAACACAACTTTATTTAATAAAAAGATTTTAAAGTAAAATACTCATTAGTTCTTTAAAAGACAACTCCTGGTGTTTTAAATATTTGATTTATAGTAAACTTGGGTGAATGAGGGAGATCTTTAATCTTTATGTAAAAAGGAATGAATGATAGAAAATTATTTTTGCCAAGATATCTTTTTCCTTTTTAAAACCCAACTAGTCCTGTTGTTCCTTTTCTTTAAAACACTGGCATAGCCAATGCTTTACTTTGCTAGTCTACTGTGGTTATGTGTTGAGGGAAGTTGTCTAGTGACTCAGCCTTATTTCATTGTATAGCTATATCGAATTCTATTTTCTCTTGGATTTTAAAGTGTAAAATTGGAGATTAATTTTTCAACAAAGTGACTTCATTTTTAAGACAAAAAAAATTTTTTTTTGTTTGGTTTTTTGAGACAAGGTTTCTCTGTAGCTTTGGTGCCTTTCTTGGAACTAGCTCTTGTAGACTAGGCTGTCCCCGAACTCACAGAGATCCGCCTGCCTCTGCCTCCCGAGTGCTGGGATTAAAGGCATGCACCACCACCTCCCAGCTCAGAACAATCATTTTTAAATAAAACAATTTGTCAGATTCTACAAACAGCATAGATACTTCTGTCTGGATCAAATTAAATAATAACTGGAGTACAGTGAAAGAGTCAATCTTTTTCAGATGCTCATTCTGTCCTTGAAATACTCTAATGGAATGAGCTGCCTTCTTTATTGTTTAGAAATCTTTCTTCTGCAGTTTGTGAAGCAGTGATATCTACAATAATCTCCAATTAACAGATTGTGGGTAGGGTTTTTAGCTTGGTGGTAGGATGCTTATCTACCTTCTGCAATGTCCTAGGTTCATACCTGGCATCACAATAAACAGATGACTGAATAAGCAAGAGCAAGAATTTGACATGCAAACAGTTAAAATTTTACTTTAAAACAAGGCACAAATTATTTAATAACTAATTTCTTGGCAGGCACTAGATAAACCTGTCGTCTGTAATTATTGTTGAATGCATAACAATGTAGAGGATGATGTTAAGCAGTAGAAACCTGGCATTGCCTTCAAGTCGATTTAGCAGGGAATGAGACGTAATATTTATAATGCAAAGAGATAGTATCTTAATAGATGTAAGTATAGAACAGAATAGGTACACATGGGAAGGACTAACTCAGTTTTGGAAGATGAAATGAGAGTAAGCCAAACAGGGAGAATGGAGAGAGTATTTTACAGGAAATAGCAGGTATATGTAGCCTGGGTATATATTGGTTTACTCAAAAAAGTTACATGTGTGACTGGCACATGGGATATTAAAGGTTGTAACACGAACGGGGCTGGCTTGCTTGTTGGGATTTTTGTCCTGCCCGGTACCACAACTGTTTAGCCCCAAAGAAAATCACACATAGGTCTCCATAAATTATAAGCTGATTGGCCCATCAGCTCTAGCCTCTCACTGGCTAACTCTCACATCTTGAGTAATCCATTTTTCTGATCTATGTTAGCCATGTGGCTCAGTACCTTTTTCAGTGGGGCAGATCACATCCTGCTGCTTCGGTGGTCTAGGCAGGAGTGGGAGGAATCAACTTCCTCCTTCCCAGAATTCTCCTGTTCTCATTAATATTTTTTACTTTCTGTCTGGTTTTCCTGCCTATACTTCCTGCCTGGCCAATCAGCATTTATTTAAAACATGATTGACAGATTACAGACAATTCTCCTGCACCGAAAGGCAATGGAGAATAGTTGGAGATTAGCTTGCAGTGTTAAATTGACTAGGCTATGAAGGTCTTTAGAAGCATGGTCAGAAAAATTCAAGAATTTCAAGGTGATATATTTTGTAGGCTGGCTGGAGTCACAGTTTAGAAATTAATTTGGTAAAAGAGTGGATTGTAGCAGAATATGGGCAAGCCATGTTGGTGGCTTTTTAGTGCAGGTAAGATGTGATGGTGCCCTAATTCTCAGTGATCAGTATTAGAGGAAACTCAAATTTGGGAAAGGGGAAAACTTCAGTTTAGTTCTTAACATTTAGTTTTACATGCGTCTGGACTATCTAATTAGTGATTCTTAGACAGCAGTGGGGTGTGTGAACATAGGACCAAGCCAAGGAGGACACTGCTGGCCAGAGCAAGGATTTAGGAGTGTGGGCATATGACTGTAACTGAAGTCACAGAAATCCACAGGATTCTTCACAAATATGAATCTTTAGCATCAACGTAAGAGCCTTTGTTACAGATCTCCGGAGTAAACTGGGGGTCATGGGAGAAGGGGGGAAGGGAGAAAAATGTATAGCTTGATAAAAACAAATTAAGAAAAGAGCCACTTGAGATAGATGTAGTTATATTGTGAACTATTTATTATACAAACATGGGATATTAAAAAATTAGTAGAGAGTATATTTCATACACACAATGCTATGGGATTAAAATATTAGTATAGTGAATTGGGCCATCACTTGGAGCAGAACTTGTTACAGTGAACCTTTTGCTATATTGATAATTGTTAATAGTAAAATTTTATTCCTTTGCGTGTGGTTTAGGAATAGAATTAGTAAGCCAGGAATAGTGACTCACACCTGTAATTTTAAAACTTCTAAGGCTGCTACTGGAAAATTACAATTGAGTTTGAGGACAGCCTGAGCTCCATAGGAGGTCCATATTTAGTCTGAGCTATATAGCAGACCTGTCTCAAAGATACACTAATAAGGAAAAAATGAACTTTATAAGGCACTATATTTTACACATATACATATTTCAGTATATTATGTATGATTTATTTTGAAATTTATGTGTATATATATGTGTGTGTATATATAATTGGTTGGCCAAAACATGTCAGTAATCATATTTTACTTAGCATGTTGTATTTTTTGTGGCAAACATACAAAATTTAGGAAATTTATTCATTGTTATTAACTATAGTCACCTGCATTTATCTTTTGAATTTAATAGTCTTAATATGACTAAAAAGACAAAAGTGTCCTTCAACCAACGTGACCCTGGTAACCACTTTCAAATTCTCTGGAGTCTGTTATTTGTGTACACCAAGTAGGCTTTGTGATTGCTGTTTTCTACCAAGAAAATTAATGATATCATCAGTTAACTGTCTCAAAGCCTTCTTGCTCACTTATGAGTTTCAGATGAAAAATGTGAGATAGACCAGGATAGAGAGAAATAACTAGGGAGAAAGACTAAGAACAGAAAGCCCAAACTTTTCACTGAAGGCTGTGTGGCCTGCAGCAAAGAATCCTTATGTTCACATTAATCCTTTGCTGTTTGCTTTTTGCAATGCTAGTGATCAAACCCTAGCTTCACATATGCTACACAAGTGCACTACCACTGAGCTCCTCCCCACCCAAACCTTTTTTCAACACTATCCACTTATAGGGTCGGTCAGTTTTAAGATACAGTAATCAGTATCCACAAGTCATTCCTTTTCTGAAAATTATCTCTGGAGTGGCAGTTACTAAAGTTACTAAAGCACCCATCCCAACTTCGTTAAGTTAGTCCTCACTTAACAAAGTGAAGTTAGAAGCTCGAGATGTTTAGCTTTTTCTTGCTTCTTGACTATACTGTAAGTCTCAACTTGAAGACTATTAGATCTTGGGTTGGTGTTGTTTTCTTTCCTCTAGGTACATGTCTGATAGGACCTGTTTTCACTGTTACATGTATGTAAACCAACAAGAATGATATTAACATGTATTTGTGTAGTGCTTTGAGACAAGCTATTTTCACGTAGCTCAGAAGCCGCACTGTTGCAGAGGAGACAGTCAGGATAGTTAGTAATCTAATATAAAGTCTGAAGGAAGAAATTTAGAAGGTGAATTCACTTGTTTCAGATTTATATTTTTTATTATATGACCCAGTTTCTGGATGTGCAGTTTATGTACCAGTTAAAATAATTTGAATTTTCAAATTCAAATAATGTTATGGACATTTTCTTATTTTCAGGAGGGATTTCTGTATTATTTGGGTTTTAAGATAATCCATATTTCCTACCCAATAAGAATGATCAGGAGTCAGGGATTTCTGGTTGACAGAATCACTCTTAAGTGTTTAGAAGCTTCTTGGAGAGAATAGTAAATGAAAGGAAGAAAACAGACTGATCCTGGATCTTTGACACTGTAGGTGCCTTCATGTGACTCCACCAAGACATCATGTTAGAATCAACAGGCTCTCATAAGAGCTTTTTGTAATCACTGCAAGATTGCAGCTGCATATCTATTTACATTCAACAAGAAAGCCATGCATTCATCTTTCTTTCCAAGACATGTCATATGGGATCTAGAAAACTTGTGTTAAGAAAGAACTAAGTGATGGTGATGAGGAAAGAGGTTGGTGAGTTTTTGTTGCTGTCTCAGTAGTTGTAATTTGACATAGATGCTAGCCGAAGAGACTTCTATTCATATCTGAAAATACCCTGCCATATTTTGCTAAGAAGTGTAGCTTTTTGGAGAAGAGAGCTATTCCTGCACCTTTGAGTCAAGAGTATATAGCTAAAATCTATTGATTGTGGTGATAGTATATTGAATGTATCAGTTATAAGCTCTACAGGAGACATTAAACAACCTCTGAGAAAAATGGTAGCCTTCGAGTATTTACCTGATGTTGCTTGAGAGCGCAACTCTGATCTTTCTGAATCAGACATGTAATTTTAGTAAGCCCAGGATTTTTTTCCCAGCCGCACAGATAATGTTTCTGTCTATAGGCTTTCTAAAGGGTTAAGTTTTATCACCCTAAATCATAATTCACAGGATTAAACAAGCATTCCGTTGTTTTTCTGTAGCATTCTTGAATTAGGGATTCAGGAATGTGCAGAATATGTGTTTTCTGGGTTTGCCAAGTTCTGTGTATTCTGAGGGAAGGTGATGAAGCTACCCTCTTCCTACTTTGAAGAAGCAGCATTGTGTTACAGGAAACAAAGGCTTTCATGCAAACAGGCAGATTTGGATTTCTGTTCTAATGAAGCATCCTTGTTGAGATAACTTTATCCAACTAGCCAGATTTCTTCTTTTTATACTTCTTTGCTTATTGTTTGTTTAGTTCTGTGAAAGAATCTAATATGGTTCTTATTAGTAGCTTATAATAGTTTTCTCATGTATGTGGCCTCTCTGGTATTTCCAGTATTTCCCCAGGTTTAATACTGTGGTTCATCTGCCTCCTAGGAGCCTCTCCTTTTCTTGTCCACCTGATTTCTTAGGCTCATTAGCTATTCTTTCAATAAGGTGTAGTAAAATTTTACTGTAAAAGTTTGACACCTTTTAGATTGGTTTTATATGCAGATGTTTAGCTTGCATGTATGTATGTGCGCCACCTGCGTGCTTGGTGCCCGTAGAGGTCAGAAGAGGGCATTTTATTCCCCGGGACTGGAGTTTCATATACTTATAATCTCCAAGTGGGTGCTGTGAATGAAACCAGGGTCCTCTGCAAGAGTATTACATGCTCTTAACTACTGAGCCACTACTGGGTCAGTTCCAGGACTTTTCACATCTTCTACCGCTGAGGTACACCTTTACCCTATGAGTTAGGAGTTAAGTAGACATTAGAGAATCCTGGCTAGATTGTAGGTGCTAATTATTGTTTGTTTCTTAGAATGTTCTTATTTAACGTTAAGAATTTGTTTTATTGGGTTGTTTTGTAACCAGTCAAACCATGGCCAGAAATGGAAGCAGGACACTTTGAGTTACTTAAAAAGTAATGTATTATTGAAGGTGATTTCTGACTGCCTTCCCGAATGGAGGGCTCTGGTTATCTTGAGCTGTGGTGCATTTTCACAAGCTGCCCGAGCAGACATTCATATTAGAATAAGGTCTTCATTTAAGAAACAGTTGAGCCTGTAAAACTGTATTTTAAAATTAAACTTTTTTGAGCTATTGTGTCATGATGAGTTATAAAAATGATTCTTTGTAGTTTTGGTATTCCCAACTTTATTTTAGTACTCAACTATTAGTTTATTTATACACACCTGTCTTGTATTCTAATGAGAAGGTATTTTACAATTATGATTGCTTTCTTTTACTTATTTCTGATTTTTACACCATCTTTTGTCCTCAATTATAAGTTTGTTTTAATTTTTAAAATTAACTAAAAAATGAACTATTTGGTTTGTTTTAGTTTATGTCATGGCCTGTCTTATGTCAAGACACTGAAAAGTATCTCTCCAAATTGTTGTTCTGCTATAGTTATCTCTCTCAAAGAAGGCCTCTTGTATGGTTATTTGTTGAATTGTGTACCTTCTGAATTAGTCAAAGCTCTCACTAAAACCATTTTTTTCTTTACTTCTCCCCTCCCCCCCAAACTTGCTTTTGTTATGTATTGGCTTGCTAATCCTTGTGTTGAGCTGTATCAGACATCACCTTTCTTGGGGGCAGTTAGTCCACTCTTCCGCTTTCTTTGTCAAAGGGCTCCCTTAATAGGAGAAGTCAACAGGGAGGACAAAAAGGATTGAAAGTTGTATTTAATCAGGGTCAGAGAGGTGGTGTTCAGAGTGACGGGCCCACAGGCAGGCTGGCCTTTCATGCTTGCCGACGCAGATGGTCCCAGAGCATTCAGCTAACTGAAGAGAAAGCTGCCCAGCGAAACCTATTGTAGGGTAGCATCGTTACAGTTGAGAAAGGTTGCCAGGGGTAACTAGAGAGTATCACCAGTATCGTGTGATCACTAGGCTGTGCCATTGAAAATGTTAGACTGAGGATTGTATTGGGTTCCTTGGCATCCTGATGTTCATATGTAAGCAGTATTAGCTTATATTAATGTTTTTAATTTAATTTTTTCCAGTTTTGTTACTTTTGTTCTTGCTCTACTTTTTTAGCACACAAAACTAGGCGTATTTATAATTAGTAATTTAAAACTTGCTTGTGAGAAACAATAATTAATTATATATTTATTGCAGGCTTTATAACCTATGTCAAATTATGAAATTTAGGTTTCTGAAAATGGCATGTAGTGTATTTGAAGAATTAGAAGATGATTTTCTAAAATTGCTCTGACAAAACACTAGTATATCTCAAAAGAGTTTATTGTTTTTCTTTAGTTATAGATTATAGACAGAGATGGTAATTATCTGAAAATAACGCAGTGAAAGGTTGGGCCTAGACAGTCCAGACTTTTAGGAAATCTGTCTTTAGTTTTCACCCAAGGCAAAAGTAAAAATATACATGTCAAGTGTGTCCAAGTTAGTAACGTAACAGTCATTGTTCTCAATGTGCTCAATATGATTTAATAGCCAATTTTGGAATTTTGTAATTTTAGCCTTTCTCTTATTTCTGTATTTCTAGAAATATAGTTACTTACAAAATATAAACTCAGCACTCTCCTACAGTAACTAGAAGAAAATGCAAAGAGAATTTAAGATAGTATGAATGTGAAATACACCCAAGACCTAAGGTAAAGTAGCAATAAACTTACAAATATTAGCTTTAAATTAGATTGGCAGTCAACCCAAATACATTAGCTGATTTTAGCTTATACTGGTTACTTGCCCACTTTTAGGTAAGACACTAAATAAGACTACAGGACCAACTACCAAAATTATTGGTGGTGTGAAAAGCTAATAATTTCTAATGGAATTATTTTGTATTAAAGGTAGCTTTTTAAAATTGATGTTACAGATGGAGTCAAATTCTTAACCCCATTTAATTAGATTCTAAGTTAATTTCATATTTCCACGGAAAAATATATTATTGTTATTAAAATGAGCGACTTAGTTTTTTTCTTCACATTAAAACATGGGTGAATCATTTTTATATTTTGGATCAATTCATAACCATTGCCATAAAGTAAAAGTCCCTCTCTCTCTCACACACACACATGTTCTGAAGAGGTCTGCTGACACAGAGATGAAACATTTCATTGGAAAAATTACCTTTTATGTTAGTAAAAAATGAACAGAGGTAGTGATTTCCCCTTTATTTCCTAGAAAACAAGTAAAAAATAACTAGGTTGTGCTATCCTTTATCATAGGTTCTTTCTCAAAGAGTATGACTTTTTGTAAGATTTGTGGGGAATTACAAGATTTAGAAATAGAGGCAGCAGTGTCAACACAAATTTTAGTAGGATTACTCGTCTAATGAGCCTCAGTAATCAAAGAGATTAATAAATACTGTAGTTTATGGCTCTTCATCTTTTGAATTGTCAATCGCCTTTTGCTTTTTTCCCAAGTCTGGTTCACTGTGTAGACCAGGCTGGCCTCAGAGATCTGCCTGCCTCTGCCTCTCAGGTACTGGGATTTAAGGCGTGCACCACTACACCCAGCTTGTCTTCTTCTTCATCATTATGCTGTGGCATATATTTGACTGAACACTTGGTAAACAGCTTGAAGTTATAGTAGAAAATATTTTTTAAACTCACATTTCATGTGTTTTCTTAGATTGACTCTGTGATGTAAACATCTGTTTTGTAGGACCAGGATGGTCGTCATAAAAATCTTACATTAAATTTCAGCTGAGATTCCCTATCACTCTGATCTTTGAAACCATGCAGGAAGCATAAAACTGAGAGGAAACATAAAGTATCTCTTTTTTGTCATCTTTACAAAGATTATAAACAAAATTGCCTTTAAAGCTTATAAATATATATTTCCTTGAGAACAGTTTAAAATTAACTTTATTGGTAGTCTGATTTTGAAGTTAAACCATTTTCTTCTCATGCCTCCATATATACATACACTCTATATATATTATATGTACTTACATACATGTATATATCGTGTATGCATGTATTTGCACATATATGTGCATGTGTGATATTTATGTGAGGATGCAGGCACTTGAATTCCGTGGCGTGTGTGTTGAGGTCAGAGGCCAACTTTTAAGAGTCATTTCTTCTATCTTTTGCTCACTCGCGCCTGCGCGTGCTCGTGTATGTCGAGTGTAAATTTGGCTCCTGCAAACTTTAAAATGGAAACCAGGAACCAAGCCAGGCATGAACATGAAGATGCATGCATGCCTTTAATCCCAGCACTCAGGAGGCAGAGGCAAAGGAATCTCTGTGAGTTCCTGAACAGCCGGGCCTATACAAAGAAACTCTGTCTTGAAAATCCAAAAAGAAGAAAAAGAAAAGAAACCCAAGAACCAGAAAGCTAATTTAGATTTTGCTGATTGAGTTTTACTTAAATGTAAGTCACAAAGCCTTTGTTTGTTTAATTCCATTTTTTTTTGTAACCATAATATATGGCTGCTAATGGGATCTTAATAATTGGAGTCTTATGGCAGAACTTATTAAAAATAGAACCAGTATCAAATCTATCCTTCTATTTTAAGTATTTAAGTGTAGTTACAACTTGTTTGTTAAATGAAAACATGCCAACACTGGCAGGTCTCTTCAGTAACAACAGTCATATTATCTGACCTGTACAGCAGGGACTCAAATGCTTGCTAAATATATAATCTTGACTTAAGACAGTTTTGAGAATTGACTTAAATAGTTAAGGAAAATGTCACCCAAAAAATAAAAATGAATGAATCTCGTGAAAATTGCAATAAGCAAGCTCATGTTCACAATCATGGTATTTATGGTTTGGAGAAAATTCATAAATGGGAAATTATTGCTTTATTTCTGAGTTACGAAAAAAGTAGGAAGTTCTAAAATGCTGTCAATTGTGGGGTAACTGTTAGGTGACAAACCGCTGCTGACACAGTAATCCCAGACCAAATCAGACCTGATACTCAGGTTTAATGGCTGCCAAAACTCTCAGTTGCCCCCCACCCTGGGAAAACACAGAGAGGGGAACTGAGAACCAAAAGACCACAGAAAATCAGGAGAACACGTGTTCATTCTCTGGGAGGCAGTTTAAGTAGCCTGTGGGAGTGGTCTTGACCTTCCCTGGGGAGGGGTCACCATTTGGGGGGGGGTGTTTCTCAGAGGTGGAGTTTGGACTGAGGCAACTCCCAGGGTAGGGAGCTTTGAAATGGAACTTTACACCCAGCATTCCAAAAATGAATGCCAGGGGGCTGGGGTGAAGCCCCCTAACTAAATAGTCTAGACTCTTTGTATAAAGGGGTGCCAGGGAGCTGAGGTGATGCTTTTAACCAAACATTCCAGACTTTTTTGGATAAGGATGTTAGGAGATGCCAGCTCAAGTCTGGCTACTTCCTGCAGACATGGGACGACATGGGAGAGAGGACAGCTGGGAGTTGGTGGACTCACCACTCAGCGAAAGGCAGCATCCGGTTTACTGCCATCCTGGAGACCTCAGGCATCTGTTCCTTGAGGGAGATGGGATGGCAGGTGGCTAGCAGAAAAAATATATTGTTATCATTGGCCCTAAGAATGGGGCTAGCCATGGGAAGTCATTAACTGCCGGAAAGAATGGGACTGAGAAGTGCCCTGGTTGTACCTGTGAGGCTCAGGTGTATAAGTGAGACACAAGAGCAGATATGCCCTTTTCAAACCGGATTTTAGTTGGTAGGTGTCCTTCAGCCAGGAGAGTTCCTGCCAATGGTGAAATCCTAGGAGCTGGTGTAGGTGTTGGCGTTGTCTGTAGGGCCCTTTGTAAGCTGGTCTTGGCCTGGATGGCAGGAATGACCTGTAAGATACGCTTAAAAATAGGTGGGGTTAAAATACACTCTGGAGACTGTTTTTACTTGACCAGATTTCTTGATAAAGCAGCAGAACTTTTTTAAATCTGCAGGAAATATCTGTAAGACAACTAAAACAAAAACATTTTAGAAAACAATTAAAGGAAATTAAAAACTCTGGATCTCTTAAGATATACCTAAAACCTGTTAATTTATGGTTATGATCATAAATACTTAGAAGACTATTTGACAGTATAACCATTTAGCAAAACAACAATACTAGTTTTTCCTCTAGGGCCTATGAATGCCTCTGCCATGGATTTTTGATCAGATTTACAATACCAGGCATTATTTTCTTTCTGTGGAGCAAGCCTCAATTCAACCAGAAAGCAGTTGGTTATATTTCCATGACTGTCATGCCACTATTACATCAGTATGCAAATCTTGTCTGGCCAGTTGGTGTTTAGCATGCCCAGTTCAGCACTGTGTAAGACTCTGTATGGAATAGCCTGCAGCAGCACTATGAGAGCTAGCAGAGAGGAGGTATCCAGAGTAAGTTCCAGCTTGAGTTCTCTGTCTCCTGTAACAAAAACCTGTGGTATCTTCAGCAGTAAGGTCTTATCATCTAGTTGTCAGTTAAATTCTTAATAGTGGTAAGGTCTTTTTAAATCTCTAAATTCCTGAATATCATTTTTTTCTTACTGTTCTTTTCCTCCATGTAACACATATTTTCTTCCAACAGATATTTAAAATTGACCTGTTGAGATCAATGCTAACAGTGGCTTTAAAAAATATTTTTTTTTTTTACTTTGTGTTTGGCCTACATATATGTTTGTGTACTATATGCCTCTTCCCTGACCGGGGGGGGGGGGGGGGGTGGTAGGAATTCAGGGGATATCAGATTTCCTGGAGCTGAGTAACAGGCAGTTGGGAGCTACTGATAAGGTGCTAGCAGTAGAACTCAGGTCCTCTCCAACAACAGTATGTACTCTTAACCACTGAGCTGTCTCTTTCCCTCCACTCCCAGAGATGACTTTCTAATAAAGCTTATAATCAGATGCCATTCGTAACTGACTAGATTTACTGTGAAAGTTCCAAACACCTGTACAGCATTCCTTTCAGATTGATAAGTCAGCAGCATTTTTAGAAACTCTCATAGGTTTGGGATTTTTTTTTTTTTTCCAAATTGTCAAAAACACATGACAAGTATCGGCCAACTTTATATCTTTACCCAGGAGCCTAAAGTAGTGATCCTCAGAGTTTAGTCTGAGAGTCTTTGGTAGTCTTGAGTTTGTTTCTTCATGTTCAAATCTGTTTTCGCAATGATACTAAAAGAATTGGCCTTCTTACTGTGTTGACAAAAGCAGTGCTGATGAGACCACTAGAAATAGTCATTGTGCTCTTTATTTTTCAATATTGCCCTAAAAAAATCCCTAACTTTCTTGGTAAGCAATTTTTTAAAAAATGTAAAAGTTGATTGTGGTGTTAGACTCCTGAAATCCCAGAACTCAGGATGCATTGCTGGAGTATTAATCGTTCAAGGCCGGCCTCAGCTATATAGTCGAGACTATATTTCCAGCTTTAATTCTACCTTTTTAAATTTTATTTATTTATTTATTATGTATATAATATTCTGTCTGTGTGTATGCCTGCTGGCCAGAAGAAGGCACCAGATCTCATTACAGATGGTTGTGAGCCACCATGTGGTTGCTGGGAATTGAACTCAGGAACTTTGGAAGAGCAGGCAATGCTCTTAACCGCTGAGCCATCTCTCCAGCCCCTAATTCTACCTCTTGAGGGCCTCTGATGTCTTATACTTTCCCAGGTGTGCAATTTGAGCCAGGCCAATTGCTTCATGCATGTTTAGATACCTGACCTACTCCTAGTGTTCATATTCCACTGTTTTGTTCTTCGCATAAAAAGGACAAGTTCAGAGATGAACTTATCAACAATTCAAGATGGCAGCAGCAAAGCATTGTGTCCAGCAAAATCCCCTACTAGAAGGAAATCCTTTATAATGCTCAAGTTTCATGCCCAGTAAGCTGACTCCACCAGCTTGTTCATCAGAATAAAGTGTACATGCTGCTAAAATGCCCTCAAAGGGCTTGATGGATGCTGAAGCCCCTAGCACTGTAATGTTCAGTCAAGCTGAAGTTCTAAAAGACAGGCCTTTGATAGAGAATTCAAATTTCTTAAAATACTCTTGCCTCATTTTGTTGTGTATTGTTATTTATCCTTAAATTATGAGTTGAGTTGCATTATCTCTGACTTTTTATGGTTGGTGGGGAAAGGGGAGAACCGTGGATTATTATAATTATTGTTGAGCTATAACTTGTGTCTGTTTTTACTATATTCATTATTGTACTGGTCCTCAGTCCTAGTTACCAAAGTTTTACCTGTTGCTAATATTGTCCCTTCCCTCCTTAATCTTGTGCATTTGTCAGAAAGAATTTTAAAGACTGAAGCCAAGATATATGCCTAATAGTCATTGTTTTTTTCTTTTTTTTACTCTCAACATTTTTTTAGATGAAGTTTCTCTTACTGAATACAGTTTTTCCTTGTTAATATGCATAGAGGGTTTTTTTTTTTTTTTTTGATTTTTCGAGACAGGGTTTCTCTGTGGCTTTGGAGCCTGTCCTGGAACTAGCTCTGTAGACCAGGCTGGTCTCGAACTCACAGAGATCCGCCTGCCTCTGCCTCCCGAGTGCTGGGATTAAAGGCGTGCGCCACCATCGCCCGGCTTATGCATAGAGTTTGAAGCAGCGGGTCTATACAAAGCCAAAAAGACATGGCTACATAGGCCCTGTTTTACACTTGGCCACTGCTCTGCTCCCTGTAGTATGAATAATAAAAACCCAAGACAAATGTTAGGGTTTAACCTGAAGGTCAGAAAAGCAAAGCAGCCAGCCACTGGCTCTTACCTCTTCCTCAGACCTCTGGAGACCACGTCCAGCATTGTGAAATGATATCATCACTGAAGTAGCATTGCGACCATTGCTTTCATTGCTTTCATTCTTCTGCTGTCCCTTTACACTTGGAAAGAGATATGCATCAGAATCTGATAGCTAGTGCCTCAGGTGATCAAGGTAGGGTCTGCTTTTATCCTCTCAGGGTTGCCTGGTAGGCCCTTGAGCTTCCAGGGCTTCTGATTTGGTTGTCTCTGACTGGAATGTCCTCATCAGTTTATCCTAATGTGATATTCAAACTCATTTGTTTGAACCCTATGGCATGAAAAAGAATTGGAAATACTGCCTCATGCCTCAAATTAAAACCTCACAAGGAAATAAAATTCTGTATTTAAGCAGTAACTAGGCTTTATATAGTTAAACAATAACCTTTTAACTATATTTAATCGTTATTGGTTTTGTTTTCATGGTATTTTTTTGTAATTTTATTTAAGGTAAGCATTAATTAGCAGTACACAGTACAGTGCTCCATAGCACACTGATGGAGATAAACATTGAGAAACTTACAGTCCTAGCGTTGCTTCTGGTTGCTTTGTTATGAGAGTCACAGACAAATGGCCGGCCTGGCCAAGTACACAGCGCACAGGTGTGACTTCAGCACTCTAAGGTAGAGTAGGAAGACTACAAGTCCCAGGCCAGCTGGATCTCCGCAAGCCTTGTCTCAAAAAGAAAAGTTACCAAATTGAGTAATAGCCTATCTGCTGGTGTTAGAAAGGTGTGGTCTGGATAAGGACACAGCTGCTCTATTTGATTATTGTTTTGACAGTGGAAAGATTAAGATTATAGTAACAGCATTAGTTATAAATAGAATCTGTGAAATTCAAGAACAGCATTGAGTTTTTAAATGTATCCATAAAAGAAGGCTTTGTCCCCATTCCCACTAAACCACTGGTATGTGATAGTCTATGCTTTATTGCATTCATTTTTTTATGCTGAATTAATTTTGTTAAGGAGCTTAGATAAGTGAAAATTTATATAAACTGTTAAAATTTATTTTAAAAAAGAGAGCTATAGTAAGAAAAGATAGTAAGTATATATTATTTGCCACAATGGCTATAATTGCTAGCTCTTGTATTTACATTTGTCAAAGGAGAGCAGAAACTTTAGCGTCATTTTATGAATTCCAATTTACATATCAGAAGAATTTCTTATTTGCTGGATGTTGAAATGACTTGTGCTATTATTGTTTTGTCTGAAACTTAGGACTTTTAGTGGCAATATCTTCCTCATTAATTCGATATAAGTAGAATATCCCCTTGATAGCAAAGAGGCTCTTTTAAGAGTTCTTTCTCTTACAGCTGTAGTGGTGAGCTGCCCTCTCCTGGTCATCTGTGCCATATAGAACTCCCAGTGGAACCTAAAGAAAATCAGACCTATGATCAAATTGGTAGATGTTTTAATTTAATACCAACATTAGTCTCTTTTAGGATTCTAGTATAAAACTTTACTTTGGCTCCTTGTCACCCCTTTATAAAGACGTTGACAGAAAAAAAAATGGTCTTTTCTCTTGCACATGTACTTATCATTCCTTGCAACTGAAAATTTTGCCCATTGCTTTAGCCTTAATTGTACTGTCCTTCTTTACACACTTCTTAAGGTTCATTCCTTAGTATGTCTAGAATCTAGAAGATTTTCCAAAAGACTGTATAGGTAGGTGGATTCCCCATGGTGTTCTTTTCTTAGAAGATATTCTCAAATGTTTTCTTAAAAAATTTTTTTACATATTTGCTTAAAAGATGGGCATAAAAGTTTCAGTTTCATGATGCATATGAGTTGAGTAGTGATTCTTCTTAAAACTAGATCTGGATTTTTTATTCTAGATTATTGTCTTATTTCTCATAAGCACATCTTTAGCTTATTTTTATACTCTGGCTTTATGGACCTATGAGATTACCATATTTAATACCATATTTAATTACCATATTTAATAAAACAATATCACAATACCAATAAGAATTCATTTTAGAATTTTCCTTATCGAAGATAGCAGATTATCCCTCCTTTTTTTACTTACTAAGAAATCTTTATAATTTGTTTTCATGTTTTAAAAAAATAGAAACTAATAGTTTTATTGTATTTTTTTCAGTAAAATTCAGTTTGCCATTGGTTAATATGTCTCTTACAAATTGTAAAAAAAACCTTTTTATGACATACTTAATTTCCAAAGTTCATATACATTTTAATAATTCAGCCTGTCTCATCCATTACAATCCTTTTTGTTGACACAAAGAGAACTTCAGACCTTTCCTTGGGTATTTTGTTTTCAGGCAGTTTTGTGTGATTAATTTTTACTTGGAAAAAAAAATTTTATTAGGCACTTGTATCTGTACACATGTGGCAGTCAGAGGAAAGATGGTGGGTTTGAGTTCTCCCTTTCTACATACAGAAACTCCTTACCTGCTGAGCTGTCTCATTGCCCCTACTTGGCAAATTGTATTGGAAGAAGACTGGATGAAGGACTAATTAGGCTATTTGGGTCCGCGCCCCCCCCAAACTGCATAGAATTTTTCTCAGTTTCACCTTAAAACAGTAAATCCACAGAAGAAGTTTAAAGACCATAATCAATACTTAAGAATTATTTGTGAAGCAAAATCACACTTAGAAAACTTCAAAAATACACATTAAAACTGTGAGAAGGAGCTGTGCACAGCAGGAACCAAGCAGTGCCCTTCACCCTCGCTGGCAGTCTGGTTTTGTCTAGAGGTATATGGATAGCAAAGCCCTGATTTCAACTTGGCCATCCAAAAAGATCTGTGCCATTGGTGATGAAAGTAATGAAGTGTTTTAATACCATTTGGGCCCCTCCTGTGCCACTTCCTAGGTTAATATGAAAATATAGTGAAAACAATTTCCATTTGCTAGGAAATGGAAATAATGCTAATTCTCATGCTGGATACTTGTGAAATTTTCATCAATTATTATTAAAAACATTTTTAAACTATTATAAAGTATACAATATAAAATGATATTACTTACAAATTAAAATGCTCTTAATTCTTTTAAACCAGTATTAGGTCAGACTTCATGGAAGACCTGACTTTTAACAATAATGTGACTGTTTTTCTTATATGTTGGTGAATATTTTCAACTTACCAGTTTTGGTGGAGTGTGGAGAGTTGTGTAGCTTCATGCTCCCTCTGCTCTGGTGTGTGTGTGTGTCTGTGTCTGTGTATGTGTACCATAACATGATGCAAATAGTTCTGTTTTCCTCATTAAATCATGCCTTCCTGGCTTATTTCAATATGAAGAATAGGAAGAATACGAAAGTCTGTAATTTCATATATCAGTATTTATTTCGCCAGTTTTCTTATCTGATATTTCTGGATACATTTCTTCATAAATGCAGGGGTAGCACCAAAAACTTAAAATGCCTAGAGTTTGGTCTCAGCATGCTCTATGCTGTTTCCTCAGGCCTCCCCAGAGCAGTTAGACTTGAATCTTTTTGGGAAGAAGAAATTTTCCTTGAAAAGATATGCTTAAAGCCACATCTTTGAAGCATAAGACCAGTCTGTTCTGATGGTGTGGAGTTACCTAGGAAACCTGTATCCCATCAGGAGAAAAACAGATGTTCTTCCTCCTGGTAAAGAACTGCAGCTATCCATTTAGCAATTAGGAATCTCTTCCTAGATAATAATACTCTTGAGATGGGAGTCTTTCAGCAGGCAGGAACAAGAATCACGTGACCCCCCCTCCCCCGCATGGGAATGAGTCCTCTTCTTCAAATAAAAAACAAAAGTAGACTGATAGGCCAGTGTCATACTAATAGAACTAAGATATTTTATTTCTAGAATTGTAAATAGGAGGCTTACTTAAAGGTCATGAAGAGAGTTCCCTTCTGGACCCCAGCATCTCCAGTCCAGTCAGCCCAAAGCATCAGTTATTTCTAGCCAGGTTTCTAATTTTAAATGGGTTTGAGGAGGGGAGGGAGTGGGAATAGGCATAGCTATGTAAAATGAGAAAAGATTGCATTAAAAAAATTCTTAATTAAGAAAAAGTAAAAAATGAGTTTGATTGAAATGGTGTTCTGGTGTGTCTCTAAAAAGGGTGAAGAACCTGCCTTTCCCTGCTGTTAACCCCTTGCCTTTTTAATTAGAAGAATTAGAATAATAAGATTTACTTTGTGTCTCCTTTCACATCCCCATACATCTGACCTAGTCTTGTCGCTGTTGCGATTTTGCTTTTTTTTTTAAAGACGGTCCCATTGCCTGTAAAATTAGTATAGCCTGTTTACCCTAGAGTAGGAGCCCATGGTGGTCTGCCTGTCTGCTTTGCTATAGTACTCATTCTCGGGTTAGATTCAGTCTCTGTATTTTACTGTTTCTTTATACCCTCGGATCAAATCTCTCTTTTTGATCTCTGGTGTTTCCTCTTCCTCATTCCCTCTCCAAATCCCTACACACTGAATTCGTTTTTCTTCAAAAACTTTCCTCTACGTTTTTTAAGGTCAGATTTGAGAAGAAAAGGAACTGTAATTTCAACATCCTGGTATAAAGTAGAGAAACAGAAGAGCACTGTAACACCATCACCACCCTGTCTCTACCTGTAGAGGTTAATAACACTGCACTTTTGTAGTTGGCCAAGGAAACTAAAAGGTCAACCAAATACAAATGTTTTCATGTAAATTGTCTTTGCTATATTTGGGAAGATTCTACCACACTATTTAGGTCCCAAGAAGTGATGATGTGGCCCAGATGGTTAAAGAGAGAACCATCTCAGGCAATCTGTGAAAGCCCAGCTTCTAGAAATTTAAAATTTTCCAATCTCACATTTAGGATTAAATGTATTTCTTTTATGTGTTGCTGTTATTAAAATTTTAAGGTTGAACCTTGTGGTGGTTTGAATTAGAATGGCCCCTGTAGGCTCATATATTTGGATGCTTAGGCATCAGGGTGTGGTACTACTTGATAGGGATTAGGTGTGGCCTCATTGGAATAAGTGTGACCTTGTTTGAGGAATTGTGTCACTATGGGTGGTCTGTGGGGTTTCAAAAGCCCAGGCCCAGAGTCTCTATCTTCCTGCTGCCTCTGGATCCATACAGAGAGCTCTCGGCTACCTTCAATTCCACCATGCTCTTTGCCATGATGGTTATGGACTAACCCTCTGAAAGCAAGTCCCCAATTAAATATTTTATAAAAATTGTCATGGCCATGGTGTCTCTCCACAGTGATAGAACCAAGATAGACCTTGAAAACAAATCCCAACATTTATTTGTTTTGTGTTGCCAGAATAGTCAAAATTCCTGACGTCTTCATTAGATTACTTTGGACATACTGCATACTTATAAAGTGTCAGCTCTAAAAGAAACCTCTTAAATAATTTTACTTGCTTAAAAATGTAAGACATTTTCTTCCCAACCTCTTTCTAAGGAGACACCACTAAAAACAGTTCATTGAGAGAGGAGCTGTCTTCATTTCTACTTGGTTCCAAAGAAGCAGAGATCACACTGGGTGGCTTGAACTGAAGATATCTTCAGCTACAGTGTCAATCTCAGGGAGCATAGCAAGGAGATATTTGATGGGCGTAGTTGACCGGTAAGCTAGAATTAACCAGACCAGCTCAATACAACAGATCTAGTTTAATAATTGGAAAATGGGGAAACTCACACGACCAGGGTCCAGCGAACACCGGGCGGGGCAGAGAAGACAGAGAGCACCTGGATTCCCAGTGCTTTCTTCCCTGGCCCCAGCCGGCCACACTCTAGCCAAATGTGATTGGCTCAACTTCCCCATCAGATATTAGTTTCCTTAAATCAGAACATTTCTCTTCAAGGGAGGATGGAAGCTAAAGCATGAACAAAGAATAATTTTTATCACAACATTTTATAATTCTTAATGAAATGACAAGTGAAAGATCACCAGTGACTGCTAGCTTGGCCAGAAAGGGGTAACCTATACAGCATGGCTCTTCAAAGAGTAAAACTCAGATCTAAATATAGTCGTGTCTCGATTTCCTTGGTTTCTAAGAAATTCACTATAAAAATATGATCAGCAAAATCCAAAATGTGATAAAATATCTCTTTAACAAATTATTTCAAAGAACAGGGGGAAGTAGTTTGAAGAGAAATATGGAAAAAGAAAATTCATAAATTCAAAGACATAAATACTAGTTTAATCACAGTGGAACTTTTGCAATCTTATAAGCTATATATTTGTGAGGCAGTTAGAGATCTTTCAATATGGATATATATCAACTGATTGTTAGAATTTAATTTTAAAATAAATGAAAAACATGACTTAGATAACATGGTTACTTACATCCAGAAGAATTTTAACTATTTGGGATAACATACTGCATTTTTTACAGGTGATGTAATAGTATAGGTGTAGGGAACATCTTTAGGAATAATGGATGTGGTAAGATTGTTAGTGAAGCTAGATTGAAACTAGATCTGTGGAAATTCTTTTTACCATTTTCTCTGTTTTTATATGTTTGAGATTTTCCAAAACAGTGAAAAGAGTAAGCATGGGCTCTATATGGAAAACATGCAAGGGAAAATAAATCTTTGTATCAGAAGTTCTAGGAATAGGAAACCAAAATTTCAAGATTTATTAGATTTGTTTCCATGATTTATCCCCTTGACTTTGATAAGGATCTACAGAGTCTGGTGTTTTGACTAATAAATAGGGTTTGTCCTTTTCCTCTCTTACTCACTTAGTCTTCCCTTGTAAATTGTGTAACTTTTGTATTTATCTTTTCTATAAATGTCATTACCATGAATGTTCAAAAATTACTCGAAATATATATGTAAGGAAAGTTGTGAACAGCCCTGTAACCATTACTGAAGCCAACAACTGAGGCCTTGAAAGCACCCCTGGAACACATGCCTTCCATACCACAGATTCCTTCCTTCTCCCTGACCCTGCCAGTGCTCTGACAGTTGTGGAAATCACTTCCTTGATGCTATTTTAACATCTCAGAAATATTCAGAAATATATTTATCTTTACTCCAACAGATTATTTTCTTTACTAGACACTTAAGCATGTATTATTTTGCATATTTTCAAACATCATCTAAATGCCCACCACCTTGTAAGCAGCCTTCTCAAGTTTTCTTCAGTCTGCATCCAGTTTAACCTCATTCAGGTTAATAGTAGTAACTGTGGTTTCTTTTTCTTTATTTTTTTTTTCCTTGAGGTGTGGGATGTTTTTCATGCCAGGCTGGTATCTAGCACTATATAGCCAAGAGTGATACTGAACTTCTGATCCTCCTGCCTCCACCTCACAAGTGTTGGAACTACAGAAGTGGGCCAGCGTACATAGTTCATTTGATGCAGGGGACCAAACCCTGGCCTTTGTGCATAGTGGACTAGCACCTTACCACATTCCTAGTCCTAATTTAGTTGTGTTTGGTGTGTGTGTGTGTGTGTGTGTGTGTGTGTGTGTGTGTGTGTAGGCACACATGTGCCTCAAAAATATATATGGAGGTCAGGGGGAACCTGGTAGATTTCCAGGGATTGAATTCAGGTTATCAGATTTGGCATCAGCACTTTTACCTACTGAGTCATCTGGCTAGCCCTAGATTCATTCCTCTTATATTGCTATAAAACAGTCGTGTGTGTCTGGGGAGGAGGGCTGTATATCCAACTGCTATCTCATTCCCGTCATGAGAAGGCCGAATGGCCTGTATAAGTCCACTCCATTATATTCACACCACAGTGAACTCACTAACGTCTCAATGCATTCTATTGCACGACCCTTCTGTCAGCGAATCCATTCTTTCATTAGTAGATTTTTAGATTATTAGAAAGTTTTGCAGTTATAAACAAAGCTTCCAAGAGTGTTCTTGTACATGTCTCTTGTTGTACACATATTAGTGTTTCTGTAGAGCAAAGCTTGGTAGAGCATGGCTAGTAGGCAGGTATTCCTGTTTTTTAGTAAAACTTTCACAAAATAACTACACCCAGTTGTGTGTACTGTCTGTGAGTACTTTCACTCCACAGTGGCAGAACCAGTCTAAAATGTTTACTACCCATGCTTTAATAAAAACTTGCTGATTGCAATTCCTGCCTTTGTTATATTTACATACATATTAGAATTATTAAGTTCCAGGGTAATCCTCAGAATTCCTCAATGATAGGAACTAATAGGACTTTGTATTCATATATTTCCCACTATTTTGTGTGTGTGTGTGTGTAACAGAGTCTGTAGAATTTATAGAACAACCTTTTGTGTAGGTTTCTACCTTCTTTGAGACAGGACCTCTTCATAAGCGAGGCTAGCTGGCCTTCAAGTTTTAGGACATTGCCTGTCTCCACTCCATCTCCCCATAGGAACATGCTACATTGCAGACTACTGAGTCTACTGCACTCAGCTTTTCCATAGATTCTGAGGATCTGACCTTAAGTAATCAGGTTTGCACAAAAAAACACTTTGTCCCACTGACCCATTTCCCTATGGCATTGTATGCAGTCTTTTAGTTGTAAATGTTGTAATGTATATGTCTTGTTATATAATAAGACAGCTGTCAATTTCATATATTTATATTAATGTAACTTTAAACTATAAAGCAATTTCGAAATGATATCTTCATGTATAACTTTGAATGTGTATATGTGTATGGTGGGGGTCCACAAGTATACAGGAGGATGGAGGCCAAAAGTTGACATCAGGTTTCCATCTGAATCGGATTTTTCTTTGGGCTGCCAGCTGACAAATAGGCAACATGGAGACTTACTATTAATTATGAAAACTCGGCCTTAGCTTAGACTTGTCACACTAGCTCCTATAACTTAAATTAACCTGTTTTTATTCTACAATTTATCGTGTGGCTCTTTACCTTTCTTCATTCTGTGTGTCTGACTCCCTCCATGTCTTATTGGGGTCTCTCTGCCTCGTAATTATCTCCATCTACTTCCTCTGTCTGCCTCAGTCCTGCCTAGACCCCCAGCCTAGCTGGTGGCCATTCAGCTCTTTATTAAACTCATCACAGCCATATATCTTCACAGAGCATATAAATATCCTACAACATTTCCCCTTTTAACTAAATAAAAAGTAAAGTTTTTAATGCTAACATAGTAAAACTGTATCGAAAAGAACAATTATCAGGCAAAGAATTACATCCACAATGCCCAGTCCATTTATATTTGCCCTGTTAGGAAAATTACTTTATTATCTATCTTATCTCGATGAATTTATAATTTTATATCTAAACCATTTCTATCATAACTTGTATTGCCATTCTAAAGCTATTATTTTAGACCTCAAAACATTTTCTTAGGTAAACAATTTAAACTTAATGTTTCTCAACCATATAAACTTACATCTCTCATGTAAATTTCTTTTCTGAATTTGGTAACAAGAAGTACTACTATAACTATATCTTGTCTTTAATTCCATCAGAGACCCAAGAAGGATATAATAGTAACTGAATAAACAGGAAGTGTAGAACAAACAGCTTCCAAAACTATAGAAACGACAGAGACAACTGACTGCCTGGCCAGTCACCCAGTGTTCCTCTGCAACATTGGAGCATCCATCTTCAGCCTACAGGCTAGAATATCTGACAGACTTTTCTGTAAAGCAGGAATTTTAAAGGACTATTATACCTTGTCTTGGCAAAGTTAGGTATTTACTTTCTTTTGTGTCCTGCTTGTCCAGTTTGTACAGCATACTGTCAGCAGTCAAGGCAAGGGCAGTTTCTTGCCCAAATGGCTAGCTTTGCCACATTGAAAATAAACTACATATGGAATTTCTTTGATACCCATTATCCTTTTTTGAAGTAAATTGGTACTACTAGGAGCAGACATATCTCATTGTCACGAAAAGCCTTATGTTATTAAAACATTTTAAATGCCATGTTCTGTAGGTCTTTGAAGACCATCTGTCTAAATCATATCTCTGTTTAACCTTGAAAACATACATAACATGACTATAGGTTTGATTGTAATAGATGACTACTTACCTGTCTTTCTTTATTATCCTTAATAGCTTTCAAGGACTAAAACTTTACATTACATTTTTAAATGAACTGCATAGGTACAATGTCTTAAACAAGAGTAGAATAACATATACAGTATAATACAAATAACCTTAAATTGATATCAGTATATAAAACTTCATCCCAATGTAAAATGTTTAAGATTAATGGTTTTTATTTAGTTTAAAAGTATATTCAACACTCTACCCTCTTATCATATCAATTCTATATTCTCCCTTTTGTTCCTTTCAGAAAGAGATTCCTGAATTCAATCCTTTTTGTTTAGTTTTTTTTTCTGACCATGACCAGTAACAAATTATAACAAAAAAAAAACAAAAAAAAATTATAACAAATCACCCTAAACAATGACAAGCATTCATAACTCTCCAAATGACCCAAAAACCACCCACCCCACCTCTTGGGAGTGTGGATATTGTATTCTCTAGTCTGCTTCTTTTTGTCTGGGGGCAATGACAGCTTTAAGGGACACTGAGAAAATAGAGATAATGGTAAAGTCCTTGGAGAGTTAGCTGTATTTCTGTTTAGACTCTGTGTGATGGAAAAGTGTAGAGCTTATCTGAAGTCTAGGCTGAAGAGTCTGTGAGGCTAGACCATCTCAGCTAGCAACTTTGAAGTTGTTTTAGACGCAGAATTTTGAGGAAACTGCAACAGAGACATTCTGAGAGGTTGGATCACCTGGGCAACATGTCTTTATTGATATTTTGGTCCTTTTGTTCTGAATACACACAAACTTCTAAAGGTAACATACATATTTGTATTAACACAAGTATGGAATGTGTGATGTGCACAAGTCAGCTAAAGCTAATTTTGTTTGTTTTATGTTTGAACAGGTAAAAGACATCTGCCAACTTTATACCTCTTTTGAACTGTAAATCCAAACCTCTATCCATGCCATATGAAAGGATGGCATATAATAGTAAGTCATGAGGACTCTGTACCAACAAGATTTATCATGTCTCATCCATTCTCAGAGCTGTGTTTGCAGCAGAGAGATCAGCATATACATCACCCATCCTGTCGTCTTTCTCAGTTTCTTTCTTCATGTCTGGAGCCAAGATTTTCAGGAGGTATCCCCCAATCAAATCTGGTCTTTATTAATTTTGAAAAGAATCATAACTTTTTGTTTTCCTGTGGAAACAAAGACGTAACCTCTTCCCCAATACAACTTATTTTCTGACTTCCATTTTGAAGTTAAGACATTTCTGAAATATAGGTTGGTTTGATTTAGCAGTTTCCATAGTCTCTCAGCAACCATTGTTTTTTGTGCATTAGCATTTTAAAAATTCAAAGTCAGCAAAGTACCATACAGGATCCAGACATGCTGTGTATTTTCCATCTATTACTTTATTTTTTAAAGACTTTTTATTTTTAACTATTTTTCTAATGATCATCTATATTCTTATTTTTTACTTCTTTAGCATCTAAGCCATTTTTAAGCATATTATATCTGTTCAGAGGTTTTATTTGATCTTAATCTTACTTTCTGTTCCTGTGCAACCTCCTCTGACCACTTGTGCTGTGCAGTTCTGCTTAGCAAGTGGTACACCAGCAACTGGCTCCACCCACCCGCTGTTCCTTTAGAGCCTAGCTTCATGCCAGCTGGTACTGACTTTGGAGCTACATTTACTCACCCCAGCTCTGGGAATGTTGTGTCTTCTTGTGACCGGCATTTTGTACCCTGTGCCAGCTGCTCAGGTGCTTAGTTGCACAGCAGAACGTCCTAAAAGAGCCATGCCTTTGTGCCCCCCATACTGCCTAGCCAAGAGACCCAGGGTTTGCTATTCAGAACACGGCCTTAATCTAGGCTTGTCCCACTGACTCTTATAACTTAAATTAACTTGTTTTTATTCATCTGTTTTACTATGTGGCTTTTAGCCTTTCATTCTGTATATCCATCTCCCTCCATGCCTCATTGATTTCTTTCTATCTCTTAATTATCTCCACCTACTTCCTCTCTATGCCCAAAAGTCCTGCCTATACCTCCTGCCTAGTTATTAGTGGCTGTTCAGATCTTTACAGCAATATATGCTTATACAGTGTATAAATATTCCACAGCATCCACCATACTCTCTCTCTATTTATTGAGGCAGGATCTCTCAAAGAATTCAGAACTTGCTAATTCTAGCTACTCTAGCTAGATAACTTACCTCAGAGACTCCACATCAGTGCCTCCTGAATGTTGTGATTCCAGAAGACCAGCACACCTGCACAGCTTTTTACATGGGTGCTGGGGTCTGAACTCTGATGCTCACACTTGAATGGAAAGCACTTTACCCAATGAACCATCTTCCCAACCTAATGTATATATTTGTTATTATTAGAATCTAAATAGAATAGATAGTTTCAAAGTTGTCTGGTTTTTTATATAAAATATTATACAGTCTTTTGTTTGCTTTGTTCCTATGAGAATCTATCATTCTATGACTGTACAGTTTTTTCATATTTCTATAATTGGACGTTTTCCTTTGCTAGTGGTATTCCTCTTAACATGCATGTTTTGTGCTTTTAGATGCACACTAAGGAGTAGAATTGCTTTTCATGCCAATCCTCCATTTTAATCTACCATGACAATGCTTTTTCCAAAGTGTTTGTGCCAATTTGTAGCATACACAGTGTACAGAGTTCCCATTATTTGCATCCTTGCCAACACTTGGTCTAGGTAATGTTCTTAGTTATGTTTTGGTAGATGGGCAGCAGTGTTTTACTATGGCTTTAATATTCATTTGCCAGATAACTAAAGGAAGTCAAGTACCATTTATATTTTTGTAGGTCACATCAGTATTTTTTCTTAAGGACCTGAGCTTAGCAGTTTTATATTTATCTTACTAACTTGTATGGATGACCCAAGTGTTCTTGACATGAGCATTATATGTCGGTAAAGATAAAGAGCTCCTCCCACTCTGAGGCTTGCTTTTTTCAGTCTTAATGGCATTTGTTTTGTTTTCTTTGATGAAAATAAATTATAGCTACTTCACTTCAGTGTTGTTGAAACTATGAAAATAGATAAAGGACTATTTGGAAAGGTGAAGGATATTGATAGACTGGACAACAGAAGGCAATGTGTGAAAGATGGCAACAATAGTCAAAGTACATTGTAAACATGTCAGTGAAATCCGTTATTTGATACAACTTAATAGATGCTAATAAAAGTAAATTAAAATACAAGGTGAGAAGTGTACTGATTTCTGTCTTTGAAAAAGGTTTGAGTATTTTCATGTTTCATACTTACCCTACTGTGTGACCTTGGCCAGCTTTTGAGCTTCTCTTTACTTATCTGTAAATAGATAGTAATAATATCCATGTCATGGAGTAATTGAGAAGATTAGGCAAGAGAAAGCACTTGCTATAGAGCCATTCACCTAGCAATCCCTCAGTAGATGTTAATTGCCTCCCCCATCATTTAGGGTGCTCATTTTCATACTGCCTTTTGGGAAATTGGGTAGTATTCATGAGCTATTTGCAAATGAATGTTTTGGAAATTAGAATCTCATATAATTATCCTAGGAATTTAGAAAGTGGCCTAAAATAGTAAACCATAATTAATTTGCCCAGAGAAATAAATTGTAAAATTTTCTCTGATGAAAAGAAATCTTAGTCAATATGGGATTCTCGAATAATAAAAATCATGACTAGAGTATCCAGGACATGAAAAGTGGTTGTTTAGAGCAATTCTGAACCCTATACATAATGCATCACAGTCTAAACCCAGGGTAGATCTCTTTGCCTCCAAGAAGAAAGCGAGGTTTCTTAGGATGAGAAATGACTAAACTCTCTAGTCCAAAGCACCTCCTTTCTCCACCTCTTTGGAACTTTCTGGTATTTGTTGATTTTTAATTTTTCCCTTTTTCATTATTCATTCATTTGACAATAATTGTGCAAAATTTATTACATATAAATGTTCTAGCACCAAAACACAGCAGGAAAACATGGTGTGAGCCTTATAAGATAGAATGCAGGGGATTCTCAAAGTTCTTTAGAAAGGGGGAAAATAGGGGGTCTGACTGAAAGGAACTGTCAACCCAGAATTCTTTTTTTTTTTTTTTTTTGGTTTTTCGAGACAGGGTTTCTCTGTGGTTTTGGAGCCTGTCCTGGAACTAGCTCTTGTAGAACAGGCTGGTCTCGAACTCACAGAGATCCGCCTGCCTCTGCCTCCCGAGTGCTGGGATTAAAGGCGTGCGCCACCATCGCCCGGCTCAACCCAGAATTCTACATTCAAGAATCTGTCAAATAAAGATTGTCTTAGACTTTTTAAAAGATGGTCTAGTCTGGTGGTGCATGTTTTTATCCCAGCACTAAGGAGGCAGAGACTAGTGGGTTGCTGAGTTTAAGGCTGCCTTGGTTTAACAGGATAGTCAGGGCTAGAGAGAGAGAGACCCTGTCTCAAAAAAGAAATTTTTAAAAGAAAAAGAAGAAACAGTATAATTTCTAAAACAACAAGTACTAGTGTTTTACAAAGAAAGTGCAAAGTGATGAAATGCCAGCAGTTGTCTGTGTTCAGATGAAATGTCATTGGCGCTTAGTAAGGTGCCTCCACCACTGTCTTGTTTCCACCATTTATTGTTACATAAAAATTGAATGAAAGAAACAACTGTCCTTCGTCTTACGTCCATTTTCCCATTTTGTCTTAATCCATATTTTAAAAGGCACAGGTTATTAGCTTTTAATTTGTAACATCTTTAAGTTGTGTCTTATTTGGAGTCAGCATTTCATATTTATGACTGAACCCAGTATTAGGATAAATGTTCTTTGTGACTCTTTCTGAGTAGTACTGCAGCTCCTTTCTTGTGCTCTCTTTATGCCAGTGTCCTCCATTGGGGTGTGTGTGTGGGGGGGGGATGGAACTGAATTCTGGGAGGAAGAAGGCAGAGTAGAGAGATGCCATGATCTGCCGCTGGAGATAGATGCGCAGAAACTTTGCTGGTAGGCCACGACCTCGTGGTGATACACAGATTAATAGAAATGGGCTAAATTAAGATGTAAGAGTTAGCCAATAAGAAGCTAGAGCTAATGGGCCAAGCAGTGTTTTAATTAATGTAGTTTCTGTGTGGTTGTTTTGGTTCTGGCAGCCGGGATGAACGAGCGGGCCCTCCCCCAACAGCCTTGTCCTGGGCATGTCGTTGGAAGCTGTTTTCAGTTCACATTACTTCTTACAGTTTGATCTTCTGAACTACTAGAACGTCATGGCTTACATATCATTAAATTAGCATTTGTTCAGTCTTAGTATGAAATCTTTGCTTACATCTGTGAGTTCATATCAGTTCTAACTTATATACTTTTTATTGTGTGTTTTTTTTCCCATCATATTTGTGGGGAATTTTTGGTGTTTTTGTTTCTGTGGTGCTGGGATCAAACCCAATCCTTCACAGGTGTTGTTAATTTGTTCATTTCAGAAGCTTTCCCATTATAAATCACAATACAAATAGAACAGATGTTATTTTTGTGTTTCTAAGAAGAACAATAGATTCTTTAAAATTTTTATACAACTGTGTCTCCTTTGTATATAATACCTAGCTTGTACAAAAAGGAAATTTTTAGGAAATGAACAGAAAATACTTCCCAGGTATCTGTAAGTACGTCCTTCGCCACAGATAATTGTGTTTAGTTAGTCTAATTTTTTAATAGCATGCTTAATTCTCACTATTTGGCATGCTCTTTTACAATATAAAGTGTTTTGTTTGTTTTGTGTTGCTGAAAACCAAACACAGGGTCCTACACATGCTAGACAATCACTCTGCCCCTGAGCTACACACCCAATCCTGAGAATGCTTTTGAGTACTAAGAAGTACTAAGGGAAGGAAATGCTATGAGCACTACCTTCAGCAGGTACATATTTAATAAATTCCAACCTGAAGGCATCTTCTTTCCCTAAGTCGGGTTGACCTGCTATGGCAGAAACATCTCACTTCCCTTCTGTGTAAAGAATGATGTTACCAACACCATCTTCACTGTCAGGACCCTTAGGCCTGGTCAGCAGAAAAGAATACATACTTTCTAAGCTCTCCTACTATTAAGTACAGAATTTCAGATTTTCAAGATGAAAGTTGTAGAGATGAATGGCATTGATGGTTATCATTGATAATAGAAGACACAACTGCCCAGTATGTGGCTTAAAGAGTTATTTCCAAAGAATGCTCAGGTGAAGCTAGGATTCAGGAAACACTCTTGGTATAAGTCAGAATGAAGCAAAATTGCCATATATCAAGTAAAAGTACGCACTAAAGGAATGTGGATGGGCTTCTTGAGAGAATCAAGCTTAAGTGTCTTTGTAATACAGATTTATATGATTTTGAAGTTAGACTGTTTAAAGTATATAATTTATAGCCAAGTTCAAAGATAAATAAGTTTAGTACTTTAAGTAAAATGAACTGGCTTATTTCTTTCATTTTGTTTGTTTGTTTGTTTGTTTGTTGAGACAGGATTTCCCTGTGTAGCTTTGGAGCCTGTCCTGGCACTCTGTCTGTAGATCAGGACTGGCCTACGAACTCACAGAAATCTGCCTGCCTCTGCCTCCCAGGTGCTGGGATTAAAGGCGTGCACCACCTTTGCCCAACATGACTTATTTCTTTTAAGGAGAGAATCCTTCTGAAAATGAAACTGTAAGGTGGTTTATGAGGGCCATTGTTCAGTTTTGTAGAGAAGAGTCAAACTTAAGCTCAGATATCACGTGCATTTCATCTTGGAATGACACATTACCTGTTTATGAGGGTGTGTTGTATATGCATGCACAAACGTGTGCACTTGCATACATGTGTGATGTGGTAGTAGCATGCATCCATGGAATGAAAGGAAGAAGACTCTTCTTCGATCATGCAGGCCCTGAGGTCAGACTTGGTGGCAAGTACCTTCACTCATTGAGCCATCTCACTGGGCCACGTTAGCTGTTTAACACTCTGGTTCAGGTTGTCTCTCAAAGGGGGGTTATTGTCTTTCTGTAACAGGCTTTATAGAGTATTTGTCAGTCTGTTGGTTATGTGGAACTTATTCGTATATAGCAAGCAGTGCAACTAGGGACTACTTTCCATTCCTGTATTCCGCTCTCTTTTCCGTCTCAGTTGCATGACAGTTATGAATGCACTTAGTGCATCGAAACTGAGCACTTCCCTGGTTGGTAGCAAATAGTGTTTTATTTCATTTTTGCCCCCAAAAGAAAATTTTAAAAGTTACCTTTGTATCTACGCTAGAGGTATGATCCATGCTAGAGCACTGGTTCAATCCCCAACACTGACAAAAAGAAGAAAAATAGAACCCTTGGCTTTTTATAATAGCTATTCTAACGGGATGAGCTGGCATTCCCTTATCATTTTGATTTGCATTTCCCTCATCATTAGTGACATGAAGTCATGTTATCTGTTGTTTTGCTGTTGAGTTGTGGAGTTCATTATGTATTCTGGGTATTAGTCTAGAAGAATAATCTAGATGAATAATTTGCAAATACTTTTCTTATTTGGCTGTTTGTGTCTACTTGTTTATCTTTTTTCCTAAGCAGAAGCCTCTTAGTTTGTGATAGTTTCATTTGTATGCTGTTACTTTTGTTGCCTTCACTTTTGACTTGTTATTTAGAAAATCATTGCATCTAACATAAAGACCAAGAGTGGTTACAAACGCTAGTGTTGTTGTAAACTAGCATATAGCCATCATGGGGGCTAGAGGTTCCTTAGAAAATTAAAGTGCCCACCAGTCAGTGTCTCTGTCACCAGCCTTGCTGCTGTCACTGTGACCATAGCCCATAACTCCAAATCTGAGTAGTTTCAGAGGCACTTGGAGAAGTAAGGGGTCCTGGACGCTACCAAAGTGTTTAGCCTTCTATGAAGAGTCAGAGGAGTCACTAATGTTTCTCTGCTACCCTGAAAAACCGGAGAAGAAAATGGGCAGAAATGAAAGAGAAACATATAACTACTGTTGAAGAGAATAAAAATTGAAAATAAGCTGAAAGCAAGCTTGCTATAAACTACCTCAGGAGAGTAGAGTAGAACTCTTGTCAGTTGAAATGACACTGGGGAAAAATGATTTTGTGTAACTGGAATAACTTGTATAGTATATAATCTTTTCTGAACAGATGCTATAAAACTTTTAGTATGTTAAATTCACTCATCACACTTTAACTGTTAAAAATAGATACACTTAGAATCACCAAAAAACACTCGATGTAACTTTCTTTGGGTCTTAAAGCAGGAAAATCCAAAGTAGATCTTGAAGCTAAAGAGCCATATATAACTCAGTATCTTTAAAGGAAGAAAGGAAAGGAAAAAGGGTATTTCATTCATCGTCCGCTTAGAAAATATAGTAGTGGTTGTATTTTAACCTAGGAGGTGTAGCATGGAGCTACCCTTAGTTTAGGACATAAGCATAGATAGTTACACTCATTCTTGACAATGTGTATTTCTTGTACATGACTGAAGAGGTCTATTTGTACAGTACTTCTGCTTGGATTCCCATGCATCTTCTGCTCTTGTTTATATAATCCAGAACTCTTCTTTGACACCTCTTTGCCTTAGATAACTGTGTGTGTGCCAGTGTAAACTCTGACACTATGTTTTCCTTCTATGCAGTCACACTCATCTGATAATGCTGCCTTGCTGTGCTACGTGCTTTAGTGTGTACTGGTTGCACATTTGTTTTCAGTTTACTTAATGATGCAATTTCCCTAATTATAGTTTATATAGCTTCCTGTAGGGCCACACTCTTACTCTGACTTACTTGGTTACATAATTGGGCACATATAGAGGTAATATAGAATTCTGGGTTTGTGCACAATCTCAGATGGGAATGGAAATGTCATTGATGATTATAGTATATAATTATATAGTTCTTTTCCATATTAAAAAAGCTAACAGTATAATCTGACAATTTTATTACTTGGAGATATCGTCGAGTAATAGTGTGTGTGTGTGTGTGTGTGTGTGTGTGTGTGTAGTCAGACTGGTAGCTGTGCTCTGTTGTAGCACTCCTTATTGACAAAGGAAACCAATGAGATGTACATTGACAGCTGAATGGATAAAGAAAATGTGTCCTATATACACTATAGAATATTATTTGGCCACAAAGATTGAAATCTGGTCATTTGCAGCAACATGGGTGGAAATGCAGGCCATTGTGTTATGTGAAATAAGCCTAGCACAGAATGGCAAATTTTGTGAGTTTTCTCATAGGTACAAGCTAAAGAAGTCTGCCTTAGGAGTAAGTGAAACAGCAGCCAGGAAGGATAAAGCTGGATTGACAGAGGTTGAATAACTAGTACCAAAATATAGATTCATGGAATAGTGTTCTGTAGCAGAATGAGGTAACAGATTCCAACAGTCAGTCTCATATAACTGGGTGGGGTTTGAGGTTCCTAACCTCAAGAAACTAATTACTCTGACTCAGCCATTCACATTGTAGGTGGACATAAAGTTATTATGTTATTCCATGAATGTAAAGCATGTCGACTAAAAATAGAAAATGTTCATATACAGATGAGAAAATTTAAGCAAAAATGTCTTGAATCCTATTTTTGTTATTGTTACAAAAATGACATTGGTCTTGTTTTTTATTTAGAGAGCTGCCCCCAATAGCTTACAGTTAATGTATTGTAATTACAGTATGTTAAATATATAAAAGATATTGGCAGCACCATAGCTTTTCTATCTCACTGTGTTCAGGAATAATTTGGTCAAAGTAGGTATTCAATGTATATGCACCCACCATATCTCAACATTTATACTCATGTTTTTAATTGTATATAATATAAATTATCTTAGTCTCGTGGAAAAGCAGTTTAACTTATGTTTTCTCTGTGTTCACCCTTCATCCCATGATTTCTCACATCTGTAGAGCAACATCAGCCTCTCAGGGAACTCCTGCTACTTCAGAACAGGGACTCCACATATCCCTCCTCCCTTGGATTTTTTTATTTTGAAAGGGATAATAGGAGAGAGTTCAACAGGATTCTCATTTATTTGATTCCTTTTTCTTGTCTGGCACCCTGTTACTGCTCAAATTTAACAAGTTAGCTATATTTGAAAATATTCCTAAGAGTCAGTCTGTCTCTGTCTCTCTGTCTCTGTCTCTCTCTAAGAAGATTGAGGATACAGTTTTTGGTTAGAGACACTCACATTATAACAGTTTAGTGACTTAGTGATACAAGAAAAATCTGATTCACAAGATTATCAGAAGGAGGATTTCAAATTTATTTAGCAGGAAGGACAGTTAGTTTGGTTTAGTCATCAAAATAAAATCTGGTCTACTGGATACCCTGTATTATGCTTGAATTTCCATTGGGAATGCAACACTCCGCTGTCCCTTTTTGCTGTTTAACTTAAGCTGCAGTGAGCACTAAGAGAACAGCCGTGGGGCTGAGCAGCTTATTTTTTTTTTTTTAATCTATTCATTTTATACTTTCAGACAGATTTTTCCCTGGGGTGAAACAAAGGTTAACTGAAATTTCCTCTGTTGTGTACCTGAACGAATCAGCAGTTCGGGGAGGAAATCCCATTGATGGGCCAAGAGAGTGACAGGCTCTATTTAAAGAATTCCCCCGACTGTGTGGTAGACCAGCCATGCCATGAATTTAACTGTTCCTGTGGTCCCCATACTTGTACCCACCAAAAAGAGAGGGAGAGAGAGAGAGAAAGCGACTTTGTTCTGCTAACGTTGCCCTAAGCTTTGAAAACCATGAGCCATTGAGTTTTGTGAATTCAAGTTAGACAGCAACAGAGGCCAAAGCTCTGGGGACAATATCTGAAAGGGAGTACACAAAACAGGTAGAAGCTGTTTAACTGTTTATTCTCCGTGTGTGCGCACTAGTGCTGTGTTTACACGCACCAATACCATACTTTATACTTTCTTGTGTTAGCCCTAGTTTTATATATATCAGCATGGCTTTGTTAAATATTTCTAAGTGCATGACAAACAGGGTTTTCATTTGTGCAGTGTTCTGTTCCACGAAATATTTTGCTTTTAACAATATAAAAATGTACATATAAGAAATGAGAGTAAACACAATGTGAGTCTAAGTAATTTTTTAAAAAATGTTTATATTAGCCTGTAGAAACTTTATTTTCGGGGGTAGCTCATGTATTTTGTATTTCTCCTGTTTAGTGAAAACTGCTTTAAATATGAAAAGATGGTATCTTAAGTTGGATTAAACATCCTTAATTCATGTGTATTTAACGTCAGGACTTGTGAGCCTTGTTGAAAAAAAACAGCTTTAAACCCTGCCTAGTTGGCCTCAATAGTGCATGCTGCAAACGGATTATAAATAGACATTGTCTTTTCTGAAGTGGAAGTTAGTATGTGTTCCCAGGGGGCATGAACTGAATATCTGACAAATATTTCACATGTATTTCTATGCACAAAATTAAAATATAATTCAAAATATTTTCTTTGTAATTTGAAGGTTCTGTTGTCAGATTTTTCTTACATGTGCCATCTGGTGTGAATGGGAACTTAAAGACACTTAAATTAATAGAAAAAATTATCTCAACCTGGAGTGGTTGATTGGTTTTTGTCTGGGGACTTTGGGGAAGAGGATACTTCTTAAATTGGTTTGGGAGGATTCATCTTAGAGATTATGTGGTGCTAGATTTCATGCTCACAGATAGGAAGAGAAAATCTCGAGAGAGAATGTTTAGTATACAATCATTCAATATGTTTTGAAAAAGCTGTTGTTTCTTTGCACAATAATCTTGCCCCTCTTTTATTCTGAGACACTTAAAAATAGTTTCTCTTACTCTGTTTTGTGATCTTTTCTTTTTTTTGTACTTTTTGTTTTACATTTTGGTGTGATTGTCAGTAGGCTATAGCACTGTAAGGAAAAGGCTGGTAGTAGTAGATCTGTCTATTTCCTGTATTCCAGAAAGGGCTACATTGCTCTTTTTGAGTGCTATTCAAAGGAGAAATTGTATTTACTCTCATATTTTAGCAAGTTATAAACTGAGCACACAGTTGTCATTGCTACTCATGTAAGAGTAGCCAGTGCCCTGGAAGATCTGTAGAGATCAGTACAGGACCAGCTGCATGACTCAACAGGTGAAGGCACCTACTGACAGGCCCAGGATTCACATGGAGAGAGGGAACCAACTCCTACAAGTTACCCTTGGACCTATACCCACATATGTATGCCCCCCCGACAAAATTAATAAATATGTAAAATAAAATTTTTAATTAAATTGACAAGATTTTAGAAGTCATTTGGTTCTCCAAAAATTAATAAATAGTATTTGTGGAACCCCTGCTGGACACTAATCAAGTGATAAGAGGCGTAAGAGAGTAGATGGAACTTGTCTCTGCCCCACGCAAGCTGATGTGACGACTCACCCTGAAGAGCCACAGCTGCAATTGTGAGGCTTTGACTTTACCAAACCTGTCAGAGTTATCTCAGTAGAAGACTGGCATTGCACCTGACACACCGTTCAGATCCACACCCGGTACAGTTCTACTTTAAAGGTAGCATTGTGTTCACATTAGTACTTGAATGTACTATGTGATTAAAAAGATAATCTTGTAGCAGTGAATGTCAGCAACTTGTATTTTGGTTTGGTTTTGGTTTTTTTTTTTTTTTTTTTTTTTTTGAGACAAGATTTCCCTGTGTAACAACTCTAAGTGTCCTGGAACTCATTTTATAGACAAAGGTTGCCTCAAACTCACAGAGATCCACCTGCCTCTGCCTCCTAAGTGCTGGAATTAAAAGCATGAGCCACCACTGCCCAGTGCAACTTGTGTTTCTATGTATTGTGTCCCGTTTCAATTTTGACTTTCTACCTGGGAGAGGGTCTATTAGTGGGGATTTGAAAAGGCTTGTTCTTTAGGTCTGTGCATATTTTCGTTGACATGTTGTACACTTATATAAAACATTTTACAGTTCTCTTTTGAACACAGTTTTAAATAATTTTAACATCATACCTTTTGCTTACTTTCTGGCAATCTCAGCTTATGTAAGCGTTGATTATTGTGGGCACATTGAAATAAAGAATAAAGGCCTAAATCTATATACTGCCTATAAGGCTCTTCATAAGTGTGTACTCCTATACTTCCTTGACTTTCCCCTGCTCCCCTACATTTACTCTGCTGTAGCCACACTGGGCACTGCTATTTTGTAAACACTTGGCCATGGCACTTGCTACTGCTTGGAATGCTTTTGTCCATGAGTACATGTCTTGATTCTCTTATCTTCCATAAGTTTTGCTTGAATGCCATGAAACCTAACTCTCTATTCTACATAAAATTGTAATCCATACCCAGCATGCTTAATTTCTACTGCATGCTGTACTGTTCTTTTTCCAAAGCACTCATGACCCCATCGCATGCATCATTTATATATTACCTTTGTTGTGTATTGTTTTCCTCCCCCACTAGAGTATAGGGCTGCTTTCAAACTGTGTAGTTGAGGATTACAGGCCTGAGTCACCACGCCCAGCTTGAATTTCTAAATAAGAATCACTTAGCCTGGAAGCTCACTGATGAAATCTTGGGACATAAGAATTGGAGGGTATGTGATAACTGTTCTTATATCCTTTCCCTCTGGCAATAGACTTTTATATAACTGATAAACTTTGCAAGAACTCTTCATAGCCCCAAGCTAAGCACCTGCACTTATTTCCTCTTTCTTCTTCTTCCCCTATCTCTAAAAAAAGAAAAGTCAAATCCTCATTTATCTTTTACACATAATTTTAAATATAAGCTGTTTCTGGTAATTTTAATATGATTAAAAATAAGATGAACATTTTTCTTTCTTATAAATTCTTGTGTTAAAATTTGTTTTATTTATGCTATTACCAGTTATGTAGCACAAAATTAAAATGACTAAATTAGTTTTCTGCCTGATGTTAAAATGAAAAACCGTAAATATGAGGGAAAAACAAGAGAAAGAGAAAGCACACGCTTCTGTAGTTTGAGAAGAATGCAAGTGAATAAAATGGCTGAACCCTTAGGGATTTTAATGTGGCATTGTGTGTTTCTCAAAAGTTTCCGTTGCAGTAACAGATGCTGCTGATGAAGTTGGGAATCGCAAGTTCACTTGTGGCTGTTTCTGTTGCTTATTAAAAGTGAGAAGATCCCAGGGGGGATCTGGTATAGTAGAGTTAGGCTCAGGAAAGGATATGACAAATAAATTATAGCAATTATCTATAAATGCACCATTATCTTACATTTTATGTAGATCCTAGGCCTGTCAGGGTATTCATTATTCAATAATAGTGATTTCAATTTTTTTTTTAGGTTCTTACTTATTACTGTAACTCTTAATACAGGGCTGTTAAATGCCCAGTAACCTAAAAGATGCAGGTAATGTGCTTTTATGCTGCCATTGAGGGAGAAAAGACTAAAGGGAAATCAGTGGAGGTAGAAATGTTACTTAGTTTACATACTGACTAATTTTTTTAGAGACTTATTTTTTGCTTTTAGTTATGTGTACATGTGAGCATGTGCATGTGTGAGTGCAGATGCCGCAGGAATCCAGAAGAGTAACACACACTCTTAACCACTGAGTCATCTCACCAGCCCCTTTAGTTGATTTATTAAGTGAACATCAGTACCCCCTGATAACTCGGTAGTCATACTTTGATGTTTGGAAGCTACAAAGAGAAACACCACAGTTTAAGTCCAGAATGTTACACAGTTGTGAGTGATCTTCTCTAATTGGATTAGTAACAGATGGCAGTTATTGATCCAAATACTGGATACCCAAATGTGGGGTGTCTTCAGGTGTTGTGGAGAATACATGTGTAAGCATACCTGCAGAGTATCATAGGATAGGGAAATTAATGAGTATAACTAAAGCAGTGGGGCCAGAAAAAGGAAGGACTAAATCATGGGCAGTGTCGTGTGATGCTGTGTTCTACCACTTGCCATGGCAGCAAGGGACCTTCCAGGAAGAATGTGTTCGCATTTCTGTTTTAGTCCAACAACAGTGGAATAGGATGGAATTTGAGAGAATGAAGTGAAGTTATTTTAATAATGTGTGTCAGAAATTCAGTGGTCCAGAGCTAAAGTAATAGCATTAAAGCTATTTGAGACAGACAACTTAGGATCTGATGAGCAGTCTTATGCCAGCTAAGAGATAAGATTTAAGGGTTTCTATCTGGAAAACAGACTATGGCACAAGTTGTTGGGGTTGATGATATCAGGAGAAAACGAAAACTGTAGTTTTATATGTCTGATTGTTTTTTTTAGTTTACAGTACTGAAGTTAATTAAGCCTGGTGCTGAGTACCTTGGCAAGCACTCCACCGCAGAGTCATCAGTAGCGAGGAAGAAAGAACTTTGAATGTTAGGAACTTGAGTTACCTGTAGAGATTTACCCATAGAGATTTAGATTGCATAAGGAGCTAAAGAAACAGCCTGTCTTGCAAGGACAGATTTCCTAGTTTCCATTATGGGCAGATTGGCATACATTGGGAGAAAGAAGGCAAACATAGAGCAGACAAGATACTGAATTGGGGGAAGAGACCACAAAGGAAGATGAGACCAGAACGAGAAAAGTGAGTCACCAAAGAAAAGTAAGAAAAGGCATTAAATATCTATCTATTTATATTGACTTTGAGGGCCTCAGACATAAGGATAATCAGAACAGGTAGGTTGTAGAGGTAAGATTTGAGCTTGATAGGAATGAACGAAAAGGGGTAGTGTGGAAGTCATCCTGGGCTACATCCACAACCTGGGCCACATGATGGAAGGAGACAACCAGCTTTCACAAGTTGACCTCTGACCTTCACTAGAGATGTGTGTGCATACATGTGTGTATAAATGAATAAAAATTTAAAGAAGGAAGTAAAACTATACTTACAGGTGGTGGGATGTGTATGTTAAAAATTGGCAGAAGCATACAACACAAGCTTTTAAAACTTAAGTGATTGCAACAGATTTACACAATGTAATATGAATGTATAAAGTCAGTTATATTTTATAAACTTATAATCAAAAATTGGAAAAACTTTACCATGAAAACTTAAAGTAAACTAAGAGATCTATTCATTTATAAGGACCCTTGATATGACCTGTTCTGTAGATTCAACACAGTGTCAATCAAAATTCCAGCAAATGTTTTATAGAAATTTGCATGTTTATTCTAAAATTTATACCCAAAATAAAGGGCCTAGGATAGCCAAAACAGTCTTGAAAAGAATGAAAGTCAAGGAGATATATATATATATATATATATATATATATATATATACCTGCATTTCATTTTTTGTTGTTTTTGTTTGTTTGTTTGTTTTGTTTGAGGCTTGAAATGTAGCTGTGGCTGCCCTGAAATTCACAAAGATCTGCCAGCTTTTGCTTTCCAAGTGTTAGGATTAATAGCATTCCCCACTATCCCCAGCCTTGCATTTTTTAAGAACAAAATTAAATCAGCTTTGTGAAGTTGGGAGAATGGTTTAGTCAGCAGAGTTCTTGCTGTCCAAGCATAAGGACCCATGCGAGAACCTGGGCACAAATACATCTCCAGTCCCTGCACTGGGGAATGGAGATGGGCAGATCCCAGAGTCTCCGTGGTGAACTACTCTAGTCAAATTGGGGGCCCTCGGTTCAGTGGGAAACCTGGTGTTTAAAAAAGTACTGTGGAGAGCTGTCAAAGACACAAGATGATGCCTATACACATGCGTTCACACCCAAAAGAAAAAAATTAACGAGTTTTATAACTTAAGTAATTACAGGGAGTCATTAAATTTTAATGATAAATGTTGGTGATACACAGAGCAGCTCTGAAAATTGCAGTCCACCTGTTCCTTGCCTGTATCTTTTGAATGAAAGAATAATAATATGGTGGGATGAAGGAATGAAGCCGCTGCTATTTAATATATTCTCACTCTCAGTACATGTATGCAGCCTCCAAACTCCACAAAGAAAATCAGCAGCAGTACAGCATCTCTGCTTTCCTATGGATTGGCCTTTTTGTAAAGCAGCCTCATGATTTTCTTAGTACAGGTATTTTATTTTAAAATATGTTCCTAGACACTTGCCCCTGGTAGGCCTGAAAACATGTAGATTACTGCATTTCTCTTCAAAATCCTTTTCAGAGAAGCGAGTCAAGCTTGATTTGTGTTTTTAAGATAGGTGAAAGTAGTAAGGTTGGATGGGGGAGGAAATCATAACTTGGCTTTTAGTCCTTTGTTGACACCTCCTTGGCTTCTGCATTAGTCATAGGTCCCTTCCTTGTCCGGAGAGGGACTAAAGGAATAGGAAGAAGCATTTGCAGGTTTGTAAAAGGCCAATGCAAAGAAAAGAAAATAGCTGACCCAGAAAAATTCTGTCCTCCCCCAGTCTTACAGCTGTATTTTAGGTTAATGCTTAGTGGTTTATGGGTATTTGGAAGTTTGTGTTTGGTTTTTGGTTTTTGTTTTGAGATAGTTTTACTGTGTGGCTGTGGTTAGCCTAAGCTCATTTATGTAGGATGTGTTTCGACAATCCTTCCTCTACCTTCTGCATAGATTATCCCACCCAGAAGTTTCTTGATATTTGACCTCTTGTTTTTCTCCTCTATGTCACTCTTTTTTATGTTGTAAATGACATGCAAAATTCCTAACCTAGGAAGTGAACTAGTTTTCAAGGTCTAGTGTTTTTAAAATGTTAAAGTGGAGGCCAGCAAGATGGAGAAACAAGTGAAGGTGTTTGTTTACGAGAGTATAGATGGAGATAGTGGCCAGAGTTTATATGCCAACTCACAGAAAGCCAAGTCTAAAAGGTTAAGACAAGATTCTGGGGCTTGTTCACAAAAAAAAAGTTTTTACAATATCCTAGTGTTTGGGGTCTCGAAACCTAAAGAGGGTGGTAGGTTCATTGAGACACTCTGCATGGTCAGGTAAAGAAATTGAAATGAGTTTCTTCCAGCATCTGCTGTTGGGTATTTGGGCCCTTTGCCTATCTTTTGTATTTGTATAGAGCTTGGTATACAAAGCATTTTCTACAGGTCTCATTTGATCCTACAGAAGATTGTGGGTAGGCAGAGCAAATACTATAGATACTATTATCCCATTTCACAGACAGAAACTATGGATGAGGCATGGAGTGGTCAACTAATGAGAGTCACATAGCTTTTAAGTAAAGTGCAGAGTAGATGGCTCAGTTGGGTGAGATTGCTGAGTGCATTGGCATTAGGACCTGAGTGCAAATCCTCAGCACCCATGTGTAAAGTGGGCATGAGCACACATGTACCCATCACCTCAGCATTGTGGTAAGCAGTGACAGAGTTTGCTGCCAGACTAGTTAAAAGACACAAGCTCCAGGTTCAGTGAGAGCCACTGTCTCATGTGAGTAAGGTGGAGCGCTGGAGAATAGTACACCCAACATCCTCTTCTCCCCTATGGATGTCTCCTCACATGTGCCGGTGCACATATAGACACACCTGACTTGTGAAGGCTCACATGTATCTCTAGTGGTAGAGTGCTTGTGTGGCAGGCACAAAGTCCTGAGTTCAATCCCTGTCACCACAAAAATAATAATGTAACATTTTATGTCTAGAGAGACGGCTCAGCAGTTACGAGCATGTGTTGCCCTTGCAGAGGACCAGAGTTCATTTCCCAGAACCCATATGGGGAGGCTCATAACCACCTATAACTCCTGGTCCAAGATGTTCTGACACCCTCTTCTGGCCTCCATGGGTACCCACACTCATGCACAGACACACAATTTTTAAAAAATAAAATAAGTCTGAAAATTAACATTTTAGACTTGCATAAGAATTTAAGATATTTAGCATTTTTCCGTTGTACCTTTAAGTTCCAGTTTGAGCACTAACAAGTTGAAGAACCGTTATGTTATGTTTCTGTATGGTTTTAGGCACTAAGAGTAAGTAACATTTTTTTGTTTGTTTGTTTTATAGGAGAAGGTGATGCAAAATGGTTCATCATTGACAAAGACATCGAGGTAAAACCAGTTTTTTAAAAATTCTGAACAATAGTTTAATATTGTCCTTTGATCTATAGATTTCCATTTGTTTTAATACAGTGATTTTTGGAAAATTAATACGCTTTTTTTTAAGTAATAAGCTTTTTAAAAAAACATGGTCCCTATAATTTAGAAGAGAAAGTTTGATTATTTTAGTATGTGTATGATTTAGTACAATTTAACTTGCCAGAAATTTAACTCAGCTTTGATTTTTGTCAGCTGATGAGTAGCTATAATCATTTGATACCCTTCTGCTTGTTTCTTCTTTGCCATGATGATTCGTTTTAGCCCCTATGGCTGCTACTACTAAGCTCAACAGCGGAAATAACTGTTTCTTCAGTATAAGGAAATGGTCAGGCTATATTTAGAATGTGGCAGGTGCTTGTGTCAATTATTAGCCTTATTGTAGCAAATACTTAAAAATAAACTTTTAAAAAGTTGTTTTCAACTTGATGTCAAGTTTTAAGATATCTGTAGATTGGAGATAACTGTCAACCAGTTCAAGAGAATAACAAGTAAAAACTGAAGCTTTTTCAAAAATGGAATTTATTTATGTATGTATTTTTCTTTTTTTGAGACAGGGTTTCCTACATAGCCTAGGCTGGCCTCAAACTCGAGATCCTCCTGCCCCGGCCTCCCAAGTATTGGGATTATAGTCATGAACTACCATGCCTGGCTTTAAAGATAGAATTCTGCCAAACAAAATAAGTGCATGGTTGGGATTTGCATATTCCTCTTTAGGTATTCCATATGATGTGTTTTGCTCGTGTTCTTTCATAGATAATAGAATTTAACTAGAATATAAGACAGCTAGAATTGGGTCACTGTAGCAGAATGTACAAGGACTATAGTGGAAAAATATTATCTCATACTCTTAGAAAGTATTAGTTTTATAGGCAAAAGAAGTAGCCCTGAGCTTTTCAAAAGAAAAGTTATAAAAGTTGGTAGTTTTTGGTTTTTAAGTTTTAAAGGGGCTGGAGAGATGGCTCAGTGGTTAAGAGCACTGACTGCTCTTCCAGAAGTCCTGAGTTCCATTCCCAGCAACCACATGGTGGCTCACAGCCATCTATAATGAGACCTGGCGCCCCCTTCTGGCTTGCGGGCACACATAGAAGGAATGCTGTACACATAATAAATAAATAAATATTTAAAAACAAAACAAAAAAAAAGAAGTTTTAAAGCACAAAATCATAAAAATACCATTCCCTACCTAAAATTTTAAGCAAGTTTCTCATTCACCAATAAATGATATATGTTTAGATATAGAAGTTAGCAACAACTAAGTGAAGCATAGCAGTATTCCTGCTAGACCTGACCCCCAAAGTGGAGAATAATAAATGGGAGGGAGTCATGTGGGCAAGTGTAAAAGAAATAGGACTATCCTTGTCCCCACCTTTACAGGGTTGAGTCCACATCCAGGAGTTAGGTTGGACACAGGTGTCTGTCAGTTCTTGTGTCTTACCAAAGTAATCAAACTAACCTAAAATACAATTCTTACTTGTTAATAGTTTTAAGAGGAAGAATAGGTAGGTTTCCTTAAACTGACTGAAGTAATTTTAATTCTTGATTTTTTTTTTTTTTTACTCCTACTCTTAGGCCAAGATAGGCAATAGCAGATCATCTGGAAGATGGACCAACCGATACTATTCAGCCGACAAAAATGTCACATGTAGAAATTGTGATAAACGTGGCCATTTGTCAAAAAACTGCCCCTTACCACAAGTACGTGAAATGCATGATGCTTCTTTCTTGTTAAGATGGGACTGTTTGGCTTAGAAACCTATGACTCAGACTCAGCTCTTGTTCAAGTGTGTTGGATTACAGGTGGCTCATGAGTCTGGCACAGGGGTGAGCAATAAGTGCAGCATCTGGAAACCCTGGGATCTCTTTCAGCTTCCCTCTTATGAGGTGTGTGACTGTGTGCAAATCACTTCCTATCCTGTGCCTAGAAGACTGAGCACAGTGATTCCCTTTCCTTTCAAAGCCATCTCCTCTTTAAGCAACATATTTCATTGTGTGGGATAATTCTCACTGTTTTCTTTTTAAGTGTGTACTAACACAAATCATGCAAAACAAGTGCATCTACCTTTGGAGCACCACAGAACTGGAACTCTCAGATATTGTGGCATGTAGTAGTAACCCGGTACACACATTCCTTCCTTACCTAGTACCTTTCCTAAACAAGTCTTTGCAGGCTTACTTCTGCTTCTTTCTCTGTTCCTCCCATGGCTTAGTTTCTAGATGTCCTCATTCTGTTTTCTGAGATATTTCTGCTCTGACTATTCCTCTGTAAGATAGATATGCTAAGTAGGTGCCAGCTGGGCATATATCCAGACCTAAGGCTTTGGGGCAGCAACATACTGATAGCTGTGTTCGAGCTCTGAGTCCAGACATTTGTCTGATTTACAATTCTGCTCAAGGTTGGACCTCCACTGGATTCTGAGTTAGAAATGGAATTATATAGGAAAGGAGTAACCAATGTTCTACCATTTGGAACTGATACTAAAGAAAGTTTGTGTTTGTCTGCCACATAGAAAGTCCGGCCTTGTTGCCTCTGCTCGGAGAGAGGACACTTCCAGCATGCCTGTCCAGCCCGTTTCTGTTCAGACTGCTCTTTGCCCATGCCTTCCATGCACAGATGTCTTGAAAAATCTCCCTGGAGAAAACGATGTGGCCGATGTGATATGACAGGCCACTATGCTGACGTAAGTATCCTTAATGTAATTAATCTCTGTCGAGACTTTGGACAGTATACCACTTATACCAATTATAGCCATCACCAATCTTCTTGAAAGAATGGTTGTTTTTGTTTGTTTGACACAGATTTTCTCCTGAAACTCAATCTGTAGACCAGGTTGGCCTCAAACTGTGAGAGCCACCTGTCTCTGCCTCCCAAGTGTTTGGATTAAAAGTGTGTGCCACTGGCTGAAGAGATGACTCACTGTTAAGAGCACTGGCTGCTCTTCTAGGGGACCAGGGTTCAATTTCCAGCATCTACATGGCTACTCACAATTGTCTGTAACTCCCAATTCCTGGAGATCCAACACCCGCACATAGACACACATGCAGGCGAAACACCAATGCACATAAAATGAAAAATAAAACAAAAAAAGTGTGTGCTGCCACACTAGAACGTTTATTGTTCCTTAAACTCAATTGTCACAGCCTACTAACCACTTGCCATGCAAAGCGGTGCTTTAAATGTCAGGCATAGTCCTACTAAAGAATCCATCGGGAGGGACACCAGCAGCAGTTTCGAGCCCATGCTAGTATCTTTATTTACTTACTAAATAAAGATTAACTTTCAAGAGATACATAATATAACATGGAAATTTTGCATATGAATTCGTGTATGTTTAAATGAAAATAGATGTGCACTTACACATTTTATACAGTTGTGCATGTGAAACCTGGCTTGATATTCTTGATGGTGATTTTTACTAGTGGTAAAATAATGCTAGTCCTCCCAGGACTTTAAATATGCCATTTTATTGGGTCTTTTGTATATTTAAAAAGTAACCCAGGCATTGTAGTGTGGCCTATAATTCTATTTTATTTAATTATATAAAATTCTATAATTTTGAGGCCTGCAAAACCCTTTCTCAAAAAAGTACTTTTTTAAAAAAAAATAATAAGAAAGTACAAGTAATTTAGAAGACGTTTCAGTTATTTGCAGCATAGAACGATGCAAGGACCTTGCTCACCTCCTGTTTTAAATGTGTATGGAGGGAATAGATCAATTCTAATCACATTAGAGTCCAGAAAAGCTAATGATGATGTCGATCCAGCTTTGATAGGGAATATGTATCTCCTACACTCAGTTTACTCTTGTGAAGGATGTGTCACTAAGGGCCTGTCATTTTAGCTGTCAGCTGCATACATTTCTACAGAGTAACAACAGATGTTTATTTTGTATTTAAGAGTCAATCATTGCTAAGTCATTTTCACACTCACTTGGGTGCCAACCCTTGTTGTTTTAGGTTGGTTCTCATTGTCTTCTCAGGGCTAAAGTTGCAGACTTGTGTCAGGAGGCTAGGCCAACTCATAAATGTCGGTCAAATTACTCTTAACTACTGCACCACATCCCTTCCCTACATGACCTTCAGAACTGATAGTATCCATTTCTTCCTCCTCTGCTGGGGCTCTTTGCAAGCCTTCCACTTCCCTCTGTGAGGAACCCTTCAGTTCAAACTCTTAGCCTCTAGTGGCTTCCACCCTTCTTGCCAGTTCCATCTTCTTACCCATTTTTTCACCCTTTCTCAGAAGACTTCTGAAACCTTATTGATAATTGAACGTTTTACAAGTTAAAAAAAATAAATCAGTGGGTAAAAGCACTTTCCTCCCAAACATGGTTACCTAAGTTGGATCCCCAGACCCCATATAATAGAAAAAGAGAACAGACTCTCCCAGGTTGTCCTCTGATGTCCACTCCACAGCATGCACTCACACACATACACACTGAATAAGTAAATATTTTTAAAAATTTAAGTAGATCAACAAAGTTTAACTTTTTCTTCCTATGTTTATACTTGAACATCTGTTTTGCCAGAACCAGATACATAAATGCAAACAAAATTCATAATAAAAAAACTGATGAGTCATGATCAAACTCTTGCTATATTTTAAATCCTTCATTAGTTACCAACAGTGCAAAAACCACATAAGTAAAATTCCAGTTTTACAATGTGAAGGATAGAGATACGGTCCAAAATGTAAGTCAGCCTGCACCATTGGTTATTGTCCTTCAAATGACACACACGAATATTGAGTATGAAAATTCTCCCATCCTGAAACTGCCAGAGACTGTCCTCTTCTCAATAACTTTTAAATCAGAGTACTCTTGTATGTATCAGGCTGGCCTCAAATTCCTAGTCCTCTTCCCAGCTTCCTGAATGCTGTAATTGCTAATGTTTGTCCTCTACCTGACTTCAACAACTCTTTGATTCTTTTGTTTTTTTGTAATGGGGTCTTCTCACTATATAGACTCAGAGAGATACAAAATTGTATTTGAGAAACTTTAGCTATTCTGAATTTTTCTTTCTCGCTCTGTCTGTTCTGATCTTGAAGGATGACAGTATTACGTCCCAGTCAGCACTGTTTTAGCACCAGTGTAAAGGAACAGTTCGCCGTAAGTCCAGAGTCTCAACCACTCTCGTCATACTTGTTCCTATCCTGGCATCATCTATGAATATTAACTCTGTACTATTATAAATAGTTCCTGCTTTGCCCATTTGATTTCTGTTTTCAGTAGACAGCTAATCATTTTTGTTTACTTGTTTTTTGCTCTTTGGTGTATGGGAGGGGGAGGAAGAGATGGGAAGGTCTCACAAGGTAGGCAGCTAGCCGTGTGTGCCAGCATATTCTTCTGCCTCCTGAGTACTGGGATTCTAGGCATGTACCACCAATCGTATCTTAGAGTAATCCTTTTTAAACGTGTCCCAGATTACTTCAAAATTCTCAAGTATGTCTTTGTATCTCATGCAGTCTGCACATGGGCCATGTATGCTCTTGACTTCTTAACTGTTGGTTTCCTGTAGTAATCCCTGTTGCTTACTTTATTTAGACGATTTCCTTGAAAGACCAAATAAACTTTTCTCTGTACCCACCCTCAGTTACTCTTCCACTAGTTCCCCACAAGAGTCCACTTCCTCATCTTTATTACGTTTACCCAAATGTCTCCTTTTTGTACACACACCCTGGTTAAAGCAGCATATCTCTACACCTTCAACTCCCTGCCTCCTTTCCTATTTTTTCTCCATAACACTTAGATCTAATACTGAATTCACTTTTCTCTCCTCTACTTTGAACGTAAGCTCCATGTCTATTTTCAGAATGTCTGTCATTGTAAGTCTGGTGTCTAGGACAGTGCTGCACTGCTGGAGCTCAATAGGATTTTGGATAATGAATTAATGAATGAGTTGGGGATGACGGATCCTATGTACCCAGCCTCCAGTTAAATGAGTCAGAGTTGTCAAATCTTGCACACAAGCATACCTGCTAGGACATTCTAAGTTTGAGTGGTAACAAAGTTGACCTAGTAATTTTCCTAGTGTTGTTTAAAATCATTGGATGCTCACCTTAATAGACCTGGATGGAGGTGGGTGGTCCTTGGACCTCCCACAGGGCAGAGAAACCTGCTTGCTCTTTGGGCTGAGGAGGAAGGAAGACTTGATTGGGGGAGGGGGAGGGAATGGGAGGTGGTGGCGGGGAAGAGGCAGAAATCTTTAATAATTAAATAAATTAATTAAAAAAAATAAAAATAAAATCATTTCGATATGTATGTTTTAAGTGAATGCTACAGCTATTTTGCAGCCCTTTAATTTGGGCCTGTCAACTGCCAGATTTGATAAAGAGTCTTAATCAGTAACCTTGTGGTGAAATATATATATATGTACTATGTCAACTTAAATGACTTAAAAGAGAACAAATTCAAGAAAAGATAAGATCAAGTTCAGGGAGCCTTTACAATTCAAGTGATCAAGAAAAAACTAATTTTCCTGTTAATTTACTTGAAAAGAATGCAAACTACTGACATTAAGACTGGCTTAATGATGATGACAAAATAATAAAAAATGAATACAGCTTAAAATGTTATGACTTAGCAAGGGTTTGGGAGATGAAAATATAGTAACTTCTCCCTCTCTGGATTATTTTTTCTTGTTTCAGTCATCATTGTTGTTGCTGCAAAACAGTTTGGATGTATAAGAACCCAAATGCTGAGGAAGGAAAAAGCTTGTTTTAAAAATCAAGTCATCTCTGAGCTGGTGAGATGGGCAGTGAGTAGAAGTAGTTGTCCCAAGCCTGGCAGCCTGAGTTCAATCCCCTGTTCCTACATGGTAGAAGGAAATATTATGATTTACACACCACACAATAAATAAATAAATGTAATAAAATTATATATTATAATTGGTTAGTTTACTTAAATAAATGTGTAGTCCTCTTGATGATCATCACACTAATCTGGGGAGTAAAGAAGGAAGTCCAGCACTTTTCACATGTGTTATTTGAGCATATTAAAGCTAAGAGGCCTGACTGGGATGTATTGATTTGCTTAATTAAGATAATCATTAAATGAATGTATAAGTGCTTATTTAGTTGAGGCCAGGATACCAACAAGAAAGTAGACCTCTTCACTTTGTTCTTGTTCTTGTTAATTAATTTGCTGGTCAGAGATGTGGGCCCACGTGCCATGATGTGTGAGTGGAGGACAAAGGACAACTTTGGGGAGTCACTTCTCTCCTTCCACCTTGTGGAGACGGGTCTCTCATGCTGCTGCTGCTGCTCTGCATACTCCAGGGTAGCTGACCCTCAAGTTTCATGGGTGATTCTCCTGTCTCCTCTTCCGATCTTGCCACAGAACTTGCCTTGCTTTGATTCTGTGTTGCTGTGACAAAACACTGACCACAGCCAACTTGGAGGCATTTTCTCAGTTGAGAGCCCCCGATGGCTTGAGCACATGTCAAGCTGGTAAAACAGTAACTAGCATAATGGTGCTCAGACTGTAGACCCACACCATTGCACTCAACTTTTTATCTCAACTCAGGAACTGCCCTTGGTCGTTAGGCTTGTGCAGCTATCATTTTTACTCACTAAGCCGTCTCCCCCAGCCCGACTCGGTCCTCATAATCATTTTAGTGAAAATTGCTTATATTGAATAAATCCCAAGCCAAGAATTAGCCATTCATTGGAACTGTTCCTAAGTCTCTTAATTAATAAACGAATATCTCGACTACTTGTTGTTGCATACACATGTTCTACATTTTAAATTGAAGCTATGGCCTTAACACATTGAAAGTTTGAAGGAGAATTCAGCCTTGTTTTGAAATTCTGTTAAAAACAATTTCCTTTCTCAACATCTCTAACCTGAAGAATTGTTCTGCCCTCTCAAGCTGTCATCTGCCACATGCGTCACAGTCTAACACTTGGCTCTAGAGATGAGCCTAGCAGCTAATGGCAGGATTTCTTACTTGACTCTAAGAATATGCTAGTAGAGGATAGAAATGGTTCTTTTCTCCAAAAGAAGAGAGATTACCCTCCCAAGAACCTACAGTTTGCTTAAGAATTATGTGGCACTTAGAGATGTGCTTATTCTTAGTATAGTCATGAGACTGTGACAAAGCAGATTGACACCAGAAATAAGAATACATTCTGATACAGGAAGATAATGATTATTATCTTCATTAATGCCCTGTAAGGTTACAAACATACTAAACACTGCAAACTAAGGTCAACTCTCCTAAACTTCATTGATGCCAGACAACTGCTGCTAAATTCCGCAAATCACTTTCAAACCATACAGGCATATACTAACCATACAGGCATATACTAACCATACAGGCATATACTAACCATACAGGCATATACTAACCATACAGGCATATACTAACCATACAGGCATATACTAACCATACAGGCATATACTAACCATACAGGCATATACTAACCATACAGGCATATACTAACATGCATTGTATCCAACCATTTGTCATCCAACCCATCATTGTCACTGTAGAGTCCACAGTTCCCCAGTACCATTGTCATCTACAGAGTCCACAGCCTAGAACTACACAATTAGATTAAAATTGGGGTAAAAAAAAAAATCAGTATAATAAGGAATTTTACAGTGTTCTATTAGGCTACATTCACAAATGTCTTTGGCCACACTAAATAGTGTACTTAATTTCTCTTGAAACTTTAAAATGTCTGTAGAATGATTACTATATATGCTTGTTTATATGTATCTGTTCATGATTAAATAGAATAAAAATTACCTACCAGGTTATTAACCTTGATTTTCCTCTGCGCACTGAGAATAGAGACGGGCTGGGAGATGTAATTGGCTTTTCCTCTAAATTTTATCGTATTCTTTCATTTGTATAGAAGGAAAGTGATAATTATTTCTGAAAGACCTCAGTATAATCAAAACTCAGTGTCACAACCTGTAATCCCAGCTACTTGGGAGGCTGAAGCAGAAGGATCACCAAGTTCGATGCCAGTCTGGGCAACTTAGAACTCCTAGTAAAATATGCCAATTAGCATTGTTGATATAGCTCAATGGTAAGCCATTTGCCCAGGCTGGGTGGCAGTGTTACTATGGTTATATCAAGAGTCATAGATGCATTTTTATTTCTCTTGTTCTTTATTGCCTATTTTATGATGAGGTGTATTCATTTTTATCTTATATATTCAAGGTGTAATGTACACTATTCTATCTATTACATATAAATACTTTATGTCATAAATACTTTGGGAATAGTATAATCAGCAACCAGCATCTACTACTATCGAGTGTTTTTAGCCATTCTAATAGATGTGTATTACTGCTTATTTTTGTTTGTGTCTGCCTAGTGACTAACATTGTTGAATATCCTTTTGTGTGTTCTTTTTATCCTTGGGTTGTCTTTGATGAAGTGTTAGATCTCTTCCCATTTTTAATTGTGGTGCTTATTCTCATTATTATGTTAGATATAACTCTTATTGCCTGTATTATTCAGAATATTTTTCTCAATCGACAGCTTATCTTTTTACTCTCTAGGTTGTTCTTTGACTAACAAGTTTGTTAATTTGAAGTGCGACTTATTGGTCTTTCTTTTTGCAGCTTATGTTTCCGGTGCCATTTCTAAGAACTCTTTACCCAACCTCAGAACATAAAAATTTTGTCCTGTGAATTCTTTCATATATTTTACAGTTTAATATTTTATATACTGGTTGTGGGTCCATTTTGAGTTAGTCTTTACGTAGGTGTGAGTTTGTTTTCACCATTCATTGAAGTCCATCCTTTGCATGTTTATTAAACATAACCACATGTCTATGAATTGATCCCTAAATTTGATTCAGTGGTACTGATTTATACATTTCCCACAATACTGGTACCCAACTCTTGATTACTGTAGCCCCACAGTCTTAAATCCAGATAGTAAATATGATTTCTGAAAGCTTTCTCTAATTACATTTCCTTTCTCTCTCCAAATGATCACTAAATTAGCTTTCTTACCTGTGATAAATCCTGGTTGAATTTTGATTATCGAGCTTAATCTACTGACGACCATAGGGTCAGTTGACTCTACTATACTGAGTGTTCTAGTCCATCAATACTGTATGTCTTACTACTTTGTTTGGTTTCTTTTTTTAAGAGCTTTAAAGATTTCAATATCTACATGCTCCCCATTTAAACTTACACATATTTTTATTGCAATTGTACCAAATTTTTTTTTACCAAATTACTCTTCAGTCATTTATTGCTTATGTATAGAAAAATATTTAAGATTAAGTATTTGCAGTAATTCTCAAATGTTATAACTATAGTTAGCTTGGTTTTGGTTGCCTGTCTTTTCTGTGTTTACAGTGAGTTCAGTACTTTTATAATTGTGTGTGTGCCAGAGCTCAGTGTCAGTTGTCTTCTTCAACCACTTCTTCCTTTAATTTTTTGAGGCACAAATTCATTAAAGCTAGAGCTTCCTGGTTTGGCTAGGCTGTAGCTGGCCAACAAGGTCCAAAGATCCTCTTGTCTCTGCCTCTCCGACACTAGGATCACAGGAGTGTGCCACCTTGCCCTGCTTTTTACATGAGTGCTAGGGATCGAACTCATGTCTTTATGCAAACACTTTACCAACTGAGCCAACTCCCTAATCCCCATAATGATGTTTTTAAAATGACCTTTTACATTAGAATTGTGAAGGATCAACAGCACAACTCTGGGCCAAAAGTGTATTTGACATACCCTGGACACTATGGGAATCTTGAGAGAAAAAGAAAAGAGAATTTCCACAGAAGAATTCCATGATAATTGCATAACTAGATAACTAGAACTGAGTGATAGAGCACAATCATGAGTGGAAATACTTAATGTAGTTAATAAAGGAACTGATTTGTTTCGTTAGGTTTTTGTTACTTGAGATGCGGTTTATATTTTGTAGGGGAATGTGTTACAGTAGCGTTGCAGGGATATATCCAGGATACACTTAGAGCAGCTCTGGACAGCTCTGGGGGGAAAGAGCCACAATGGGACAGCTCTGGGGTGGCGGGGGAGAGGGGTTAGAGCCACAAATGGCAGCTCAGCCCTAAAAGAAAGGTGTCCTGACTATCAGGAAGCCAGGCTACCTGAACAGGGGGATGGTCTCCCTGCAGGATATAGGGATCCTGCTCTTCTCCTGGAAAGCCGCTACAGCTGAGTTCTGCTCTGTTGCCTTAAGGGAGCATCCTAGGAGAGCTATCTACTTCTTCTCCAGCCCAAGATGTTTCTTCTTTTGCTAACACTCTGCTAAAGGGAAGCCTCCTTCCTGTCTGGCCTTGCTCAGCCCCTTAAGGAGAGTCCTAGCAAGGTTCTTCTGTTCTGTTCCGCCTGGCTGAGGCCCCTAGGGAGAATCTCAGCAAGGTTTTTCAGCTCAGTCCCCTAAGGGGCATCCCAGCCAGGTTCTTCTGGTCTGCACCTGCAAATGAAGGTCCATCTCCCAAGACTCTTTTGAGAAAGAGATTTATTTGGGAAGGTGGAATCCAGGAGAGTGGCTGCCTCTGCCAGGGAGGGATTAAAGGCAGCCTTAGGGCAGCTTTAACTCAAGGGGTAGAGAGGCTTATATAGGGCTTCTAAGGGGCGGAGTTTTCCCAGGGAGAAGTGGGATTGGTTAGTTTTTCCCTGCTCAGAAATTGGTCATTTTAGCTGGTCAGGGGCAGAGATGATGGCTCTGACTTTATGGCCAAACTGTGTTTCTTTCACTGGTCCTTTTTAGCTTTTTTTACTCTATTCTTATGACCAGGGCAAATTTCTTTCACTGGCTCTGATTGTAGGGACAAAATGTGTTTCTTTGACACTAGTTTCAAAGCCAGGCACATGTCTTTAGTCCTGGGTTCAGGGATAAAGATATTTCTCTCCCTGGCCCAGGTCTCAAATTCGGGGTGTGTTTCTTTCACTGACTCTGGGTTCAGAGCTCAGTGATTGGTTGGTTTCCTGCTTCAGTTGTCCCTTTTACCCTACATATTTTATGTATATAAATATAAATAATGTCAAATTCACTGTTTATTGGGCACTATCAGAAAGCTTGTGACAGTTAAGAATTAAATTAAGAGGGCTGGAGAGATGGCTCAGAGGTTAAGAGCACTGACTGCTCTTCTAAAGGTCCTGAGTTCAATTCCCAGCAACCACATGGGGACCCCCAACCATTTGTAGTGAGATCTGGGGCCCTCTTCTGGTGCTGCAAGCAGAATACTGTACACATAATAAATAAATATTTTTAAAAAAAGAATTAAATTAAGAATTAAACATAAGTTTTTGTTGCTGTTCAAGTATAGGAATGTCAGTGTTTAAGACATGGAGGCACTAGGCTGGTGAGATGACTTAACAAGTCAGACACTTGCCACAAAGCTATAAGACTTGAGTTTGATTTCCAGAATCTGCATGGTAGAAGGGGAAAACCAACTCCAGCAAGTTGTCTTCTAACATCCACATGCATGCACACATATAAATGTGAATAAATAAGTGAATAAATGTAAAAGGTTGTCTAAAAAGAAATGTCAGAAATGAAGAGATAGTGCAGTTGTTAAGAGCACTTGTTTTTACAGAAGACCCAAATTCCATTCCCAGCACCTACATGATTGCTCACAACTGCAGCTCCATGGGGTCATCAGCTGTAGACATAGTGCACATATATGCATGCCCTCAAAACACTCATGCACATAAAATAAATAAATGTATAAAAGTTAATTAAAGGAAAGAGAGAAGAAATGAAGGTTCCGGCCATGGTATCGTGCCATTCAGGAGGCTGGGAGTGGGATTGCCTCTTCAAGGTCTGCCAGGACTACATAGTGAAACTCTGTCTCAAAAACCTAACCAAATAACTAAATCCTTAAGTCAGTGAAAAGATAGATGTTCTGAGTAAGTTGAAAGTTGTAAAGAAACTCAAGATGCTGGAGAAAAGAGCCCTCTTCACCTGTGCACGTTATTGTGTGTTTACCAGCACACCATCAAGATAGAGTTCCAGTTTCTCCTTCCCTGCTGGAAATCGCTGGTTACTGTTAAAAAGGAAGTGTTTACAATATGCTGTGACCATTACTGTTTCGACATTGTACGGAAAGGAAATCAACTTAGTTTGAGAAAATTGAGCAAGAACATGTCACTTTGAAAATGGGGTGGAATGCTACTGGTTTTCACCAGTAGCCAAAAGACTTTGATTTTTTTGTTGTCAGAAGTTAGCTGTAAGAAACAAAGTCAGATATCATCTGATTCAGTATTTTTGGTTCCTGTCCTGGAACTAGCTCTTGTAGACCAGGCTGGCCTCGAACTCACAGAGATCCACCTGCTTCTGCCTCCCGAGTGCTGGTATTAAAGGCGTGCGCCACCACCGCCCAGCTTCCAGTATCCTTTTCTATGTACTTGTGAACAACTGAAAACATTAAGTAGACCTCATCTGAATGTCTTAGGTGCTCATCAGTTCAGTTTTTTCCACTATGAAGAAGGGAGCCACAGTGGCTACATCTAAGTAAAATCTAGTTTATCCTTTCCTTTTTGATTGTTTCTTTGAGTCTTTACTTTCCTGCTAGGTTTGACCACAAACAAGAGTTGACCACGATCCAGTGGAATCTTGGCTACCTTACTGATTTCCATTTGTCCATAACCATAAAGCTTCAATAAAAATATACAGAGTGCCAGTCTCGTGACTGTAGTAATAACTATTAACAGTTGAGCACTTGCAGTACAGCAGGCATTGTTCTAAGGAATTAATCTTATTGAGGCTGACCATCCCAGCACCCATTGAGAGAGTTCTGAGAGCTCCTTTTACCAGTAAGAAAGCTGAGACACAGAGGTGTATAATTTGCCCAAGACAGTAAGTACAGGGCCCAGGATTTGAACCCAGCCATTTATTTGGTTCTGGCATGTTAGTTTTAACTCTTGTGTTCTCATGATTCTTTTTTTTTTTTTTTTTTTTTTTTTTTGGTTTTTCGAGACAGGGTTTCTCTGTGGCTTTGGAGCCTGTCCTGGAACTAGCTCTGTAGACCAGGCTGGTCTCGAACTCACAGAGATCCGCCTGTTGCTGGGATTAAAGGCGTGCGCCACCATCGCCCGGCTGTTCTCATGATTCTTTGTCTTCATTTTCTTCTATTGTCTTGCTTGCAGTATCCTTTGATAAAAACAGCATATGTTAGAAGATTAGCAGCTGTTTGTAAAATGAACTTGTATCAGTCATCTGGAATCATAGATCATCTCCAGAAACATTTGCGATTTCGTATACAAAATTCTTTTTCAAAAGAAAATGTTACTTAAGAGAATTGTGTGTGTGTGCGCGTGCTTAGTTTTAAATATTTTTCTGTAAAATAAGGAAAATTTCATATTCTAATAAAACTGAAATATAATCTGGCAAACTTTATGCCCTTACAACTGCACTTAGGATACTACCAAAAAGTCAATATTTTGTACAAAAAAAAAAAAAAAAAGCTTGTCAGTTTTCCTGATTGTAGAGGATTATCAGTATAGAGACTGATTAAAAATTGACCTTATATAAAAAGATGGTTCTGTGGAATCTGGTTCATTTTGGAAACAGCTTTAAAATATTGATCAGTGAATGGCTCTTTATACTGATTGCTGGAAAAAATGTAGATTCAGCGTACATTGTCACATATAGGTGATGTACGTATGTATAATTGTATTTGTGTTGATGTGTTTTATAGCTTCTCTTTACCAAGAATAGCCAGTTTTTATGCAGAGTAGAAATAAAGCAAGCAATCTTAAAACAGTAACATCTTGAATTTTAATTATAGATTTCTGTAATTTTAGACCTTAAAGCTGTTTTTCTGTATAATTTTATTTAAAGTAAATGTTAGGATACTCTCTTAAATTTATCCCCTAAGATAAATTCTAGCTCACATATACTCCGTGTATATGCAATAGGAAATGTAAATACATTGTATGTAAGAGGAACACATACACACACAGTAATTACTAAGTGTTTGGACAGTTGGGTGACTTGAGGAGAGTATGTTGACCAAGCTCCAGCATAGGGTCCTTCATTTGAAATGAAGGGACCTAAAACGATATAAATGTGTATATGGGAGAAGTTACACTGACGGTTGAATCCAGAAGCTGGAATCTTTTTCTTGCCATCACTTCTCATTCAACAAATTTTAAACAAAATTATTCTCTTAAGTTTTTTTTTTTTATTTAAGCTATTCACCATCGATGAATATTGCTTGTTTTATTAAATCTTTTGTTTTGCTACAGTGACTTAAGGGGCCATCTCTTAACAGCAGAGGCTTTGACAAAGCACCAGAGGATTCTGTTAAAAAGTTGTGTTTCGTAATTGTAGTTGTCGTGTCAGAGCCTGGCTGACTTGGAGCTGAAGGGTTTTGCGAGATGAGTAGCTGTGCCAGCGGGGACCCAAGTCTCCTGGGCTGGCCGCGCTCTCATTAAGATTTGCCGCTAGCAGTGGCGGTGTTCAGCATGTATGTGACGTGCATTCTGTTATTGTATGCTTGGCTTGTCAGCCTGCAGCTTTCTGACACTCACTTATGTCACTCTTTATTCAGAGAGGAAGAAGCTTTTGATAATTTGACAAGACAAGCTCTTAAACGATCTAGGTCATGGCCTTCACTGTCTGTGATTGTGAACATATTTCCTGAAAGCCCTGTCACTCATCACAGCTACATTTTCTCCCGGGGAGCCACAGGCCTGTCCTGGTCTCTTGTCAGCTCATACATTTTGGTTATTCATATACCTAATACAGTACTGAGGGGTTTTTTTTCTTCCCTTTTGCAAATGCTAGCATGTTAGTAAGGCTAATCCTTTCTCCTGTGCTGTGTTCCCAGCAGGGCTGCGTTCAAGGGCTCTCTCTAGTACAAGGCAGACAACTGGCCAAGGGGAGCTGAGGAGGGGAAAGGCCGCTTAGTGCTGTTTTTGTGTTTGTTCATTGTTGTGGAAATATGAGAACTGGTGGCAAGGGCCTTGTCTGTTGAGCACTTGAGTCTTGGTCTGCTGTCAGGGGCTGTTTAAGATTGAGTGTTTTATTTTCTTTGATGTACGCATTTGAGAATAGGGAAGTGGGAATTAAACAACAGATGCCCTAAGCCGTTGTTCTCATAAAACAATAATTAGCACCTGATAAAATTCAATATGGGTCAAAATGCACAATATAAACTCTCAATTCATCTGGCATAGCAAACTGTGTTGATACATCTTTGAATTTTATGAATAATAACAATCAGTTATTCATGTATGTTTATTATCCAAAATACAATAGACAGGAAAACAAGTTGGGCAGAAGTTGGCAAACAGTGTACCACATTGCAGAAACAGATGTACAAGTACGCTCTGTGTGTTCAGTTCTGTGACTTAAGGACACCCTGTGGGTCCGTCTACCTAATGTCAGTAAAGGGAGAGCACCAAGGCAGTAATAATACAGTTGTACTTAAGGTTTATTATATTTTTACTTTCCATGAGCTACACAGCTGACTACTCATTCGGTTTAAAATTTATTTTAAAATAAATTAGACTAAGTTTTCAGTTGCAATAGTTGGCTTCTTCCTTTAGAAATTAATTTACTCCACCTAAATTTTCCATGCAGTAGATATATAAACCCGAATTCTTTGCCATTGTGTTTAGTAAGAAATTTTAAAATATATGTATGTGAATAGGGCTAAGAAATGTTAAAAAAGAAGGAAGAAGAAACAACTGCCAAAGCTTTAGCATATAAAAATATAGGATTTTAAATTTTTATTAGGGATTGTGGTTATGTTTCATATTTAAAATAAATGTGTATGCTTCCTGTTGACCCTTCCTTTGAAGTCTCTTCTAACCTTGCATAGTGTTATGATTAAATAGTAAAATGAAGCTGTGCTTAGGAATGTTAAATAAAAGTGCGTGCAAAATAGCCAGGAAGAATTTTTAAATTGTGGTGCTATTGTCTAATGAAAGAAAAGAAGCTTCAAGTCTTTCACTACTAAATTTCTGTATCAGTAATCATCTTCGTGTACAGAGCAATCAAATGATTGTTCAAAAACCAAGTAATTCTTTCTTTTATTACTAAATTGCTACTACACTAGAAAAGGTCACATGGTAGACTGGCATTCTGCCAGTCTATGACAACTCAGTGATTGTGATTTTTCAACCGTATTATTCTGAGGATACTGTGGTAATCAAGAACTATCCATAGCTAATGTATAAATAACTACTTGCTTATCTCTATACTAATCCAACTCAAATTATATGTACACAGCAAAAAGCTTATGCTAGAAGGTAGGAAATGAGCATTTAAAGATATATCATACATTAGGTATTTGCATGTAAGTTTTTGTATATTTCATCCTTAAGGACTTTTGTAACCAACAACTTGGTAGCTATTATTTATCTGGTACTAGCGTTGTCTTTGCCTCCTGAGCTACTTTTAATTTTCAAAATTTAGTTTCCTTTTGTTTAGTGTTATTTATCCAGAAATCATTGGCATAAGTAGTGGGTTTTTTATCAGATACTTTATATTTTATATGCCATTAAAACTGGAAAGCTGACCACTGAGCATTCTCATTTATACATTTTTCTACAGAAAATTGCATGGGCCAATTAAAGTGCTTAAGATGTGGTTTTGGGTTTGTTTGGGGTTGTTTTTTTTTTTTCAGATGAGTTATACTCTTGTCTAATCATTTAGATGGTATTTTTAGTAGAGTTTTTGCTGTTCATAGTTGCTGTCATCAACATTGTATTTCTGCAAAGATGGTTAACTGATGCGCTAAATAGTGCTGTTAGAGGCAGTGTTTCCTCAGCAAGGTCGTAATCTGCCATGAAGAGATTGACGTGTGACTCAGGGAGGGGTCTCTACTGAGTCTGTCACTGTTGCCGAATATTTTGTTGTTATCTGTTCTGATTTCACTAAGTTCATCTTTGATGGAATTTTGGAGGCTTTATTGTTTTGTTTTTAGATTATTTCTTTATAAATATGAACATGTAAAATTTTGACACTTAAGAGAAAGGGCTTGGACTTTGATTTTTTTGCTTGTTTTTTTTTTATTCTCTTGTTCATCAAGTTTTAAATTAGCACCAAATGGTTAGATAAAAGATAGCAGCAACTGTTACAGATAACACAATGAGGGCTTCTTAGACACACTTGCTCTTAAATAATTGTCTTCTGTCGTGCTATCAAAGTTAAGAATGCTCTTTTAAAAGATGTATTTTAGTCTTATAGATTTTGACCATGGCTCTTGGTTTAATAGTTTAACTGAGTTATGACTCTTTATCACACCTTAGTCCCCAAACTTCTAACCTGAGAAGAAAGAGAAGAGGAAAACTTTGTTACTGGCTTCCTGACAATAGCAGGGAGTGTGTTAAACCAGTGTAAAATTCAATTAAACTGTCTAGCCAGGTTTTTGAAGCTGAAATGCAGACCCTTTCTGTTAAGCTTCTTATTTTCCTGTGACCGACACCGGTGGATGCTGGGTTATGCCAAAACCAACAGGCTGTAAAGTACCTTGTTTCATGCTCCCAGCTGATCAATATTTTTATTTTCCAGGCTTGCCCAGAAATCTGGAGGCAGTATCACCTAACGGTGAGTAAAAACACCTTTTTATTTTCCCCAGGACCCAGCCTATTTACCCTTCTCTGAACTGCTGACCATAAAATATAGACAAGCATCTTCTGCAGCAAGATAATAAACATCTACAGTTTGTACTGAGAAAGCAATAATACACCTTTCCCTCTCTCCTGCCCACTGCCTGTCCTTTATTTTTCTGTTTTTTAAAGGTTTCAAAGGATTTTTATTATTCACGTCATTGAATGATTATATCATGATAGTCTCAGGCTTAGACTGTGTTCATTAAATTAAAGGGGAAAGTGTGCTAGAAACTGTGAAGCAGTGTGATAATCCGGTGCTTTTAGAATGTTGTTACCACCGTCCATAAGCATACAGCACGCAATATCATTCATTATCATTTTCCTGCTTTGACTGAGATAAATCTTAAATGATTAGAAAAAACATAGTGTATCACTCATAGGACAGTTCAGTTCTTCTGTCCTTAAAACTCTCTTGACTTGTTCATATTTTATAATACATGCTTAATAGTCAAATTATTCAATTCTGACTTATTTTAGTCTTAGTAAAAGCAGAAAATAACTGTTGCTATACAATCCAGCGACTGATGCTCAGCACTATGAAGTCAGCTCACTTGACGCCCCAGCTGAAACACTGTCAAGCAGTTCTCTGTTGCCTTAGTGTTCATTCTCAGTGTATTAACTGCGCTGAGAGACAACTTTTAATTATACAGTTAAATAACTCAACATTATTAATAATTGTTAAAGTTTAATATATAAATGGTTTATAATAAGGCAAGTCAGAAAAAAGGAAAATCGGTTTTTTAAAAACATACTGCTTTCCTCTTATAGAAATAAAAAGTGAGCCAACAGGTAGACTTTCCCCCATTGTCTGTCCAGGCCACAGTGCCAGGGATAGTATCGGTAGGTTTGTTTAAAACTTTAGAGCTAGTTCCAGGACAGGCTCCAAAACCACAGAGAAACCCTGTCTCGAAAAACCAAAAAAAAAAAAAAAAAAAAAAAAAAAAAAAAAAAAAAAAAAAAAAAAAAAAAAAAAACTTTAGTGCTATATTAAATAAAAGTCATATACATGTGACAGATGCATCAACGGATTGTGTTTGGTATTGTAGCAGTTCTTTGGCAACATAAAACCCTTACAGCCTAACCCGGGGGAACAGAATTGTTCTTGTACTTCTCAAGATCAGAGTCTCTGTATAATAGTGCAGCCACACTCATTGTCTTTATTAAATAATATTATAGTAGGTTTTACTTTTATTCTGTTGGCTTTTCTACTAACAAATTTTGTATAACTATTATTGAAGGATAAAAATTAGCTTCAAATGTAACAGAAATACTTAAAGGTTTGTTGGATTTTTTAGCATTTCAGAAACAAATTATAAAAAGAATACAGATCTTTTAAAATAAAAATAAAATTCATTTTTATTAGAATAATATATTCTATCTGTAAGAATAACAAATTCAATTTGAAAACTTTTCATATCTGGAAACCTGGTTGATTTTCTTTCAGAAAATATTAATGTAACCATTGTAATTCACCAAGTTTTAATAAACACTGAATTACTATGCAAGAATAACTGTAACACTACTATGCTTATAAATGTGTAAATACTTTATCAGTCCATCTAAAATATATCCTTTTCTAATTATTAAATTGCCTTATCAGTCTATGAACAATATGTGAATCCCTGCCTGTAATTAAGCAGTATTAAATAGTGAGTGTGAGCAAGCTGCATGCTGATTTCCACATCTTCAGCCCTTTTACTAGGCGATGGACTGCCATCTATTGACTCAGAGCAGCCCTCACATGTGAATCACACATCCATCACAGCAGTGGTCACAGAAGCAACTAGGTTTGAAAGGCTACTGTGTATTCATTCCAACCAGCCCCCTTAAAACTATGGAATAGTGTGCAGTTCAGTGTGGTGTGTTCCTTTCTTTTCTAACCCCAAGGAACTGTGCTTCAGGGTTAAATTTATTTTAAAAAGTTCAGTGTGAAACTGTCTACATAGAGTGCTTTTCCACATGCTGCTGTGTGGTTCTCAGCTGATGAAACTGGAAGCTCATTTCCAGAACAAGCACACTCTGAGCAACTATAAAAACGGGCCTGTCTAGGAAGCCTCTCTTTTACAAGCATGTAAGGATGGCAGTGTTAATTAATATAAGTAGACTTGTGAAATTTCAAAACTTTCTTAAAATATTGTCAAATAAAGGTTACAGAAGTGTTCATTATTTTTAGTAATTTCATCAAAGGTAAAATAAAAATCTCTAACAGATTGTACCTAAATAGAGCTTTTTAAAAAAAAAAAAAAAAACCTGACTTCATTAATAAAAGGCAAGTCCATCATTCCAAAAGATGCATGTTGATAAGATTCTAAACACACACCCAACATAGCATGTGACTTCACTGCTCTTCTCCGTGCATCTCAGTGATTAATAAAAGTCATACCTGGTGATATCTCTGTTGATCTGAACACAGAATGTGAGGGGAAATTGCTTAACAATTACATAATTTCCTGCAGTAGCTAATACTTTTACTTCCTAAAAAGTGTTAGAAGTTTTTAAATGTTTTATCATATAACCATTCTTTACATTGAAACTTCCGCCTTCAGATTGTTAGCAGCCTTGACTTTAAGTATTCTTTTTCTTCATTCCAATAACACCCTGTCAAGAAAGAAAGCCGCTTCTCTCACCTCTTCATTCCGTACGCCATAGTAAAAACCCCAGGCTGATAGGGCACCAACAGAGTTCTAACCAAGACCTTTTACCTGTTAGAACTATAATTGGACATGCAGTAGACATTCTTAACCTGCTTACTTAAAAGTAATCAGGAAATTTTAATTTGGAGGCTCTATGTATTAAGAACCAAAAAGGTTAATGGACCTTTTATGTTTTTTTGTCCTTGTTCTTTTGTGTATGGACTTAAAATGTATTACAATCTTACTGCTTCTTATTTTAACGAAAAGTTTCAGAATAAGGAAGGAAATGTAATTAAATGTTAAGTTTTAAATGTTTATTCATAATGTTTGGAATGTTAGAATTTACACTTTAAAAACGGAAGTATTTATTAACTGTGCAATAGAGAAGAGAAATGAATTTCCTTGCTTCCTTTCTGGCCCAGGGAAGCTTATGGTCAGGATTTACTGGTAATCAAGACCCGGAACCCACCGAATGGCAAGAGTGTATCCTACCGACTGCAGCTAACAGCAGTCATTTCGTCCTCCTTTCTGGAAACACCAACTTAGTAGTAGTAGTATATTTTCTGAGTTTTCAGTGTGAATTTTACACCAAATCAGAACTTACCTCCTAAAGAATTCTAAGCCGTATGCTACAGAATGTTACCCCAAATAGCAGCAGACTAAATGCTAACTTTAGAGCTCTTCTACAGTCCAGGAGGAAAGAATGGGGAAGTGAGTGTAGGTGCTGAAGACACAGCCATTGATTCTCTTCATCTTGGGACTGAGGTATAAGGAGGGGTAAATAACAATTTTTAACTCCCTAATGCTAAAATGCCATGTTTTTCTTTAAAAATAACTTAAAATAAAAAAGCAAAATATTTTTAAAAGTCAGTCTCGATGGAGAATTTTTTTTCTTTTCTTTTTTTTTTAAAGAAACTTCCTTTTGGTTGGATGTGTTAGGAGTCTTGGGTGACTTTCTGAAAGCCTCTTAGCTATCTAAGCAGACCTTCCCACCCGTGAGAACACGGTCCACACACCACTTAACTGGGAAGGCTTTGTTCTTTTCCCGTGAGTGTTTGCACGTGTCGGTGAGACAGCCCAGGTGTGTGCTTAAGAAAATAGACTGGCTGGGCATTATCTTTAGAACTGTCCATTCCAAAATAGAGTGAGGGCTAGTTCTCACTATTAAGAAAAAAAAGTTACCATTTTTAAGGGCCTGACAGATTATCATAAACAGCTCTTATAAAATCATTTGGTAGTTCAATCCACTTTACCAACTCCCAGAACCAAGAAAACTCATATAAATTCTAGTCAGTGTTTTGATTAAGTTTTGCTATTGAGATACTATATATGTTAAATTTCAAAGATTCCGTTTTATTTAAAATCCCCTTAAACACTGACACAGTGCTAAAGTTAGTGTGTGGTCTGGAGCTTGAGAAGGCCCGTGTTCCCTTTGTAGTACTTAGGTGATTGATGGGCCTTACAGGGCTCTGCACAGCCAGACTGCTTCACTTTTTCTCCTAGTCGCTTGGCATCTAAATAACACGATGTGTTTGTTTGTTTGTTTTCTGGTATTCGGTCTGAACCCAGAGCTTTATGTACGTTAAGTATGAGCTTTGCCACTAAACTTCAACACCAACAGCACCAATAATTTTTTATAAGCATTGATGACTTCAGTGATAACAAATAAGAAATACATTTGAACAGTGACAGAATTTTTGAAGTTTTTTCACATGGACATTTTATCATAAATAGATTAGTATTCAATATTTTAAGTATTTGCTCTGCACTTAATATCAAGATTATGATAGATTTTTTGTCAATCTTAACCATTTTTTAACTTAGTATGTAAAAGGTAATGATTACATTTAAAGAATTAATTTTTTTAAGTATTTTACAGACATACCAGAACTAATCGTTGAAAACAATTAGAAAATGCACTTTCAAAGAGGGTAGAACCTGGAATTGTCAATCTCAATAAATGAGATTCATTTTAAAATAAATATAATTTGCTAAATCACCAAAAAGCAGTTTTCTAAAGCTGTTCCTATAAAGGGAAGTGGGAAAGTGTGGACACTGCACTATTAATGCTTATTATTTTTCCTTTCATGTTTCTTCAAGTCATGTACACATTTGATTTTTTAGTTAAGGGTACAATAAAATAATTTATATTATTGAAGTAATAATATTAATATTTTCTTATTTTTTAAGGAAAATGAAGTATTCATTACTTTAGAGATTTTTCAATATACTTGACTTTCAATATTTTAATTCAAAATAATTCAACTTGGACAGGAAATCAATATGATATGGTTTGTACGGGCTTGTTCTTCCATGAGTATGTTTGAAGACTCGATGGTGGTGATTGTGATGTAGATACACGGCATCTGAAATGGTGAAGCAGTGGGCAGCGTGCACTGCTGTCCGGGTGCTTTTACTTAGGAACACCTGTGCTTTGCCACTTTCTGAATGTCTGTAGTCACCTCACCATTAGCTTTCATACTTTTGTTCATTTATTAGATAATCTAAAGATTAGTTTAATCTGAAGATCTACTATAGTTTGTAACTACTTTCTTCATTTGATTTTCAAAACGGTGTCTGTTCCCTTTGGCCTGTTCCATAATGGCTGGAGGGAATGACCAGCATACTGACGACTTATGTATTCACCAGATGAGCTTCAAGTTTGATTTCTGCTTAAAACTTAAATGTGTGGTCATTCCTTTTCTACACTGTTTTTCCTGAGGATAACAGAAAGGTGGAAAGCCACACTCGGACATTTTGTTACCTTTTCCTTCCCTCCCCATTGTGTGCACGTTTACTAACAAATGAATTATGTTTAATCACTGTAGAAAAGAGTTGTTAATAACTAAACATATAGCAATTAAATTCCATTTCTAGTAGTTCACATTTTAATAAGTGGCACATATATTGATTTTTTTTTTTTTTTATGTCTCCTTAGTAAAACATGAGTCATGTCATCCCAAGAAAACTATTCTTTTTTACTGGGAACTCTGCACTTTGAAAGAATGCCACTTTACGATGAACGTGAATATCAACAAAACAAAAACCCTTAAACTAAATTTTCGCAAGCTTACAGTTGCCCACCATATACCATCTAATACCAGAAATTATAATTTTCTAATATAAAATGTTAAGCAATTTTTTGCGGGTTATGTACACATCAGAACAGAGAAATGTATAATTTTAGCATATTTGAGTGGCTATTTTTCATATAATAGATGGATTTTGCATTCCTTAAAAGTATATTACCAAGTAACTGACTCTTGTGTGCTTCTCTGGGTATTTCAGGGCAACAATAAATGTAAATAAGGTATACATACAAACAAAATGAAAGTAACAAAAAGTGTTCCTTCCGTTATTAAGTACAATTAGGATCAGCATAGTCTTGCAGGTCAGTCCTTTGACGACTCGGAAAGTACCCCTTGCCCTCTCCACGAGCAGTGTCTGCACCAGAGCTGCCTTGTTACCACACAGGCTCCTGTAATAAACAAGTTAAGAGGACTGTAAGGTTTCAGAAGTACTCTTTTAAGTGACTAAAGATTTATAAATTACTGCTCGGATTGATCTGACTTTAAGCTTTAAATTCATTGGTCACTTAACTCCCTCATGTATTGGAAAGTCAAGGGAATTATATGTGAATTTGTACATTTGTAAGTATTTCTTCCAGATATTTGAGGATTGGCCTTTAAGTAATGTCAGTAGTTTATATGAAGAAAAAAGCTACAAAGTTGTATGGCATTGAACAATTAAAGCTTGAAGACATATATTTATATGCATGTATGTATATAATCCAAATATACTTACATGTACGCATACATGCACACATGCATGCATGTACATAAGATTAAGTTGTACCTTCACCTTAACTAGTTTATCAATATATGAATGAATCCTTTTTCAGAAACAAGAATTATTTAATATGAGAATTCAGAAATCTGTATTTGTGAAAATAATTCATACATACAAACACATACTTCAGTTACTGGTAAGGCCACCAGATTATTTTAATTTTGTTTTGAGACAGGCAGTTCCTTCTGCCTTAGCCTCCTAAACTATGCCCAGCTTTATTTTATTTTTTTTAAATGTGTGTGTGTACATTATTTCTATTATGCACGTACATGTGCACACATATAATTATAACTATCTACTAGATGTATTATAAGAGCATTTTTCTAATTTGTAATCTCTCTGTGCTTATAAATACCCACTTGAGGTTTTTGTTTGTTTTCTTTTATGAGGCTAGCCTGGGCTGGCCTTGAACTACTGACTGATTCTTTTACTTCAGCCTCCAAAGATCAAGGATTACAGGCATGAACTGTCATTCCCAGCTAAATACCTACTTTCTATGAATATGCTTCTACAGATACTTGCAATTAGGAGAACTAAGTTTGGGGCTGTGTGTTAACTTTGTTTATAAAATAAAAGTCTCTGTTTTTGTATGTCTTAGATCTCTGACAGTTCCTTTGTCTTACAGTTGTACTATACGTGTTTTGAAAAATATGCTATGAAATTTGGACAGAAGGGCAGGCATATCAATGAGTTAATGTTCTGTACCACAAGATAAGGAAAAGAATGCTGACTTAGGGCTTTACTCTGGTTCAAGTTTGATTCTGTCATGTAGTGTATACAGAGGTTGTTGTTAAAATATCTGATGCAGAAGAGCCTCAGCTCTTGGTCTGGAAATGGTGGTAGTGCCTCTCAGGACTGTGTGACCCTGCACACAGTGAGGTGTCTGCCAGACTTCACAGCTCTGCTCATAGCATGTAAACCAGGTAAGCTCCGTGCAGCACCTCACCTAGAGATGGGCTCTGGGGATAGCCCAGATTCAGATTGCTGTAGGGTCTCTGCTCAAGGTGAGGAGAGTGTAACAGCTTCTTCTTGGTCTCTAACAATGTTTCCTTCTCACAGTTACTGGAGTTACAGCACTTACAAGCCGTTCTCCTTTTCTTATTATTTATACTTGTCTTACTTGTTTCAAAAAAATGTAGGTGAGTAACTTCTTTTTTTTTTTCTTTTTTCCCAAGACAGGGTCTTCCTATGTAGCCCAGGCTGGCCTGGAATCACTATATACCAAGCTGGCCTGGAACTCGAGATCCTCCTGCCTCAGCCTCATGAGTGCTGAGATTACAGGCGTGCGCCACCACGCCCAGTTTAGGTGAGTAAACAAATTGTTTTCTTAATTTGATTTACCTAAAAACCAGCATAAAAACATTTAAGATTAGATCACAAAAGATTTAAGTTACTTCCTTTCCTATAAAGATGGCCATGTAAAGTCCACATCATACATAAAAATGCAGTGCATGTTTAGCGCTGGGTTTCATCCCCAGCATTAAAGAAGACAGAAGAAAGGGAGAGGGGAAGATGAGTGATGATGTCACTTTGAGATACATGGATTAAGCTACTGTGTGCATCATTTTTAGCATAACTTCAGTGTCCTATGACTCATTACTGTAAGCAAAGTATATAAATCTTTATAGTGAGAATAATAGGAGAGCATACAGCTCACAGCAATTACAGTGTCTTATAGAGGAAGAGAGGGCTTTAACATTGTCAGAGAACATCACAAAATATGAGAGCTGCCTGAGCTCTGCAGTCTCCCAGCTGTGTGTGGGTTCAGAAAAAAATGCAATGCCAAATTAGGCACTTTCTCAATGTGTGTGGTATCTGTCCTCCAAAGGGCATTCATAGTCCATGTTCCTTATTTTAAGACAGGATGCAACATAAAAACAGAAGAAAGACCAAAGCTGGGGAGATGACTCAGTGGTCCAGAGGACCTGGGTTTGTTTCCCAGCACCCACGTGGTGGCTCAGAGCTATCTATAACTCCAGTTCCAGGGACCCAACACCCTCTTCTGGCTTCTGTGGGCATCAGGCACACAAGTAGTATACAGACATAAGTGCAGACAAAATACTCACACATATGAAATAAAATTTAAATTTTTAAAATGTAACTTAAAAATAAAACAAGACTACCTTGAGCAGGTCCTTGAAGCTGTGAAATTTTCTGTGTGTGTTACTGATAGCCAACAGGATTCAATAGAATAAGCAGGCTTGGGAGGGGAAGTCATATGGAGTTATAGTCAAAATCAAAAGCTTGGAATTTGTTTGGGTCCCCATGTATTAACTAATAAATGCAATAGCGCTATGGTTCTAATCTATAATTATCAGTGGAGGTTTATGTAAGCATTTCATATGGTTGAAAAATATTTAACATGACTTACACTCTACTACAGTAAAGCTGTTGATAAAATATCTGAATTCATACATGTGTGTATTCTTTTCTGTCCCTTCCCTTATGTCCTGTGTCTCCACGCCCTCCTCAACCTCCCCTACATCAAAGCTTGTGGTCCTTTCCATCTGTGTACTAAAAGGTTTCTTTGTAAACCAGGCCATTTGTCCGTCATTGTCTGGGGTCCAAACAGTGGTAAGATACCCTGTCACTGATCCCGTGTGCTATGAATGGCAGCTCCTCTCCGGACAATTGGCGGAGGGGCTGGAAAATATTCCTGAGAGGATTATTTAACCTTTCAATTTAGAGGGCACAAAGCCCAGCTGATTAATGAACTTTCTGATGGGTGCCGATAAGCGGATCTATTTCTTTATTTCCCCTAAAAGTGATTCCTTCTCCTATCCATATTACTATAATCTTAAACATAAATGTGGCAAATAGATTAAAAAACTGCACTAAAGAGTTTATCTGACTGGCAAACTGAAGGAGCTAAATTAAAATTGGTAATGACAGCAGAGGCTCAGCCTCATATATGGTTTTTAAATGCACTGTGTATTTTGAAGAGACTTATTCTCCAGCTTGCCTGGTAATGACTGCTTTGGGTGCAGTCTGGGGCTGGCTTCTGTTATCCCCACCTCGTGCCCCCCCCCCAAAAAATGAGTTGTGTTATCTGGATGGCTGCAGACACATAGCACCCCCTTCCTCACCGCATGGGCAGACAAGGTCGATAGCATTACAAGGTATTTGTGGCAGTGCTTGTTTCAGTTTTCAGAGCTGCCAGTTTCCAGGCAGATTTGAATTACAAAAGAAGAAGCTGGCATGAAAATTGAAAGGTTTTATCGGCTGGTCTGAAGCCTCATAGCACACTGCTTATTTATGCAGTCCATTTGCACCAGGAAATATAAAAAGGAAATACATTTTTAAAATAAGGCCATAAAGACCCAGATATGTTTAAGATGGCAAATAAAATATAGATACCTATAATATCTTTCCAGGAAACGATTTTCACTTAATGTTGCACATTACTTCAGAGGAGCATTTATGTTGCCGTCATAAATGTGTGTGTCTGTGTCACTATGTAGGTAGTCTCTGGGGATTAAGAAGGAAGCCCTATGCTAACTTACTTTAAAATTAAAATAGACGGAGGGATAGCTCTGCAGTTGGAGAGCTAGCTACATTGGAAATATTTAGATAGGGTGGTAAATTAAACTTAAACTAACATTTTTGCATTCCATGTAAAATTAGCCATGGCCCAGTGAATAAACGCCACTACCTTCAGAGAAAATTGGGATGCTTTTTAAGCCAGGAAGATCGGGGGCACTCAGGGAGTGCTGCTGGGCTCCTTATTGTCTTGCATATGCTCATTGTTCT